>NC_138771.1:463177684-463777684 GCF_965119305.1 Pelophylax lessonae | reverse complement strand
CCCACAACCGCGGCGGCCAAATCAGATTCAGGATCTGATGAGACAGATAATGCAGGAGAAGGCGGGGGGGGTGCTTTTTGCTAGCCCGTCGCTCGCAAGCCACCTCCACCTGGGACACAAGGGACTCCAGGACCGCCGTCAGTGCATGGATGGTTGGGACCCAGAGGGCCCCGCAGTCTCAGAAAGGGGATGAAATGGGGAAATGTGCTCCAAAGATTCCATGAGTCACCAGGGGGACCCATAAAAAAGGGTAAAACCCTGCTAAGGGACAACCCCCACCCCGCTGGCAGCACCAGCTGATTGCCAGCCACAAAGCACCAAGCGATCCTCAGCAGAGAGGGAGAGGACCCCACCAGACTCACCACCTGCAGAGACAAGCACCTGCAGCCACCAGGATAATCTGCACCACATGCGGTGATCAGGAAGTAAAATGACCCAGGAGTCAGCATCAAGGGATGAGGAAGGGCTCTCACCGCCAAAATCGCCGCCCACATGGCTCCACTGTCATGGCCGCCGCTATTTTCAATGGCAAACCACAGCAAAATGGACGCCAGACTACACAAACATGGCCACCATGTGTAGAACACATAGGCTACAACAAAACGGCGGCCCCACGAGGCATACAGGGACCCAGGATTGGGAGACCAGGTCTCAAGGACTGATCCAAGCAGGCCGGGGGGCCCTAGCAGGGGTACAACCTCCCCGCACATTGTCGATCGTCTGGTTGCAGGTGGCGCACCCCCCGGCCCCCATCGCCAGTTAGAGCCTGCCCCCACACCTGGAAAGTGGCCAGGCCACACAAACAGCCCCAACCAATGTGGAGGAGGGGGGAGGCAGGGTTAGAGACTCAGTAAGAGGGGGGGTGCCTGCGGGAAGAAGGGGAACCCGGGGGTCCGGCCGTCCCAAGGAGGGGCCCACATCCACCCCAAAACCATCCAGGGGGAGGGGGGGCACCTGCTCACCATACCAGGAACCAGGCAGGCACTGCTCCAGACAAAACCCCTCTCTATCGAAATGGGGGGTTGTCAGCCAGGAGGAACGCTGCGACTCGGGCGGAGACCTGGTAGTTTGTGACCTCCCGATGCGTTTAACTCTCAGGCCAACCCCCGCCCGGTGGGGTTATGTTGCGGCCGACCAAGCGCAGAGCTGAGGTATGCATGCGCGTGCTGCCCAGACTGGGGTGGATCAGGAAAAAATCCAGGAGGAAAAAATTTCCTATCTAAATAATTTTGCCAAGACCAAAGATCCCAGCAAGGAACTAGGTCATTACTCCTAGCTAGGCGGAAAAAAACTGAGTGGCTATAGCAGAGAGAAGGAGTATACCCCCTGGGACTGCCCATGGGTGTAGCCAGAATTTTTTTCTGCCTAGTTTCCTACTCCTGTAGGGGGCAGTATAACCCAATGGTTATGAATACCAGGAGCTGTGTCCGTCAATGAACGAAAGAGAAATATTACTTTTTCTACAATGTACTATTATATTTCTGACTGGCAACTACAGATTTAACTGCAGCCAATAATTTTGTTTTAGACAGAGCAGGGAACAGTTTAAAGTTCTGTAAGGTTTTTATTGCTGTGTTCCCAAGACTTAAAATAAAAAATATATATATTATAACTAATTATAAATAATGTAAACAATGCTCCAGATAATGGAGAAACTTACGTGAGGTTAAACTTAAAATTAAACTGCCAAGTGTTGATTCCAGGAGGGTACTCTCCTTTCTCATTCATGAAAGTGAGACCCAGCTGTATAATTTTGAGTAGATCCACATTGCAGCGTAAAAGTTGGTACTGATAGTCTATCGTACTTCGAAATTCCCCGATTGGCCTTACAACCACCCCAGGAAACTCTGTATCCTACAGGAAACAAAAACAAGCAGACTGAAGCAACAACTTTCTGGCAAAGTGCTATGAATACTCCCAATATAACAGAAACAAAATTGTCAGAAAAAATGAAAACTGGTTGTAAAGGCTAAAGGTTTTTTTACCTTAATGCATCCTCTGCATTAAGGTAAAAAAAAAAACTATTGGGCGCAGCTCCCCCAACCCCCTCTGAATACTTACCCGAGCCTGATCTCGGTCTGGCGCTGCTCGCTCTCCCCCCTCCTCACTTGTCTCAGTAGTTGGCTACTGCTGCTGTCAATCAAATCCAGAGATGAAGGAGTAGGGGTGGGGCAGACGCGCACTTTGTGTGTCAACAGATGCGGCTCAGGATCGAGCCCGCACGAGTAACTCTCCAGCAAGCAGCTTGCTGCGGAGGTACTCGAAGGCAGGTGGAGCCAGGAGTGCTGGTGGTGGGGCCCCAAATGGGAGGATCAGGGCTGCTCTGTGCAAAACCATTGTACAGAGCAGTTGAGTAACATAATAACATAATAATAAACCCAAAAAGATCCTTCAATAACATCAATTAAATTAGTGGAATTAAACCCAGAACAAAAATGTATTATATTGCAGCTTCCCAATTATTAGAAGTAGTGGCTGCATTAGTTCTTTTTGGCTTTTTTCCCTCCGTTTTCACCTAGTGATCTAGCTAACACACCTCATGTATTAGTGAGACAATTCGGGAGGAATGAGCATAGGAGGCAGAGCGGACAGCAGCATGGTCAGTCTGGTGGGGAGGGTAGTGGTAAACTTATGGGCAGATTTAGATACACTAAAAAATTAAAGTCAAACTCCAGCTCACACGTTATAAGCAGTTACAGCAAACAGTTGTTTCCTTTTAGGATAAAGGCTTTGCATGAATATATAAAAGCTGAACATTTTAATGACCCCTGCCAGTGTTAAGTGGTTGGTCTCATCCATGCAAACTAATAAATTCTGATGAAGAGCTGGGGCTTCTGAATCACAAACTTGCTGGATCACCAGATGAAAATAAAAGAAAGGAAGCCTAATATAGGAAACTAACACAACCTTTTTACATCTAAGAATTGATAAGCTACAATATAATACAATGTTTGCTTTTTGGTTTAATACCTGCTTTAACATATTAAATTAAATGCAGAAAAAGGGTAAAAACCAACAATATTTCAGCACTGAGCAAAAGCCTTTTACCAAACTGCCAACACCAACTCACACATTCAGGAAACTCCTATAAAATCTGGGTAAGAGAAATGAGAGAAGACTAAATAGAAAATGGGATTTTTGACTTACTATAAAATCGATTTCTCTGTGTTCATTGACAAACACAGCTCCTTAGGATTCTTGACCAGTGGATTTATACTGCCCCCTACAGGAGTAGGACACTAGGCAGAAAAAATAACTTGACTACGCCTATGGGCAGTCCCAGGGGGTATACTTCCCTCTCTGCTATAGGTACTCCATTTTGTTACAAGCAGTGTCAGAAGTATTAAAAACTCCATAGAGGAGCAGGTGCTGTGTTCATCAATGAACAAAGAGAAATGGATTTTACGGTAAGTCAAAAACCCCATTTTCTTATTCGTTCATTGATGGGACACCGCTCCGTAGGATCAAACACGAGGGGTGGGAACAGCAAAAAATTCCCAAGGCTAAACTGTAGCCAACCAGGTAACAGGAGCACAACAAAAAAACAACTGGAGCCCACCCGAAAAATACTCCCAACACATCCACTTTATAGAATTTTGTGAAAGTGTGCAACGACGACCAAATGGCCGCCTTGCAAACCTGCGTCACTGACGCCTGATCACAGAAGGCCCAAAAAGCACTGAGCAGAGTGCATCTTCACAGGGAAAGGAGGAACCTGCCCCCTGATCGAATATGCATGAGTCACCGTCTGTCTGATCCATTTGAGATGGTCGCAGAAGAAGCAGACAGTCCTTTTCGAGACCCATCCATGAGTACAAATAGTGAGTCTGACTTCTGAAAAGACTCCGTAGCTGCCAGGTACACCCGAATCGCCTGGAGCAACATCCAGGGCATGCAACGCAATTTCCTTTAGGATATTTTGGCCTAGGACACAGGGAAGGCAACACAACAATGTCTTCATTCAAACGGAAATCAGAAACTACTTTAGGAAGGAAGGAACAACGGACAGGGGCGAAGAACCACCTTATTTTTGTGGACCAGCAGTAAGGGGTGAAACAAGATAATGGCGCCAATTCTGACACCACCAAAAAGGCCACCTTCTGTGACAGTGTAAGCAGGGGAATCTCCCGAATATTTTTAAAGGGAGGCTTCTGGAGGACTGAAAGCACCAAGTTCAGATCCCAAGGCAGTAGAAAAGACTGCAGCAGTGGAGTCAAATGTCAAACCCACTTAATAGAGGTACGCACCAGGGAGTGCGTGGCCAAGGGTCATTGAAATTAGACTGCCACAAACCTCTGATGAAACACGTCAGGGTGAAGGGACCACTCCCCTCGGTCCAACCCCTGCTGACTGAGAATCCGCCTGCCAGCTTTCCACCTTTGGAATATGTACGGCGGAGAGGGCCAGAACAAAGCGTTCTGCCCACCATAGCATGCCCACTACCTCCAGAGCTGCCAACACACTTCGTTACACCCTGGTGATTGACATATGCCATGGCGCTGTCTGATTGAATCTGCACTGGACATCCCTGAAGACGATCCATCCAGTGATCCAGGCACAGTCAGAGTCCAAACACCTTGAGCAGGGCTCTGACCCAGGACACTTCCCCACCCAGACAGACTTGCATCCGTGGTGACCACTGTCCAATACAAGGGGAGACCTGCCACATTTGGCCAAGATCTCCCTTACAAGTACCTTGTATGGAACTGTGCAAATGGAACCGCAGGAGATGAATCACAGCATGCAACTTCTGGAGTTTGTCCAGAGGAGGGAACACTCTGGCTAGAGCTGAGTCCAGAGTCAGACCCAGATAATCCAATTTTCTGGAGGGAATAAGAGCAGACTTCTGGCAATTCAGAACTCCCTCAGGGTCTGTATAGTGATCTCCACATCATCCACCAGAGCAGCAGAGGACTCTGCTCACAAGTGGTCATCCAGGTAGCCCAGTACTGCGACCCTCCGCTGACGTAGCAACGCCAGAACCGGGGCCAACACTTTGAAGACCCATGAATCAGAGACGAGACCAAAGGGTAATGCCACAAACTGATAATGCTCCTCTCCTACAGCAAGGCGGAAGAAGCGCTGGTGGCACAGACTGGAATGTGCCAGTAAGCATCCTTGATGTTGATAAGAGGCAAGAAAATCCCCCTGATGGTGGGATGCCACCACCGTGCGAATGGACTCCATCCTGAACTTATGTACCTGCACAAAGCAGTCCAGAGCCCTGAGATCCAGAATTGGACGCACCTTGCCCTATTTCTTGTGGACCATGAGCAGGTTCGAATAAAAACCCTGAAACCGCTCAAGGTCAGAATTGGGACAATCATACCCTGAAGCCGCAGGTCTTGCACTGCCCCAAAGAGGGCTTGCAATCAGTCCGGGGACAGGCGCACATTGGAAGGAAAGAACCTTTCCGGTGGGTAAGAATGAAACTCCATCTTGGAACCAGACCATATCACTTCGTGGACCCACTTGTCTTGCACCAAGGAGGTCCACGGGCCCAGAAACGAGCGAAGATATTCAACCACCCCAGGCATGGATGAGGGCGCACCTTCAAGCTGAAGGAGCCTTGTCCGCGGGTCTGGAGAATCCCGCTCTTGGTTTGCCACACCAAGGCCGCTTGCAGCCTCCCGAAGAGGACTTAAAAAGGTTTTGAACCCGTCAGCGGACCCTGAGGGATGAAAAACTTCTTGTGAGTCAAGGACGGGCCACGTCCACAACGAGGTTCCATACCCTTACCGGCCTGCGGAAGAAAAGTACTCTTCCCCCCCTGTGAGACTCTTAATGAGGTCATCCAGGGTAGCCCCAAACAGGCGATCTCCCTGAAAAGATATATTAGCCAAGGCCTTTTTAGAGGTTTGGTCTGCAGACCAACACTTAAGCCACAATATAAGCCTAAGAACCACTGCCGAAACAGAAAGTCTAGAAATCAGGGGAGCCGCATCCAAAGAGGCATCACGGATAAATTGTAGTCCCTGGACCAACTGGTCCGCCAGCTCAGCAAAGACAGGGGGAAGCTGCTCATCCTCCAGGTCACGGCGTAAAAGTTTTGCCCACTCGGTCAGAGTTTGTGACACCAGGGCAATGGTGAAGACCGGCCTAAGCTCCGAACATATTGCGGGCCGCAGCCTCCACTTTTCTGTCAGCCAGATCCTTAAAGACCAGCAATTCCCTCAATGGGGATCATGCCTGCCTTAACTTGGAAACCTGGGGGGGCCACTACCGGTGGAACAGTCCACTTTTTAAGAAGGGACTCTTCAAAGGGGTACCTCAACGCAAAAAGTGTTTAGGAATCAGAAAGGGGCGTTTTGGACATTCCCACTTTGACAAATCTGTCAAAATAGGAGGGAGAAGGGAAACATGTTCGCCGCTCTAGATGGCTTGTGAGTGCTAAAGGGGACCGGAGCCTCCGCCACAGCTTCAGCTGCGCCCTCCATTCCTAAAGTTTCACGCAGACACAATTAATGCGTCCACCAGCGCCTTTTTGTGCACAGCTACAGGAGTGGAAAAATCATCATCACTATCCGAAAAGTCAGGGCACGTGGCCGCAGACCCCGCAGGTGGGCCACGTCCGCAGCCTCAGATCAGATTCCGGATCTGTGGAGACAAATGAGGCAGGGGTGCTTTTTGCTAACCCGCCGCCCAAAAGCCACCTCCACCGGGAAACAAAAGGACTCCAAGACCACCGCCAGTGCATTAATAAATTGTTGGGACCCACAGGGCCCCGCAGCCTCTGAGGGGATCAGGTGGGTAAACATGCTCCAAAGACTCCATGAGTAAGTAGGGGGACCCCCACAAAAAGTGTCAAACCCACCCCCTTACTTTGCTGGTAACACCACCTGGTCGCCAGCAACAGAGCACCCCACGAACCAGCAGAGAGAGGGAGGACCCCAATTAGACTCACCACCCCACCCCACCAGACAGGCAGCACCAGGATAAACTACACTCCACATGTGGCGTCCAGGGAAAGAAGAGACCCAGGAGTCAGCACAAGGGGGACAAGGAGGGGGTCCCACAGCTGAAATCGCAGCCCAGAGGCTCCTCTGTAATGGCTGCCACTTATTCCTATGCCGGAACAACAAAAAATGGCCGCCAGAATACACAAACATGGCCGCCGGCCTATACACATTATAGGCTACAACAAAATGGCTGCCCTGCGTAGCTCCCAGGGGCCCAGGAGGGTTCCCTGGGGCCTCGGAAAGGCACCAGAGGAAGGGGGAACTGGGCAGGAGCCCCCACAAGGTACAGATCCGCCAATAGCCCAGTCGCCGGCGGAGTTCCCCCACCCCCCGCACACACCACCAGTACAGCACCATGCCCCAGCCCCAAAAATTAAAAAACGGCCCAAACCACCATACTACCCCAGAGAGGGGGGAGGGGTGGATGAGGGTTGGGGGCAAGATGACCCACAGGGACCACCAGAAGACAGAGGGGTCTAACGGGAAGGAGGGTAACCTAGGGGTCCGACCATCCCAGGGAGGGGCCACGCCTTCCCCAAATCACTCCAGGGGGTGAGGGGGGGGGGGGGACAGCTAATCCTCATACTGGGGACCAGGTGGGCACCGCTAAAGACAGAACCCCTCGTCATCGAAAGGGGGGGCTTGTCAGCCAGGAGGAACCTTGCGACGCAGGCCAAGGCCCGGTCGTATGCGACCTTGTGAGGAGTGAGAATGTCACGGTGACCTAGCGCGGAGCTGTGGTTTGCACGCGCGTGTGCTGGCCAGCCTGGAGTGACCACTGGAACTAGATTATCCAGCCCATCGCCCAGTCCAGCAATTGACTGTAGATCTCACAGGGGAAAAAAAAAAAAAAAAAAAAAAAAAAAAGCTATTTAAAAAAGATTACCAGGACCAGAGATCGCAGCAAGGAACTAGGTCCTTACCCCTGACTAGGCAGAAAAAAAACCTACAGTATCTCTCAAAAGTGAGTGTACAGATTGTATAACAGTGTAAATTTGCTGTCCCCTCAAAAGAACTCAACACAGCCATTAATGTCTAAACTGCTGGCAACACAAGTGAGTACACCCCTAAGTAAACATGCCCAAAGTGTCAATATTTTGTCTGAAGAAAATCTGAAGAAGAAAAGCGAGGGTTGTAATGAAAAGCTACATCAGACCATGGACGTGTGCTGCAACCACACTGGAAATCAATCTGAAATCGGGTAGAAGACAGGTGGCTGTAACAAGAAACAAAGGGGGCCCAAGTCTGTTGAAATCCAGTGACTCCATCCCTTTTAAATTGACTGCAAATTTTGAAGATCAGTCACTGACAATTCTTTCATTAGCCAGTCATGGGGTCAGCCGCAGAATGTCCAAACTCCTTTCTTTTTGTTTTACCAAGAGAGATTTTTTTTTAGGTACTTTGGATTTTGGTGGACTTGAGAGGTTCACAGTCATTCATCAATACATTCCTATGGACCGGCGCTTGATGTCTTGAGAATCGCTGGAACATCTCACATTCCTGTGCAATTATGCTGGTGTTGACGTCTCTATAATTTGAAAGCCAACAACATCTGGTAAGCAGTTCACCTATATCCACATGGTGTTTGTTGACTGAACTCCATCTTCATTGTTATTCACTGGTGCAAAGAGGATTTTCTTGGTCATTCTTCATATGGACTTATATGAACTTTCATTATTGTTTTATCATGCACTGGCGCTGCCCTTTTGTGTATATGTTAATTTGGATTGTGTAATCTTGCCCATTGTGCGGGCTGCCTTCATTTCTTTTCATTCTTTCTTCCAAGCGCAGATATTTTTATTGTTTTTTCAATATGTATTCTGCTACATATTTTTGGCAAAAAAAAAAAAAAAAACAAAGAAAGAAAATGGCCTCTGCCCCCACCTATAACTGGCCTTCATAGCAAGGAACACATGGAAGGGCAACGCACATGAGACAAACAAAAATAAAATTCCCAGTTGAATTTGCTAACCAGTTTGCTTACCAACCAAAATAACCTGTCTAACAGTTTGCGTCAAAACAGGGGTTCAGTTAGCACACATTTTCAAACGCATGTGTAAGCTGCAGGGCCACTCCACGGCACCCTGTATTACCTGCAGTCCTAACTCTAGTGAATTTATGAAGGTCTTCACAGTGAAAGCACATGCAAAAAAAAAAAAACACACAATAGGTGTATATTGATTGGTTTGTGCAAACAAATATAGCTTCTACAAACTATGGGTATTGGAATATCTATTTATTTTTAGACTTGTAATGGCACCGATCAGTGACTTTTAGCGAGACTACAATAGTATGGTGAGCAATCTGACATTAACACTTTGTGGTAACCAGTGACACCAATACAGCGATAAGCACAACCCCCCCCCCCCCCCAAAAAAGGGGGAAACCAGCGCTACAACATTGAGGTTTGTCAGGTATACAATTACGGAGGAAGATGGTCTGCTGCTGAAATGCCCATGGAAAATATACATTGACACTTGCTGGGAAGCGGTTACACATCTAGGTTTAATTAAAGGGTTAAATGTGTGCCTAACCAGTGTGTGTGTACTGGGAAGGGCTTTCACTAAGTGATGTGCTGATTTTATTCCCTGCTTTGCAGGGAAGCAAAAGCTGACACATTCCCATTGACAGCACAGAGCTAAGTATGGTTTACATTGACAGAGCTCTGTCCTGTCTCCCTCCTTGACAATCAGCCGGTGCCAGTAGGCAATCACTGGCCAGCATCCGCTGATCGGCATGTGCTGTGACTAATCACAGTACAGCTGGCGTGCCGCCTACCTAGAAGTGCCGGATCACTTACTAGGTACTTGATCTTACACAGAAGAGCTGCTCCGCTGCCGTACTCCTATGTAAGGCAGTCGGCAAGCAGATAACTAACCTTTGCAGTAAAAGTGAACATGGAAGGGCAATGTACGTTACAAAGATTTCCCTGCATATCTTAAACCTAGCATGCAAAAAACACAAACTGTCCCCGTCTAACAATTCACGTTAAAACAGAGGGTTTTGTTTGCACATATATGAAAATATATGTGTAAGCTGCAGTGCCTACATCAAGGCTCCTCTGTGTACTGCAGTCCTAGCTCCATAATTTTCAGAGTCTCCCAAGTTGGAGCTCATATAGCAGTGGATAGATTAAGGGTAGGTTTGCCTGGAGGGAGCCAACCCCTCCTTAAAAGAAACAGTGACACACAACAAGAGAACAATGGCAGCTGAAGGCATCCAATGTGTCAGAGAGAGTAGGGGGAGAGAGATACTGATTCTGCTGCTCTTGGGCACAGCGCTGGATCGAGATTGGGCTCAGGTAAGTATTTTTGGGGGCTGGGAGAACAAAAAATAAAGGGTTTTTACCTTCATGCAAAGAATGCATTAAGGCAATAGCCTTTACAACCACTTCAACAATCAAGTATGGCTCCCCTCTTGTACATATACAGTTACAAATGTTGTTTAAAACACTGCCATATACTAACAAGAATATTTACCCCTGGCTGGTTTTAATTGACCTATTTTTTTAAAAAAAAAATGAAAAGAATACATATTTCCTTTAAAGGTAAAGCACTTGCCAAGAGATAGGACTGCACTCACCATTGCAATGTATCCATAGGTGCGAACAAGCTCTCGGATCTTACGCATTTCTTCGTCCAGATTGATTGCCCATACCTCACATATCACCTGGCTATTGTCCACTACAGCGGCTGGCATTGTTAAGGACTGATGCACACTTGCTGCAGGTTGATCAGGTATAAACAAAGGCAGGAGAGGCCTTTCCCTGAGGGGTAATCACACCTATGTAGGAGAAAGAGTCACTTTGCAGATGTGCACATTAAGCAATAAAAATGCATAAATTAAAAAAAAAAAAAAAAAAATTATACCACGGTGGCTTTAAGGAACACTGGAGCTTTACATACAATTTTATCTTGGTATATTTACTTAGGTCAAGCTTGTTCTTAAATGGTTTAATGTGCATGTAAAGTCAAAAACAACATTTTAAGTTATTGCATCTTACCAGTCATTAGATGTGGTGGCTTCATTAGGTTTTTCCCAGTTTTTTTTTTTTTTTATCTTATGATCCTGCCAGTAAAACACTTCCTTTTCTAGGGTGACAACACTTACTCACTATATCTATGGGGGAGTAGTGTTGTTACCCTCTGCTGCACTCCTGTTTTGGATAAGAAAAACCTCCCGCACTGCCCTGCCTCTGGAAATGCCAATAATATTGTTTAAGATAACAGTTCAGTATACAGGACACTGACTGGTATTTATCTGTACTTGCAGCAAATATATGTAGCTTTATAAAAAGAAAAACAAATGCAGCCACCACATCTAAAGTTCGGTAAGCTGCAATAAATAAGATTTGTTTTTGGATATTCTTTTTGGGCTATAACTTTTGCTGGGAAAAAAAAAGTTATTTGAAAAGAACAGGTGTTACAATTATCTCTCCTGTGGTGTTGATCTTCAGTCTGTTAAGTGGCACAGCCTCCATCAGAATCTTCAGCATTCAACACTTCCAGGAATATCTGATGCCAGTTCCTGATCTGTTGACCTCTTAGTCACTACTGTCCCCTGTATTGACATAGGGGTCAGAGGATGGAAGCACAGTGGCCAGCGGAAACACACACATCCAGCGCCCTCAAAAGTGCTGGATACAGTAGATTCTGACCAAGCTGTACTGCTTCATGGGAATATAGATCAGTGGCACAGTCCTGATCAGGTGGTACACAGAGGTGAAACAAATACTCCTACATAAGATGTACCTGTTTATCGGCATCCCTCTCTCCTCTACAGCTGCTAAAAGTGCTGAATTTCTATAGCTTGTCTGAGCTTTCAGAAAGCAATAAATGTACGCCAAAATGTATTCTGCTATATGTCTTTACTAAAAAAATAAAAATCTCAATAAGTGTATAATTGGTTTATGCGAAGTTATTGTGTCTACAAACTATGGTATATATACTGGAATTTACAAAGCTATAGACGCTATACTGTAATGATCTATAATGTAATGTAATAATAATAGTAAAATGTAATGTAATGATCTATCTTTAAAGCCACCTATAGTGTGACTGATAGGGTGGTAGGAAATCTGGCACTAAGACAATGGCTGGGAGGGTCACTAACTGACATCGCTAGTGACACTAATACAGTGATCAGTGACAATACTGTACACTGAAACTGTACTAATGATACTGGCTGGGAAAGGGTTAACATCTAGGGGCAATCAGGGGGCTTAACTGTGTGCCAAACAACGTGTAATGTGTGTAATATTCAATGCTTGTACTTTATTATCTGCTTTGCAGGGAGAAGAAACAGCCAGATTGCCCTTTACAGTACACAGCGTTCTGTGTTTTTGTAAACACAGAACTCTGGGTGTGATTGGCCACAGCCAATATCATTGGCTGAAATCAGCTGCCAAACTTGTGATGTGTCCAATCACAGAACAGAACTCGGAAGAAGGGCTGCGACATATAGGTGCGTCGCCCGGCCTGCAGCTGCCATCCGCCCTCAGTACAATTACTGTGGGCGGGACATAGTGAAAGTAGAAGCAATGGCATAACTTTTTTTATATTGTAGAATAACTCCTGACAGTTTTTGTTTTTTTTGTCATCTGCATCTCATAGCCAAAACAGGAAGCAGAGCGGGCGGGCTGAGCCTTGCTCTCTGTGTCTTATGGACACAGAAAGCAGACTTAGGAGCAGGCACCCATGAGTGCCCCCACAGCAAGGGCTTGCTAAGGGGGCACTCGGCAAGTGGGAGAGGCCCAGAGCGCCAACGGGGACCCAAGAAGGGTAGGATCGGGGCTTCTTTGTGCAAAACTATTACACAGAGCAGGTAAGTATGACATGTTTGTCATTTTTTTCTTTTTTAAATAAAGATTTTTTCCTTTACAATCACTTTAACAGGAAAGCAGAGGGACTGGCAGGAACACCAGGGATATCACATAAAGGAAGCAATACAAAGAACAGGAGACATTTTCATACAAGTACATGGTACAGCAGGCACATATCAGGAATATGAAGTGTTGGGGTAACAAATGCTTCAAAGTGATTGTAAAGTCTTGTTTTTTCCTTAAAAATTACCAAACATGTTATACTACATATCCTCCCCTTCTCGGGTCCCTCCTTGCTGCTCCTGGCCCCTCCCTCCCGTTGAGTTCCCCTACAACAAGCAGCTTGCTATGGGGCACCCGAGCCGAGCCACAGCTCCCTGTGTCTATTCAGACACGGGGCTGAAATCCGGTCCCGCCCCTCTCTCTCCTCATTGGCTCACTGCCATTTCAGCCAACTAGAAGGGAAAAGTCTTGGGCAGCCGAGACACTCCTGCAACATCGCTGGATCGAGATGGGCTCAGGCAAGTATGAGGGGGGACGAGAGGGGCTGCTGCACACAAGGCTTTTGATTTTAATGCAAAAGGATAAAAAAAAACTTCTGCCATTACAACCACCTTGTTTTAGGTAGTGGTGAAGGCTTAGAACCCCCTCCCCGTCATATTTTGTTTTCTGGGTAGGTTCCCCCTCTGTTCTAAGCATTTAAATAAAAGGTAAACTTCTTTTACCTATAGGTAAGCCTATAATACGGCCTACTTGTAGGTAGTGAAAATATCTTCTAAACATGCAGCGTTACATTACATGCAGCCAGTGACATCACTGGCACATGGGCTCTGAAGGAACGGCCACCTGTGCTGTTCCTTCAGACCCCTGTGCTGTAAACACCGGCTCCTGTGTGGCAGTGGCGTCACCGTGGCTCTGGCCAGTCACAGAGCTGGAGTCCGCAAACCTGGAAGCAAGACGGGTGATAATGGGAGCACCAGGTAAGTTTCACATAATGTACTAGTATGCAATGCACGCTAGAACATTATGACTTTATCTTGCATGGAGAAAAAAAAAAAAAAGTCCAGCGGTATACAAAAGCTGTACTAGTACAGGAAGCAGAGGGAAATCTTCCATGGGGGACAACTGTGCAAGAGAAGATTTCTCCTTACTTCCTGTTGTCTCTACAAGACAGGAAGTGACATATCCACACTAGCAGAGACAGATGGTACCTAAAACATACAAAGAAGAACTTTACTTATACTCCAGTGCTGTCTGATGTAAATCTTTAGGGGCTCATTTTACAATAATTATATACAAACCATCCCTGCACAAGATATCTCCAAGATACTGGATAGCATGAAAACCTTTGCCAAGATTTCCAGGGACACGTCTAGAGGAGCGATCCCTGGAAATCAGGAGCATATGACATCCTTGCACAGTCCTCAAGCTGCTGCGGAAGTACACAGGGCATGCTGGGACTTGTACTTCCTCCACACCTGGAGGGTCGCTGTTCCCCGCCTTCTAAGGCCAAAGGCCTGGCAACCCCGAGCCGCCTTTACTTACCTCCCGGGCTCCGCTGTCCCGAACCACCGCGCGCACACACACAAGACGTCTCTCTATCACTACAGATGCATAGGATACGCAGCGAACACTCTATGGTACAGCCGACCGCTCCAGCCGCCCGTCTCTATGGTGCGGGAGGACTGGGTTGAGCGACCAGCCGCGCGTTGTTTTGTGAGAGGGAAAAAAACTTGCTTTGCAGCAGGAATGTAGCGGTGGTGCGCATGCGTGCTCTGGGTAGCTAGACGTGTTACTGCGCATGAGCGGCATTGGGATCTGTTCCGAGATTTTAGCAGAGTTTGCTATTTTAGTGGCAGTGAGGATATCGTGTTTGCTTTATGGCACTGCTGAAATAAAAGGAAGTTATTGGGAAAGTTGTTATAATTCCTGTCTTTTTGGATAGAAAGGACAATGGTTTTAAGTGTAAAGTTTTGCCAAGAGTGGGCGATATTCATTAAAGAGGTTGTAAACCCCAAGAAAATTTTCTTTTTGCAACCTGCAAGAGAAACACATAATGAGCTAGTATGCATCGAATACTAGCTTATTATGAAATACTTACCTTAGAACGAGCCTATGCTGTGCCGCCCGCTTACCTGTATGACGGGCGACATGTCCAGTTACCCGTCTTCCAGGATCGCGACATCCGGCCATCTGATTGGCCGGAGCCGCGGTGACGTCACTCCCGCGCACGCGCGCGGGAGCCGACGGTCACGGCACCAGCGGCCGTTCCTTCAGAGCGCATGCGCCAGTCACGTCACTGGCTGCATGTAAGGTAAATATCTCCTAAACGGTGCATGTTTAGGAGATATTTACAGTACCTATAGGTAAGCCTATGATAAGGCTTACCTATAGGTACAAGTTACAGAGGAGGGTTTACTTCCTCTTTAACCACTTGACCTCTGGAAGATTTACCCCCCCCCCTTTTATGAGCAGGCCATTTTTTCGCGATACGGCACTGCGTTACTTTAACTGACAATTGCACGGTCGTGCGGCGCTGTACCCAAATAAAATGTATGTTCTTTTTTCCCCACAAATAGAGCTTTCTTTTGGTGGCAGTTGATAACCTTCGGTTTTTCTTCTTTGGGCTATAATCAAAAAAATAAAAAGGACAATTTTGAAAAAAAAAAAAATAAATGTTTTTTTACTTTCTGCTATAAAACATATCCAATAAAAAAATGTAAAATTAAATCAAATTTCTTAATAAATTTAGAACAATATGTATTATATTATGCTACATATTTATGGTAAAAAAAATCCCAAAAAGTTATAGCGTCTAGAAACAATGAGATATATTTATAATTTATTTTTTTCTCTTTCGTTCATTGATAGACACAGCTCCAGAATCTTCTTAACCATTGGGTTATACTGCCCCCTACAGGAGTAAGACACTAGGCAGGAAAAAGCTTTACCATGCCCATTGGGCAGTCCCAGGGGGTATACTCCCACACTCTGCTATAGGCATTCAGATTCTTTCTGCCTAGTCAGGAGTAAGGAACTAGTTCCTTGCTGGGATCTCTGGTCCTAGCATTTTTTCCTTTTAAATTGAATTTTTTCCTCTTTTATTATTTTCTGTTCCTGTGATAACTACATTCAACTGCTGGACTGGGCGACGGACTGGATATTCTAGATCAGGGATCTCCAAACTACGGCCCTCCAGCTGTTGCGGAACTACAAGTCCCATGAGGCATTGTAAAACTCTGACATTCACAGACAGGACTAGGCATGATGGGAATTGTAGTTTCTGAACAACTGGAGGGCCATAGTTTGGAGACCCCTGTTCTAGATACTTAAGGTCTCCCCAGTCTGGCCAGCAAGCACGCGCAGGTCTCTGCTCCACGCTAGGTCGGACGTGACACAGCCCCACTGGACGGGGTCTGGCCTGTGAGTTAAACGTTTTACGAGGACGCATATGACTTGGTCACAGCCTGAGTGACAGCGTTCCTCCTGGCCGACAGCAACCCCATTCCAGTGGAGAGGTTTTCGGTCCCGAGCAGTACCCATCCGGTTGTGAGCTGGCTTTTGCCATGTGCTCTGAAGGGGGGCTTCCTTTGGGGTTGCTGCTGACCGGTTCTATCCGGGCGCACACCAACGGGGTCCTTCGCCACCCGGGGGGGGGGGTTAGTGACCTTGGCAGGGGGGGGGTCCTAAGGGCTCCCGGCTGTTGTGTTGGGCTGGAGGAGTGGATGGGTTCACATCCGAGGGTCCAGCCCACACACGGCCAGGCCCGTCCAAAAATGTAGGCCTCAGGCTTGCGGCCTGCCAGACGGACACTCTGTGGGAGGCCCCAGTGAGGGTGGCTGAAGCCACCACCCTTCGTTTGGACATCTGCCCTCTCCCCCGTTGTCCCTGAGCGGTCGGCTCCGGGAGGCTTCGCACCCAGACAGAAATTTACTAGGCCATGGCCGAGTGGGTGGCTCCGTGGGGGGGTGGACCCCTGTGAGTGTACTATAGCCACCCGCCTTTCCTTGGATGGGATCTGTGCGGCTGGGCCTCCACCAAAATTTAGACCGCAGCTTGCGGCCTATTAGGCAGTGCGGCCAGCTTGGCGGCTTTCTTGGTTGCTTTTTTGATAGTCTCTTTTTTATGACAGCATGCCGCCATTATTGTGTAGGGCACTTGCCCTTTTAGCACTGTGGACCCTCTGGGTACCTTGCCTTTAAGGGGGCTATTTATTTTGATGCGGGCCTCTATGGAGGGGTTTAGAGGGCGACCCCCCCCCCCTTTTTGTTTTTTTTCACGGGGTCTTGGTACCCTGATCTGGTATGGCTGGTCGCCGCTGCTTCTTGGAGACTTCCTCTCAGAGAAGATTTATTGGTCCAAGGGTCAATCTTCCATCCTGCTCTACAGTCGCTGGCTTTAATTGCTTGGCTGTTGAAAGCCAGGTGCTGGAGGATAGGGGGTTGTTTGAATCAGTGATTCCCACACTGTTAAAGGCTAGAAAATCTACCTCTAAAAAGATTTACCATCACGCCTTGACGAGGTACATTGCGTGGTGTGAGGCTCTTGGAGATCATCCCCGTTCCCTTTTGGTGGCTCGGATTTTGTGTTGTGTTGTGCAGTGCCAGGCCTTGGGTACTGTCAAGGACCAGGTTTTTCGGCCTTAGCGTTCTTCTTTTATTGTCGTTTGGTCACGTATTCTTTAGTTCGCACCTTTATTCAGGGGGTTCGCCACTTGGCTCCCCCAGTACGGTCTCCGTTGCCTCAGTGGAATCTCAATTTGGTGCTGTCGGTTCTCCAGTAACCGCCTTTCAAAGGTATTCGCAAGCTTCCTCTCCTTACATTGTCACAGAAGGTAGCCTTCTTGGTGGCTATTACTTCTGCACACAGGGTGTTGGAGCTGGCAGCGTTGTCTTGTCGTCCACCTTACCTGGTGGCTCACAGAGATAAAGTGGTGCTTCTCCCTTGTCAGTCTTTCCTTCCTAAGGTTGTTTCAGGTTTCCATCTGAATGAAGACATTGTGTTGCCTTCCCTGTGTCCTAATCCTAAACATCCTAGGGAGATCGCCTTGCACTCTCTGGATGTGGGCCGGGCGCTGAGGATGTACCTTGCGACAACCGAGTTGTTTAGGAAATCAGCCTTACTGTTTGTCCTTACGGATGGACCTTGCAAAGGGTTGGCGTGTCTATTTCCAAATGGACAAGACAGATGGTGGTGCAGGCCTATTCCATCAAGGATCCAGTTTCTCCGTTCCCTGTTAAGGTGCTTTCTACATGGGCGCTTAGTGCCTCTTGGGCTCTCCCCTATCAGACATCTATGATACAGGTTTGCTAGGCGGCCACCTGGTCGTCTGTGCACACTTTCATGAAATCAGGAACAGTGGAAGTTAAAGCAAGATCTGGAAGACCAAGAAAAATATCAGACAGAACAGCCCGCAGGATTGTGAGAAAAACAATTCAAAACCCACGTTTGACTGCACGATCCCTCCAGAAAGATCTGGCAGACACTGTTGTGGTAGACTATTCCACTATAAAGAGATACTTGTACAAATATGGTCTTCATGGAAGAGTCTTTAGAAGAAAACCTCTTCTACGTCCTCACCACAAAAATCAGCGTTTGAACTTTGCAAATGAACATATAGACAAGCCTGATGCATTTTGGAAACAAGTTCTGTGGACCGATGAGGTTAAAATTGAACTTTTTGGCTGGAATGAGCAAAGGTACGTTTGGAGAAGAAGGGGCACAGAATGTAATGAAAAGAACCTCTGTCCAACTGTTAAGCATGGGAGTGGATCAATCATGCTTTGGGGTTGTATTGCAGCCAGTGGCACAGGGAACATCTCACGAGTAGAAGGAAAAATGGATTCAATAAAATTTCAGCAAATTTTGGATGGTAACTTGATGCCATCTGTAAAAAAGCTGAAGTTAAAGAGAGGAAAGCTTCTACAAATGGATAATGATCCTAAACACACCTCAAAATCCACGGGGGATTACATCAATAGGCGTAAACTGAAGGTTTTGCCATGGCCTTCACAAATATCCTGACCTCAACATCATTGAAAATCTATGGACAGACCTTAAAAGAGCAGTGCGTGACAGACAGCCCAGAAATCTCAAAGAACTGGAAGACTTTTGTAAGGAAGAATGGACAAAGATACCTCAAACAAGAATTGAAAGACTCTTGGCTGGCTACAAAAAGCGTTTACAAGCTGTAATACTTGCCAAAGGGGGCAGTACAAGATATTAACTCTGCAGGGTGCCCAAACCTTTGCAGATGCCATTTTTTTGTTTTCTGTTATTTTGAAAGTGTAAATGATGGAAATAAAATCTAACTTTTGTTGACATATTATAAGAATGTCTAATCTGTTATTTGATGCCTTTTGGAGATTTTTCCATCTTTCATTGGCTTCTTTATGCACATTAATACAAAATTTTACCCTGGGTGCCCAAACTTTCGATCCCCACTGTACACTTGTATTTATAATGTTAGGCTCAGATGCCCATGTGCAGGAGGTCTAAAGGCCCTTTCACATGGGCTTACTGATCAGTTCCACCATAGTTGCCAACAGTCCCAAATTGCCCAGGACATTCACGGAAATCAGACCGATGTCTCGATCTGAGCCTGTCCTGGGCAGAATCATTAAAATTTGCCTCTGTCACAGCCAGTAGCGTAGCTCCAGGGGTCCCGTGCACCCCCCGTGTCACATTGACTCACGCCCAATATGGCACCTTTCAGTCTCCAGTCTGGTCCCGGCTCAGCTTGTGATTGGTGGGATCAGCTGAGGAGGAGCAAGGTGTCTGCTGTGCCTTATGAAGCCGCAGGACTGCCCCCTTAGGCACAGCTTCTCTCTGGCTTGTTGAAGATAAGGGTGGCGCAGTGGTGAACAGGGAGAGACACCCAAGGCAGGCACCTATGCCTGCCGCCAGTAGAGCCACAGCCGCAGTGAATCCTCCTCCTATAGAAAGCTGTCTGCTGACTGTCCTGTGCCGAGCCTGACTCCTCAGTGTCACTGCCATGTACTCAGCAACTTCTGTGTGAATGTCCCCCCACCGTCTTGTTCCAGTATCTTCCCTCCCAGCAACCTCTGCTCTGACCCCCCCCAATACACATGTCCTGACTGTCCGGAACAGCCCAGCTCTGATCATAATTCCCCCTTCACTAACCATATTTACTTCCCTTCTTTGCCATCCCCCCAGCTCTGCTCACCTCCCCTCTTCTCTGCTCACCCCCCTCTTCTTCATCCTCCCAACTGCGTTCACCCTCCCTCTTTTCCATCCCCCCAACTCTGCTCACCCACCTCTTCTCCATCCCCCCCAATTTTGTTTACCCCCCAACTCTGCTCATCCTATCCTTCTCAATCCCCCCAACTCTGCGCACCCCCCTCTTTTCCAGCCTCCCAACTCCGTTCACCCCCCTCTTTTCCATCCCTCCAACTCTGCTCACCCCCCCCCCCCCCTCTTCTCCAACCACCCCAACTCTGCCTACAGAAAAAAAAGTGTCCCTAAACATTTTTTGAGAATGTTGGCAACTATGGGTTCACCTGTTTGTTTTTTAAGCAGATCTGCTTGGATGCTCCATGCAGCCTTATGGACAGTCAGATGTATATAGACTTGTGGGCAGGGCCTACTCACCCTGCATGTGGGGGTACCTCTCTTGCGTGTGTGTGCTCATTAATGCCCAGGACCAGGCAGGGCCTGGTTCATGTGAAATTCAACATTATGGTGGTACCCCGGCTTAGATATGAACTGTACATCTTGTGCAGTAGTTAAATGTACAGAGTTCCTCTGTAAAACGTACTGTCCTGTCCTGTGTTACAATACACCTTGCTTGTTGAATGTTGCATTTAGGAGGGACACCGCTGAGCCCATGCCCTTTCCACCAAGTGACAGAATGGGGCCCCGCTGTGCACTTAGCGTGGACCTCATGCGTGCACTTAGTTAACTCCTTCACTCCCCTACCATGTGGCTAGACTATAGGTCTCCCTAATGCAAGTTCATCCCAGCTGCTTTGTGAAACTGACCGCTGGAGAGGAAGCCAGATCACTAACCCCTTCGCTACCAAAGGACCCGTCACCTACAACAGGTACCACACACTTATGACTGGCTGCAATGTTCTTTGTACTGATTCTAGGTTGCGCATAGCTACTGCATTTCTCTTCCTAGTCTTGCCGAGTAAACCTTGCAGTAGTGACTTTGCTTCATACCCTATCTGTACTTTACTAACCCATGTTCTTGGATACGCCTGGAACCATCATGTACCCCTCAGTACCCCACCTACTCCTGGGTGGCCAACCTCAGGTCAGGCCCCTTGACACGATCCCCTGTACTCACTATACTGTTTTTCGAAGTGTCTCTCCCATTTTAGTCATTTCTCCTGGACCTCTGGGTTTAGTTCTGTTCCTTTGATCCCCAGGCTGACCGCCTGCGACCACTTGTCACCACTACAGAGGAGGAGGCAGCCGCCCCCCTCCCTCCGGGACTCTGCTCACCAGCCAAAGACCCTGTAGCATATGTGCTCCTGGCCTTTATACAGTATCCCAGAATGCACCGAGACAGCCTGTCTCTACCAACCACCAATACTGTATCAAAGCCTATGTATCCATTGGTCAGGTTTCCTCCCACTGTCCAATATGCCATCCTATTGGACCAGTGTGAAACACTCTCTAGACACAATGAATCACATACTGAGCAGACCTAACTCACAGATCCTGCTCTCTGGTAGGCAGAAAGCAATATAGATTTGCCTGCTGCTCTTCTGGTAGGCAGAAAGAGCCAAAAACTATACCTAGGAGGGTGCTACAAATACAACAGAGTATCCCTTATCTCTTCTAGGCTGCCCAGACATACCTCAACAAGGTAGTAGTTCATGTTAGGTGTCCTCCAGGAACTGGTAGATCTCCAGACTCCCAGTGCCTCCAATGGACTGCAAGGCATGGCAGTCCTCCTCTACAGTAGTCATGGAATTCTCTCTTAAGTGGCCAATCACAACATTTACAAGACTCGAGTGCCCGCTTCCACCTGCCGGCATTTATAAGTTCTTAAAGGGCCTGGAGGCAGCGGCAGGAAGGGTTTAACCTTCCCTACTATGTCCAAAACAAAATTAGGAGTTGGCTTACATTTAACCAAAAAACACTCTGCTGTGTGCCTTCTTGATTTAGTTTCACTCCTCTACAACAAGGAACTGAGGCCACCCACTGTCCTTTGAGTGAGGTCATCTTCTAAACTACCAAAGTATTCCTATTGGATTGGGGCATATAAATTGTGCAGAGCCCAAGCTGATGTCAGGCCCTTACTAACAAAGTAAATCCAGTTTAACTGCATCTCGCCCGGCCTATTGTAATAAGACGGCCAGACGGGAGATCTCTCATTCTGGGTAGACATCATATGACGTACTACCAGGATCACCCATTGCGCACTCTCCACAGCCGCGCTGCTGCATGATCTGTTTGACAGATCAGTGTACCAGCCCACTGTGGGTACTATGTGATCGCTGTGGCCAGTCACCGCAGATCACATGACAATTGTAAAAGTACACAATGAATGGTATGAATGGAAGCCATCCATTGTGTACTTTTGTGTTGATCTCTGTTATGGGTCAATGTGATCACACCATGTCACCATAGCTTTGGCCAATCACGGCTAATCACAAAAGTACACACTGAATGAATACATTTAAATTGGAGAAAATGGTTGTATATAACAGTGATTATCATAGGTATAAGCAGCCACAGTGTGTACAAAATAAATCCTGATCACCTCCCCAGAGTAGTAGTGTTACTATAGTAATTGCTCTGGTTACAGTATGTAAAAATAAAAAGTAAAGTTTTTTTTTTTTTACAAGAAGAAGTTGCTACAAAGTTTGTGAGTGTCCAAGAACTTTGGTGTGAGGGTGCCCTGCTGGACCCCTGTGATGTTTCCCTGACTCAGCAGGACTGTGGGTCATGATTGACTGTGATCGGCCTTGTTCCTCACTGAAGTGCTCAAAGGGACAGCAGAGGGCGCTGTGTTTCACTTCAACAAAGAGGACTCTGTCTGGACAGCTAGTGTTAGGGGGCAAGTTCTTTTCACGTTAAAGGAGGACCCCGGCGTGTCAAGATGCTGTTTTGCAGAGGCAGTCAGGGAGGGAGTGGAAAGGTCGCCCTTGTAATTTTGAAGGAGGGTCTTTCCATTCAACTGTTCAGTAAGCTAGAAATGTGAGGTGATGAGATTGACTAACGTTTGCTTCCTTTCTCTTTGCAGGTGGGACCACCTTAGAGTTAGACAGTCAGGATGTTATAATGCCTTTTCTTCATTGTTCCCCACCAAATTAGTTTATTTGGTGGGGGAAGCATCAGTTTTCATGCACCTTAAACTGTGTATCATACATGTACAACAGATTGTAAAGATATATTCTTATAACTCTTATTCTTATAACTTATTCTGTAAATTCGTTTTCCCTTTTCCCCTTTTCCAGGTTTGTGGGATACTCCTGATTTTTGGCAGAGTTTTTCATAGGAGGCGGCTGCCTCAGAGTCAGAGGTACCTGACTCATTTTTGGTGTGGGGTGGGTGTAGAACCCTACAGGTAGGTGCTAAGTAAATGTATAGTGGGCCTTGTCTGCCTAACAGCAGGGTTGTGATTATCTAGCTAGGGTGTCATGACTTCCAGATGTGCCTACTGAGGGGAGAAGTATCCTCACTGGCTCCTGTGAGCGGTTTCTCATAGGGCAGTGTGGGAAGCAATCAGGGGACACATCCCAGCTTGTAACTACCCAAGAAGGCAGATTAGGCTGCAAAGGATTCTGGGAGTGGGTATAAGTATGGAGGGAAGTGCGTGGCACGGCGTCTTTGGCAGGAGCAGAGTCCCAGGAAGGAGAGTGCGGCTGTCTCTCCTCCTGTCTGAGGAAAGTGGATGTCTCGGGGTGTCACCCGAGTGTCCAGAGAGAGAGCTGAGTTGAGCTGAGTTGATCCAGTGTGCCGAGAGCCTGCGGAGAGCGAGAGGGGTCCAGTCCCAGGAAAGCCTACACAGGTCATGAGTACTGCGGATTGCCCGTGGGGGTCTGCCTGAAGTTAGAGGGGACCACTCCGGAAGAGGTTCTGGGATCCAGTGTCATCTAGCTCGAAAGGGGGTACAAAGTCAGTGGACCCTGAAGAGTTCAAGGTTAAAGGGGGCACCTGTAGTTGGGCCCTAAAGTGTACAGAGTGTGTCAGTTAAAGCTACAGCCATACAGGATTCTACATCATACTACCTCAAGCCAGGCAGGGTGGAGGAAAGTATTCAGTGTCTTTTACAGCAGGGCTCAAAATTTAAAGTCCTGAGCTACTAGCCAGGCCTTAAGGGTTACTCGCCACCAGTTGCCCCACCCAACTCCTACCCTGCCCCGCCCCTAATTCCGCCCCTAAACACGCCATAAAATTATACTGTTAAATGTTTTTGCATTAATGCAGAAGTTACAAAAATAAATATTAATAACAACGTTTTCAGTGCCCATCAGTGCAGCCTAATCAGTGCCCATCAAGGGTCTGGAACCCCCAAATCACCATCCTAGTACCCCCCCCCCCCCCAAATTTCACCTCCTAGAACAGATCCTACCCGTCAAATCCTCCCCCCATCAAAATTTTCCCCCAAGCACAAAAAAAAAACATTATTCCTACTGGCACAACCCCCCCCCCCCAATACCCCTTTTTAACAGCCCCAAGACTTCCTGTTCTGGCACAAATCCATCCCCCCACCCCATTCCAATAATCTCTATAAGGGCGATCCCCAAATCCCCACTCCTGGCACAAATCCTCACCCCCCCCAGCACAAATCACTCCTCCTAGCACCCTCCCCCTCCAATTCCCCTGCTAGAAGAAATCTTATATTGTCACCTCTCAAATTCCCCATCCCAGCACAACCCCGCTCCCCCCCTCCCCCATATCGATCCCACTTAGAAGTAATCATCTTCTCCCCACCCCTCCTAGTACAAATACTTTTTGGGGGATTGTCCCTGGGGGGAGGGGGGTTGGAATAAGAGAATTTGTAGCATGAGGGGTGGGGAGAAGATGATTACTTCTAGGTGGGATCAATATGGGAGGGGGGTTGTGCTAAGAGGGGGGGGGACTGTGCTGAGATGGGGGGGTTGTGCTAGGAGGGGGGATTGTGCTGAGATGGGGGGGTTGTGCTAGGAGGGGAGGGACTGTGCTGAGATGGGGGATTGTGCTAGGAGGGGGGGGGGACTGCGCTGAGATGGGGGGGGGGTTGTGCTAGGAGGGGGGGGACTGTGCTGAGATGGGGGGGTTGTGCTAGGAGGGGGGATTGTGCTGAGATGGGGGGGACTGTGCTGAGATGGGGGGGTTGTGCTAGGAGGGGGGGGGGACTGTGCTGAAATGGGGGGGTTGTGCTAGGAGGGGGGGGGGACTGTGCTGAGATGGGGGGGTTGTGCTAGGAGGGAGGGGGGGATTGTGCTGAGATGGGAATTTGGGAGGTGACAGGATAAGATTTGTACCCCAGTGTAGTTCACCCTTTCCTCCAGCATGTCACAGACCTCAGATACAGCACCTGTGATACCAGATACATCGCTCTGTGATCCTCCTCTTCTTATGTCAGAGCGGAGGAGGAGCGGAGGAGAAGCCTATTCCTATTCCTAAAGCTTTGCACGGACAGATGGCGGGAGAGATGCGGCTGCAGAAGCAGAAGGGGAAGAAGATTGCAGCTCAGGAATGACACTGCATGTCAGATCGGGACTATACAGAGTTTGTTACCCGCCCCCTTTCCACATTGCTTGCTTTGACTCGGAGGACAGGGGATAACAAACTCTGTATAGTCCCGATCTGACATGCAGTGTCCTTCCTGAGCCGCAATCTTCTTCCCCTTCTGCAGCCGCATCTCTCCCGAGCTGTCCGTGCAAAGCTTTAGGAATTAATTGTCTTCTCCTCCGCTCCACCTCCACTCTGACTCAGGGGAGAAGTCCCGATCTGACAGGAGTGTGTGAAGCCCGGCAAGAAGACAGAGAGAGCGCATCCCGCTCTCTCCTGTCACAGAAACACTCCTGGCAGCGCCCCTCCACCTCCCATGACACAGACGCCCAGCCAGAGCAGCCATCCTTCCATCCATCCCACCCTACCTTGTACCGGTGTACTGCCGATTTTCCAACTTGGGCTTGAACCCCTCCATCAGTCCTGCTGGCCGGATAATGTCGGAGCGGCGGATCATCCTGCTCAGCTTTAATTTTAATTGGCGGGCGCTCGCTGACATACACAGTCCCGCCTCCTAGCCCGGCTTCTTTGATAGACAGAACACGTCCTGGTTGGCCAGGTGTTCTGTCTATCAAAGAAGCCGCGCTAGGAGACGGAACTGTGTATGTCGGCGAGCGCCCGGCCATTACAATTAAAGCTGAGCGGGATGATCCGCCGCTGACATTATCCAATCCTTCGGCGGCTTTCCTCACCTCTCTTCCCCTGGCAGTAGCTCGCCATACATAATTTTCCACTCGCAAAATGCGAGTAGGCGAGTGGAAAATTTGAGGGCTGTTTTACAGTACAACAGCGCCAGAGGTTCTACAGTTCTCAGTCCTGGATCTTCTGGACTACAAGTCGAGGATTCAGCACTTTTATTGTTCTACAGAGTGTTCTCAGAGGTAGTGTGTGTTGGCTGGCGCCAGCTGGCGTCAAGGAAGTGCCAACGGGGAATTTTTCTAGAAGCAAAGTCCCAAGTGTAATTAGTTGGAACCTAAAGGAGTATCCCACTCATTCCCTTCTCCCATCCCCTTAAATTCAATAAAAACCAAAAACAAAGATGCCGGAGTTGTCGCTGATTCAGTTCTCACACCCAGGGTCGCAGATCACATGGGATGGAGAGGTTACCGGTACTGATGGCAGACCCACATCATCAAAACTTGCTACATATAAAAGACACATGTCCACAGAATGTCTTTCTTCCATTCAATCCCACCATCATGGGCAAGACCAAAAAGCTGTCAAAAGACTACAGGGACAAGATTCTAGACCTGCACAAAGCTGGAATGGGCTACAAGACCATCATCAAGAATCTTAGTGAGAAGGAGACAACTGTTGGAGCGATTATTCGCAAATGGATGAAATACAAAATAACCATCAATCGTCCTCAGTCTGGAACTCCATGCAAGATTTTGCCTCAGGAGTTAAGGATGATCATGAGAAAAGGTAGGGATCAGCCCAGAACTACACAGGAGGAGCTTGTGAATGATCTCAAGGCAGTTGAGACCACAGTCACCAAACAAACCATTGGTAACACAATACGCCGCCATAGATTAAAATCCGGCAGGGCCTGCAAGTTCCCCCTCCTCCAGAAGGTACATGTACAGGCCTGTCTGAAGTTTGCCAATGAACTTCTAAATGATTCAGAGAAGGATTGGGAGAAAGTGCTGTGGTCAGATGGGACCAAATTGAGCTCCTTGGCATTAACTCAACTCGCCGTGTTTGGAGGAAGAGAAATACTGACTATGACCCTAAGAACAAATCCCTACAGTCAAGCACGGAGGTGGAAACATTATGCTTTGGGGCTGTTTCCCTGCTAAAGGTACAGGCCGACTTTACCACATTGAGGGGCCAATGGATGAGGCCATGTATTGTAAAATGTTGGATGAGAACCTTCTTCCCTGAAAAACACTGAAGATGGGTCTTCCAGCATGACAATCACCCAAAATATACCGTCAAGGCAACACAAGAGTGGCTCAAGAAGAAGCACATTAAGATCATGGAGTGCCCTTGCCAGTCTCCAGACCTTAATCCTATAGAAAATGTATGAAGGGAGCTGAAACTTCGAGTTGCCAAATAACAGCAAAGAAACCCTAAGGATTTTGAGAAGACTTGTAAAGATTGGACCAGAATCCCTCCTAAGATGTGTGCAAACCTGGTAACCAACTACAAGAAACGTCTTACCTCTGTGCTTGCCAAAAAGGCTTTCTCCACCAAGTACTAAGTCATGTTTTGCTTGGGGATCAAATATTTATTTTACTCACTCAACTGCAACCTAATTTATAACATTTGTATCAGGTGTTTTTTCTGGATTTTTGGTTGATATTCTCTCTCTATCATTTTAAAATACACCTATGATAAAAATTATTGACCCTTCATTTCGTTGTAAGTAAACAAACTTACAAAATCTGCAGGGGATCAAATAATTATTTCCCCCACTATATACCATAGTTTGTGGACTCTCTAACTTTCCTACAGACTAAATAATATACACTGATTTGGGTTATTTCCACTAAAGAAATGTAGCAGTATAAATTTTGGCTTAATTTTATGAAGAAAGATTATTTATTTGCAAAGTTTTACAACAGAAACGAAGAAAAATGCTTTTTTGAAAAAAAATGCCATTCTTTTTCGTTTTTTTTTTTTTTCTTTTTTTTTTCTTTTTTTTTTTTTTTAGCAAAAAACAAAAGAAAAAACAGTGGGGATTAAATACCACCAAAAGAAATCTCTCTATTTGTGTAGAAAAAAAATGATACAAATCTAATTTGGGTAAAGTGTCGCTAGACTGCGCAATTGTCATTCAAAATTGTGACAGCGCTAAAAGCAGAAAATTGGCCTGGGCAGGAAGGGGGTGAAAGGGCCCAGTATTGAGGTTAAGGGCTTGTTCACAACATGTCTGTTGAGTTGCATTTTTCAGCACACCAGTGTACATGTGGGAGTGAAACAGCAAAAATAAAGCAATTGTTCTCTATGTGCCCTGTTCACAACAGGCGTGCAGTGGTGTGCAGAAAAACCCACCTCAATAGACATGGTGTGAACACTATTATTTTCCGGACTTATAATGCACCATGCCAGCTTTTTCTCATTTTGAATAGAGTGGGGGACAGCTAACGTTTTTCTACCTTTTTCAACCTGTGTGCAACTACATCAGGGAGATTGATGTATTTATGATGACTGTGTACAGGACGGAGATGACATGGTATATGACTGTGTGCAGGTTAGAGGTGACATGGTAGATAACTGTGTACAGGATGGAGATGGCATGGTAGATAACTGTGAGCAGGATGGAGATGACATGGAGATGACTGTGTGCAGGAGGGAGATGACATGGAGATGACTGTGTGCAGGAGGGAGATGACATGGAGATGACTGTGTGCAGGATGGAGATGACTGTGTGCAGGATGGAGATCACATGGGTATGACTGTGTGAAGGATGGAAAAGATCATAGTAGATAACTGTGTGCAGGATGGAGATGACTGTTTGCAGGATGGAAATTACATAGCAGGAGATTATGAGCAGGATAGAGATGACATGGTAGATGACTGTGTGCAGGATGGAGATGACATGGTAGATGACTGTGTGCAGAATGGAGATGACATGGTAGATGACTGCGAGCAGGATGGAGATGACTGTGTGCAGGATGGAGATGACATGGTAGATGACTGCGAGCAGGATGGAGATGACTGTGTGCAGGATGGAGATGACATGGTAGATGACTGCGAGCAGGATGGAGATGACATGGAGATTACTGTGTGCAGGATGGAGATGACTGTGTGCAGGATGGAGATGACATGGAGATGACTGTGTGTAGGATGAAGATTACATGGATATGACTGTGTGCAGGATGAAGATGACTGTGTGCAGGATGGAGATGACTGTGTGTAGGATGAAGATTACATGGATATGACTGTGTGCAGGATGGAGATGACTGTGTGCAGGATGGAGATGACATAGAGATGACTGTGTGTAGGATGAAGATGACATGGGTATGACTGTGTGCAGGATGGAGATGACTGTGTGCAGGATGGAGATGACATAGAGATGACTGTGTGTAGGATGAAGATGACATGGATATGACTGTGTGCAGGATGGAGATGACATAGTAGAGGACTGTGTGCAGGATGGAGATGACATGGTAGATGACTGTGTGCAGGATGGAGATGACTGTGTGCAGGATGGTGATGACATGGAGATGACTGTGTGCAGGATGGGGATGACATGGAGATGACTGTGTACAGGATGGAGATGACTGTGTGCAGGATGGAGATGACATGGAAGATGACTGCAAGCAGGATGGAGATGACTGCAAGCAGGATGGGGATGACATGGCGATGACTGTGTGCAGGATGGAGATCACATGGATATGCCTGTGTGCAGGATGGAAAAAGATTATGGTAGATGCCTGTGTGCAGGATGGAGATGACTGTGTGCAGGATGGAGATGACTGTGTGCAGGATGGAAATTACATGGTAGATGACTGTGTGCAGGATGGAGATGACTGTGTGCAGGATGGAAATTACATGGTAGATGACTGTGTGCAGGATGGAGATAACATGGATGTAGTATGGTAAGCAACGGGTTAAGTTGCTGTCTGCAAAATGTTACAATTATGTATATGTCTGGGAGCTGGGTGTGGCTGAAGTTAGTTGCATGCTGATGTGCAGTGAATAAAGAAGCAACCTGTACAGCCTGTCTGTGTGAATACACTACATTTTGGCGACGAGGATGGCTAGCTTTCTGGATTTACCGGCTATCGGACCGTTTGATGTGTCTGGAGACCACACTAGTCTCTCACAGCGCTGGGACAAGTGGAAGAAGGGATTTCAGCTCTATGTTATAGCCACAGGAGTGACTGCACCTGCTCAGAAGAGAGCCATGCTGCTGCATCTAGCTGGACCTCAAGTTCAGGACATTTTTGAAACCCTGGGAGCAACAGGGGAAGATTCAGACTATGAGACAGCCATGAATAGACTGAGTGAGTACTTTGAGCCAAAGAAAAATATTCCCTATGAAAGATATAAGTTTAGACAGGCTGTGCAAGAACTGGGAGAAACCACAGACAGTTATGTGACTAGGCTGAAATATCTGGCAAAGTCTTGTGATTTTGGGACTGTAACTGAGGAGATAATCAGAGATCAGGTCATAGAGAAATGCACATCTGTGCACCTCAGGAGGAGATTATTGAGAGAACCTAGTCTCACACTTACTAGTCTGCAGGAGATTGCAAGAGCCATTGAACTGTCTGAGCTCCAGGCTCTGCATATTGAAACCAAGAACACTGCATCTGTCAATACAGTCTCCAAACCTACCTATAATAATAGGAATATCTGGAGTAGGAAAGAGAGTTTTCCAAAGAGGACTTTACATATCACCTGCAATAAATGTGGCAGGGCGGGACACACAAGTCAGGACTGCACTGTGGTACAGAATAAAATGTGCTTTGCTTGTGGAAAGACAGGTCATTTTGCAGCTGTGTGTAGAAGTACAACCAGAGATAACAAAACCAAAGGACAATCTGCACAAGTAAATGTTATAGCTGAGGATAAAGAGAGTGCTCCTGACTGTGAATTTATATTCTCCCTGTGTTCTCTGCAAGCTGGGACATTAACCATTAAGATTGGAAATACACATGTGTCAGTGTTGATTGACTCTGGAGCTACATGCAATGTTATGGACTTGGCTTCTTGGCACAGTCTTAATGGCAGAAAAAATCACCTTAAATTGTGTAACACCACTAAACAGATTTATACTTATGGCTCCAGTACACCACTGCAACTTAAAGGCAAATTCTATACCTCTGTTCAAACCCATGAGACTGGTCCTCCATTGCAGACCGAATTCTATGTTGTAGATGGCACAGGGTTGCCTCTGCTTGATCGTCAAACCGCAATGGCACTAGGGGTGTTACAGATTGGCCGTGATGTAGGCAGCGCAAGAGTGAATATGGTGTCTCCTGCTATTTCTGCATTGAAAGAGGAATTTAAAGATTGCTTCTCTGGGTTTGGAAAATTAAAGGATTTTCAGTTGGAGCTTCACATTGATCCACATGTAAAGCCTATTGCACAGCCAGTACGCAGACTTCCTTATAGCCTGAGATCACCTGTTGAGCACAAACTGGCAGAGCTGCTAGACCTTGACATTATTGAACCTGTGGAAGGGCCCACTCCGTGGGTATCGCCGTTAGTTGTTGTACCAAAGGGCACAGATATTCGGATTTGTGTGGACATGAGATGTGCTAACCAAGCTGTGCAGAGAGAGAGACATCCAATTCACACTATTGAAGATGTTCTGCATGCAATGAATGGGGCAAGTGTCTTCAGTAAACTGGATTTGAAATGGGGTTATCATCAGATTGAATTGACCCCAGCATCTAGAGTCATCACTACATTTGCAAGCCATAAAGGTCTTTTTAGATACAAGAGGTTGATGTTTGGCGTATCGTCCGCACCGGAGGCCTATCAACATGTGATTCAGCAAGTGCTACATGGTTGTGAAGGCACGCATAACATTTCTGATGATATAATTGTGTGGGGAACAAACACACAGGAGCACGACGAACGTCTCCGTGCAGTGCTAAATCGCTTGAAGGAGAAAGGGTTAACATTAAATGAGAAGAAATGCACATTTCAAATGAATAAAATGACTTTTATGGGCCATGTGCTGTCTGACAGGGGCATTGGTCCGGAGGACTGTAAAATTAAAGCTGTGTCTGATGCCAGAAATCCTGAAAACCCTGCAGAAGTACGCAGTTTTCTTGGGCTAGTGAATTACTGTGCCAAGTTTATTCCAGATATGGCGACTGTCAGTGAACCTTTGAGAGTGTTGACTCGCAAAGCAGTCCCGTGGAAGTGGGGCTTTTTGGAACAAGGTGCATTTGATGAACTTAAGAGACGGCTGACTTGCGCCACAACTTTGGCTTATTTCAATCCTACTGCACACACCCAAGTTATTGTCGATGCTAGCCCTGTGGGGTTAGGCGCCATCTTGGTTCAGAGACAATGCACAGGCGAATACAGGCCTATTCAGTATGCAAGCAGATCCCTCACTGATGTAGAGAGACGTTATTCTCAGACCGAGAAAGAAGCTTTGGCTGTTGTTTGGGGATGTGAAATGTTTCACACCTATCTCTACGGCCTTGATTTTGAAATCATCACAGACCACAAGCCTCTGGAAGTGATATATTCGCCACGCTCCAAACCATCCGCCAGAATTGAGAGATGGGTTCTCAGATTGTTACCATATCGCTTTACAGTGCGGTACAGACCTGGACCGACTAATGCGGCAGATGCACTTTCCAGATTGCCTCAGTCTTCTGCACCTGTTCATAACCTGGCAGAAGAGTACATTCGTTTTGTGGCTACTAACGCCATGCCTCAGGCATTGACACCTGATTGAGGTTGAAGAATTGTCATCTGTGGATCCGGAAATTGCTCGGTTGAGAAAATGTGTAAGACAAGGGGTTTGGGTGGATTGTGACCCAAGCTATCACAGAATCAAACAAGAGCTGAGTATTGCAGGACAACTAGTTCTACGTGGCAATCGTATTGTGATGCCTAAAGATTTACGGAAACGTACATTACATTTAGCCCATGAGGGCCATCAAGGCATTGTACGCACCAAACAAAGATTACGTGAGAAAGTCTGGTGGCCAGGAATTGACAAGGATGTGGAACGTTTGGTTTCTTCATGTCGAGCATGTCAGTTGGTGGGCAGCAAACCTAAACCAGAACCAGTAACTCACACTGTTCTACCTGAGGGACCATGGGAAGATTTAGCCATTGATCTGTGCGACATTCCATCTGGACACCATCTTTTAGTTGTTGTGGACTATTATTCAAGGTGGCAAGAGGTGGTAGTTCTCACTAAAGCTACATCATCAACTGTAATTGAGGGGTTGGAGAGCATTTTTGCATCTCATGGGTTGCCTAAACGGATTGTGAGTGATAATGGTGCCCAATTTACTTCTCAGGAATTTCAGGATTATCTGAAATCAAATGCTATTGAACATCATCGTACAACTCCATACTGGCCACAGGCTAACGGGGAAGTGGAACGCCAGAATCGAACCTTGCTGAAAGCTTTGCGGATTGCTCATTTAGAGAGAAGAGACTGGAAAAAGGAACTGTGGCGTTTTCTTTTGGCTTATCGCACAACTCCGCATACTGTCACTGGCGTTAGTCCTGCGGAACTTCTTTGTGGTCGCAAATTCAGGACAAAATTGCCAGACATTGGGGGTCCTCCTACAAGTCAGAAACCTTTTCGGCATATTGATGAGGAAAGGAAGATCCGGGCTGAACAGTATGCAAACCACCGCCGCCATTGTCAACCTAGTGGCCTTCAACAGGGTGATAAGGTGTTGCTTCAAAGTGATCGGTTTAACAAACTGGCTCCGTCCTTTGAACCTGAGCCTTATGTTGTAAAGGAGAAAAGAGGTACTCAAGTGGTTTTAGAGGATTTAGATGGACACACAAAAGTGCGTAATTCCTCATTTGTGAAGAAATTTATTGAGTCAGAAGGTCAAGTATCGGAAGATGGCGAACAGGCAAAGAGTAGTGATGATACTGCCAGTGATCCAGACTTCAATCCACAACCATCCACATCGGAATGGCCAAGAGAAAAACGAGCAACAAATCCACCGGCCTACCTTAAGGACTATGTGTATAGTCAGGAGTTTATAGGTTAAATTTTTAGTTGTTCATCCATGCATTTTGTTAATCTTATTAATACGTTGTGCATGTTATGTTTTATTCAAAGAGAGGAGGGAATGTAGTATGGTAAGCAACGGGTTAAGTTGCTGTCTGCAAAATGTTACAATTATGTATATGTCTGGGAGCTGGGTGTGGCTGAAGTTAGTTGCATGCTGATGTGCAGTGAATAAAGAAGCAACCTGTACAGCCTGTCTGTGTGAATACACTACAATGGAGATAACTGAGTGCAGGATGGAGATGACGTGGAGACGACTGTGTGCAGGATAGAGATGACATGGTGATGACTCTTTGCAGGATGGAGATGACATGATAGATGGCTATGTGCAGGATAGAGTTCACATGGAGATGACTGTGTGTAGGATAGAGATCACATGGAGATGACTGTGTGTAGGATAGAGATCACATGGAGATGACTGTATTTAGGATGGAGATGACATGGAAGATGACTGTGTGCAGGATAGAAATGACACGGTACTGTAGAAGACTGTGTGCAGGATGGAGATGACATGGAAATTACTCTTTGCAGGATGGAGATGGCATGATAGATGACTGTGTGCAGGATAGAGATCAAATGGAGATTACTTTACGCTCGATGGAAATGACATGGTAGATGACTGTGTGCAGGATAGGGATGACATGGAAATTACTGTGTGCAGGATGGAGATGACATAGTAGATGACTGTGTGCAGGATGGAGATGGCATGGTAGATGACTGTGTGCAGGATGGAGATGAAATGGTAGATGACTGTGTGCAGGATGGAGATGACATGGTAGATGACTGTGTGCAGGATGGAGATGAAATGGTAGATAACTGTGAGCAGGATGGAGATGACATGGTAGTTAACTGTGTGCAGGATGGCGATGACATAGTGGTTTTCGGATACGAAAGACTGCGCATAATCAGAAACAATAAACAACAAGAAAAAAGTCTTTGTCGTTCGAGAATTTTCAGACAATCAGTACCATGCTCGTTTTCGACCTGCTGTGAAACATCGAAGAAAACCTGATGATCATGCATCTAATTTTCTTATGCTGTGGACTAGGGATCGACCGATTATCGGCAAAACCGATATATCGAGGGCCGATATGCACTTTTCCTGATATATCGGGATCGGCCCCGGAGGTTACCAATATTACCGATATTTCGGAAAGTGCTTGTACCGGAGTGATGCCTGCAACTAGAGGCATTACCCTGGTACCGGCATCCATAGCCAAAGGTCGGCGGTCGGCTGTCTTGCAATGACAACCGATGCGGCTGAGAAGCCGCTCAGCTGTCATTAGAAGGCTCACCTGGGTCTCCTGCCCCACTGGGAGACCCGGGCGGGCAACCATCCTGCACGGCCGCTGAAGACCCAATCAAAGCCGCATTCAGCTCTGATCGGGTCTCCATGCAAAAACCCGGAAGTGATGTCATGAAATGACTTCCGGGTACTGGAGCCAGATTAAAAAAAATGACAGCATTCAAAACAGCCAAGCTTGGCGTTTCGAATGCTTTTAAGTGCAGATGAGGGGTTTGGGGTCTTTTAGACCCCCAGATCCCTCCACAAGAGTACCTGTCAAGTAAAAAAAATAAAAAAGTTTTTTTTTTAGTGTATGAAAATATCGGCCCATATCGGCCGATACTGATACGCGATGACCAAAATATCAGTATCGGCAATGAAAAAAACGATATCGGTCGATCACTAGTGTGGACTGGGCTTTAGTAAGCTCTTCACTATGGTCATTCCACCATCACTTATGGGAGTCACTTATAGGCTCCTTTCATGCGTTTGGACCAATCGGGTCCAGCTGTCTGTTTTTCAGGTGGACCAGATTGGGCCTTCCATTGTCCTCTATGGGGAGGCGGATGTCAGCAGACATGTGTCCGCTGACACCCGCCTGGCATCTGATCTGACAAGATCCGCTGAAAATAGACGTATGGCGATACGTTCGCCATCCGTCCAGTGGCTTCCAGTGGGTCGGATTGGATGGGATCAGAACAAATGTGTTATTATGAGGAATTTAAATCCCTGTATTTTATCTGAACAAGTAGTGCTAACATCAGACCCAGCCAACAAATACATAGACAAGTACCATATGTCAAAACATCCAAAAATAATAAATATTGCTCCCATACAAAGCAGTCCAAAAAATCACCCAGAATAACAAATGAACTTAGCAATTTGGAACAGTGCAATATTTGTTCATACTTAATTCGTTACATTTAATAAAACCTAGATCTGAGTTAAAGCGGTCGTAAACCCTTACATATACCCAGGTGATGCACACAGATGAAACAAATCCTTATGCATAGGTTGTAACTGTTTATCTGCAGTGTTCTCTTCTCTACATCCGTTCAAAGTCCAGAATTTACAAAGCTTGCCTGAGTTGTCAGAAAACAGGGGACGGAGAACTGAAATTACACACTGCAGAGCTTATTGAGGACAGCTCTGAGAGCTGATTGGAGGGAAGGGACACACCCCCTTCACACAGCACATAGAAACAGAGCTGAGGCTGTCAATCATGGCTATGTGCTAGAGATCCCTTCCCTGTTACTTTTTTTCTCTTGGTGTCAGGAAAAGCTGTCAGAAGAGATTCATGCTGATAGCAGAGGAACGAGGCAGCAGGCAGAAATGACACTTAATGCTCTGGATTAAGACCCCTTTACATTACACAACCCCCCCACACCTCTGGACGCTTTACATTACACAGCGCCCCCCACACTTCTGGACCCCTTTACATTACACAGCGCCCCCCACACCTCTGGACCCCTTTTGCATTACAAAGCCCCCCCACACCTCTGGACCTCTTTACATTACACAGCCCCCCCACACCTCTCACTGGCTGCACTGGAGGCACGCACGCATAGCTCTGCATTGGGGGACATGTATACTGGTGGTCACTGGCTGCACTGGAGGCACGCACGCATAGCTCTGCATTGGGGACATGTATACTGGTGGTCACTGGCTGCACTGGAGGCATGCACGCATAGCTCTGCATTGGGGGACATGTATACTGGTGGTCACTGGCTGCACTGGAGGCACGCACGCATAGCTCCGCATTGGGGGAAATGTATACTGGTGGTCACTGGCTGCACTGGAGGCACGCACGCATAGCTCTGCATTGGGGGACATGTATACTGGTGGTCACTGGCTGCACTGGAGGCACGCACGCATAGCTCTGCATTGGGGGACATGTATACTGGTGGTCACTGGCTGCACTGGAGGCACGCACGCATAGCTCTGCATTGGGGACATGTATACTGGTGGTCACTGGCTGCACTGGAGGCACGCACGCATAGCTCTGCATTGGGGGACATGTATACTGGTGGTCACTGGCTGCACTGGAGGCACGCAGGCATAGCTCTGCATTGGGGGACATGTATACTGGTGGTCACTGGCTGGACTGGAGGCACGCACGCATAGCTCTGCATTGGGGGACATGTATACTGGTGGTCACTGGCTGCACTGGAGGCACGCACGCATAGCTCTGCATTGGGGACATGTATACTGGTGGTCACTGGCTGCACTGGAGGCACGCACGCATAGCTCTGCATTGGGGGACATGTATACTGGTGGTCACTGGCTGCACTGGAGGCACGCAGGCATAGCTCTGCATTGGGGGACATGTATACTGGTGGTCACTGGCTGCACTGGAGGCACGCACGCATAGCTCTGCATTGGGGGACATGTATACTGGTGGTCACTGGAGGCACGCACGCATAGCTCTGCATTGGGGACATGTACTGTATACTGGTGGTCACTGGCTGCACTGGAGGCACGCACGCATAGCTCTGCATTGAGGACATGTATACTGGTGGTCACTGGCTGCACTGGAGGCACGCACGCATAGCTCTGCATTGGGGACATGTACGCTGGTGGTCACTGCATTGGAGGCACACACGCATATCTCTGCATTGGGGACATGTACACTGGTGGTCACTGCATTGGAGGCACGCACGCATAGCTCTGCATTGGGGACATGTATACTGGTCACTGCATTGGGGACATGTATGCTGGTCACTACATTGAAAGGGGGCATTTATACTGGTCACTATATTGAAGGGGGCATGTACTGTGGGGTTTGTGCTAGGGGCCTGTACTGTGGGGTTTATGCTAGAGGGCCTGTACTGTGGGGTTTGTGCTTGAGTTGTTTGTGCTGGGGGGTCTGTACTGTGGGGTTTGTGCCACTCTCAGTCCATGTATCTCATAATAGGATGTCTCTCACAGTATATCCCATAATAGGGCCCCTGTTCCCTATTATGGGATATACTAGTACTGATGGACCCCTTAAAATGTGATATATTGGGAGAATTGGTTCACGCAAGCAAAATACAGGGGAAAAAATGGGTGAAGTCTATAAGGGGTGGGGCTTCTGGGAAATGGGAGGGGTCAAAATGGAAGGGCAGGGTCTTGGGCCCCCCCATCTTAAAACTTCACCAGCCGCCACTGGTTTCAATCTGATTGCTATGAACTAGACCCCGCGAGTTCTAATTTTGACCTTTTACAGGCCCTCTCTGGAAGAGGTCACAAGGCTAGCACTTTACAATTCTAAGAACCTTTTTTGGAGCAGGGGGATAAAAATGATAGACTGCTGGCAATGATGTCACAACATGATACCCCACACACTTTGGTCTCTGAAATTACCTCTCCCACAGACGAGGCTTACTCCTCCGCTACAGGTATTTTACAAGAATTTCAAAGATATAACCAATGTCTATACACCTCTACTTAACCACCTTACATACTGACACTTTCAATTCTCTATTGGATCCGGTAGCTCTGGGTTGGCTTTCGGATGAGGCGAGATCTCAGTTAGTGTGCCTGATCACCCCTGAGGAGATCATGAGTGTTATCCAGTCTCTTCTGGTGGTAAAGACCCCAGGCCCGGATGACCTCCCCAAAGAATTTTACAAGACTCATGTTGAATTATAAGCCCCTCTTCCTGTATGTATACGCATTGTTTATCAGAAGGTGGCCTTCCTCCCTCCATGACCGAAGCATGTCATTCTCATTTACAGATCCCCAAACAAAGACCACAAGTCGTGTGCCAGAGGCGTAACTAGAACCTTCAGGGCCCCGGTGCAAGAAACCATTAAGGGCCCCCCCCCCCGGACCCCTGGCCGGGGGCCCTTCCCTTCAAGCCTGGGGCTCTTCCCACTGATCCTGGGGCCCTTTACTCTTGTTGCAGGACCCTTTCACAAGTTCTGCAGTGGGCCCCCTTCCTGCCATCTTGGGGCCTCCCCACGGGGGTGGAATGCCAGGGCCCAGTCGCAACTATGACCTTTGAAATCCTAGAAGTTCACCCACTGGTGTCAGTAGTTTTTTTTGGTATTTTAATTGTATTATATTTTATCACTTTATTTTATTTTTTTACAATGTCACTGACTATGACTCTGTCCATTCAGAAAAAGAAGGAGCTGGTAAATTACATATTTACCGACCCCTTCCTGCTTCTCTATTGTGACACATCCCCTGCAGCAACCGGCAGGAGAGGGAAGGGGGGGGGGGCAGCACAGTAGGGGGACCAAGGGAGCACACAGGGGCCCAGAAACAGCAGAACACAAGTGAACTGGATAGGAGAAGTGGCGGGGGTAGCATACAGAGGAACCAATCTCCTCCATTTTCCTCCTGCAGCTACAGGAGGAAAAAGGAGGATAGTGATTTCTCTACATGCTTCCCCTGCCGCCCCTCATATCCAGGTGTACAGGGGAGCTGCAAGGGCCCCCTGGAGCATGGGGCCCGGTTGCAATTGCAACCCCTGCAACCCCTGTAGTTACGCCCCTGTCGTGTGCCTTTTACAGGCCTATTGCACTTCTAAACAATGATCTTAAAATCCTACCCAAACTTACCAGCAGGCTTCACCCCTTGTTGCCCTCCGTCATTGATTCAGACCAGACCGGATTTATGGTCCACAAATCCACAAACATTAACCTACGCAGACTATTCAAGCATATCCATGGCAAGCACAATAATCGGGGCTCCAAGGTGATTGCCTCTCTAGACATTGAGAAGGCATTTGATATGGTGGAGTGGCCTTTCCTGTGGAGAATGGGGTTCCCTTAAGTTTTTATTACATTCATCCGAACACTATATCACTCTTCATCAGCTGCCATTCATTTGGTCCACTGTCCCCCCTCATATGAGTTATCTAGGGATACCTGGCAGGGCTGCCCTCTTTCCCCCGGCCCTTTTCACCATAGCCATGGAACCTGTGGCTGAAGCTCTTCGGGTCTCATCTCTCATTAAAGGTCTGAGATTGGCATGGCTGGAGGAGAGGATAGCCCTGTACACAGATGACCTCCAGTTATTTCTAAATGATGCAGGTCCCTCTATGCAGGGTGCATTACAGGTTTTGAATGCCTTATCAAAGGCGACAGGTCTCAGAGGTAACTGGTCCATGTCCCTGTTGTTTTCCATTGATCCTGCTGCTAAAGATAACGTGCTACCAGATAACCAACTGCAATGGGTAGAGGAATTTACATACCTTGTAGTAAAAATCTCACATGGTGCCACTAGTTATATCCCATTCAATCAGAATCCTGTTGACAGGGAGGCAAGAACTTAAAGCATGGGAGAACCTTCCCCTGTCCCTTTTGGGAAATATTAATTTCATCAAGATGAAGATTCTTCTCAAATTTAACTATCTGTTCCCGCAACTCCCCGCAATGGATCCCCAATCCTTTTTTACACAACTACATGGCAAATTTTCCTATTTTTTGGGGGGCTCGCATCCCCCTCATTTTAAACTGGTGAAAGATGTCATAACGGACCTTTCATTACTTCCCTTTGACCATTTTACATCTCTCTACAATGTACCTCTCTCATACCTCTTTAGATATATGCAGTTGTACCATGATACAGGCTAATTTGTGGCCGCAGACCACGAAAGAGTCCTGTGCTACGACTGTTCAGAAAAAGACGCTTCAATTCTTTATGCTCATCTCCTGCGGGTATCCTCTCCCGAGTTATCGGTGCTTCGCCAGCGCTGGTTCTTGGCTCCGGAGTTGGATTCCAAGGACTGGGAAGATATCTGGAGTTTTAAATTTAAACCGGAAGTAAACTCTCTCTTTTTACTTGTACTTACAGATAAACCTAAAATAAGGCTTACCTGTAGGTACTGTGAATATCTCCTTAACTTGTACAGTTTAGGAGATATTCAGAGTGCATGCAGCCACTTTACCGTGCCGGACCTTTAGAGCCCATGGCGTAAATAGGCGCCTCTCACACACATGCACGGAAGTGACATCATCGTGGCTCCGGCCACTGACAGCGCCGGAGTCCGAGAAACCGCAATAAGCACCAGGGAAGATGTCAGCCGTCTCACCTATGTGCGGGCACTTCTGAGACAGCTTTGTTCTAAGGTAAGTATATATTAATAAGCTAGCATGTGATGCATACAAGCTCATTATGCCTTTGTCTTACAAATTTTTTTCCCCCCAGGTGTACAACCTCTTTAAGATTTTAATTTCCCTATGAGATCGCCTCATCCAGTTTAAGGTTGTACACAGAGCCTATTGCACTCACCCATCGGTTGCATAAAATGGGACCCTCTCATTCTTCGGAATGTTGGTGCTGTGATCACTCCCCAGGTGATTTCATCCACATATTCTGGTCCTGCCCTGTAATCAGTGTATTTTGGGCGCAAGTGCTCTCTGTAATCAATTTGGTGGCTGGCACCTCCATTACACTATCCCCTAGAGCAGGGATCCCCAAACTACAGCCCTCTATCTGTTTCGGAACTTCACATCCCACGAGGCATTGTAAAACTCAGACATTCATAGACATGACTAGGCATGATGGAAACTGTAGTTCCTGAACAGCTGGGGGGCCATAGTTTGGAGACCCCTGCCCTAGAGTGTGCCTGCCGGGCTTAGTAGAGAATTTAGCTCCTAGAGTGGCAGATTGAACTATGTTTGACCTCCTGCTATTTTATGCTAGGAAAGTTATTACATTGTGCTGGAAGAAACGGCCCCCACTATGGAAACAATAAGTTAATAATATTCTGCCTTTTTATAAAGACACGTATGCACATAGGGGTTGCCCCAGGAAATATGATAGAGTTTGGGGTAAATGGCTAGCAGAACCTTCCACGGCAGTCTTATTTGTTGTTGGTTTAGTTAGTTGTTTTTATCCAGAAGGCTACTACATACTACTATCCGTTTTTTTATATATTGTGTATGCCCCTGTGTGGTCTAAATGCCTGAGATATGGAATGTTATTGTGTGACTGTATTCAAATAATAAAAGGATTAAAACAAAAAAAAAAAAAGTGTTTCTTACCCCAGCATTTCATATTCCTGATATGTGCCTGTTGTACCATGTACTTCTATGAAAAAGTATCCTGTTCGCTTTGTATTGCTTCCTTTGTGTGAAATCCCTGGTGTTCCTGCCAGTCCCTCTACTTTCCTATTAAAAATTGACCACACTAAACAGGAGATTATACCGTGGTCAGTTCTATGCTGGGAACTCAGCCTGCTCTTCTCCAATGATCAGACTTGTCCTGACACGCCCCCCTGCACTAACATTTACTGGGAAGATCAGCGTGCTGTTGCTTCTCCTCCCACAGCTCTTATGCAGCTGAGAACAGAGGGAATGTAATCACTTATAAAAAAAAGGGGAAAAAAAGGCATTTATTATTTTTTTTTTAAAATCTATACACAAATGTTTTGCCTTTCATTTCAATTTTTAACTGAATGGGTTGTTTTACAAGGTGATAGTTTACAATCACTTTAATAGTCTCTCCTTACTGGAAGAAGATTGCAGTCCTAGAGAGTGGAGAGTTTTGCATTTCTTTTTTCCACTTATTTCCCTTCTTTTACCTGACCTTGCTTATTTCAATGATGTATTACTTTGTAACACGATCATTGTAGAGATGGATATACCGGTAATGATTGGGTAACTACTGGCTCACGGGGTGGAGTTTTGAACACCTATTATTTTTGTCCTTGGTTATACTGTACCTTTATGGCTGATTTTCTACGTACTGGGATGATATTCTGGACAGCCCCAGGCTATCTTCACCTAAACTCTTTGATCGTGTGACCCAGCTGTACATTCTGCACAGGGCGTATCTAACGCCGCTTAGGATTTCCAAATACCGACAGACCTATAGTTCCTACTGTCCTCTACACTCGGGTGCATTTGTACATCTTATCTGGTCCTGTCCTGACATCCAGTCCTACTGGGCGCAAATCCTGAAATTCCTGCATGACCACATGGGCTCCCCTCTCCAACTAGACATTAAACCATGTGTCCTGGGACTTCTACCTGACGATGACATAGATACATTTTTTGCCACTTTCCTCCATGAGACTCTTTTTAGTGCACATAAACTTATAGCTAGAAAGTGGCTACAGACTTCCATCCCTACCCTACAGGAATAGATAGCGGAGGTAAACTCTACCCTCCGCTACAAAAGGTTGATTTATAGGCATAGAGGGTGCTCTGCTAAATTTGATAAGGTTTGGAATAGATGGCTGGAGCTTGCACAAACCTGTAATGCATAGGCTTTCTGCGGAGCTGATGACATCAACAGCTATATGTTTGGCCTTTGAAGGCTGGGGATATACCCTCCGTTTGGGTGCAGCGTTCTATTTGTGCCCGCAGTGCTCTTTCCATGTGTAGGCATTTTACCATGCTCTTGGTAGCTATGTTGAGATGTTTCATTTCTTTTCGGTTATGGACATATGCAAATGTACCACAGTTTGTTGTTCTCTTAATGTACCCTGATTTTCTTGAATGTTTTCCATTTAGAACCCGTTCAAACTGGGGCGACGCTACTTCCCGGGGCGACCTGTGAAGTCGCGGTGCGCTGCTCGCACCGCGACCTCGGAGCGGCCGGCACGGACTTCATATCATTGAAGTCTATGCAGGTCGCTCCGGGTCGCCCCAAAGAAGCTCCGGACCCTTTTTCTAAGTCGGAGCGACTTGTGTCGCTCCTATTAGAATGGGTCCACAGCTTCTCTATGGAAGGCGACCTACGGCGACCTGTCAGGCGACCAGGTCGCCTGACAGGTCGCCCCAGTGTGAACGGGCTCTCATGCTAAGTTATTGTACCTTGTTTTGTAAACCACAAATAAACTTGTTTTCTGATTTAAAAAATGTAAAGCCAATCACTAAAATACACTATATTGTTAAAAGTATTGGGACGCTTGCCTTTAAAGTGGTTGTAAACCTCAGAATTTATTTAAAAAAAAAAAACAAACACCTGTAAGACAAACACATAATGAGCTAGTATGCATCGCATACTAGCTCATTATGAAATACTTACCTTAGAACGAAGCCCCGAAGTACCGACCGCTCACCTCTCTCATGGGTGACATGTTGTGTCATCCTTCTTCCGGGTTAGCGGCATCCGGCCATCTGATTGGCTTGAACCGCAATGACGTCACTCCCACGCATGCGCACGGGAGCCGACGGTCACGGCACGGGGCTCTGAAGGAACGGCACGAGCAGCCGTTCCTTCAGAGCGCATGCGCCAGTGATGTCACTGGCTGCATGCAAAGTAAATATCTCCTAAACGGTACATGTTTAGGAGATATTTACAGTACCTATAGGCAGTGGCGTCACAAGGCTGGTGCGGGGGGGCGGACCGCACCAGGGTGTCCGCCGGGTGGAGGGTGACACCGCTCTGCCTCTCTTCCTTCCTCATCTAACTGTGCGGGCAGGCATCACATCGCCGCTGCGCCGCATACTAGTATTGTGTCAGTGTCAGACTGCTGCCAGCCAGTGCCTAGGCTGGACTTCTTTGCTCCTCCTCCCTCGGGGCCGGGCCGCGCGCCCTGAGCCTCCCCTCCCTCACTCTCTGCCCTCACGTTCAGGCAGGCGGGCTGGGGCGGAGCCAGTCACGGTGATGGCAACGCTAGGGAGAGGAGACAGGTGAGTAGTGAGGAGCGGGCGGCCGGGCCAGGTGAACTTCAGATAGTGCAATTAATTTGTCTTGTCAGAGTGTCCCCTAATGCACAGTACAACTGCTCAGCAAACTCTTCTCTCTGCAGCCTACTTTTGCCAATGGTCCCCAGAAGTCCAGCCTGGACTTGGCCCACCAAAGACTGATTTTTTTCAGTGGGCTCTGCACACAGCTCTCTCCATCCAGGAATGTAGTCAAGTCCCAAGTAGTGGCTGCAGTCCTTCCTCTTGTCAAGAGCAGTTTCACAGAGTACAGCTGCCAATGCAGCCAGTTGCAGTCCTCCTTCATCCCTGGTCTCCCCCAAAATGCTTGTTGCTCCTCCTCTGTTGGAGAAGCTTTCCAGTTCAGCACTGTCTCCACTGCAAAAAGAGAGTAACAAACTGCAACAAGGGGAAAACAGAGCAGGCTAAATATATATGTATATATATATATATATATATATATATATATATATATATATATATATATATATAGTAGTCCAAACAAAAAACACATCAACCAGTCTGGCAGGCTCCAGCCACTGCTGAACACATAATCAAAAGCAAATAAAGACCAGTAATGAAGTGCAATACTTCAGAAGGTTTTAATCAGAGTGTTTAAAGAGGATGTAAACCCTTTTTTTTTTTTTTTTCTTTTTCACCCTGCAAGAGAAACACATAATGAGCTAGTATGCATCGCATACTAGCTCATTATGAAATACTTACCTTAGAACGAGCCCCCGCTGTGCCGCCCGCTTAGCTGTATGGCGGGCGACCGGCATCCGGCCATCTGATTGGCCGGAGCCGCGGTGACGTCACTCCCGTGCACGGCACGGGGCTCTGAAGAAACGGCACCAGCGGCCGTTCCTTCAGAGCGCATGAGCCAGTGACGTCACTGGATGCATCTAAGGTAAATATCTTCTAAACGGTACATGTTTAGGAGATATTTACAGTACCTATAGGTAAGCCTTATTATAGGCTTACCTATAGGTAAAAGTGTCAGAGGAGGGTTTAATTCCTCTTTAAACTCAGGAAACTATGAAACATAGGAAGGACATTTTCAGGTGTCCCTGCCCATCCTTAAGTTCAGGTGTGTGTGTGTGTAATTCTCCTAGTTATTAATGTCGCTATTGCCATTACATTAAGGGCTCTTTCACACGGGCGGTCCGATCAGATCCACCTGTCAGTTTTTTAGGCGGATCTGATCGGATGCCCCATTCAGCCCTATGGAGCAGCGGATGTCAGCGGTGACATGTCCGCTGACACCCGCTGCCATCCGCATCCGATCCTGTCCATGAAATCCGGATGGATGGAAAACCTATTTTCCATCCGTCCTGGGGATCGGATCAGATGAGAGCGGACAGGCGGTCCACTCTCATCCGATTCCCCATAGAGAGCAGCGGGGGCTGTGACACCTCCCTCTCCGCACTGCAAGTGGAGACGGAGCTGTCATCCGCCGGCTCAGCGGGGATCGGCGGATCGATCCCCGCTGAGCAGCACGGATCCGCCTACGGAGGCGGACCGTGTGAAAGAGCCCTTAGTGTTATATGGGAGCTATGATTAACGAGTTACATTAGTTTAAAAAAAAAAAAACACATTATTAAAAGGGGTTGGGGGTGACACCGTGAGTTACCGCACCGGGTGACACCAACCCTAGTGACGCCACTGCCTATAGGTAAGCCTTAATATAGGCTTACCTATAGGTACAAGTTGCAGAAGAGGGTTTACTTCTTCTTTAAACTCACATGAACTTTAATGGCATCCCTGTCTTAGTCTTTAGGGTTCAATATTGAGTTGTCCCACCCTCTGCAGCTATAACAGCTTCAACTCTTCTGGGTAGGTTGTCCACAAGGTTTAAGAGTGTGTCTATGGGAATGTTTGACCATTCTTCCAGAAGTGCATTTTTGAGGTCAGGCACTGATGTTGGAGAGAAGGCCTGGCTCACAGTTTTCGTTCTAATTCATTCCAAAGGTGTTCTATTGGGTTGAGGTCAGGACTCTGTGCAGGCAAGTCAAGTTCCTCCACCCCAAACTTGCTCATCCATATCTTTATGGACCTTGCTTTGTGCAAATCATTTGGGGAAGGGGGAATCATGGCGTGGGGTTGTTTTTCAAGGGTTGGGCTTGGCCCTTTAGTTCCAGTGAAGGGAACTCTTAAGGCGTCAGCATACCAAGACATTTTGGACAATTTCATGCTTCCAACTTTGTGGGAACAGGTTAGGGTTGGCCCCTTCCTGTTCCAACGTGACTGCACACCAGTGCAAAAAGCAAGGTCCATAAAGACATGGATGAGTGAGTTTGGGGTGGAGGAACTTGACTGGCCTGCACAGAGTCGTGATCTCAACCCCATAGAACACCTTTGGGATGAATTAAAGCAGAGACTGTGAGCCAGGCCTTCTGCTTGTCCTTGTGCTTTCTGTGGTGAAGTGATAACTTGTGCTCCAGTGCTGCCCCCAAGTACATGTGCTCATGGTGAAGATCACACTGCATGTGGCCATGCCAACATATAAGTTCAGGTATTGTCCAGTCTGACTTTTATCAGGAAGCCAGTCCAGAGCAGTGATTTTGCCGCTGATGCTGCAGCGAGTAAAAATTATTTTAAAAAAAAGGTAAAACATGTTTATGATGCACAATCCTTTAGCAAACCGCATGTCATACAGTTAGGGTTTTGATCTACTATAAATGACAGAATCAGTTTAAATGCAAAACATACAAAGCTGACCAAACTCAGGGACAGATATGGGGGGGGTGGGTAGGGGGAGTTGGGCAACGGGGCAATTGCTCCCCCTGAGAAAATATTACTGACTCAGAGTCCCAGGATTCTGGCTCCACCTCCTGCTATGGGATGGCGGGTCGGCAAGCCCAGATTGCGGGTTCCAGACCCGCCATCTCTGAGCATCAGTTTGAAGAATGGAGCCAGCACTAGAGGAATCAGAGCCAATGCTTCCTGTATAGCGCCGGCTCCTGTCACAAGGGGAGTGATACCAAATGTACTCCGCCTCCGCCTGTGACAGGAGCGATACAGAAAGCATTGGCTCTGCTCTCTACTGCAGCTGAATGCTTCCTCCGGCGCTGCTTCTACCACACTGATGCTTAGGAATGTTGGGTCGGAAACCAACAGGTAATACCCACCAACAGTACCCGCCAGCAATACCCACTAACAGTACCCACCAGCAGTACCAGCCAGCAGCACCAACCAGCAGTACCCGCCAGCAGTACCCGCCAGCAGCACAAGCCAGCAGTACCCGCCCAGCAGTACCCACCAGCAGTACCAGCCAGCAGAACCTGCCAGCACTGCCAGCAAGCAGTACCAGCGAGCAGAGCCCACCAGCAGTACCAGCCAGCAGAACCCACCAGCAGTACCCACCAGCACCAGCCAGCAGTACCCACCAGCAGTACCAGCCAGAAGTACCCAACAGCAGCACCACCCAGCTGTACCCACCAGCAGTACCAGCCAGCAGTACCCGCCAGCAGTACCAGCCAGCAGTACCAGCCAGCAGTACCCACCAGCACCAGCCAGCAGTAACCGCCAGCAGTACCCACCAGCAGTACCAGCCAGAAGTACCCACCAGCAGTACCAGCCATCGGTACCCACCAGCACCAGCCAGCAGTACTCACCAGCAGCACCAGCCAGCAGTACTTACCAGCAGTACCAGCCAGCAGAACCTGCCAGCAGTACCAGCCAGCACTACCTGCCAGCAGTACTTGCCAGCAGTACCAGTCAGCAGTAACCACCAGCACCAGCCAGCAGTAGCCACCAGCACCAGCCAGCAGTACAAGCCAGTGGAACCCACCAGCAGTAGGACAGCCAGCAGCAGCCACCAGCCATGATGACCTGAAGAGGGAGGCCACGCCTCTGAAACACGTTGTCATAGCAACAAGGACGGGGCTTAGTTTCCTTCTCTCAATCATCAGCCAAAGTTTCCTTCCTCGCTGCTATCGGTTCCCTTGCCGGATCTATGTGCGCATGCACAACAGTGACGGCGGGGTTAGCTGAGTTGGGCGCAGGCACATCAGGCGGAGATGCCGAAGCTACAGCAGACCACTCGCCCAAGAAATCAGGAGGGGACCTTCAGTTCCAAAGGGAGCATTGGTCTGGCTTGGTGTGGAACTTGAAGAGGCTAAACAGGAGAGAGGAATCATTATATGCCCAGTACTTGCTGTAACCATGTGAGTGCATCTTATTCATCACTTTATCATCTTTTAATAAAGACTGTATCACACTAGGTTGGATGCCTTGTTTTGTTTGTTTTTGTGCAGCCACCAGCCATACCCGCCTGGGGGACAGCAGCAGCCAGTGATACCTGCAGGAATCCTGGGGAAGAAGTGAAGATTGAGGTCAGTTGAGGTGCAGGTAAACGGCAGTGCATCCGTGTGAAAGCAGCCTTAGGCCCCTTTCACACAATCGGTCTATTTAGGTCTGCCTGTCTGTTTTTTGGGTGGACGGTGGACCCAATTGGACCCTCAATTCACCTCTATGGAGCGACAGATGTAAACGGACTTGTGTCTGCTTACATCCGCCTATCCCGAAACCGATTCATCTAAAAAAACTGGAGGGGATCTGTCCCCTTCTGTTTGGGCAGATCAGATCAGGGGCCCATAGAGTAGAGCGGGCTGTGTCCGTGTCTGCTCTGCATATGCTGAGTGGACACGGACATGTTATCCGCCCACTCCGCTCATTGTGGCCTGCGACCGGTTACCAAGGCGCTAAAGTGGCCCTCTCTCCTCAAAAGGTTGGGCACCCCTGCTGTAGGATCATGAGTCCCGGATGGAGAGGCAGGGCCATCTTACCGAATATGCACGCTGGGCAGTTGCCCGGGGGCCCCACTTGCCTGGGGGGGCCCAGCTGCCCAGCAACCTAGCCCCAGCCAAGCATTAGTCCCCTCCTGTGTGCATCCTGTCGCCAAACTTAGCAGGTGGCAAGCGCCTGTCGGCCCTGCGCTGCTATCAGGCCACTTGGGCCATGGAGGGGGGGGGCACAACTGCAGGAATGCCTGTGTGTTCACCAGACCCAGCCACCGAACTTAGAAGCTGTCATTAGCCTGGCACTGCTGTACCAATAAATATCGCCTTATTGATAATTTGCATTTTTATTCTCGTGGGTGATTGTGTAGGCAGGGCCCCAGTGCACTGCATTGCCTGGGGGCCTATAATGCTCTATAATGGCACTGTGGAGAGGTGAGCTGTAGCAGCCTTCCCCCTTAGTTTTGCCACGGTGTGTGAAGGAGGGAAGGAGTCCCTGATGGAGAGGTGTACTGTAGCGCATCAGGAGACCCGTGGGGAAATCATAAAGATCTCCTGTGAAGTTGATAAAAGTGTTAGGACCGCAGCCTCTGTCGCAGCTGGCCTAAACACTTTCATCAATGTGGTTGGCAGGTCTCACTATTCTTCCCTACCTGCTCCGCGCCGAGAGGAAGTGGCATCAATTTAAACGTGTAACTGTTTTAAACAAGGTTAGAACTGTATGATACGTTAAAAACAGTTCTGTAAGCAACACCATATTTTCTGGCAGTGCCCCTCCCGAGACTAGACTCTGGATCCGCCCCTGACCGAAATTCACCTTTAACTGATAGTCCCATTTCACTATCTGTTATGTGCACAGTTCAATGTGCTGTCGTTTAACACGCATAAATTAATAATCGCAGCTGAAGGATGACTAGCTTGTTATCTCACTGTATAAATGAATTGGTGAAACTGAGTACGTTATCATTGGCAGATAGCTGATCTTGCAGAGAACATACTTTGTTATCTCCTATTGTACAGTGCATGTGAAATATTAGCTGACCTTGTTTTACAGCGATTTAGAAAATATTTTCCATGTACCCACATTGGACTTTTCTCAAGGACACTGATCACTGTTAACTCATACCTCTGACCCCACACTAAAATACATTTCAGTTTTGAACTCTGAGTGCCATTAAAAACATTGTAATAGTTAAAGCAATATTACCTTATGTATTGTAAGATTCTGGTACCTCCGGTACCCTTAATCACCACTTTCTCTGTAATGCGTCCCACCTTTCTCTTCAGGTGGTACTGTTAAACTGTAAGTGTGGGAAAAATAAAAATCTATGCAGTGAATCTCTGCAATACATGCACTTTTTCCCAATGGCTTGTATCTTTAACCCCTTCACGTTACCAGGAGCTGGCTCTTTATTTTTTCCTAGTTCTGCAGGTTTGCCGGTCATAGTTACATAGTAATCACTGTGATTGGATGTTGCAATGGTCATGTGATTGGGAGTCCACCCTACTGATGGTAAACAGTGACTGTGAACTATCAGTGACAGCGCAGTCACAGGGTGTTGGGCGCCCAATTGAGTACAGTCCACTCCCAGCACAGAACAGCGATACCAGCTGTATGCATATATGTTATCCTTCCTGGTGACGACTGAGACTTAGGGCTCTTTCACACGAACGTTCCATATGTCCGTATATCACCCCATCCGTTTGACGTCCGATTTTGGTCCTTTCAGTTCTGTTCCGTTTTTTGGAACGGAACAGAACCCTATTTTTGTTCCATTTAAAAAACGGAAAGGAAGCAAAATCTGATGTCAGCGGTGTCATCCGCTGACATCCACAATGCCCATAGACATACATTATGTCCGTATATCATCCGCAAACGGATGGGATGATATGCGGACATACGGAGCGGATGACATAAGTGTCATCCGCTCCATGTAAAAAAAAAAAAAGCACCGGACAGGAAAAAAAAAAAACTGAACGGCCGTGTGAAAGAGCCCTAATTATGACGTCTAACTGCTGAGTATAATGTGGACCTAGGACGTAGAATTGAACAGGATTCTGAAAACAACAACAAAACATGTGTTTGTCATAACAGACAGAAATAATGGTGCCCAACATGTGATGGATGGTTAGAAATTTAGGTTACACATACAGACACAATCCTACCAGCCAGTGCCTTATACTGTACTTTTATTACAGTTGCCCTTTAAAGGCAGTGCCACCTTCCCAAACAATTCCTCCAAGTCCCTCACTTACCAGTTCACTGTCAACAGAGGTATTTGTATATATATATATATTTGTATATATATTTAATGTCACGTATCTCAATTAAAGCTGCCTCATATGTCTTGTGAAGGGAAGGCCCCCTGTAGAGGCCATTTTTTTTATCTTTTTGTATTGGTTGTACAAAAACAACAACAACAAAAAAGAAACAAAAAAATGTAAAACCTAAAAACTATCTGAAGGGAAGTAACATTTCTGTGATACTGCTGCTGACAATGTTTCACTAATGTATCACTAACACAGACACCTGTGTGGAATTGTCCTGAGGCTGCATTCATACCTGAGTGTAGCATCTATAAATGTTTTCCTGGCATTTTTCACGCATTTTTTATGAATGATTTCGGAGCGTTTTTATGCGCAACTTGTGTGATTTTATACAGCGTTCTTGAGCTTTGGTGTTTTTTTTAATCGCCAATAGAGAAAACTATCATCAGTCGCATCATTTGTTGTTAAGCATTTCAGCATTTTAGCTTTTCTGTTCGCTTTTTTATCTCTTTTTATTATTATTAATTTATTATTATTTTTTTCCGTTAGGGTAAGGGAATAGAGTTAAGATTAGGTTAGGGTTAGGATTAGGAGTTGGGGTTAGGATTAGGGGTTAGGGTGTCATGTACCTTGGTTGGAGGCCGATTTGACGAGAGGGCTTCCCTTTGCAGCTCTGGTCTGAGCACCCCTGAATGAGGTGACAGAGGTACAAGGCTCAAAGAAGCACAGGTGCCAGTAGCTTGATAGCAGGTGTAGTCAAGGTGAGCCAGGGTCATACACGGCAAGACAACAGGGTGGTCAGGTGGAGGTGTCAGTTAAACAAAAAATATCAACATAGCGCTAGAGTCCAATAAATCTGTAAGAGCAAAGTAACATGTCAGTGCACACTGGATATTAGCCAGAGCTTGTCCATGTGCTGGTACAGATGCACGAGCATTAGCTGTATGGGAATGAGCAGTAACTGCAGAAGAATTAGCATTAGTTGCAGAAGAATTAGCATTCGTTGTAAGAGAATTAGCATTCGTTGCAGAAGAATTAGCATTAGTTGCAGAAGAATTAGCATTCGTTGCAGAAGAATTAGCATTAGCTGCAGAAGAATTAGCGTTCGGTGCAGAAGAATTAGCATTCGTTGCAGAAGAATTAGCATTCGTTGCAGAAGAATTAGCATTAGCTGCAGAAGAATTAGCATTCGTTGGAGAAGAATTAGCATTAGCTGCAGAAGAATTAGCATTCGTTGCAGAAAAAATTAGCGTTCGCTGCAGAAGAATTTGTATTAGCTGTATGAGAATTAGTATTAGCTGAACTAGCTTTCTGACATAGGGTTATTTATTCTTATTATTATTTTATTTTTATTTTTTTCGTTAGAGGTAATGTGTTACTACTACTACTACTAATAATAATAATAAAAATAATAATAGCAATAATAATAATAAATGAAAAATTTATGTAAAATAAATACACAAATAAATAAAAAATAATCATAAATAAATAATAAACAAATTCAATAAATGATTGCTAAATAATAATAAATATATAATTAACCCCTAACCTTATCCCCTAACCCTTAAAAATGAAAATTAATAATAATAAATAAATAAACACCCTAACACACAATAAATAAATAACTATTATTAATTTTGTTTTCTTGTTTGGGTGTTTATTTATTATTATTATTATTAACATTTTTTAAGGTTAGGGGTTAATTATTATTTATTTATGTATTATTTCATATTAATAATTTTTTTATTTATTTATGTTGATTTTTAGGTATTTGTGTATTTAGTTTACATTTATTTAATCATATATTATAACAATTTTATGTTTTACATTTTTTTAATTTGAGCAGAAAACGCACAAAAAAACACGCAATTGCAAACAAAAAATGGCGCACTTCTATTAATTTTTATGGGAATAGAAACGCGCCAAAATGCAGAAATCTGCCCGATTGAAGCTACAAAAAAAGATCCAAAACTTTTTTGAGCTTCAGGCGACTTAGAGTGGAGATGTGAACCATCTTTATAGAGAATAAGTGATTTTCTTCTTATCCAGGTGTGAATGGGGCCTCAATCTCAGAACTGGTTGAATAACTCTAGTTTTTAGGCAGATAAAACAGCTGTATTTTTCACAGTCTTTATAGCTGTTTGTTTGTAGTCCAGCTTTAGGTAAATGCTTTTGTAATCATATTTGGTGGCTTAGAAGTTAGCAATGTCACCTTGCAGTTCAAGCTTGCTTTCTCACTAGGAGGGCCATATGCATGGAGCTTGGATGTCCTTCCCGTGTTTGTGTGAGTTTCCTCTAGGCCCCTTTAGAACTTCTGAAACTATTCTGTGCATGCCAAGGTTATGAAACAAATAATTCTATCAGGGTTACAGTAGTGTGTTAAGTTGGGTACTCGGTATTAGATATTCATGTGGGCTCCAATGTCAGGTTGTTTTGTTCTTTCAGACAAAGCAACTAATTCCTAAGTTACACATCTAACTTTCTGACCTTTTCCCTACATTTCCTGTGTTCTAGGGGTTTCTTACAATGTTTGAAAGGAATTTGTGATGTGAATTTGGCAGCTGGAACTACCAATGTCCTAGCACGGCACTGCACAAAAGACTAAAAAGGTTATAGTGATATGCCCACGCAGAAATATTTTCATGGCCCAATGAAGGGGGGTCCTTATACACTCATATTGACAGGCATTTGTGCAATTCTTAGTTCCATTAAAACCTGTTCTAAAAGCAAAACCAAAAATGTAGGGCCCATGCACACAGAACAGCTGCTGTTAGGGGCGCCTGACATTTATTTTTGATTGCCTCTAAACACCCCTCCATGTTAGCTTATGTGTCCGTGCACACATAAAATTTCAGAGGAGTTGGGAGGCATAAGCATTTAGGAGAAGTAGAAAAAAATGTCAGCCTGTGCGTCCAGAAGCAGTAAAAATGCCAAATGTTTAAAAACGCTGCTAAACGCGGCTAAACGCTGTAAGAAGCTGTTAGCCGTGTTTAGCCACTTTTGGCGTTTTTAGACATTTTTACATTATAGGAAGTGTTTTTTATTGTAAAAACGCCCAAAAAAACGTGCATAAACGCCCATAAGCACTTGTCAAAAAATGCAGCTAAAAGCACGTTTTTAGTGCTGCTTTTTCCTGGCAGCAGGGCTGGCATTTTTTAAATGTCCTGTGTGCACTTGGCCTTAAAGTTGTAATAATCCCCACACACTATACAGTTGCACAAAGATTGTTCATTCAGATTGTAATGTTTATTAGTTGCTAGTAATATTGGGATGTGGGTTGGTTCTCTACTGGAAAAACTAAAGTACTGTTGAAATTAGTTATCAGTCTTCACAGTCTACATTGGGGTGTGTCAGTTTAAGGACTGTTGTAGCTTTGAACTTTTGACTGACTGGAAATGTTTTCTGTCAACAAATTCACCAGGACAGAATCTCCAAAAGGTAAATGTAAATGTGGGAAATATACCTCCTCTATTATACAGACACCACTCTGGATGGTAATCAATAAAAGACCCAGCGCCCAGGACACTTGTGTACAAAAAATTGTAAAAAATGTGTTTTTTTAAAAATACATAAACAGAGATGCAGCCGTTAATCCATAGCAGGCTATGTGAAAAGTACAGAAAATATATTAGGCGCAATATCTGTTAAATTAATTGTTAGTGAATTATTAATAATAATTAATTATTATTTTAAATGGTGGATGATTCTTAATAATAATTATTTATATAGTATTTTAAATAGTGGATATTCAGTGAATAAAAACGAAAATCTCATGTGCAGCATATGAAAAAATTTCTAGTGCAAGTATTTATTAACATAAAGTGCTTGTGTTCCAATACGTTAATATATATCTATAAATGATAAATAATAAATATTAAATATTCATAAAACCCCCAACAAATATGTGCCAGTGAACAATTGATGTGATGCGGTAAAGCAAATAAATCAGAATCTATATATATATATATATATATATATATATATATATATATATATATATAAATATATATACAAAAATACAAAAAATTCAAAATATTCTTTGTGCACACAAAGTGCAGGTGCAAAAAAAAGAAAAAAAAAAGTCAAAAAAGTCTTATTAAAGTGCAATGCATAAAAAGAAAAAAATCACCAGGTTAAATAATGCAATCTTAATTACAAAATTAAAGTTCAATTAAACATAGTCCATGTTGTAATCCTCCCGTGACAAAAGTGCCAATGGGCTGATTAAGACAATTCCAGGGTGCTCACGGTGTATCAGTGAAGATCCTTTCACCACAATAATCAATGCGCTTGGGTAAACTCACCAGATATTTTGCTGGTAAAACCAGCAGCCAAGCCTTATTCACATTAAGGTGTACTTTTAATAAACAGAGAAAAGCCGTGATCCTCAGGATCACGACTGATCTCTGATGAGTTACCGTTTAGGTAGCTGAGATGAGAAGCAGAGAACATGTTCTTCTCTTCTCATGAGTACATGACCGTTCTGTCACAAACGGCCAGTTTAGAAAAGTGAGATCTAAAGATCTCACAGCCGTTATTCTGAAATATCTCCATTCCAGATTCTCCAGCTCAGAGGTGGAGAATCAGGGGGAGAAGCTGTGTGATTAGAGGAAGAAGACTTATTTCTTCCGATATATCAGCACCAGTGGGTTCAAAATTAAAAAAATAAATACATATGTATATATGGTATATATGTACGTATGTGTGTGTGTGTGTATGTATATTATATATATATATATATACTGTATGTACTGGTGTGTGTATGTATATATATATATATATATATATATATACACATACTGTATGTATTGGTGTATATATATATATATATATATATATATATATATATATATATACTGTATGTACATATATATATATATATACACACTGTATGTATATATACTGTATATGTGTGTGTGTTTATAGATCGATAGATATTCAGTTAGTTTTCATGTGTCAGAACATGTCATTACGAGTGCTTTTAAACTTTGGTTTCACTTTTAAAACTTGGCGGCACTGTAATCTCACAAAATCTCGTGAGATTACAGGCAGTCCACCCAGTTATACAGGGATCACAGCCGTTTCCGAGAAAAAAATTCTCCTCTGATCACCCTTTGAGAATTGAAGTTCTCGACCACCTAAACTGGGTGCCAGAGTTGATAATTTTTCTCTGAGAATTGCCGAGAAGTGAACTGAGAGAAAACTTCTCAGTTTACTAAACGTACACCTAAATTACACTCTGGACTCCTCTCTCCTTGATCTCCACAGCTCAGCTCAATCAAATGTAGAATCACATGGAGGAATAAAGAGGAATGCCACACACAGTGTTACACTGTATGACTATAGATATTTTATTTAAAATCTAAATTCAAAACACTCACAATAGTTGGTGTCTGCCAGACACTAGGGATCTGTGCTTGTATAATATGTCCACTGCTCTAACTGTCTGTTAGCAGGGATACATTGTAGCAGTGCTTCCTTCCAATCAGGCGGTGCTGTCTCAGCTTCCTATTGCCACGCCCTACCGGTTTCGTCACCTGATTTGGACAGCAGCATTGTCAGTCTGGGTGGAGTTGCGTGTTAGAAACATTAGCAGATTTAAATATAGTAACACATTGAAGATGAACTCCAGCTAAAACTTTATAATGAGTTACAGCAAACAGTTTTTCTCCTTTTGGGATAAATGTTTAATTTTGGGTTTAATACTGCTTTAACCACTTCTGGACTGCCCACTGTATATATAATAGTGATCGACCGATATATAGTTTTTTTAATGCCGAAACCGATATTTTGGTCATCGGATATCGGCCGATATTTTCGGACATGTAAAAAAATGTATTACTTTATTTTATTTTTTCACAGGTACTCCTTGTGGAGCGATCTGGGGGTCCAAACCCCTCCTCGGCACTGAAAATCATTCAAAACACCAAGTTTGGCTGTTTTGAATGCTGTCAGTTTTTTAATTTGGCGCCGAGTACCCGGAAGTGATGTCATGACATGGAGACCCGATCAGAGCCAAATGCGGCTTTGATTGGGTCTTCGGCGGCCATGCAGGTAGGATGCCCGGGTCTCCCGGTGGGACGAGAGACCCGGGCGAGCCGCGGAAGGCGGTGGGAAGGGGGCACGTCCCCTCCTGCTCCTTGTAATGACAGCCGAGCGGCCTCTCAGCACTTTCACAAAATATCGGCAATATCGGTAACCTTAGGGGCCGATTCCGATATATCGGGGAAAGTGCATATCGGACCCCCGATATATATCGGTGGTGCCGATAATCAGTCGATCCCTAATATATACGTCATAAGTTTAAAGTTAAAAATACCGCAGGAATGGCAGCATGCTAGCTGCCTTAACACCAGTATTTTTAGATTTAGTGGGTGATTCTGCGTCTGATAAAAGTGGTCCCAGTGGCGGATTCGCAGCAGGATCACTTTTAGAGGCAGCGGGAGAGGTACCCTTCCCGGTCGTCTCCGGGATTACCGGACCATTTGGTTAGCCAAGAGCCAATTCGATCCTCTCCGTGGCTGGCAAGAAAGCCGAGTGAGGGCTAGATCCCCCATTCGGCTCTATGGCTTTGGAGGAACGCAGCGATGTCTGACGTCACTTCTGCATTCCTGCCTTAAAGGGATGATTTTTTTTTTTTTAAATCTTTTAGTCCTGGTTCACATATATGCGATGCGGGAACCCTGCAAATCCACTGCGGGTTCCCACATCGCACTCAACTCGCAGGCAGTTCACACTGCCATATGCGAATCACTGGGGGTGGCAATAAAAAGTTAAGGACACCCCCAGATCAGTTCGCATATCACAGTGCGAACTGTCAGTTCGGACATGAATCGGATCGCATAGGTGTGAACACCCATGCGATCCGATTCTGGTGTGGACCCAAAAAAGGGTCCTGTGCGTGTTGTGTCCAAATGCGATGCAAATTCAGCCATACAATCTATCAGGCTGAATTTGCATCGTACAGACATTGCATGTGATTTGCAGAGAAGTGCACTGCGAGTCACATGCAATGTCTGACATTGCATATATGTGAACCGGCACTTAAGGGCAAAATAACTTTTTTTTTTTTTTTGCTTTTAAGTGTAAATGTGAGATCTGAGGTCTTTTTGACCCCAGATCTCACAATAAAGAGGCCCTGTGATGCTTATTTCTATTACAAGGGATGTTTACATTCCTTGTAATAGGAATTAAAGTGATCAAAAATATATTTTTTAAATGGTCAGTGTAAAAATAAAAAATAAGAAAGAAAAGTTTTTAAATCGCCCCGTCATTCTGTGCTCGCGCAGAGAAGCGAATGCATACGTAAGTCGCGCCCACATATGTAAACGGTGTTCAAACCACACATGTGAGGTATCGTTGCGATCGTTAGAGTGAGAGCAATAATTCTAGCACTAGACCACTAGACCTCTTCTGTAACTGTAAAAGGGTAACTTGTAAAAATGTTTAAAGCATCACCTATGGAGATTATTATGTATCGTAGCTTGTTGCCATTCCACAAGTATGCGCAATTTTAAAGCATGACATGTTAGGTATCTATTTACTCCGCGTAACATCACCTTTCACATTATACAAAAAATTAGCCTAACTTTACTGTTTTCTTTCAATTTAAAAAAGTGTATTTTTTTTACAAAAAAAATAATGTTTCTAAGACCGCTGCGCAAATATGGTGTGACAAAAAATATTGCAACAGCCTCCATTTTATTCTCTAGGATCTCTGCTAAAAAAAAATATATAGAATGTTTAGGGGTCCTAAGTAATTTTCTAGCAAAAAACACCGATTTGAACTTGTAAACAACAAATGTCAGAAATAGGCCTGGTCCTTAAAGCGGAGTTCCGGCCATGAAAAACATTTTTCAATAAAAATACCCCCGGGACAGTCAGGGCTAGTACATTCCACAATGGATAGGCTCTGTACTGTCCCGGGTCGCACTTACCTGCAAGAAGAAATACTTACCTTTAAAATTTCTTCTCCAGCGTTGCCATCTCAGATGTGGGCAGCTTGAAGCCAGCGCGATCCTCTTCTGTGTCCTCTTCCGTCCTCTTCGGTCCCACGATGCACTGCACCGGCCCCGCTCGTCACTTCCGGTGCGGCACCGCATTCCTCCACAGCTTCTGGGCATGCCCAGAAGCTGTTTAGCAGGGAATGCGGCGCCGCACCGGAAGTGACGAGCGGGGCCGGTGCCGTCGCATTGATTCCTGGGAGCGATGACGTTCAGCTCCCAGGAATCATTGCAAACCGGAAGTGACGGCGCGGGCCGCAGCCGCCGAGGGAGGAAGTGGAAGAGAGGTGAGTATATTTTTCTACAATAACAAGGTAAGTAAAAAAAAAAAAAAATCGTAACTATCCATTTCCTTTTCAGGTGACTAAAAGCAAGCGGATGGCCACAAAATTGATTATGTCGATTTTTTGGCGGGACCTCCGCTTTAAGTAGTAACAAAGCTTTATTTTCAACTATGAAAATAACAAATATTATATTTACACATAAATAAGACTAGAACCAAACTTCATGACCATTTAATTTATCCAGATAATGAATATATTCTGATGTGACACACCGGATGTTTTATGCAACCTGTCAGTTTTTTTTTCCAGAGTCATTTTTGTGTTCAGAGTATAAAATGGCAGAATAAAATAAAAGCTATAAAGTACCTATACTTACCCTGCCGGTCCCATAAGGTGTGCAATTATAAGTAACTTATGGCTTTTATTTTATTTAGTTTATTTAAAAATCAGACAGCTGCTATTTCGCTGCTTAACAGCGATGTGAAGATTCTTGCAAAACTTTTGGCTACCCGCCTCGCCAAAGCTATACCTACCCTTATCCATCCCGATCAGAATGGGTTCATGCCTGGGAAGAGCACGTATGATAATATTCGCAGGCTCCATGTACACCAATATACTGCGACTAAGGAGGCGAGGAGTGGCCTGGTGTTGTCTCTCGATATTCGAAAGGCCTTTGATACTGTGAGATGGAACTTCCTCTGGCAGGTTATGTCGAAGATGGGGTTTGGCCTCCCGTTTATCAAATGGGTGCGCCTGCTCTACTCACGGCCGCTAGCCAGAATTTGTACGAACAAGGATGTATCTGCGACCTTTTCCCTCCACCGTGGTACTAGGCAGGGCTGCCCTCTGTCGCCGTTACTGTTTGCCCTTGCCATTGAGCCTCTGGCTCTGGTGGTGCGACAGACGGTGACGGTGGGTGGTATCCTTTGTGGTGGCCTGGAGGATAAAATTTTGCTGTACGCGGATGATGCCCTCATATATCTGGATGGCTCCGAGTCCTCTTTTGAGGCCTTGATGGGAGTGGTGGAGGAGTTCGGCGGGGTGTCCGGCCTTAGAGTGGGATGGGATAAATCGGTGGCTTTTCCGCTTGGCCCACCCGCGGATTATAGTTTTTTGCATTTCCCTCTCTACAGCGTTTAAGTACCTGGGGATACAGATACACACGGATCTCCAGGTTTATAGCTCTTTGAATGTACAGCCTATTATTGCGCATATGGAGGTTCGGCTGCGTACCTGGACTTCGCTGCCGCTGAATCTCATTGGCAGGATTAAAATCTTTAAGATGATTTACTTACCTAAATTCCTTTATGTTTTTTGGGCTTCTCCGGTTTTTCTACCTAGGCGGTTGTTCAACAAAATTGACTCTGCCCTTACCTCCTTTTTTTGGCAGGGCTCCCGCCCTCGCATAGCTAGGTCCTCTCTCCAGGCCTCCAAATTCCAGGGGGGCCTGGCGTGTCCAGACCTCTTTAAGTACTTCATTGCGTCCCAGCTTACGTATTTGTATGATGGCCTCGGCAAATCTCCTGGTAACTCCTCCACCATTCTCGTACTGGCCATGCATGGCTCGCAAGCACAGGCTACGGATGCTCTACACAGATATGTCCCTAGACGCTGCTCCCGTATCTCTCCTATGGAGGTAGGGTGGTTGGCCTGGCATGCTGGTAACAAGTTGTTAGTGGAGACGCCTGCTGTGTCTCCCATTGCCCCATTATGGGACAATCACAACTTCCCCGAGCTCTATGGTCATCCGGATTCAGGCTGGTGGTCTGGACTTGGGGTGACCCATGTCTCTCACGTCTTTCGGTCGACTCATTTTGTTTCCTTTGATGACCTGAAGGCCCACCATGGTGTGAGCAACCGTTTTTTCTTTAAATACTTGTTATTACGCCACGCCGCCCGTGCGCAGTTTGCTGGGCTGACCCTGGAGCTCGGGGAATCCCCGATGGAGTTCTTACTGTCTATTCAAGGGATAAATAAAATGGTCACTACGTTTTATATGAGGCTGCAGGCGGCGGGTGCTGACCCGTTTAAAACGGCCATGGGCCGGTGGGTCGCACTCTTGCCTGACCTGACAGAGGAGACATGGGAGGAGGCCACGGAGGTTTGCTTTCAGGATCTTATTAGCTCAAACCATAGATTGATACAGTTTAAATTTATCCATCATCTGCATTATACAACTCAGAAGTTGGTCCGTATGGGGGTAGCCCCGGGAGCCGCTTGCCCTAGGTGCGGCTGTCCTGCTGCGGACTTGCTTCACATGTTCTGGTCCTGTCCCCATGTTAACGGATACTGGACATCTATTTTTGCCTTTTTTACTGATAAACTGCACCTGTCGGTCCCTCTTACTCCTGAGGTAGGCCTGCTGGGTGTGTTGAATGACATTGTACATCGTGTACGCCCTAGGATCCTGCTCCGCATCCTACTGTTCTATGCCAGGAAACTTATTCTATTACATTGGAAGAGGGCTGAACCGCCTACTATGCAGGAGTTCTATGCTTTGGTGCGCAGTGATGTTCCGCTTTATAAGCTAATTTATAAGAGTAGAGGGTGTCCTAAAAAGTTCACTAATGTCTAGCAACCTTGGCTTGATGTGGAAGACTCGTATTGGGCAGATGCCCCTCTGCCCTCCAGCTTATCTGTTGACTGAATCTGAGTAGCCCTGGATGTTATGCGGTTTATATATATATATTTTTTTTTATTACATGAGATGTATGTTCTATACCCCCCCTTTTTTTGGGGGGGTGGGTACCTGGAGGTAGGGGAGGGTGTGTGAGTGTGGTTGTGTTGGTGAGTATGGTGTAGTTTGTCTTGTCAGTGTGTTTTTTTTCTCCCCCCCCCCCCCCATCACTGTGACGACCGGTTGGGAGTGTTGCCTCGCAGTTGCGCCCTTCGTGGTACGCATCCCATTTTTTCCCCTTCCCCCCCTTGATTTGGGCCGTGTGGTCCCTCTCTATTCCTCCCCTTCCCCCCTCCTGTGGTGTTAGGTTAAGATGTCTTCTGATACCCTTATGTAATTAACATGCTTGCCTTACACTTGTTTTATGGGCGATGTTTGCCCTTGTGTTTTCTTGTTTGTTACTGTTATGCAAAAATTTAAATAAACACCTTTCAAAAAAAATCAGACAGCTGTCTCATTCAGTTACAATGCTACTGAATGAGACAGCTTTCTCACTAGTTAATTTCAAGGGATGCATGTCCCTTTAAAACTCTCAAAGTGTAAAGATTTAACACTTGAAGTTGTTGGGGCTCAAATTTTTAATGCGTGTTTAAATCATGTGTAATATGCTGTGTGAGCTAAGCTTACCTCCCTGCTTGTCTCCAGCACCGCGAATTGGGGCTAGCAGGAAGGAGGACAGATGAACCACGATGCACATGGAGAGTATGGGAGAACCTTTCCGCAGAGCAGCAGCAGATCTACTGGGAAAAGACCAGAGAATACATGGAGTTTCCAGTATGCGAAGAAGAAAAAAAAACTTTAGCTCTGCTGCGTAACCGCAGCATTTTTTTGTTTTTAGGTGTTAAAACAAAATCAGCTGCCCGGTGCTCGGAACTGCATGTATAAGGCGTCAGGCAATAGGAATTGCTCCTGCATGGTGCCAACGGTGAATGGGCTGACAAAAGCCCAAGCGCCAGAAAACAATTTATGGTTACCATGGCGACCTGGCGCCTGGGATTTGTCAAGCCCTGGGTTAGCTGCAATATAATAAATATTTGCTTTTGGGTTTAATACTGCTTTAAAGTATAATTTCACTTTTGCTGAAAGAAATCCCTCCCCGGGTCAGTTATGGACACCTATTGTAGCAAACTTGTTAGGCTGGCCATACATGTTAAATTTTTGTTGTACAGTTTTCTGTTAGATTTACCACAAATCACATAATATGAGGTCAAAGCTAAACAACACTTTCACGTGTATCCAATTAGGCAGGCCTTTGCCTACATTGGCCTACATAGTTGAAGGTAAATTTCAAGAAAAAAAGAAGAAAGAAGAAGAAAATTGTACAGAAAATTGTATCATGTATGGCCAGCCTTATTCTACTTCCTCATATCTCTAGAAATTAAGTAGGAGTCAGGGGTACAAAAAAAAAAAAAGAGGGCAGGAGTCAGGTATGTGTAATGCACAGTGTAAGGGGTCAGGAGTGTACAAAATTCCCCCGCCAGCAATACTGTCGCAAATTTACCCTTTCAGCAAAAGTCAACACTCCCACCTCTCCAAAAAAATAATCTCCCCTCTTCTAGCACAATCCTCCGCTAATCCCCCCTAATCTAGCACAAATTCCCCCAGTACAAATCCTCCCCCAAACTCCCCTGCCACCACCTTCTAATCATCCTCTCTCCCAGTGCTGTATCTTGGCCAAGGCCGACAAGGCCCAGGCCTAGGGCAGCACTTTGCAGGGGGGCAGCAAAAAAGCTGATTATTTCACTTATTTGTATAATGACTATGGATGTCCTAGTCATTATACAAATAAGTGAAATATTCCTATAATTACAATCAGTGGCAGCAAACACAAGTCCAAATATATTAGGCTGCACTAATGGGCACTGATAGGCTGCACTGGTGGCCACTGATGGGGCTGTACTGATGGCCACTGATGGGGCTAAAACTGATATGCTGCACTGATGAGGTTGCACTGATGGGCAGTAATGAGGCAGCACAGATAAAGCTGCACTAATGAGGCTGAACTTATGGGAACTGATGAGGCTATGCTGATGGGCACTGATACACTGTGGTTGTGGTTTACAGGTGACAGAATGGGTCATAAACAGGAAGGGGTGTGTCCTTTACAGGAAGGGGTCATATTTAAATTAGGGGTGCACAAGTTTAGTCAGGCATAGGGCAGCACAAAACCTAAATACACCACTGCTCTCCCCTCCCAAATCGCCTCCAATCATAAATCCTCCAGCACAAATTATCATTATCTGCCCCCCTCCCCCAGGTCATTGTGTTCCCAGTGCAATCTTCAGACCTCAGATCAATGTGGCTCACTTCGGGGGGGGGGGGGGCGCCTCTTCTTGTTGTTGACAACAACATGATACACTTTAGAGCAGATGAGGAGCCTAGGGAAAGCTTCCCTTAGCTGTGAGGTGTATTATTGTCACAGACAGCTGGCATCTCTCCCCACCAGCTGCCTATAACATTAATACAGTGGGTGATTGCTGCATCTGAGACCTAGGGCGCCCTGCAGAAGATGTGGCGCAGGTGCGGTGGATGCCCAACACTAGGCTCCAGTACTTCAGCCCAGATCTGCAGGACGCTGAGTTTCAGTTAAAACCTGGGACAGTTGGGAGATATAAATACCAAATGTGATATCTAACCCCAGTGGAGCACTAGCTCTGGGTGTCTCCAGACTCTGACACAGAACTACAGCCCTACAGAATTACAGACAAAGTACATAATGCTTCAGTGTGACTCTTCTCAGCAAAGTCTTCTCAGATGTCATTTATGGGAATGCTTTCTGTACAAGTGGGTGCCCGATTTTGACATTTTGCCTGGTTTTCTGACACATTTTTGAGGGTCACCAGGTCTTGCTGCCCCTTGAGTAGTACAGTCTTATTTAGGAAGCCCTGATTTAGCGTATAAAGCCCCCTGAAGAGCTCTGCCCATCCCAGTATCTTTCCCCTGCATGGTGCCTCCACAATCCCTATTCACTGGAATCTCACCTGTAGGTAGCCTTCTCACAAAGGCCCTCTCAAGTTCAGCATGCAGTGACAACATGTCACCTGACTGCTGCAGGGCCACTAAGGATAATGAATGATTGAACTCCACCTACAAAATGGCGTTCTGTAGGCGAAGTTTGATAGGCAACTCCTGGTGCTCACGGAACCCTGGGCTTTCCCTCACATTGCAGGGCAGTCCTGCCAGATAGGGGACTATTGTGAGGTGTGCTTCCTGAGTGGTTAACTGGCGTGTCTTCCTGCTATAATCAGATCAGACCAGCCTTCCTCAATTTTTTTAACATAGAGAAAATAACTTGCAGATCTCAGGGAAACCCTGCCATTAATTTCTTTGACTACAGTTTACAGTACTTTAGTGTGATTAGTAAATTAAGATATAAAGCTAAATAAAAGAATATGGTGCACTTACAGTATTTGACATTCAGGACTACACTATAGGACAAAATGAGTTACAATAATAATATTACAAAAGGTAAAAAAGGCAGCGCTTTGGCCACAAGCATAAATGTATGCAGAAGCCTAGTTGCCTTCAGCTAAATGGAATTGAATAAATAAGTCTGCCAGCACAAATGATATGATAAATCACTAAAACACATAAATAGATAAAGTGCAGCGCCAAAACATTGAGCAGATCTAGAACAAAGATAGTTGCTTGTAGATCTAGAAACAATATGTCTTAACAGATATAAACAAAATGAGACATAAGCCATTAAACATTCAAAAGAGCCATATGTGTATGGACAGTCCATCCAAAGTTAAAGGAATGTGAGACCAATAGGGGTAATGATGTTAATAAGTCCCTTAGTGCCACAAAAGGTAGGTTGAAGATAAAGGAAAGATCCCAGCTGCCAAGGATGAGACCTAATTCCACCGCTGTGCCAAAGATGGATGTGCTCTTACCGGAACATGTGGACCCCCCAAATAAATGAGTGGTCAGATAAGCCCGTGTGTTATTAAACAGCCATCATTCGCAATCCATATAGGTAAAAACGGCATTCCTCAGTCTTTTCCAATACACATATAGATAATCCCCCTCCAAGGAGAGCCCCCACTGGTCAGGGTAAGCCTCAGGTAGACCTGCTAATCCCTCTTCACTGTCTGCAGCCCTGGAATCCATATGGATTGCGGATGATGGCTGTTTAATAACACACAGGCTTATCTGACCACTCATTTATTTGGGGGGTCCACATCTTCCGGTAAGAGCACATCCATTTTTGGCACAGCAAGGGAATTAGGTCTCATCTTTGGCAGCTGGGATATTTCCTTTATCTTCAACCTACCTTTTGTGGCACTAAGGGACTTATTAACATCATTACCAGTATTGGTCTCACATTCCTTTAACTTTGGATGGACTGTCCATACACATATGGCTCTTTTGAATGTTTAATGGCTTATGTCTCATTTTGTTTATATCTGTTAAGACATATTGTTTCTAGATCTACAGGCAACTATCTTTGTTTTTAGATCTGCTCAATGTTTTGGCGCTGCACTTTATCTATTTACAGTAATAATATTGAAATCAAACAAATAATAATAGCCAGAAAATAAATGCCTTTAGCCCCCGTTCACATTGGGTCGCTTCAACTTCGGGGGCGACCTGTGAAGTCGCGTGCACCGCGACTTCGGCGCGACTTGCACGGACTTCATAAAATGAATGTCTATGCAAGTCGCCTCCAGGTCGCCCCGAAGTAGTACAGGACCCTTTTTCTAAGTCAGAGCGACTTGTGTCGCTCCTATTAGAACCAGTCCTGTACTACTCAATGGACCCGACGGTGCGCGACTTGCCAGGCTGACCAAGTCGCCTGGCAAGTCGTAATAGTGTGAACCGGCTCTTAAAGTGTTGGTTAGTAGAGAAATACCCCATTACAATAATGGTCAGTGGAAAAGTGCCCGCTTACATTGGTGATTAGTTAAATGTTCCCTAATATTGATGGTCAGTATGCGATAGACCCCTATATATGGTTGACATTTTGAGAAGGGCCCTGTTACAATGGTGGTCAGTGGGAGTAAGGTCTGTTACACTGTTGGTCATGTCTTCCTACATTAGTGTCCAGTGGAAGGAAAGCTCCTTACATTAGTGGTCATTGGGAAGACTAACCCCCCCACACCCCCTTTCAGATCTTTAAAAAAGATCACTGGTGTCACTGGTTACTTATTTGGGAGTCAGACATTTTTCGTAGCTCAAGGATCCTCTAGCAACTTCTGGAAGTGCCCTAGTTGAAAAAAAAAACTGGATCAGACCATTGGAGACAGTAGATAGCCAATCACATGAGCAGGAAGAGCCATATTTATACCAACTATGTATACAATTCCCGCATATATAAAAGTTATGTTTGAATTTTTTTTCCCCATTTTTTAAAATTACATCTGGCTGAAGAGTATATTGAATAGGTTGTTTTTTTTTTTTATTATTAACATGTTACTATTTCACATTTTTAAACAAATTTAGAGTTACTCTTTAGGATAAAGAGTGCCACTAAATAAAAATAAAAATATCTTCAAAAAAAGAGATTTCATACTTTGTTCTGAGTCCTGTTTTTGAAAATGTTGCTTTCTACAGAGAAAAGCCACTTCTGGATATGTCAGATATCTACCTCCACCTGCCATACACTGTGGTTTGATCCACAGGCCTCTATGTTAGTACTGTGTCCTGTAGTAATGTACAGGCTGGCAGGTGAAACCAAAGCAGTGTCAGAGGACAGAGGCATCCAACGATCTCGGAAATGTGTCAGATTTCAAGATTCTGATAGTGGCCTCGCTCTCCAAGAGAGCAACGTTTCCTCAAACAAGCAAGACATGTGAGTGTGATTTTTTTTTCTTTTTTTTGCAGGGTATTTTTGTTTTTCATTTTTATAATAATGCCAGAGTTGCTTTAGGATAGGAGAGGGACAGTGGAAATATGATTCACAAACTGTCACAAAATGATTCTAGATCTATTTTTAAAAGAAAGAGAAAAAAAAATATTCCTAACGTTTTTTTCTGTATTATTAAATATCTTGAACCTGCCCGGCTGAACATAATTTAAAACTCTGAGCTATTTGGTTTCTTTGGTAACAAAAATATTTCTGAGTAAATCCGCTGAGCTTGTCAGTGAAATCCGCCAGTTCTAACTCCTCTCCTAAAGTCAATAAACCTTTTCTCTACTTTAAGGCTACCAACAGAAAAGGTCAATCTAAATCTAGTAATGTACCTGCAACCCAGCATTAATGAGGACCTGTCATTTAGCACTGGATCATCTCTAAATCACAGACAGAAAAATGTAGTTGCAGTAAATAGAAACTACAAGCTTATCTACGCATAAACAGTTATTGCTGAGATAATGCACAAAAATAGATGTGACCAATCACAGACATTTACAATTATGTATTGCATGTAAGAGGTTTCTTTTAACCACTTGCCGACCGCCGCAAGTACATATACTGCGGCGGTCAGCCCCTCACAGGCAAAGTGACGTCACGGACCCCCCCCCGCGCGTGTGAGCGGCGGACCCGATGTCCGCCGTTCACTCACGATCGTCCGTGACAGCGGGAGAAAGGCAGGCGGCTAGTGTAAACAAGTCGCCTGTCATTCTCCCCTGTGTAGGAACAGCGATCATACGGTTCTACTATGTAGGACCATTGATCATTGTTCCTACACCTCAAGCCACAGCCAATCACAGTTAGAATCACGCCTCTAGGGACACACACAGCCCCTCCCTCTCAAAAAAAGTTAACCCCTTCACTACCAGTGTCATTTTACAGTAACAGCGCATATGTATAGCACTGATTACTGTAGTAATGTCACTGGTAACCCCAAAAGTTTCAAAAATGTCAGTCAAGGGTCCGATCTGTCCCGCAGTCGCAGTCCCGCAAAAAAAAATTGCAGAACGCCGCCATTACGCGTTAAAAAAAAACCAACAAAAATGACAAAAATCTTTCCCTTTGTTAGTAAACGCGATAACTTTTGCGCAAACCAATCAAAATACGCTTTTTGCGATGTTTTTTACCAAACATATGTAGCATTAAACAAATTGGCCGAAAATGTTAAAAAAATTTGATTTTTACATTTTTTTTGGGAATTTCATATAAAAAATGTGAAAAATATTGTTATTTTTGCAAAATTTACGCTCTTTTTTTGTTTATAGCGCATGATCAAAAAATCGCACAGGTGATCAAATACCACCAAAAGAAAGCTCTGTTTGTGGGAAAAAAAGGACATCAAATTAGTTTAGGTACAGCATCGCACGACCGCGCAATTGTCCGTTAAAGTCACGCAGTGCCGAATCGCAAAATACCCCCTGGTCAGGAAGGGGGTAAAATCTTCCGGGGCTTAAGTGGTTAAGAGCACAGTATAGACACTTATTGGCAAGGAGGTGATTCACATTTTTAATATAATCATGAACATTTATCCTAATAGTTATACACATTTGAGAAGGCTGATATTAAAGTGTTACTAAACCCAGAACCCTGCATTCACTATATCTGGTCCCCTACAGTCAGGGCTGCTGTTAGAAATCACGGGGCCCCATACAGCCTGACCGGACCCCTTCCCTCATCCGAAAGTGCCAGAAGACATAGATTTATCAGTCCCTTTCTATGTAGCCTTAGCTGCACAGATGAATGAATAGGAAGCGCTTCGAGGCTTCTTGCTCATTCATCAACTGAAGCATATTAAACACAGTGTACTATGCTTCAGTGGTGAATGAACACAGAAGTGATTGGTATAATCAAAGAATATATTTACTGACCCCTTCCCCTACTCTCCAACTTAAAATATCACCCTGTGTGCCTGCAGCAGCTGCCAGCGGGAGAGGAAAGGAGGGAAGCTGGCAACGCTGTGGGGGAAAGGGGAACATGGTCGGGCCCAGACAGCAGATGGAAGGGGTGCATGTGCTAGAGCCTATCCCCCTGCAGCTTGAAAGGTAAAGAAGAGGAGAAGCTGGCCGGGCTGCAGGGAGAGGCAGAGGAGAATCAGTGGCTGAAATATGACAGTACAACCGGACCTCCTGCTTAGCCCCCCTTTTGAACTGATGGGGCCGGGGCCCAGTACAGAAGGGCTGGCTGTACTGCCTTATCAGCAGCTCTGCCTACAGTACATAGAACATGGAAATGCAAATATTTTAGTAAATATAAACTACCAAATACCCTTTCTCATCAGCAGTGTATAGCAGTCGTGTGACTTATATCAGTGTCTGGTTAAAGCTTGTAGGATGAGTTTTCATTCTACTCTGACTCTCCTATGAGGCTGCAGAACCCCTGACCCTCTGTCTGGTCAGTGCAGATTGGTCCTGAGCCTATCAAATGCACCCTCCTTAAAAAAAAAAAAAAAACTCTTTCACAATACACACCAAACTGAGCATGTGCAGAGTGACTCAAAAGGCTCTGTCTTATCAGCAGATGAATTGGGGACAGTGGAAGAAGGGGAGAATCAGAGAAGACAGGATCAAACAGGCTTTCACACAATGCAGAGGATTAGCCCCTTATTTTCCACAGTGAGTATAACAAGCATGCTTTACTGAATATTCAAAATGATTTTACTGTTGTGGGTTTTGTAACACTTTAAAGAGGAACTGCAGTCTGCTCACATGATTTGTAATAAAAACATCTTTGCCATTCTGAAGCTTCCCTCCAACCACTTGGCATATTATTTTATATTTACTGTGGTTCCGTACTTGCCAAACATGCTGTATTTCCCTCCACTATGTCTGGCTGCATCCATTTTAACTATGGGCAGCTGAAGCTGCTGCCAGTTCACTTCCTGGATTTACATAGACACACACACATGCATACACACAGGGCTTTTTTTCAGCGGGAACGCGGGGGAACGCAGTTCCGGCACCTGCAGAACTGAATGTATGTAATGGCAAGGGGTGCGCTGGCGGGTCTATTTATGCTGGCTAATAGGGAATCTATTACTGCTGGAGGGGATCTGTTTTTGCAGAGGATGGGGGTCTATTGTTGCTGGGGAGGTCTTCTGTTGCTCATGGGGATTTATTGTTGCTGGGGTGGGTCTTTTGTTGCTGGTGGGTCATTTGTTGCTGGGGAGGGATTTATTGTTGAGGGAGGGGTCTTTGTTGCTGGGTGCTGGAGGGTCTATTGATGCTGGCTACTGGGGAATCTAGTGTTGCTGGAGGGGATCTATTTGTTGCTGGAGGGGATCTATTTGCTGCTGGAGGGTATATTGTTGCTGGGGAAGTCTGTTGTTGCTGGTGGGGTATCATGTTGCAGGGAATCAATCATTGCTGGGAGGGATCTACTGCTGAGGGAGGGGTCTAATGCTGCTGGCTGCTGGAGAGTCTATTGATGCTGGATGTTGGAAGTCCATTGTTGCAGGGGTGGATCTATTGTCACTGGGGTGTCCATTGTTTCTAGATCTATTATATTGCCTTTCTTGTTATCGTTAACTCTCTAAAAGGGGTGGTACTGGGAGGTGGGTAGGAGGTGAAACCAAGGAATGGTGCTTGGGGGTGGGTTGGGGATGGAGTCAAGGGGTGACTCAATAGGGAGGAGTTCCTGCACCTATTCTATGAGAAAAAAAGCCCTGCATACACAGAATACAAGACACACACACACGCAGATGCAAACAGGCAGACACACACTCACACCACTGCTTGCCTGCAAAATTTGCTTTAACCTCCCTGGCGGTATGATTCTGTCAGCAATTCTGTACCAAAAGCGGTACAATTTTTTTCATGAAAATTTGGCGTTATGTATTATAGGCCTACAATTCTTAGTAATTACTGACTTAAACCTGACCAAAACAAGACTCTAGTAGACATCCCAGATGTGATAAATTTGAAACACAAACGCATGAATTATAATCGAATCAATAATATAATTTTATTATAGAATATATAATATATATAATAAAATTATATTATTGATTAGATTATAATTCATGCGTTATATATTATATATATATATATATGTGTGTGTGTGTGTGTGTGTGTGTGTGTGTGTATATATATATATATATATATATATATATATATATAAAACGCATGAATTATAATCTAATCAATAATATAATTTTATATATATATACAGTGGGTACGGAAAGTATTCAGACCCCCTTAAATTTTTCACTCTTTGTTATATTGCAGCCATTTGCTAAAATCATTTAAGTTCATTCTTCTTCCTCATGAATGTACACATAGCACCCCATACTGACAGAAAAACACAGAATTGTTGACATTGTTGCAGATTTATTAAAAAAGAAAAACTGAAATATCACATGGTCCTAAGTATTCAGACCCTTTGCTGTGACACTCATATATTTAACTCAGGTGCTTTCCATTTCTTCTGATCATCCTTGAGATGGTTCTACACCTTCATTTGAGTCCAGCTGTGTTTGATTATACTGATTGGACTTGATTAGGAAAGCCACACACCTGTCTATATAAGACCTTCCAGATCACAATGCATGTCAGAGCAAATGAGAATCATGAGGTCAAAGGAACTGCCTGAAGAGCTCAGAGACAGAATTGTGGCAAGGCACAGATCTGGCCAAGGTTACAAAAAGATTTCTGCTGCACTTAAGGTTCCTAAGAGCACAGTGGCCTCCATAATCCTCAAATGGAAGACGTTTGGGACGACCAGAACCCTTCCTAGAGCTGGCCGTCCGGCCAAACTGAGCTATCGGGGGAGAAGAGCCTTGGTGAGAGAGGTAAAGAAGAACCCAAAGATCACTGTGGCTGAGCTCCAGAGATGCAGTCAGGAGATGGGAGAAAGTTGTAGAAAGTCAACCATCACTGCAGCCCTCCACCAGTCGGGGCTTTATGGCAGAGTGGCCCGATGGAAGCCTCTCCTCAGTGTAAGACACATGAAAGCCCGCATGGAGTTTGCTAAAAAACACCTGAAGGACTCCAAGATGGTGAGAAATAAGATTCTCTGGTCTGATGAGACCAAAATAGAACTTTTTGGCCTTAATTCTAAGCGGTATGTGTGGAGAAAACAAGGCACTGCTCATCACCTGTCCAATACAGTCCCAACAGTGAAGCATGGTGGTGGCAGCATCATGCTGTGGGGGTGTTTTTCAGCTGCAGGGACAGGACGACTGGTTGCAATCGAGGGAAAGATGAATGCGGCCAAGTACAGGGATATCCTGGACAAAAACCTTCTCCAGAGTGCTCTGGACCTCAGACTGGGCCGAAGGTTTACCTTCCAACAAGACAATGACCCTAAGCACACAGCTAAAATAAGGAAGGAGTGGCTTCACAACAACTCCGTGACTGTTCTTGAATGGCCCAGCCAGAGCCCTGACTTAAACCCAATTTAGCATCTCTGGAAAGACCTAAAAATGGCTGTCCACCAACGTTTACCATCCAACCTGACAGAACTGGAGAGGATCTACAAGGAGGAATGGCAGATGATCCCCAAATCCAAGTGTGAAAGACTTGTTGCATCTTTCCCAAAAAGACTCCTGGCTGTATTAGATCAAAAGGGGGCTTCTACTAAATACTGAGCAAAGGGTCTGAATACTTAGGACCATGTGATATTTCAGTTTTTCTTTTTTAATAAATCTGCAACAATGTCAACAATTCTGTGTTTTTCTGTCAGTATGGGGTGCTATGTGTATATTCATGAGGAAGAAGAATGAACTTAAATGATTTTAGCAAATGTGAAGGAAGCTGTATTCTGACGGAAGCACACAAGCGCATTGTGGGGTCGCGGTTCTGTTACACTAACCTCCTCTGTGCAGTTGGTTTTGCACAGAGCTGCCTGGGTCCTCCTCTTCTCTGGCCCCTTTTCAGCGCTCCTAGCCCCTCCCTCCTGTTGAGTGCCCACACAGCAAACAGCTTGCTATGGGGGCACCCGAGCGGAGCTACGGCTCCATGTGTCAATTCAGACACGGAGCTGTGATTCGACCCCGCCCCCTCTCTCTGCTGATTGGCAAACTGACTTTAAATGACAGCTGCAGGAGCCAATGGTGCCATGGCTGTGTCTCAGCCAATCAGGAGGGAGAGTCCTGGATGGCCGAGGGACTCGTGTACATCGCGATGGGGCTCCGGTAAGTATTAGGGGGTGCTGAGGGGGCTGCTACACCCAGAAGGCTTTTTATCTTAATGCATAGAATGCATTAAAATAAAATACCTTCTCCCTATACAACTCCTTTAAAGTGGAATTGAAGCTTTGGAGGGGAAGGGAATACACTGGAGCACACACCAAAACAAACTTAGGGTCACAGTATATGTTACAATCTGACCAGACATCCAAAATCCAAGGACCTTTCTAAACCATTCAATCAGTTTGTAGTACCCAATGAAGCAGGCTCTTGTACTACATTATTGTTGGTGGATCTAAAGGAGATCATACAATCAATATAAAATTACCGTGTAGTATAGGCCCTTACCCCTGTGAGAGATTAACAAAACAATAGGGATAGAAAAAGATGGGGCTTTGCGGGCCAGTGGGAGTAGAAGGATCAGACAAGGAACCGGTTGTAAAACCAAAATTACATTTTATTTGTATAAAGAACAATAAAACCAAGCATGGACTACCATGCATATGTAATAACAGAGGACTGACATGACATACAGTAATAAAATCAAACAATTAACGTCACTAATAGTAGAGAAACATGTCCCCAAAAGGGATTGTAACCAAAAAGCAGAGTCTGTATAAGGTGGATAATGGGTCTCAAGCTGGATTCGGTCACGGTAGGTCCCCAGCAAGCCAACGCGTTTCGCTCAAGGCTTCCTCAGGGCCTGAGAGACCATAACAGACCGATGTTTTCCTTCTTGATAGTGACTTGTACTAGGCGACAAAGCTGTAGCGATACTGATGCTGCTTGGAACAATATTGCTTCCGTATTTATCATAACAGACATCAAAAATATATTTCTTGCATAGGATCCAATGTATTAAGTCCCAGACTGTGTCACCAGGGGCAGGGCTTCTATGGCTATCCCCACTGTAGGCTTTTGGGGTGGGTCCCGACTCACAAGGTGAAGGTCCTCTCCCTGATATATTCGCCCTTATATATATATTCGCTCCTAGATATAATGAATCTAGTATTGTATTACATAGCTTGAATAGGACGGGCAGCACCTTTCTTTATGTGGTTCAAATATATGGTGTATATTTCCCCAGCCTAAGGGTCCTTGGTGGTGACACAACTGACCTCTCCTCAGTCTAAGGTAAACTCCAGGCAGGAAAGGGAAACATGCATGTATTTCAATTATATGGACAATACAGTCCTGGGCTGTATAAGCCCTCTATGTCTGGTTCACTAGCAGGCTGCTAGTGAACCAGACATAGAGGGCTTATACAGCCCAGGACTGTATTGTCCATATAATTGAAATACATGCATGTTTCCCTTTCCTGCCTGGAGTTTACCTTAGACTGAGGAGAGGTCAGTTGTGTCACCACCAAGGACCCTTAGGCTGGGGAAATATACACCATATATTTGAACCACATAAAGAAAGGTGCTGCCCGTCCTATTCAAGCTATGTAATACAATACTAGATTCATTATATCTAGGAGCGAATATATATATAAGGGCGAATATATCAGGGAGAGGACCTTCACCTTGTGAGTCGGGACCCACCCCAAAAGCCTACAGTGGGGATAGCCATAGAAGCCCTGCCCCTGGTGACACAGTCTGGGACTTAATACATTGGATCCTATGCAAGAAATATATTTTTGATGTCTGTTATGATAAATACGGAAGCAATATTGTTCCAAGCAGCATCAGTATCGCTACAGCTTTGTCGCCTAGTACAAGTCACTATCAAGAAGGAAAACATCGGTCTGTTATGGTCTCTCAGGCCCTGAGGAAGCCTTGAGCGAAACGCGTTGGCTTGCTGGGGACCTACCGTGACCGAATCCAGCTTGAGACCCATTTTCCACCTTATACAGGCTCTGCTTTTTGGTTACAATCCCTTTTGGGGACATGTTTCTCTACTATTAGTGACGTTAATTGTTTGATTTTATTACTGTATGTCATGTCAGTCCTCTGTTATTACATATGCATGGTAGTCCATGCTTGGTTTTATTGTTCTTTATACAAATAAAATGTAATTTTGGTTTTACAACCGGTTCCTTGTCTGATCCTTCTACTCCCACTGGTCCGCAAAGCCCCATCTTTTTCTATCCCTATTGTTTTGTTAATCATACAATCAAACTGTAATGTGTGTGGTGAACTTAACGTGATAGTAAAATCAGGTTTCTAATTTTTCTAAAATAACAAACATGTTATACTTATCTGCTCTGTGCAGTTGGTTTTGCACAGAGCAACCCCAAATCCTCCTCTTCTCGGGTCCACCTTCCTGCCCCATAGCAAAAAGCTTGCTGTGGGGGCACCCGAGTAGACTTGCTCCTGAGCTGCTGCTCTGCATATCTATTGGGACACAGAGCTGTGGCTCAGCCCCACCCCCTCTCTCTCCTAACGGCTCCCTCTGCTGTCTCAGCCAATGAGAAGGGAGACTCCTCAGAGAGCCAAGACTCGTGCACATCGCTGGATCACAATGGGACTCAGATATATATATGGGGGGCTGCTGCACACAGAAGGTTTTTTTTACCTTCGTATAATGCATGAAGGTAAAAAACCACGAGCCTTTACAACCGCTTTAAAGCAGGGCTCCACCAAAAGGTGAGGCTCCGCATGTTTGCCCCCTCCGCTGCCAGATCTGGCACATTTTGGGGGTGGGGGGGCATCTAGTTTTTTTCCCAGATACCTGCTTCCACTTCCACTTTGGGGGAGCAGGTACCTGGTTTTCACAGGTTCCCACTTCTGGCTGACTTCGCCGTTGCAAACTCAGCCGGAAGGTCGGCCGACCTCCTTCTTCCCCCGGTGTAGCACACAAACGTGCAGCGCGCTTCCAGCATGTGCAGTAGGGAACCTGCTGTAAAGCTGCAAGACTTTACTGCCAGTTTCCCTTAGCTGAGATGGCTCGGTTGAAGACACTGCTGAATTCGTGAACCAGTAAGTCTCCTAATATGTATTTGTAGCTGCTGACTTTTATTTTTTTCTGAAGGATCCTGGAGCTCCCCTTTAATTTGTCCCTCTCCAAAAATAACAGGTCTGCACTCCCTTTTACTGATACTGGCTTCTTCTCCACCGCTTCTTTTTCCAGCCATTCATAGTGTAACTCTCTCTCATGCGCACTAGAGCCACATGATCCCAGAATCTGGCTTCACTTTTGGCACCTTGCTCCACAGATAGGAGAAAGAAAATTGGATTTGTGGTAGAAGAGACATGCAAAGTTTATTAACCACTTGCCAACCAGCCGCCGTACATATACTGCGGCAAGTCGGCTCGTTCCCGCGAAACGACGTATCTGTGCATAGCTTCTCGCCATAGGGGAAGCCAATTTGCGGGTCACCAGGGGCACCCGTGATCGCTCCCCGTGGAGACAGAATGGCGGTCTGCCGTTGTAAACACGGCAGACCGCTGTACTGCCAGCAATGAACAAAGGGCTCCTGTGTTCCTCCTATTTAGGAACACAGGTCCCTGTGTTCATCCCATAAGCCAATCCCCGGCACAGTTAGAAAGCACCCCCTAGGGACACATTTAACCCTTTGATCGCCCCTGGTGTTAACCCCTTGCCTGCCAGTGTCATTAGTACAGTAACAGTGCATATTTTTAGCACTGATTACTGTAGTAATGTCACTGGTTCCCCCAAAAGTGTCAAAAATGTCAGTTAGCTGTTCGATCTGTCCGCCGCAATGTTGCAGTCCCGCTAAAAAATCATTGATCGCTGCCATTACTAGTAAAAAAAAAAATTAAAAAATTACATAAATCTTTCCCCTAGATTGTAGACGTTATAACTTCTGCACAAACCAATCAGTATTCACTTATTGGCCTTTTCTTTACCAAAAATATGTGGCAGAACACAAATTGGCCTAAAATGATGAAAACATTTTGATTTTTAATTGTTTTTTTATTGGGAATGTTATATAGCAGAAAGTAAAAAAAATATATATATATATATATTTTTTTTTTTTTCAGAATTGTTGCTCTTTTTTTGTTTATAGTGCAAAAAATAAAAATCGGAGAGGTGATCAAATACCACCAAAAGAAAGCTCTATTTGTGGGAGAAAAAAGGACATCAATTTTATTTAGGTACAGCGTCGCACGACCGCGCAATTGTCAGTTAAAGTAACGCAGTGCCGATGCGCAAAAAATGGCATGGGAAAACTTAACGGTCCAGGAGTGGTTAAAAAAAAAAAAAAGTCTGAGCTATTTGTTTTTAGATTTCAGTTCCACGTTAAAAACTGTAAACCAATACAGTATTGTCGGTGCTTGTTGAGTTAAGTAAGGTCTTCCCCTTTAAGAGGTGTTACATGGTTACATTCTAACTCTATGCTCTATGGCCCAGCATCAGAAGCAGGCGTGGACTGTCACAAGAAATGGGAGGCAGCGTAAAGATATAACAATAAAGATCTGCACAGAGGCTGAGCTGGCTGTCCCAGAGAATACTGAGCCTCCAGGAAGAGAAGAAGCAGGGGTAAGGAATACAAACGCACACTATAAAAATCAAAATCTGTCACTTTCATAGGATAGACAACTACTTAGATTGAGGCTTAATTCCTTCATTCCAGAAGGCTTTGCACTTCTCATTATGGCAGCGCCAGATTCAAGCATTGTCGTGTCTCTGCAAAACACGTAGCCCGTATTGTGTTTACAGGCTTTCAATGGGCTTGTATTTTAAAATGAGTTTACTTATTTACTTATTTTAACAATCCAGCTACATCCCACAAGGGAAAGATCACTGAGAGTCCAAAAACATACAGCACTTGTTTGGCAAAATGAGATTCTTTGCTTTCTGTGTAGCCAGTCAGATGACCAGTGCTGAAACCGGCACCATCGCTGCCAATGCCTCTGTACTGGTGATGCCAGTTCCTGCAGAGGCTACATTTTCCAAACCTCAGCCACCCATCACAGCTGGAACTTTTCAACATAGGCCTTCTTTAAAGGGTCTTTTTTCCTAAACTGATATTTTTGAATCAGGTTGTATCACCCTCTGGCTTCTTGTATATCAAGAAGTCATACCCCAAGTCACTGCAAAAGCATTTTCACGCCCACCAATTGGACTTGACTGCTAGAAACTACACTGCGGGCTTAATTGACCATTTTTTTGCAACACTAAGGGCATTTTTATAAGTCATTGAAAGTGGCCTTCCCCCAACATTCACTGGTGGTTAAGTAAAGTGGTTGTAAAGTCAGAAGGTTTTTTATCTTAATGCATTCACACTATGAATGGCTTTAGAGGAGAGAGGGTTGCAGATAGACAGGTACAACTTATGTAGGAGGATTTGTTTTATCTTTGTGTATCGCCAGAGGCCAGTCACTTCACTGGGTATATGTAAGGCTCCATTCACACTACCGCGACTTGTCAGGCGACTTGTCAGCCTGACAAGTCGCGGTCCCTCGCGGTCCATTGACTGCTACAGGACCCGTTCTAATAGGAGCGACACAAGTAGCTCCGACTTAGAAAAAGGGTCCTGTACTACTTCGGGGAGACCTCGGAGCGACTTGCATAGACATTCATTATATGAAGTCTGCAAGTCGCGCCGAAGTCGCGGTGCACGGAACTTCACAGGACGCCCCGAAGTAGTGCACAAGTCGTGCCGCTTCAGTGTGAATGGGCTCTAAGGGTTTAAAGTAACTTTAACCTGTTGGCCCTGAGCACGCGCCAATATTCTCTCGGTAACCGGGCTTTGGCGCAGAGCGGCTACATATTTGCGAGCAGTAGTGCCAATAGAGCTGTGCTGAGATCAAGCACAGTGCGCGCTCCCGGTACAGTGACCGGTCACTAGCCGAAACCTCCCGATCACAAGCAGCGATCATGTGACCGCTGTGACATCCAATCACAGCGGTCGCATGGCCAAAAGCCCCGCCCCGCCTCCCAGCGTTCTAAATCCCTTAAAGGGGCAGCAGTAGCTGGCGCCAAGAGATTAAAGTGAAACTAAACATTATCCTTATTCTCCAAATGTAATCTTTATACATCTACTATCTAATGGGCATGTACACTATTTTTCATGAAATAATTTCTTACTATGTTTATCTGCCTCCTTTTAAAGAGGTTGTAAAGTCAGAAGGTTTTTTATCTTAATGCATTCTATGTATTAGGATAAAAAGCCTTCTGTGTGCAGCAGCCAACCCAGCCCCCTTATACTTGCCTGAGCCCTCTCTCTATCCAGCGATGTCCACGAGTGCTTTAGCCTTCCGGGACTCTCTCTCCTGATTTGCTGAGACACAGCAGTGGTGCCATTGGCTCCCACTGCTGTCAATCAAACTCAGCCAATAAGGAGAGAGAGGGGCGGGGCCAAACATGTCTGAATGGATACATAGAGCTGCAGCTTGGCTCAGGTGCCCCCACAGATAGCTGTTTGCTGTGGGGGCACTCAACAGGAGGGAGGGGCCAAGAGCTTCAGCCAGAAAGCCCAGAAGAGGAGGATCTGGGCTGCCCTGTGCAAAACCATTGCACAGAGGGCGTAAGTATCACGTGTTTGGTATTTTAGTAGAAAAAAAAATAGACTTTACAATCACTTTAACATTCTCCATGAGCTCCTGAATCTCTCCTTTTCCCCCGGAATTCCATTGTTTGGAATGAGCAGTGCACGTAAGTTGTGTTCATGTGTTCTACACACCCCATAGTCCGTAGTCCCTAGTCCATCTTGGGAGCAAGCAAAAGAGAGTGGCTATGTTCCTACATACAGTGAGACCACGGAGAACAAATGTAGCCAGCCTCTAACAGGAATTCAGATCACAGTAGCAATAAAAAATACATTTGGAGATTTGGAGGAGACTGAGAGCAATGAATGGTACTTTTCTGAGATAAGAATATATACAATATAATACATTTCTTTTTATACCAGAGTTTAGTCTCACTTTAAGACTCCTGTCAGGTTTCCCATAGACATAACAGGAAGTAAGAGGAAATCCCTTCAAAGTGAAGGAAATCCCCTTCCAAACAGTTGTACCTGGAACAGCTGTCACCTTTGGAATATTTACCCTTACCTCATATTCAATGTTCCAGTGACATCTCAAAATTTGGGATTTTTCCTCACTTTCTGTCCTGGTATCAATAATCATCACAATTATAGAGGTTAAATTTCCCCAGCAGGGACAACAATAAATATATAAAAAAATTAAAAATACAATAAAAATATGACAGGGACAGAAAGAAAAAAACATTTGACTTTGGATACATGTTAGTAAAGTTCTACCAGTGCTGATGTTACAATGCAGCACAGGGAAGCCATCAAATATGGGGAATACTAATAAAATATTTGTTGTCAAGTTCACCTGGCATACAGTATGCCATGCATGTATATTTAAGCAGTCTGCCTAGAAAGATTTAGATATCAGTATGCTGGTGGCTGTTTATTACATACCTGTTGGCTGTTAGCACTGCACAAATATTATGGGGGGAATTAATATAGCTATACTAATACTCACATGAGAGCCTTTGTAGTCTATAAGGCAGCATTTCGCAGCTGCTAGATTGTAGATTTACAGAGCACTTCCCAATTTTTTCAATTTTTTCTACATTTTGGATAGTGTGGGAAAGAACCTCGGTTAACTTTCATTGCTGTTTGTGTTCCTCTTAGGGGGATTTCCCCTCACATCACGTTTCATGATGCCTATTGGGACAAGAATAGGGTGGAAATGAAATCATGAAAGCTTGAAACCTTGCACTATAATACAATTCTTATAAATATTAGGCCACCCACCTACTTTGTAAAATCACTGCATTACAACTTTTAAAAAATAAAAACACGGGGGAAAATATGTTAAAAATTATACTTATTTAACCACTTAAGCCCCGGAAGATTTTACCCCCTTCCTGACCAGGGCCTATTTTGGGATTCGGCACTGCGTGATTTTAACGGACAATTGCGCGGTCGTGCGACGCTGTACCTAAACTAATTTGACGTCCTTTTTTTCCAACAAACAGAGCTTTCTTTTGGTGGTATTTGATTACCTGTGCGATTTTTTGATCATGCGCTATAAACAAAAAAAAGGGTTAATTTTGCAAAAATGACAATATTTTTCACATTTTTTTATATGGAATTCCCCCCAAAAAATGTAAAAATCTAAATTTTTTAACATTTTAGGCCAATTTGTTTTATGCTACATATGTTTGGTAAACAAAAATCGCAAAAAGCTTATTTTGATTGGTTTGCGCAAAAGTTATTGCGTTTACTAACTAAGGGAAAGATTTTTGTCATTTTTGTTGTTTTTTTTTTTTAACGAGTAATGGCGGCGATCTGCGATCTTTTTTTGCGGGACTGCGCCATTGCGGCGGACAGGTCGGACCCTTGACTGACATTTTTGACACTTTTGGGGTTACCAGTGACATTACTACAGTAATCAGTGCTATACATATGCACTGTTACTGTAAAAATTACACTGCCAGTGAAGGGGTTAACTTTTTTTGAGAGGGAGGGGTTAAGTGTGTCCCTAGGGGCGTGTTTCTTACTGTGATTGGCTGTGGCTTGAGGTGTAAGAACAGAGATCAACGGTCCTACATAGCAGAACCGTATGATCTCCATTCTTACACAGGGGAGAATGACAGGCAGCTTTGTTTACATTAGCCGCCTGCCTTTCTCCCACTGTAACGGACAATCGCGAGTGCCCGGCGGACATCGGGTCCGCCAGGCACACTCGCTCTCGCTCTCGCTCCCTAGAGCCTCACAGGCTAGCGACGTAGACCTACGTCGCTTTGCCTGTGAGGGGCTGACTGCCGACGTAAATCGTCATTAGGAGGTCGGCAAGTGGTTAACAATCAGCTTGCGCCTGCAATGCATAAGCAAGCATGACATCACAGTCCTTCCAGTTAGATCCTGGAAATGCTAAGGATCCCATTAGGCCCGGTTCACACCACTGCATTTTTTAGTGCATTTTCAGTTTTGCAGAAACACACAACATGGTTTCCTATGGGTCCTGTTCACATCTGTGCGTTTTATGGAAAAGGCCAGGGACCAGCAGGTTGTGTTTTTGGTTCCATAGACTTCAATAGATCTAAAACGTGTATAAACAAAATGCCAAACGCACCTGGAATATGCACCAACTGCAACCTGCATAGGTGTGAACCAGGCCTTTATAGGAAGTACCTGCATTGTATTGGAGAGTCTTCTCATGAAATTTGGGATACACGATATTACTGAAAGGAACGTGACGTCACCCTTCCTTGAGTGCAAGTCAGATGTAAAGAAAGATATTTTTGTAAACTTTTCTCCACAGATGTTTTTATATGAAAACCCCACCAGCAAAAAAAAAAAAAAAATAGGATAACAGCTTGTTTTTCACCCTGCTATTAGTAACTGGAGTCATTCCTCTCTTTGGTGATTGCCAATGATAAAAAAAGTTGAAAACTAGCATTGCAGAGATTTCTTAATCAGTCTATTTAAAAAAAAAAAAAATCTTATTTGTTTAGCAATAACTACGGACTGTGTCTAGCAATAACTACAGAGTGTCACTTCTCATGCAAGTCTGCTATTACTAAAGTGGTGTGCCTATCAATCATACAGTAGATTGTAATGGAAAGGTGAATACATACAGTAGGTGTTACCTTTTGTTGGCTAACTGGATTTATTTTGTAGTATAAGTTTCCAAGGATACTTGTTTCTCTTCATCAGTAATGGCAGAGCCAGATTATTCACACAGCAACCTAGGCATAAGTTTAGGGCTCAATAGATGCAAGACCCTGCAATAAACTAGGGGGGCAGTGCAATAGGTCAAAGTTTTGCACCTGCCTGTAACATCACTAAAGAATGTATTTGTTAGAAAAAGCCCTTGGTGTACGTGCCCCTGGGGTGGCAGCCCAGGGGTTCCTTAATTCTCACTGGTGAGGGGCAGCTCGCCTTGAGTTTTTCGGCACCTTGGTAACTGCACCACACACACTTTTTCCGCACCTGCCTCTTGGGCCAGGCCTTTTGGCTTAGACCAGAGGAATATTTATTCCGGCCGGAAGGCCTGCCTTTGTATTTTCACATTGGCACTAATTCACCTCTCCACTTCCCCTTCCCCACCTTTTGTTTGTGTGTGCTTTTTCTTTGTAGTTTTGTCACTTCACTATCATTTTTTCCAGCACCACTTGTAGGGTGTGGGTCCTCGGGCCCAGCCTTGAGTCTTGGGAGGGGGCGGATATGGCCTTCTGGCTTAGCTGGCTGTTTCGGCAGTCCCCCTGGAGAACGGGGTCTGTCTGGTTTCGGCCGGACAGACCATAGGAAGTACCTTAAATCCCTGTCAGGAGTCTTGCGCCCCGGGGGATCGAGGTTAGGGTGCTACCTCTTCGGAGGGAAGACCATTTTCGCACACCCTGTGCACTTTTTGTGTTTCCACGTTTGCGTGTGTGCACCTTTTTATGCACCGGGTGTAAGTCTTTTGAGTGTGTTTCACACGCCACGGGCTTTAAAAAAAAAAAAAAAGAAAAAAGAAAATGTACTTAGCAGTTGGTCTCTGATAGGGTCATGTCAGCATAGACCAGTGTTCTCCAAACTGTGGCCCGGCAGCTGGATTCGACCCTTGGGGCACTACTCCTTCCACTAACATTAAAAATGGCGCATAATTCCTGCCACTGACACCAATGATGGGACAACATTTCCCCCACAGACACCAGTGATGGAACAATATTCTTCCCACTGACACCAATAATGGGGCACTATTCCTTCCACTGACACCAACGATGGAGCACTATTCCTCCCAATGGACACCAACGACAGGGCACTATTTCTCTCATGGACACCAATGATGCGGCATTATTTATCCCACTGAGACCAACGATGGGGCGATATTCCTCCCGCTGATACCAATGATGGGGCACTATTCCTTCCACTAACACCAACGACAGGGCACCACCTTCCACTGACACCAACGATGGGGCACTATGCCTCCCAATGGACACCAATGACAGGGCACTATTCCTCTCATGGACACCAATGATGGGGCACTATTCCTCTCACAAACACCTACGATGAGGCACTATTCTTACCACTGACACTAATTGTTTCCAAAGCCAGGACATTTTCTACTGCTACTGGCCACAGTCCGGGGGCCATATACATTAAGATGTAGCTCGTTCAGCCCACTCGATTCCTGCATCCACCCTAAAAACTGTGGATGGGGGGATTTTTAGTGTTGGCTACTGTATCCTGACAATGGGCTCCTGCAGCTGTCAGAATACCCAAACAGTGCCCTCGTTTAATTGGCATAATGTTTTGTTTTTTTTTGCTATTGTTTGTATTTCTTAGTTGCACATGGTGACAAAGACAAAATGTCTTGACATAAAACTGTGGCCAGGCTATGATCACCTATCCTTAACAAACCGTAAATGATCTTTAAACCCCATCTTTGGGCAAAACGTAATTGTAATTTGAACATGTCAACGCGCCATGAATTTAGGTGAGTACTAGGGGTATTTAGATTGGGTGTTCTTCTTTTTATAATGCCAGTGATTAGTTAGGGGATGGGATGGGAAGAGGTGCGTGTGGAGGGGTGGGGGGAGTGGTTCAGTTCTTTCCTAAACAATTTACAGTACCTGCAATCTACTGTATATTATACTGTGCAAACAATTAGGTACCTTTATATGTTTATATATTTTGTATATTTATGTGTATAACATATTTTCTTTACAAATGAACAATTACTAATGGGTGCATCCATAACAAAGGATTCACAGAGCATGCTGGGTTTTCTAAAAGGGGAGCATAACTCAGATATGCTTCAGACTCTACTGAAACACGTTATAGAGCTCAGAACAGGCGGGGAGGAGTCAACGAAATTTCAGTTTGAACAATCAATTTTTTAACAGAACAGTTAGAAATAAACAGGTAAGCATGAGATCCATTGATTCTGACAAAGAAAAGCCGCTCAGGTGAGACAAAACATTCCGGTGCGAGTCGGATCCACCATCCTGATACTTTACAGTCAAAAGAGAAAAAATGACCGCACTCAGGAACTTGATGAAAACATTGAAGCATTTATTCCTCACCATGAATAAAGTGCAGACAGTACATCACAGGGTATATTAAAATTAAATTGGGTATATATATTTTTTCTGAGTTTTTTACTTAGTGAAGCAACAGCTGCATTTTGTATATATTTATCACTTTTTTCTTTAGTTAGCGCGGGTATAATATTACTTCACAGTACATCACAGGGACATGCGACAGGTTGACGCGTTTCACGATACTGGAGATTGCTTACTCATAACCACACTGTGTGGTTATGAGTAAGCGATCTCCAGTATCGTGAAACGCGTCAACCTGTCGCATGTCCCTGTGATGTACTGTCTGCACTTTATTCATGGTGAGGAATAAATGCTTCAATGTTTTCATCAAGTTCCTGAGTGTGGTCATTTTTTCTCTTTTGACTGTGAAGCATGAGATCCACCTGTTAGCTGGAAATCTAAGGATTCATGTAAACCTGACCCAAAAACAAATTCTGAATAAAGACATGTATACAAAACTCTGAATCTGTGATGTCTGCTGGAGATGTTACATTAAAGTCCCACTCTCTCTGTTAGGGGCTTTACCTTTTACTCATTTTTTTTTATATTGTGGAGAAAACAGCATTTAGCAAGAGAAGTAATAACTCTCCAATCTAGACAAGAATAAAACCAGAAACTTTTTTGTAAAGAGCTGCCCACCGATATATAAAAGTCTACTGAATTATCTCTTTTGAGTAAACTGGTCCTTTAAAGAGAAGCAGCCATGTCCATGCTTACCTGTGACCTAGTACTTCATGTAATCTGGCAAATCCCTATCTGCCTTCTTACCTTTCTCTAATAGGTGGAGTGTAAGTCCCAACTGCATGTACAGTATGCAAATGATGCCATCTGCAAGAAAAGTGGCTATGCACTTTTTCCAGTATGCTGGAGCTAAATGCATCATCTCCATCACTAATAATATAATTGCACCAAGAGCAGCAAGATGCTATAACAACTGTAGTTGGCACCATGCAGGCTAATATTTAATAAAAGCCACACAAGAACAGACCACACCACCCTCCCACACTATGCTATCTATCTCTGCTTACTGCATGCAGAGAGGCCAAGGATGCTTGTGCAATACAGGAGTAGTGCAAGTTAGATTACAGCAGCTCAGCGGTACTCTTTGTAATTTATAGTTTCAATGCCAAGCCAGGAGAGAACTGGGCAGGAGGGTAGGGTGCATTTGTCCACTGGGCCAGTACAAATAGGATACTTAGGGTTGGTGATCCTGAGCCAAAATAATTCATCATTTATATCGAATAGAGCACGACCCCCAGTCAGTGACAGATACCTGCTTCTAGTTTAGACTTGTAATCACAGTATCTGGAGAGGGAAATGTTACAGCAAAATTTTCTTTGATTTGTCATGTAATTAAATGCCGAGGGCTGCAATACTGTACAAGCTTCTGCTGGAAGATGTGTAAACGTATGTCACAATAAAACATGTCTATTAAAGCAGCTGTAAACACTAACTAGGTAATAGTTTACTAAAGCATTGTTTTTCATAAAGGGCTAAGCTCTACTTTAAGGACACCCACCTTTCATCATGATCACCAATTACTGTTGCATCATGGCAAATTAGCCCACATGAAAGGGACAGTTGGTTATAATTGCTCCCCAGGCCAAAACTTCCTAGTTGTCTGCTGGACTGACCTGTGATTCTTGCAAGGAAGGGAAGGGTGGCTTTAGACAAAAACTACAATGATCCTTCAAACTCTGTGTAGGAGGGACCTTCTCTAACATTAGAGATTGGACAGGACAAGTGGGGATTTTGTAGTGCCAAGCAAATATTTTATACACAGATAACCGTATCAAAATGTACTACTAAGTTAAAAATTACAACAATTTATTATAACAACATTGATTAAAAGTGTAATTCACATGAATAATAAAGTAATTCAGGTGATTTTCACAGAGTCCAAAGAGCATAAGTGCATGTGGATCTTGGATCAATGCTTTTCGACCTATTGAAGGGCTTCTTCAGGATCCATTTGTAAAAGATTCAATGCACTACATGCAAACGTAAGACAATATAACATCCTCCGCCAACAAAAGAGTGAGAGACAATATAACATACTCCTTTGATAAAGATATCATATATCACAATTATTGACCATGCATGTCAAAAATAAATTTCAATCTTTACATAAAAAGCGGGAGAGGAACAATGTGAGACAAAAAAAAGGGGGGGATATTAGGGAGGGTATATAAAGAACTGCTATAGATGCAAATGGCTGGGGGAACAAGACAAAGGTGGAAGAGAATGCCACACTCCCTCCACTCTTCAAAAAGTTATCACAAGCTTGCAAATATTATAAAAGAGAAAAAAAATATATAAAATATATAAAAGTACCTTAATAGCTGTATCAAGTAATGAGAAAGGGTCTGTCAAACTATGGGTAAATCAACCCCACAGGAGGTCTGCCATACGTAGAGGCAGGGGTCAAGTCCTGGGGAAAAAAAGTGTGGGAACTCACCCAAGATACACCCGCCCCCCCCCCCCAAAAAAAAAATTACGCTCATATATTTCACAGAAAATACAATGCAATATTTATTGTAAGGGGTGTGAGGGTGGCACGAGAATGCAAATGTGCAGTGGACTCACTGCTCCACTTACCTGGCACCTCTGAAATCGAAGTCCCCGGGCCTGCTCCTTGTGTGCTGGCTGTGTCTGGCTCCTCTGCTGCGTGCTGCTGCCTCGCCTTACCGGTGACTCCACTGATGCTGTCCACACACTCTGGGCCTTCAAGTGCTTAAACATGAAACATTCGTGACAAATTGGCCAAATAAACACATAAACATTAAATATTCCTGACAAAGGGCATCAGTCACGATTCACAAATATTTCATGTTTCTGCATTTGAAGGCCCAGAGTGTGTGCAGACAGCATCAGCGGAGTCACCGGTAAGGCGAGGCAGCAGCACGCAGCAGAGGAGCCAGACACAGCCAGCACACAAGGAGCAGGCCTGGGGACATCAATTTTAGAAGTGGCAGGTAAGGTAAGTGGAGCAGTTCAGCTGTAAAATTCTGTCAGCATGTCAGCCACATTGTCATTTTCAGGGGTGTGTGAGTCACACACCCCTGAAAATAACAATGTGGCTGACATGCTGACAGAATTTTACAGTGTGAGGTACAGTATGAGAGGCAAATGTGCAGTGAGTGGACTGTGGAGACTCACTGCTCCAGTGACTCACCTCCCAGGCAGGCTGCCACACAGCCACAGTGCCACTTTCTAAAGCAAGCCTGCTCCTCTGACTGCTGCAGTTTTCTTCTGGCAGTGTGAGTCCACAATCCACTCACTGCACATTTGCCTCTCATACCAACCTTACACTGTAAAATTCTGTCAGCATGTCAGCCACACAGTCATTTTCAGGGGTGTGTGAGCACACACCCCTGAAAATGACAATGTGGCTGACATGCTGACAGAATTTTACAGTGTGTGAGGGACAGTGGCTGACAGAATTTTACAGTGTGAGGGAGAGTATGGGAGGCAAATGTGCAGTGAGTGGTCTGTGGAGACTCACTGCTCCTGTGACTCACCTCCCAGGCAGGCTGCCACAGTGCCACTGCTAAAACCGGCCTGCTCCTCTGACTGCTGGATTTTTCTTCTTCTGGATGCTGTGGATATGCTGCTGCTCTCTGTCTCTGCTGCCGGCTGCCTTCTTCTCCTTGCCTCGCCTCACTCACCGCCGCGCCTCACCAAGCCATCATCAATTCAATGATCCAGTCAGGCCACGCCCACGCCTGTCCATTCAGCGCGCGCTCTAGGCCTGGGCTGGGCCTGTGACTGGCTGGTGGTTCTTGTTGCTGGGCAGCTGACTCTCCTGCTTGTGACATCATCCGCTGTGCGCTTCCCCCTCCGCCGGCCTGTTTGCAGAGAGAGGCGCCGCGATCGGCGAGACGCTGCGGCTGCCTGCACTGCACTGTAAGCTCTGGCTGGCCTGGTCCTGCAGAAGGTCGGAGGAGCAATGGGAACGGCGTTCCCGCTGTGGAAATAGTGCGGGGACGCCGTTCCCATGCGTTCCCGCAGGACTCGACCCCTGCGTAGAGGCAAGAAAAGAAAAGAAGTGGGGTAGGGCAAAAGAAGTTGGGGAAGAGGGCAAGGGGGGGGGGGGGAGGGAAGGGGAAGGAGGGAAAGCAGGAAGTTTGAATCAGTGCAATGACGGGTCCTAAACTGACCTGAATCTAAATAGTAAAGAGAGAGGAATAAAAACCAGCAGAAAACTGCCAAGTAATGTAATGCCCAGTAAGTAACAATAATGTGCTATATACTTACAAACTGGTAGATCAAAAGGGAAAGAGAGACTTGCTCTTATTCAATCGAGCATTCAGATCCTTCAAACTCCTGGTGTGCAACCAGCAGCCCTTTGACACATGCTGTGTCACCCTTAAAGTGATTGTAAACCTTCACATTTTTTTAAATAAAAATAACAAACTTGTCTATAATTACCTGCTCTGTGAAATGGTTTTGCACAGAGCAGCCCAGATCCTCTTCTTCTGGATTCCCCCACAGGTGCGAAAAGCGGCTTTCCATGGAGATACCCGTGCGGGCTCGCTCCCGAGTCCATTGACTCGGCCTCGCCTCCCGCTCCCCTCTCACAGCTTTTGATTGCCAGCAGCAGGAGCCAATGACTCCTGCTGCTATCAATCTGTCCAATGAGGTGAGCGACAGTGGCTGGGGCCGATGTGCTCATGCACATTGCTGGATCAGATTGGGCTCAGGTAAGAAAAAGAGGGGGGGGGGCTGGAGGGGAGCTGCAGCACATAAGGTTTTTCACCTTAATGCATAGAATGCATTAGAGTGGAAAATCAAAAGGCTTTAGAATCACTTTAAGCCTTGTACATTCACCAGGGCTGAATGAAAAAAACTGGCAGCTCAGGAGGAGCCGCTGTACTAACTATTCAACGTTAGTACAGTGATCCGGAGGAGGGGTTTGGGTTCCTGGAGAACTGGGCTGACTTCTCAGTCGGCTACCGGCTCTTTAGTAAGGATGGGCTGCACCTTAATGGGGACGGTACAGCTCTTTTGGGGAGAAAGATGGCCACCAAGTTGGAGGGGCTTTTAAACTAGGTGACGAGGGGGAGGGCTCAGAAGTAGAGGCAGTTAGGAGGGAGCAAAGGACTGAAGGCAGCTGTAGGGTCAGCAGCGACAGTAGGTCCACAACGTCAATTGGCAGGTCTGTGCGGGAGAACCTCAGACTAAACAGGAATAAACATAACCGCCAATCACGTTTAACTTCCGTAAAACTAAAAGGGGTATATGCTAATGCCAGGAGCCTAGCTAATAAAATGGATGAGTTGGAAATGTTAGTACATGAGGAGGACATAGACCTTGTGGGAATAGCGGAGACTTGGTTTGACCCCTCACATGACTGGCTGGCCAATATCCAAGGGTATTCGGTGTACCGGAAGGACAGGGTAGGAAAAAGAGGGGGAGGGGTATGTCTCTACGTCAAGAACAATGTAAAGGTGATTGAGAGGAGTGACATAGAACTCCATAGGGAAGGAGAAAAGGGAAAAGTAATTGTGGGGGTTTGCTATAGGCCACCTAAACAAGGGAAGGAGGTAGAGCTGGAATTTTTAGCACTTTTGGGTAAAGTGGCAAAGCTAGGATCAGTCATCATATTGGGGGACTTCAATTATCCCGACATTGACTGGGGAGAGGGGACTACACACTCACATAAGGGCCGTCTATTCACGGAAACCTTACTGGATAATTACATGTCACAGCTGGTGGATTCTCCTACTAGAGAAAACGCAATCCTGGATCTATTGATCACTAATGACCCAGACCTAATCTCGGAGATAGGAGTCCAGGACAACCTGGGCTCTAGCGATCACAGGATGATCACATTTAGCCTAAATAACAATATAGCAAGGCAAGTGGGGAACATAAGAACCCTTAACTTCAGAAGGGCAGACTTTCCAAAATTGTACTCATTGATGGGAAGGGTAAACTGGGACCAAACCCTGGGATCCCTGACCACAGAGGAAAAATGGGAATGCTTTAGGAACATATTAAGCAAAGGCATCTTGCAGTGCATTCCTATGGGAAATAAATTTAGAAGAGACAAAGCCAAACCTGGCTGGCTAAACTGTAGCGTTAAAAACTTATTAGGGGAAAAAAATTGGCCTTCAGGAAATATAAATCAGAAGGCACAGTATTGGCTTTCGACCAATACAAGGAGGCAAATAAGAAGTGTAAACACGAAATCAAGATGGCTAAAATAGACTTTGAGAGACAAATAGCGGAGGATAGTAAAAAAAACCCATAGAAATTCTTTAAGTATATCAACAGCAAAAAAACTAGGGCAGAGCATATTGCACACATAATTAACGATGATGGGAGGTTGGTTACGGAGGACAAAGAAAATGGCCTCTGCCCCCACCTATAACCAGCCTTCATAGCAAAGAACACATGGAAGGGCAACGCACATGATCTTTTTGGTCACTTCGCTCTGAGCCCACCCAGTTGTGTGACAATAGCGAGCATATATTCGCTATTGGTGCACTGATTCTCCTCCCGGCAAATCAGGAAGCGGGTCCTGAGACCTGTTTCCTGATTGTTCGAAAGGAGAAGGCTTCCTATTGGCCAAAAAGGAAAGAGGAGACGGCCGCCGAGAGGGAACATGGAGACTGAGAGGGAAGCCGCTGCCGCTGCTGCCTGTCAGTCCCGGGGAGCAAGGTAGGTAAACTGGCATCGGGGGGGATATGGTGGTACGGGCTGGAGTGATGAGGGGGGGTCGTCTAACGCCCGCCAAACCCCCCCCCCCAGACTGATGGAGCACCAGCCGCCACTGGCAGGCTCTAAACATTTCTTGTTGCATACCTGCAGCCTCTGACCATCTTCTAATACATGTCTGCAATCTCTGGAATCTTTCTGTAGCATTATATTCACCAAATATTTTGCGCAGTCCTTTGGTGATGTCAGAGGCCACACTTGAGGCCCTTCTGTATCGATAAAGTTGACCACCACTGCTTTAAACTTTTAGCTGGGAATTGTGATGCTGCCTAATAATTGCTAAGTATATTTGGGATTAAAAAATGCTGTTTCCAATTTGGGCTTACAAAGTTTTAAGTAATAGCTAGAGTCATACTTAGTGTACTGCTTCTGTGTGCCTTGAACTACATTTTAAGTAATAGCTAGCATGATGCTTCTGTGAGCCTTGACCTCTAAACAACAGGTGCAGTTAGTGCAATAATATCCCCAGTCAGGTGGTTATTAAGTATGTGGGCCACATTGCATGTCATCCTGTGCCTGTTACAGTGAATGTAAACACGTTCTCTGTTGACTCCTTCACCTATTATCAGTGACATAACGACTGGTTTATAGAGGTTCCGCCTCTGGATGACCATTAACAGTAAACAGTGCGGTAATTCATTAGGTCCTCATGTACAGTATGTCATATGTGGGTGTGCTAATAATAAGTAACAATATGCGTGGACTGTATTTCATACACTCAGCAACGTGTCCATTAACAGCAGGTCCAAAGTACAAAGCTATTGTATCTGTTTGAGCATATATATGGAAGAGAATGGGAGCAAGAGATATATTGAGACAGGCTAAAGGTCATATTATTAGCTAACTCTATTCAAAATGTTAAAAAAAAAAAAAAATTGAATTGGGGGGGCCGGGGGTTGGCACCTATATAAGAGTTGTATTACTTTTCCTGAGTCCATTAGGAGGATTTTCCTTAATTTCCTATATGGTCACAGGACAGGAAGCAAGGGATCTGTCCAACGGGGTCCCAGACAATATGGCATATTTTCTGCTGCATAATAAAAAAAGGTCTAGAATTCCTCTTTTTTTTCCTTATTTTATTGCATCACTGTTGGTTTTAATTATTTCCTGTGAGTGCGCCACTGCAGAAAGTGAGGGGAAATATCTACAATGGAGACATAAAGAGACACACAGAAACAAAAACCTAAGGAAGAGATTACATATACAGTGAGAAAAATAATTATTTGATCCCTTGCAGGTTTTGTAGGTTTGCCCACTTACAAAGAAATTAAGAGTCTATATTTTTTTTTTTTTTATCACAGGTGTATTTTAAATGATAAATGAGACAGCATATCAACCAAAAAATCTAAAAAAAAAACACAATACAAATGTTATATATTGAGTCGCAGTTCAGTGAGTAAAATAAGCATTTTATCCCCAAGCAAAACATGACTTAGTACTTGGTGAAGATACCCTTGTTGGCAAGCACAGAGGTAAGTCTTTTTTTTGTAGTTAGTTACCAGGTTTGCGCACATCTCAGGAGGGATTTTGGTCCACTTTTTTCTAAATCCTTAAGGTTTCTTAGCTGTTGCTTGCCAATTTGAAGTTTCAGCTCCATCCATAAACTTTCTATAGGATTAAGGTCTGAAAACTTGCTGGGCCACTCCATGACCTTAATGTGCTTCTTCTTGAGCCACTCCTTTGTTGCCTTGGTGGAATGGTTTGGGTTATTGTCCTGCTGGAAGACCCATTTTACAATACATGGCCCCATCCTTTGTCACCTCTACTGTATGTAGCAAGGTTAGCATGTACAGTAAAACCTTGGATTGCGAGCATAATTCGTTCCGGAAGCATGCTTGCAATCCAAAGCACTCTTATATCAAAGCAAATTTCCCCATAAGAAATAATGGAAACTCAGATGATTCGTTCCACAACCATTTATTCATAAGTCCTTCAGTTTATAGTCCATATAAAAAGATTATAGCATTGTGATAGGTTATATAACCATAAAATGTCCATCCACAAATAGCCCCTTCCACAAGGGGATTAGAAGCAAAATCCAGTAGGAGCTACAGAGTATCAAAGAGAAGAGAGGCGCCTCTAAGTGTAGCAATATGGTTCCATTTAATGAAGGTACAACATTTAGCAACTCACATGGTTAATGAATAAAACAGGCACATCTAAGTATACAGGCATCCGGGGTAAAGCTGTCCACATGGACTATCTTCTGCACCACCGGCTGCCAGTCTGTAATCCTGACCGGGAAGACCACCCTGCAGTAAAGGGATCTGGAAGCGAGGGTCAGCATGGAAGGGATGACGTAGATGGCGGTGCGGAGGACGGTCTATGTGGACAGCTTTAGCCTGGATGCCTGCATACTTAGATGTGCCTGTTCCAATCATCAACCATGTGAGTTGCTAAATGTTGTACCTTCATTAAATTTAACCATATTGCTACACTTAGAGGCGCCTCTCTTCTCTTTTATACTCAGCTGTGACTTGAGGCTACTTGTATATCAAGACATCGCTTGTAAACCAAGTCAAAATTTATTTGAAAATTTTGCTTGTCTTGCAAAGCGCTCTTAAACCAAGTTACTCTCAAACCAAGGTTTTACTGTACCTTTAGCAGAGAAACAGCCCCAAAACATATTGTTTCCACCTCTGTGCTTGACTGTAGGGATGATTTTCTTAGGGTCATAGTCAGCATTTGTCTTCCTCCAAACACAGCGAGTCGAGTTAATGCCAAAGAGCCCAATTGTGGTCTTATCTGACCACAGCACTTTCTCCCAAACCTTCTCTGAATCATTTAGATGTTCATTGGCATACTTCAGAGGGGTCTGTACATGTGCCTTCTTGAAGAGAAAGACTCCCTCCACACTCTATCCAAAATGGAAAAATGATTTGGCTGGAGTAAGGAACAATGTACATAAATCTTATTATTTTCCTTATTGGCTCTATTTAATGAAAATCTGCCTACCGGCCGCACGCGAAGCAAATTTCTTTCCTGCAACCATGGGTTGACAGTGATTATTGATAGCGGTTATAGAAGCTGCTAGTGATAATCGCATCTAAAACCTGCCATGCTAGATGAACCCAAGTTGATCTATCGATCAACTTGGTACATTCAGCCCGCCCATAGATGGTTTGAATCTCCTGCTGAACCAGCCGAGATTCGAACTGTGCATGGCCTGCCTAACGCTTGGTTAAATCAAGTGGTACATACAATGAGAAAGAACACAAGCCAAGGTAATTTTCAGTGAAACCCTCTGCCAAATCAATCAGTAAATCCAAAGACATAGACAAATAAATGGATATGCAAATATCGACTTTTCCTTTAAACGTCGGCCCTTCACCTCCTGCCTCTCCCTGGTGGTTCTTCAATGGGATAAGAGCCATCACTCACCAAGTTCAGGGGGCTGGGAAAATAAGGTCAAGAAGACTTTTACAAGTATTTAAACAATACAACAGTATTTTATCTAGCTGTTAGTTTAATGGTCAGCTTTAAAATTGCACTATCCTGTCCCAGTAAAATGCCAGTTAATCATAGAAAAGGTGCTGCAGAGGGCAGGCTGGGTGAAACTTTTATACTGCACTTAAATTGGGCCCAGTAGAATCTATAAATATCTACATCAGGATTTCACAACCAAGGTTCTGTGGAACCCTAGGGTTACTTTAGAGGTTGCTAGGGATTTCTTGAACAATAAGCCATTTCTGCTTCTCAGATGAGTAACCGCAGACACCATTGATCTTTTTAGCTGTAAGAAGGGATTCTTCCCAATGACCACAAATGTAGGGACCATACATCCCACTGACCATCACACTAATGTACTGTGAACTGTAAATATAATAATTATTAGCAGGGGTTTCCTGAAGCCAAAAAGTTATTTTAAGGGTTCCTCCAAGTTAAAAAGGTTGAGACAGGCTGGTCTACATAATTACATTTCTGATGTATCACAGCACACTGCAAAAAAATATTTAAAAAAAGAGAAAAAAAATGAATGAATCCTTTAGCTACAGTTAAAGTGGTTCTAAAGGCTAAATATTTTTTTTACCTTTCTGCATTCCTTGCATGAAGGTAAAAAATGTTCAGGCATCGATTTTGGGCTCTCTGATACTTACCTTTTCCCTAATTCAGGCTAGCACTGTGCATGTCTCAAGCTTTTATCTACCATTACTTCCATATCTCACTGGCTTTTCTGGGGCACCGGGAGTCATTGGCTCCCAGTACTGCCAATCAAAGCCAGTGACGAGGGAGGGGCCAAGTATCGCCATCTGTGTCAATGGATGCATCAGTGGGGCTTGGGAGTGAGCATTTACCAGTGACCCCATGGGAAGTAGCTTCCCATGGGGGCACTTGACAGAGAGCAGCAGCGTCGGGAGGGGACCTAAGAAGAGGAGGTTCAAGGTCGCGCTGTACAATTCCATTGCACAGAGCAGGTAAGTATACAAATGTTTATTATTTTAAGAAAAAATGTTTCCTTCACAATCATTTTAAATCTTAGTCTCCCCTCCCCCTTTGATCACTCATTGGAACTGTAAATTAGGACTTTGTAGCACATCACAAAATGAGAAACAGCAAGGGCCCAAGGTTTACATGCTTGCATCATCCCTGGGCCAACACCGAAATGTCTCTCTTTCGGAACCAAATCCCTCAGTTCCTCTTTCCTCGTGAGTTGTCCCTCTTTTGGCATGATGTATAGACTTGTATAAAAAATGTACTATTTAACTTTCATAATGTTATACTGCACTGAACTTTATGTCCAACCTTTGATATTTTAGCCAGTTGTAAAGAAAAAATAATGATAAAACCAAAGCATTTGTTGGTGGGGATGTGCCCTTTGCCTGCATACTTTGTGCTATAATGCGTCCCTCTTTCCTATCTTAGAAAGTTGGGATGCATGGATGATGCCACTGGCATTTTTAAGAGAAAGGCAAGGTCAGGGGGAATACTGTGATCAAGTGCCCACATGAGTTACACTTACACATTACTTAGCATGTATGTACTCAATATGAAAGAATACATCTGATGTAAGTTCTGATCTGATATCTGATGTCCGATGTAAGGACTGCTTTAAAGGTCCACTTATTTTTAGTCTTTTCACCTTTCGTTGTTATGTCTGAAGTTGTGCGTGTTTTCCCTAAAATGTTGTGTTGCTGTGTATATTTTTGATATTTTGTAATGCTTTTTGGGTTTGTTTGCTGTTCCTCTTTTTCTGTCTCTCCCTTATATTTCAAAAAGAAAATACAGCAAACAAGATTAAATATAAAACAGATCGCTTTTCTTTAAATTGAATGTAAACTCAAGCTTTCAAAACATGGCTTACAGGAAGGTTTTCATTGTAGAAGAGACCCCGTATCTCTTCTCCAAAAAAAAAAAAGAAATACCTACCTGCAGCAATGACGCTGCCTCTGAGAACCCAGATTAGAGTAGCACTAAGCATTGCAGAGCTGTTGGAAGTCCAAGGTTCCTTCTGACGTGCCTAATGACAAAGCCAAGCAGAGACCTGGGAGGAATTTCCCAGGTCTACATCTGAGGTATGAGAATACATTTCAGAAAGGGAGGAAGGTAAGACTTTTTGCTGTGGGCGATTTTATCTTTGGGGTTTGTACTATGTAGCGGGGAGATAGGTGTTAGGTACTCCAGACCTCTGCACTGTGTGTTATGTAATAATGACCTTTGGATTATGCATCACATACTACTGGCCCTTGTACTCACCTTGCAAACTTACTCCTGACCCCTGCATTGTGCACTGAATACTACTGACCTCTGCACACTGCATATATACTACTTACACCTCTAACCCTGTGCTACTTACTCCTCATTCTGAACTCTCTGTTACATCTTACTGACCTCTGAAATCTGTGTTACATACCGGCTCTGACCCCTGCATTTTGAGTAAACTACTTCTGCACTGCCTGCACTCTGAGTTACATATTACTGACCTCTGAACTGTGCATTACATACTCCTGACCATAGGTGTGCACAGCCTATTGCATAAGGGTTTGCACCCCAAAGCTCAAATACATATTCCTTTCTCTGCAGCCTCAGCCGCACAGAACAGTGAATGAATGGAAAGTGCTCTGTGCTGAGCGGCTTCTTGTTCATTCACAAACCGAAGCATAGTAAATAGTATACTATGCTTCAGTTATGAATAAACACAGTGGGTGAGTGACTGTGTTCACTGATCTCATTTAGAAAAGAAAGGTGCTGGTAAATCACATATTTATAAGCTTTTTCTCCCACTTTCTATCCTTAAACATCCTCCGCAGCAGCTGGGGGGAGAGAAGAGGAGGGAAGCCAGCAGCACTGCAGGGCGGGTGGGTCAACACGAGTGAAGCCCAGACAGTCGGGGAATCAGCACTGCAAGTAGTGATTAGGGTGGGCCCAGGCACCCCCCCCCCCTGCGTACGCCTATGCTCCTGACCCTCGAACTGTGTGCTATATATTTTTGACCTCTAAACTCTGTGTTTCTTGCTGCTGAACTCTGCGTTACATACTACTGACCTCTGAACTCTGCATACTTTCTATGGACCCCTGAAGTTTGCAATACTTATTACTAACCTTAAACTTTTTATACCTTTTTTCTTTACTGGGGCCTTGCTACATTATCTCCTTGATAATTATGTGCTGCACCCTGGTGATCTTTTATCTCTTCCAGCTTGTTCAGGTAGAACGATTCTCTCTTGGGTTACCTATTCATGGCAGAATCCCTTTAAGAAAACACTGCAATAATGATTAAAAATGGGTTTTCACTGAAAACACTATACTTTCCCTTTAATGGTGTCTACTACTGAGAGTTAAGTGGTTTTCCTTGTTGTTATGTTTCAGCGATACTCCTGTCCTGAAAGGGCTATCTCTGTCAGTGTGGCGCACATTGAGTATGTTATGTACTAATAGATATAGCACTGTAATCACAAGCTGATAACATAAAGTACGTGCTGCTCTAGCTAGCAATACAACTGAGGTTACACCAGGTTGTCAAGTACATTATTGCCATTTTAAAACATTAGTTATGCAATCGTCAACTCATCAATTTTTTCATTGATCCAATAAAATGTGGGGTTTATCTCTCACTAAGGGCCCATTTTACACTGTTGTGTCTATGTTGAGGTCCATAGAAGTCAACGGTGGCACATTAAAATGCATATAGAATGCATTTTTGTGTGTTGGCAACAGATATTAACAAACATTCTCCAAATATGATCTGTACACATCCACTACTTAATGACCCTAGCATTTATTTTTCATTATATCATTTATAAGGGTTCATTGACATTTTTGGCTGCGGTGCAGTAAAACCAAGTGGTTGAGCCATGATTTTTATTGCCCTCCCAACTGCTCACCTTAACCAGGGCATGCGTTAGAGTTGTACACCTGCTACAGTCCTGATGCTGTGCTTTGCAGCAGCCGCAAATATTAATCAGTATATTGTATTTAGTGGGCATCACTGCCGCTTAACGTGACCTATGCAAGTCTATGGGCCCATGCTGCAACTGCTGCACAACCATGTGTAATGCAGGATATTGAAATGCAGTGGTGTGGGAGTGAATGGGAGTGAATGTGCAATATAATTCCAAGGCTCAAAAATTCTGGCAATTTGGTGAGTGGCGAACCGAGAGGGGTCACCGATCACTTTGAAGCACTTTGTATTAACCTTCAGCACCAGAGCACTTTATTTGGATCACGATAAGGACTTTTATTCAGAATATTTATTCACACCTGAGCACTTTATTTGGATCACGATTAAGGAGTTTTATTCAGAATATTTATTCATATTTTAGCTTGCTCTGATGAATTGACCATATTTATTTCATATGATGTACACTATCACTAATGCTAGCGCTGCTTAATTTTGGTTTATGATATTATCCTAAGATTTGCTTAGTGTTGCAGCTGCTGCATAAAATTTATGCACTTTATATATATAATTTTTATATATTTGTTATATATTTTGCACATATTTATTGACTTACATATTTAGCTGATCTACCAGCGCGGGTATTAATTTAGTTTTTCATATGTTTCTTCATACAGTGGGGCTATGCAGAAGCAGCACGCGGAAGTCTAGACTCTAGAACAATAGAAGGTAGTGTCACTTTAACCCTATCCACTCCAAATTCTAAATATCACATTTTATTTAAATAGTGTGTTAATACATCTGTCTACAAAAAACACACCTCTACGCACACACACATAGATATAAATGAGCTCTGAATGATAGTGAGCGAAGACATGCGTATCATTTCTTTGTAACCTTGTTGTATATTGTGCATTTGGGACCCAATGTTTATAACATAGGTACTTCCTACATTTTTTCTTAGGCCTTGGTTACATCTTTTAGGCACTTAGTGCATTACAGTATCTCACAAAAGTGAGTACACCCCTCACATTTTTGTAAATATTTTATTATATCTTTTCATGTGACAACACTCAAGAAATTACACTTTGCTACAATGTAAAGTAGTGAGTGTACAGCTTGTATAACAGTGTAAATTTGCTGTCCCCTCAAAATAACTCAACATACAGCCATTAATGTCTAAACTGATGGCAACATAACTGAGTACACCCCTAAGTGAAAGGGGGCACGCTGTGGTCCCTCCCCGGTGTCACGTGACTTGTTAGTGTTACAAGGTCTCAGGTGTGAATGGGGAGCAGGTGTGTTAAATTTGGTGTTATCACTCTCACTCTCTCATACTGGTCACTGGAAGTTCAACATGGCACCTCATAGCAAAGAACTCTCTGAGGATCTGAAAAAAAGAATTGTTGCTCTACATAAAGATGGCCTAGGCTATAAGAAGATTGCCAAGACCCTAAAATGAGCTGCAGCATGGTGGCCAAGACCATACAGCAGTTTAACAGGACAGGTTCCACTCAGAACAGGCCTCGCCATGGTCGACCAAAGAAGTTGAGTACACATGCTCAGCGTCATATCCAGAAGTTGTCTTTGGGAAATAGACACATGAGTGCTACCAGCATTGTTGCAGAGGTTTAAGGGGTGGGGGGTCAGTCTTTCAGTGCTCTGACCATACACGGCACACTGCATCAAATTGGTCTGCATGGCTGTTGTCCCAGAAGGAAAACACTTCTAAAGAAGGTGCACAAAAAAGCCCGCAAACAGTTTGCTGAAGACAAGCAGACTAAGGACATGAATTACTGGAACCATGTCCTGTGGTCTGATGAGACAAAGATAAACTTATTTGGTTTAGATGTGTGTCAAGTGTGTGTGGCTGCAACCAGGGGAGGAGTACAAAGACAAGTGTGTCTTGCCTACAGTAAACCATGGTAGTGGGAGTGTCATGGTCTGGGGCTGCATTAGTGCTGCTGGCACTGGGGAGCTACAGTTCATTGAGGGAACCATGAATGCCAACATGTACTGTGACATATTGAAGCAGAGAACGATCCCCTCCCTTTGGAGACTAGGCCTCCGGGCAGTATTCCAACATGATAATGATCCAAACACACCTCCAAGACTACCACTGCTTTGCTAAAGAAGCTGATGGTAAAGGGGATGGACTGGCCAAGCATGTCTCAGAGACCTTAACCCTTTTGAGCATCTGTGGGGCATCCTCAAATGGAAGGTGGAGGAGCGCAGGGTCTCTAACATCCACCAGCTCTGTGATGTCATCATGGAGGAGGGGAAAAGGAATCCAGTGGCAACCTGTGGAGCTCTGATGAACTCCATGCCCAACAGGGTTGAGGCAGGGCTCAAAAATATTAGTGGACACACAAAATATTGACACTTTGGGCCCAATTTGGAAATTTTCACTTAGGGGTGTACTCAATTTTGTTGCCAGCAGTTTAGACATTAATGGCTGTGTGTTGAGTTATTTTGAGAGGACAGCAAATTTACACTGTTATACAAGCTGTACACTCACTACTTTACATTGTAGAAAAGTGTAATTTTTTCAGTGTCGTCACATGAAAAGATATAATAAAATATTGACAAAAATGTGAGGGGTGTACTCACTTTTGTGAGATACTGTATATGAAAAGTATAGCTTTTGTACAGTGAGAGTTGGTGTATTGGAGTAATTGGTAAAGTATTATACACATGTTAGGGGATGGTAAGTTTGCCCAAAAGAACCCCGAAACCCCACACTAAAGTGTGTAAAATACAGCATTCCCTTGAAACAGAAGGCATTTACAGGACTTATCCCCAAAAACGAATGCAGGTTCTGATTGGTCAGGTTTAATGGAAAAACAGTAGCAGTTCGGGGTTCAGCAAATTAGAAAGACACAAATATCTCTGGACACTGATTTGAGCTCTGTGACACCATGTATTGTAACTTTCTCAAGTATCTCTTTTCTCTAGAGCAGTGGTCTCCAAAGTGCGGCCTGGGGGCCAAGTGTGGCTCTTCACTTTCTTTTATCGGCCCTTGGGGCAGGAATTAATCTACTTACCAACAACGGGGTTTAATTCCCTCCCCACTAACACCAGTGAATGGGCACAATTTTTTCCAATGACACCAATGATGGGGCACAATTCCCCCCAATGACATTAACGATGGGGCACAATTCCTTCCAATTACACCAACAATTGGGCCCAATGACTGGGCATGAATTCTCCTAATGAAACCAACAAATTGGCACAATCCCTCCTACTGACACCAAAGAAGGGACATCTGCTGACATCAGGACCTTTTCTACTCCCAATGGCCACAGTCTGGCCTCCCAAAAGTATGAAGAACAGTAAACTTACCCTTCTTTAGAAAGTTTGGAAACCCCTAATGCATTTACTATGTGTGTGTTCAGAAAGTTTTGCCAATTTGAAAAGTAGAGTTGCTACCTGGACATCAACCATCAGGGTTGATTTACTAAAACTGAAGAGTGAAAAATCTGGTGCAGCTGTGTATGGTAGCCAGTCAGCTTCTAAGTTCAGCTTGTTCAATTAAACTTTTACCTTTAAAAAAAAAAAAAAATGGAAGCTGCTTGGTTTCTATGCACAGCTGCACCAGATTTTGCACTCTAATTTTAGTAAATCAACCCCATCAACAAAACTTCTCACATAGGAGTCATCCCTGATTAAAGCGGAGGTGTACTTTGTTGTTGTTCAGGAATGGAACTCATTTCAATTCAAATGGATGCAATGCAGGGGGTCAAAGCCTGTATAATAAAAACTGGATCTAAGTTGCATTGATCTTTATATATATATATATATATATATATATATTTGTACTTGGAGTCTCTTAGATATAGTCCAGGAAAGGTAAGGGAGGGAGGGGGGAATAGTGACCTGGGGTGTGCATACTCAAGTAGTAATTAATAGTCTGAAAAAAGAAGAGTTAAAGGGATGGGTGGGTGGGGTAACGGGAAAAGTAGCGTCAACGAGATGAGAGGGTTCGAGTGTAGGTATTTATGGAGCGAGACTCCTCCTACAAATTCAGACTGACCTGTGGTCAGCCTTCCTATTTGTACTTAGAGTCTCTTAAAAATAGTCCAGGAAAGGTAAGGGAGGGAGGGGGGAATAGGGACCTGGAGTGTGCCATGGTCATGTGGACAGTATGCATAAAAGGAGGCAAAAATAAAGACAGTAGGATAAAAGGAAAAGGGGTTATTGATCAATTTGCATAACAGACTAGTCAGCCAAGTGTGAAAATGCGTGAGACATCTCAACGTGTGGATCCGGGATATACCTGGAGTAGCAGGATGAATTCCACCTACCTAACTTCTTAATGATGTGAACGGGAACCCCTTGGTGAGAGGCAGCTGAAGCAGCTCCTATTCTGAAGGAATGGCCAAAGTATAACTTAGGGTCTAAGCCTAGGTTCACTAGAAGGATGTGGCAATGTTTAATGAATTGTGTTGTAGTAAGCAGGGTACTTGGGCATGGTAGGAGCAGGCTATCCTTGGGTTTGTCTGCCATATGCGCCATGAGTTGGTCTAGGACTACTACTGGGCACCAAGCAGTATGGGTCTCAAAAAACGTAATATTGGTGCCGGCTTCAGTCTGCTGTGTCTTGCAGACGTCTAGGTGCAACCAGAAAGGTTCAGGGTATCGTTTAAACAGGAGAATACGGGACTTAGTACCGGTACATGTAAATTTGACTGGTCTTAAGAACCCATAGAAGGCCAGATATATGGCTGCCTTGAGGACCAGGTTAGGTAGTAGCCCAAAGGGGGACCAGGTAAGCATATCGGACATGTTGTGGAATATATGCCCGGTAATAGGGAGCTCTTCTGAATCCCTTTTATTATTGCCTTAATGGGATGTCCTGAAAAAACAGAGGGCCTATCGGGGTGCAGTAAGGACGCAAAGTGCTGAATTCCTGTCAAATATGTCTTAATGGTGTTGTGAGAAAGTTTAAGCTGGGAGTGGCAGTAGGCTATAAAAGCCAGCAGGTATTGAATGTTGTAGTAATTTTGACTTGGATACAGAGACTGGAACGACTGGAAAGTATTCTAAGCCGTATTGTATGCCTTCCGGGTGTTGGCTTATAGTGACTCGTCGATCAGTGCATATCGCACAGGCCCAGTGAATATCTAATCCATTGTTAACAGTTAATAGTGCGGGGCCAGAGTGGCGATGGCATCTGCGTCTAGAACCTGCTGGAAAACAGTGGGTAACAGTGGTGGCTGGTGCGTTGGGGGTGCAGGGGCGAGACCCGCTTCCTGATTGGCCGAAAGGCGAACTCATCCCATTGGCCGAGGAGGAGGCGGGAGGACTCGAGGAGACACGGGGACTGAGGAGAAGCCGCCGCTGCAGGTAAGTGCACTGGTCTCTCTGCTTTGAAGGGGGCACGGCACGCTGGTCACTCTGCATTGAAAGGGGGCACGCTGGTCACTCTGCATTGAAAGGGGGCACGCTGGTCACTCTGCATTGAAAGAGGGGCACGCTGGTCACTCTGCATTGAAAGGGGGCATGGCACACTTGTCACTCTGCATTGAAAGGGGGCACGCTGTGGTCACTCTGCATTGAAGGGGGAATGATGGTCACTCTGCATTGAAAGGGGGCATGATGGTCACCCTGCATTGGAAGGGGGCATGCTGTGGTCACTCTGCATTGAAAGGGGGCACGCTGTGGTCACTCTGCATTGAAGGGGGCATGCTGTGGTCACTCTGCATTGAAAGGGGGCACGCTGTGGTCACTCTGCATTGAAGGGGGCATGCTGTGGTCACTCTGCACTGAAAGGGGGGCACCCTGGTCACTCTGCATTGAAAGGGGGCACGCTGGTCACTCTGCATTGAAAGGGGCATGCTGATCACTCTGCATTGAAAGGGGGCACGCTGGTCACTCTGCATTGAAAGGGGGCACGCTGGTCATTCTGCATTGAAAGGGGGGACGCTGTGGTCACTCTGCATTGAAGGGGGCATGAGGGTCACTCTGCATTGAAAGGGGGCATGATGGTCACTCTGCATTGAAAGGGGGCACGCTGGGGTTACTCTGCATTGAAAGGGGGCATGATGGTCACTCTGCATTGAAAGGGGGCACGCTGGTCACTCTGCATTGAAAGGGGGCACGCTGGTCATTCTGCATTGAAAGGGGGCACGCTGTGGTCACTCTGCATTGAAGGGGGCATGAGGGTCACTCTGCATTGAAAGGGGGCATGATGGTCACTCTGCATTGAAAGGGGGCACGCTGTGGTCACTCTGCATTGAAAGGGGGCACGCTGGTCACTCTGCATTGAAGGGGGCATGCTGGTCATTCTGCATTAAAAGGGGGAACGCTATACCTTGATTACTGAAGGCCCCTTTCACACTTTTGTGATCTCAAAGTCACGCAATTTTTTACAGCGTTTTTTGCCGCAAAGCAATGCCTATTACATTTTTCTTTTTTCGCAACCCCAAACATTTTGAGCACCTGGTGGGTAATTTAATCGGGATAAAGCATCCGCGGCTGTATTATCTACACCGTTGAGGAATTTGCAGTGAAAATGGAAATCGTGTTGGGGGACAGCCAAATGAACCTGCGTACAAAGGACATGATAAGTAATGAACTGGACCTACCTTTGTTAATGATTTCAGAGGTAACCTGATTGTCTGTGGAGTAAACTACAGTGCTGCCTGTCCACTGGTGACCCCACACTTGTGCTGCTAAAACTATGGGGTAAATTTCAAAAAGCGATGACTTTTCGTGCAAATCTGGGAATTGCCATATTTTTGTCTGGCCACGGTCCTGCTAACAGTGAGTGCCAAAAATTGCTGCATAGCCTTTGGTGGCTGCAGGGTTGGTAATAACTCGGGGAGATGACACTGATACTGCCGGAATGAACATGGCAATGCCCTTCCAAGGCTAAAGGAACTCGTCCCACATGTGTAAATAGGATAAGGCCGCATGATTGAGTTTGATGCGAGAATCAGAGACGGAGGCTGTGGATAACAATGCCAGCAACCTAGAAATGAAGGACCTACTTTGGGGAATAATTCTCATAGCAAAATTTAGCATACCCTGCAGTGATTGAAGTTTCTTCCTGGCACAGGCTTGGGAGATCATAAACGCATGCATATGATCTCTAATTTGTCCGTAGGCAGACTAGCCTGCATGGACTGGGTGTCTAACGTAATCCCCAGAAAGGTGAGGTTTGTGAAAGGGATGTGGCAACCGTGCGTAAGGTGGCTTGCTCAGCATTGGTGGCTGATGCACTGGGGAATAATAGTCTGAAAAGTTCAGCTTTACCAGCCGAAGCTGGGTACAAGATACCCCTGCGCTGCAGCTCGGTCATGAGCTTGGTGATGGTCCAGGTTCTCAAAGATGGTGTGCTACAAATCTATTGTGAATATATATATATATATATATATATATATATATATATTTATATATTTTTTTTATATATATTTTTTTCAAAATGTGTACAAGTGTGAGTTATGTGGTGCAACGAGCGGACTCACTATGATGATAGTGGGTCAGTTAGCAAACGAAAACTTGAGTTGCACAGGACTGAAAGCGTCAGTCCTTGAGTGTGATAGAGGCCGAGTTACATGAGGCGTACCAGGCAAATTAACCACTTCAGTCCCAGAAGGTTTTACCCCCTTAATGACAAGGCCATTTTTTATGAATCGCCACTGCGTTAATTTAACTGACAATTGCGCGGTCGTGCGATGCTGAACCCAAATAAAATTGATGTCCCACAAATAGAGCTTTCTTTTGGCGGTATTTGATCACCTGTGCGGTTTTTAGTCTTTGCGCTATAAACAAAAAAGGAGCGACAATTCTGAAAAAAATAAATATATATATTTTTCACTTTCTGCTATATAACATTTCCCAATAAAAAAAAAATATATAAATATCACATTTTTTCACCATTTTAGGCCAACTTGTATTCTGCTTCAGGTCTTGGTTAAAAAAATTCCAAAAAGCGTATTTTGATTGGTTTGCGCAAACGCTATCACGTCTATAAACTATGGGAGAGATTTATGTGATTTTTATTTATTTCTTTTCTACTAGTAATGGTGGCGATCTGCGATTTTTAGTGGGACTGCGACATTGCGGCAGACAGTTTAAATCCCTAACTGACATTTTTGTAATCAGCACTACAAATATGCACTGTTACCGTAATAATGACACAGGCAGGGAAGGCGTTAACTCAGGGGCGATCAAAGGGTTTAGTGCGAGCCTAGGGGGTGTTTTCTAACTGTGAGGGGAATGGGCTTGTGGAATCAACACAGAGACCTGTGATCCTAAATAGGACGATCACAGGAGCTCTGTGCTGATTCCTGAGAGAACAAAGGTCTGATGTGTTTACAACAGCAGACCCGCCGTTCTCTCTCCACGGGGAGTGATCACGGGTGCCCAGCGGCAATCCGGTCGCCGGCCCCGTGAATCATTTTCCCAGCTGGCTAATGGGGGGCGCGAGCGCGCCTCCGGTGGGGGGAGGGGGCGTGCGCCCCTAGGAGCACTTCCGTGAACCACCATACAGGTACGGCGGTTCGAGCAGCCGAGTCAGCCTGCCACAGAATATCTGCGGCGGGCAGTCGGCAAGTAGTTAACAATGTAAACTCAGGCTTTAGTTGCCTGAAAACATGTCAGGTAAGAGGTATGAGTGTTGCCATATGTCGTAAACATATGACGTATGTGTTAACGGATGATGAGACTTAACTTGCCACCAAACAAGTCACCCATAACAAGACACCCATAAGTGTGACCGGTGACAACTGTAGTGGTGTAACGTCATAAGCAACAGGATATATGATGTATGTACAACAAAATTGACATGTATGTGATAAGAACCAAAAGTTTTTAATACATTATAATGTGTGACTATAAAGGTTAAGGAAATACCCACCTGTATTGACAGCACCGAAACTCTGACTTGTAAGTCCTGTGGATATGTAGAAACAAGAACTATGGGAAAAAAGAAACAAAATAAAACCAACACCTGGTCAATATGTTACCTGGGCCCTAGGTTAACCTCCCTGGCGGTATGATTCTTTCGGATTTTAGGTGCTGAAAGCTGTACCATTATTTTGCATGTAATTCTTAAGAATGAGCAGCCCAAACCAACTATTTAAATATGATTTTTTTTTTATAACATCTCGGGTATGATAAAGTTTGAAACACAAAATCATAAATTATAATATAATAAAAAAACTACAAATAAGTTAAAGTATGTATATATATATATATATATATATATATACGTATACATATATATATATATATACACACACATATATATATATATATATATATATACATGAAAAGTACAGTAAAACTGCAGGAAAGGGCACTGGGGGGCAAACTAATGTGAATTTATTTTATTTTGAATTGTATCAGTGTGTTTGGTGTGTTTTACATTTGAATTTGCCGCCGGTTCCACCCCCCTGCGAGCGCCACGTCGCAGGAGACGGAAGCCGGGGCACACAGAGGATCGGGAGGAAGATCCACCACCACACACCGCCGGGATACATCGCTGGATCCCGGTAACAAGGTAAGTAACCCCTCTACCAGGATCCAGCGATCTTCCTAACGGTACCCCGAGTGTGGCTCGGGGTTACCGCTTTTGGCACTGAAATTTAACCCCGAGCCACACTCGGGAATACCGCTAGGAAGGTTAAGTAACAAGATCTACCCACAGTGCAAGTGTCTAATCAACCTGACAATATATGTGAAGTATGACCAATATACAGTTTAAGCGAGAGTATTTGTAACTGCCGCGGGATATTTAACAAACAGTACCTTAAATATGTCACAAGGAGTAAATCGTATGTACTGAGGAACATATCAAAAATAACCAATAGCGCAGTGGCTACCGTTATAACCAAAAAGTAAGAGATAAGTGAGATGCAGATGGGTAAACATGATGAATGAATATCGTAAGTAACGAAAAATGAAATCGTACAAAAATATTGGCATATTCGGAATTTGATAAACGCTTCGTAAAGAGTTCAGGGAGGTTGAAGCTAGAAAGTAAAGGAAGTAACTGTGATTTTATTAGGCTTAACAATACTGTGTGTAGAACATTCGAATGGATAGCATGAAAAGGCGGATGAGAAGAAATCCTTTTGCAAAAAGCACAATATTTTCTTACCATACCGATGCTGAAACGAAACCAGTGAAATGTAAGTGTACCAGGAATAAAGCAAACCGATAACAGTAACCTGCGTAAAACCATGGCAAAACCAGTGCCCGATTTGAATTTTCTATAGAGTCGTGCGGACTACCGCAGTAAAGGAAACCTCAAGGCAGTGTCAGCATCCTGACGTCCGGATCCCATAAGCGGCACCAGCAATTAGAAATGTAACGTCAATGAGATGAGACGATTTGAGTGCAGGATTTTATGGAGCGAGACTCCACCTACAAATTCAGGCTGATCTGCGGTCAGCCTAGATAGATAGATAGATAGATAGATAGATAGATAGATAGATAGATAGATAGATAGATAGATAGATAGATAGATAGATAGATAGATAGATAGATAGATAGATAGATAGATAGATAGATAGAAAGATAGATAGATAGATAGATAGATAGATAGATAGATAGATAGATAGATAGATAGATAGATAGATAGATAGATAGATAGATAGATAGATAGATAGATAGATAGATAGATAGATAGATAGATAGATAGATAGATAGATAGATAGATAGATAGAACTATATATATATATATATATATATGTTTTTTTTGTAACCACAATGAAGGGCCAGTACAGTAGAAATGTAATACTTTTACGTCTAGTTGAGCTGACATAATTTCCCCTGTCTGTTGTGGGAGGATGAGTAGGGTAACTAACAATGTAAATTCTTTCAAATGACATTTAAAGAGGAAGTAAACTTCCCTGGTTTGTTTGTACCAATAGGTAGGCCTATAATAAGGCTTATCTATAGGTACTGTATATATCTCCTATACTTGCACTATTTTGGAGATATGTATTATATACGTCGCTGATGATGTCATCGGCGCATGCACTCTGAAGAAACAGCCGTCCATGCCTTTTCTTCAGACCCCTGTGCCGTGACCAGTGGCTCCTGCACACATGCGCAGGATTGACATCATTGTGGCTCTGGCCACTCACAGCGCTGGAGCCTGCAAACCCAGAAGAAACACCGGGGAAGATGTCAGCCATCTCACCGATGTGTGGGCGCCGCTGGAGGGCTTCGTTCTAAGGTATTTCAAAATGAGCTAGTAGGCGATGTTGGTTAATTTTACTTTACATTTTTAAAAGGTTTTAAACAATATTTTTTTAAATCCTTTTATAACTTAGTATTTACGGTCTTTGTTTTTTAAACAAATATTTATTAGAGTTTTTTCCCCTGTTAAAGGATGCCCAGAGCACTAAGGCTTTTCCTAATTGAGAGCCCAGCAGTAGTTGTCTCTATGTGAAACCCTCAGTTGAGCCATACAGTGGGGTTAATTTACTAAGGCAGGATCACTCAGAATCTAGTGCAGCTGTGCATAGTAGCCAATCAGCTTCTTACTTCAGCTTGTTCAATTACGCTTTGGCAATAAAACCTGGAAGCTGATTGTTTTCCCTGCAGAGTTGCACCAGATTTTGCACTCTCCGGTTTTAATAAATAACTCCCACAGAGCGAGTCATGGCTTTGACTTATTCACTTGTGTGTGTGCACTTTTGTTTAAATTCTGTCTTTTTCCAAACCAACCCTAATACATAATCATAGTATATAAAGAAATAGAATATGACTTTTTTTTCTGATAACTTTTCATTGTAAACTGATTATTATAAACTGATTTTTATTAGGACTTCTGATTTTACTAAGATTCTGTTTATACTGTGGCCTTAATAATGATTGCTACATTACTGTCTGCTTACAGATGGGCAAAACTGACACCTCTGCTCCCTTGGAACGCAGAAGCCAGGTAACATGAAGACTTTAGGTATTGGCTAGAAATTAATTTGGCAGCCTAGGGCAGTGATGGCGAACATTGGCACCCCAGATATTTTGGAACTACATTTCCCATGATGCTCAACTACACTGCAGAATGCATGAGCTTTATGGAAAATGTAGTTCCAAAACATCTGGGGTGCCAAGGTTCACCATCACTGGTCTAGGGGAATGCATGTAGAACAAAGGTAAACCAAAAGTGAATCCATGGTTTAATAAATCGATGAAAAAAAAGTCCCATACACAAGATAGTGTGATCAGGTATAGATCCCCAACAACCATTCAGAGGCGATTCTTCTTGAATATATTTGTGATCCTATTTAAATACACCGTGCTCCACTGCACACAAAAGAGGAGTTGCCTTTTACCAGATGGATCGACCTTTTGTAGGTCTAACACAGCCTTTTTGCAGATTTTTCAATGCATAGGATGACACTTTCCTAGCAAATCCGGGCTCTCAGTATGGATAGATAAACCACATCTCATTAACATCAAGCTGTGCTAGTAATCCACACTCCAGCTCGTTGTGTCACACATGAAAAAGGAGGAAACAACTCATTGCCCAGTCATCCATAAAAAACGATTTAGGCCCCTTTCACACTTGTGCAACTTGTCCCGCGACTTATGACTGCAAAGTTGCATGACATGTCATACTCCATGATTTCCAATGAGTACCGTTCATTTCTGTGGGACTTCAAGTCTCAGCGACTTCAAAGTAGTTCCTGCACTACTTTGGTCTGACTTTGATGCGTTTTGAGGTCTATAGACTTCAAGACTACACAGGCATTGCTTCAAGTCCAGTCAAAATCACATGACTTTTAGGTCGCACAAGTGTGAAAGGGGCCTTAATGGTATAGACATTAACCACTTAAGCCCCGGAAGATTTTACCCCTTTCCTGACCAGGGCCTATTTTGCGATTCGGCACTGCGTGACTTTAACGGACAATTGCGCGGTCGTGCGACGCTGTACCTAAACGAATTTGATGTTTTTTTTTCCCCACAAACAGAGCTTTCTTTTGGTGGTATTTGATCACCTGTGCGATTTTTTGATCATGCGCTATAAACAAAAAAAGAGCGTCAATTTTGCAAAAATAACAATATTTTTCACATTTTTTTATATGAAATTCCCCAAAAAAAAATGTAAAAATCTAAATTTTTTAACATTTTCGGCCAATTTGTTTTATGCTACATATGTTTGGTAAAAAAATCGCAAAAAGCGTATTTTGATTGGTTTGCGCAAAAGTTATCGCATTTACTAACAAAGGGAAAGATTTTTGTCATTTTTGTTCTGTGTTTTTTTAACGAGTAATGGCGGCGATCTGCGATTTTTTTTTGCGGGACTGCGACATTGCGGCGGACAGATCGGACCCTTGACTGACATTTTTGACACTTTTGGGGTTACCAGCGACATTACTGCAGTAATCAGTGCTATACATATGCACTGTTACTGTAAAAATGACACTGGCAGTGAAGGAGTTAACTGTATTGCAGAGGGAGGGGTTAAGTGTGTCCTAGGGGCGTGTTTCTAACTGTCATTGGCTGTGGCTACTAGCGTAAGAACAGAGATCAACGGTCCTACATAGCAGAACCATCTGATCTCCATTCTTACACAGGGAAGAATGACAGGCGGCTTTGTTTACATCAGCCGCCTGCCTTTCTTCCGGTGTAACGGACGATCGCGAGTGCCCGGCAGACCCGATGTCCGCCGGGAACACGCGCGGGGGGGTCTGTGACCGCGCGGGAGCGCGCCTCCGGCGGTGCGCGCTCGCTCCCTAGAGCCTCACAGGCTAGCGACGTAGTACTACGTCGCTTTGCCTGTGAGGGGCTGACCGCCGCAGTAAATAGTCGTGCGGCGGTCGGCAAGCGGTTAACTTACAAGAAAGAAGGATATTATAGGCAAATTGGTTACACACATCTGGCCTCCTTACAGACGATAAGACATCACTGCTATCACTACCGCCCGAAGTATGCTTCGTTCTAATGAGCGTCGTCACTGGAGCAACATGAATCCTCTCCTTGTAGTGCCCGAAACTTCCCCTAACATGCTACTTATATCTGAAGAAATGTAAAAAGACATATATTGATATGTATGGGACTTACTGTATGTATGAAAAGTGTGCGAACAAGAAAAGTTCAAATCATCATATTTTAGCAGTCATTTCTGTAGAGCAGAGCTGAAAATAAAATGGGGATTCTGATTTCTTCTTATAGGCAGTGAGAAAATGTATTTTGATACATAAGCACCATACATTTCTGTATTAGCTAAATGATGTCACTAATACTTAACTGGACAGCTTGGTCTGTATTTAAAGGTGAATATACATATTCTGACTCCAAATGTTGTAACAGTGACTTATCCCTTGCTGAGACCTAGTCCTGGCCTGTATAAGCAGATACAATCACCGCGGACAATCGTTAGCAGATAGCTGAACTCACCAGGCACCGTTTCTTTCCATCAATGAGGGTTTTATTGCAAGCAGTTGGTATAGCAGACAACAAAATGTGGCAGATGATTGAAGGTCTGCAGGTCAAAATATGGTAATATGTTTCCGGATGTATGCAGCCCTAGACAGATGTGGCCATCTCTATCCCCACAAGCATAACGAAGCAGGAACAGGAAACAAATCAAAGGTGGAAGGGAATATAGGAAGGATAGACAAAAAGGCAAGTGCAACAACTAAAATAACCACATGATGGCAGTATAATATTTGAAAAATAAAGGTGCGCTGATAAACGTGCGTAAAGCTGCTACCAAGATGTGTTAATGAAAGTGATGTTTGGAATTAATTGGTGCGCTAAACTGTCAAATTTCCACAATAATAACAATAAATTGAAAAAATATGTGAAAAAATTCACATATTTGTCCAATTTATTGTTATTATTGTGGAAATTTGACACTTTAGCGCACCAATTAATTCCAAACATGGCAGTATAATAGCCAAATATATAAAGATTACCACAACTATGCATTATATTATATCTTAGACATTGGTGTAACAGCACAATAAATGTAAATAAAGGTCTGTAAAATAAAAAGAAGAGAAATTCATATACTGAATACTATCATTATAGGTATTAAAAACATGCAGTTATTCTTCTCAATAAAGGTCTTTTACCAACTATAATTTTAACATGCCATTTTATGAAACAACACCATTTTTATAGCATTGCTATTTACCATAGTTATATCCTGTTAAGTTACTGTGTTTATATTTTTCACTCTAGGATGGGCAAATTTGGGATTCAGTGAAGAAAACAGCCTTTGTGTTAGGCACTGGGCTTCTTACGTTTGCTGCCTTCAGAAACACAGTCACATGGTGAGGTTAAATGCAGGACTATTCTGTAACAGTGTGTTATGTTCCAGTTAATGTGTTTGAAATGCATCAGCTGTATCCATGTTGTCATTTGCTCTAATTGTTAGGGCATAGTTGATCTGGTTCTTTTTCCACATGGTAACAAAGGGGTTGATTTAATAAAGGCAGATTGACTGTTCATGGAAATTGCTCCAGAGCTTAGTAAATGAGGGGGAAGCGCCACTGACTTCCATCATCAAATCATGTGCAAAAAAAAAAGCTGTGTTTTTTTATTTTCCTTGCATGTGATTCTTTGTAAAGTGAAGCTTCACCTAATTTACTTAGCTCTGGAGCAAATTCCCTTTGCAGAGTTCAACTGCACTTGCAAAGTGCACTGTTTACCTTCAGTAAATCATCCCCATAGTCTTCTTGATTGTTAGTGAGCAGGCGAGCACTACGTTCAGGGCTGCCATCAGGGGGGTACAGCCCATACAGATGTAAGGGGCCCAGGCGTCCCGAGGGGCCCAGTCCCGAGGGATGCCTAGGCTCCAAGTTGACACCCCCCCTTTTTTCCTTTCCTCCCCTGCACTGGCAACTAGTCCCTACTCTCGCTGGTGCCACCCTTTGCACTGGCTCCCAACTCCCAGCCTCCCCCTGGCCGCCACTGTCAAAATGATTGGTTGCTAGGATCCCTTGGTGTCCTTGCATTCAATCAAATGCATTCACAAGCACAGGCAGAGGAGGAGGATGTAACTTGGTGGTCAGGCCCGGGGGGGGCCCAGGCCTAAAGCTGTGTAAGGGGCCCCAAAATTTCTGATGGCTGCCCTGACTACGTTAGATGCAAGCATCACATCAACAGTAAAAGTGGGTACACACATGGATTGAAATCCAGACAGTTCAGCAGGGACAGGCCAAATTTTGATCTGTGTTTGGCGTCCTCCCTGTTCAACAGAAATCAATTGGTTTTTGAATGGGGCTGTTGGAAAACTTTTACCCAATCAGTGGCTTCAGTGCTGATCAATGTATTCTGACATCAGAGTACAATAGAGCAGCAGGGAGGATTTCTCCACTCAACTCGCTTGTGTAAATGTGTGGAAATCCATTCATTTTTATTTTCAGCCCACAGATATGACCTTTGTTCTTGCCAGTTCCAATTCACAGCTTTGGGCTGCTGCAGCAACACTTTCAAGAAAGTAAATTAAAAGGCAGACGAGACTTTATTAAAGTAATCGTTAAGTCTTTTTTTTTTTTCAAATTTTTTTTCAAATAACAAACCTTATACTTACTTGCTCTCTGCAGTTGGTTGCACAGAGTGGCCTGGATTCCCCTTTTCTTGGGTCCCTCACCAGCACTTTTGGCCCCTCCCTCCTGTTGAGGGCACCCGAGCCGAGTTACCAATCCCTGTGAACATTCAGACACAGAGCCGTGACCTGGTCCCACCACCTCTCTCTCCTGATTGGCTGACTGACTTTGAATGACAGCAGCAGGAGCCAATTGTGCCGCACCCTTAGAAAAAGGGTCCTGAGCTACTTTGGGGCGACCTGGAGCGACCTGCATTGACTTCAATGATATGAAGTCCGTGCATGCCGCTCCGCTTCACAGGTCGCCCGGCAAAATCGGGTCGCGCCTATGTGAACCGGCACAAATGTTGTACCTTCATTAAATGTAATATTATTGCTACACTTAGAGGCAACTCTGTATAAAATGTGGGAACAACAACATTTATAATGAAGGTATACTGTAAAGCCAGTGAAATATCTAGTGAATATCTAAAATGAACAGACACACCAAGAGCAGTTTTGATAAAAAGCATAAAATAAAACTTTACTGGACATCAAAATACATAAAGCTTCTTACACATAAAAGTTACCATAAACATTAACAAGACTCAAACATACACTCCTATTCCCAATATCCTAAAGAAAGGTCAAATAATACTTAACTCTGGCAACAGCTTGCACTCAATATCTAGAACAGGACAATGAGATCCTGGCTGCATCTTTCTACAGCTCCAAACAGCGAACCTCCTCACCCCATGCTAGAGACTCTATTTATAGTCCTGTAGACCACCCACAGGATGTAAATATCCCTGCTGACCACTCACAGGTTGTTTTGTGAGTGATGTCAGCAAAACATGGTTGCACTTCCCCCCAAAACCACATGGTCAATCGGATATGCAGCAGCCATCTTTACATGCGACGTCAAAGGGGCGCCACCCCCCCATCCATGCATCCGGCCCCCTAATCTGCATGCAGGGCGCCGGACGCATGGAGCTTAATGGGCATTTTTTTTTTTACATCACCTGATTAGAGCCAGAGGCTCTAATAGGGCGATTCAAAGGGTGGGCTTGGGGCGCAGAGCAGTGCGTCCCGAGCCCACCCATTGTGTGACAATAACGAATGAAAATTCGCTATTGCCACACCGATCCTCCTCCTGGCCAATCAGGAAGCGCGTCCGATACGCACTTCCTGATTGGCTGCAAGGCAAACCTCATGCCATTGGCCGAGGAGGAGGCGGGAGCAGGAGAACTGCAGGAGACGCGCCGGGGGACAGAGTGAGTAGAAGCCGCCGCCGGGACTGAAGAGAAGCCGCCACAAGGTAAGTGCATTGGTCTCGGGGGGGGAGCCCACACTGCATTGAAGGGGGCACGCACGCTGGTGTCTGCATTGATGGGGGCATGCTGTGGCGCTCTGCAATGATTGGGGACAATGCTGTGGCGCTCTGCAATGATTGGGGGCAATGCTGTGGCGCTCTGCAATGATTGGGGGCAATACTGTGGTGCTCTGCAATGATTGGGGGCAATGCTGTGGCACTCTGCAATGATTGGGGGCAATGCTGTGGCGCTCTGCATTGATTGGGGGCATGCTGTGGCGCTCTGCATTGATTGGGGGGCATGCTGTGGCACTCTGCATTGATTGGGGGCAATGCTATGGCACTCTGCAATGATTGGGGGCAATGCTGTGGCGCTCTGCATTGATTGGGGGCAATGCTGTGGCACTCTGCAATGATTGGGGGCAATGCTGTGGCACTCTGCAATGATTGGGGGCATGCTGTGGCGCTCTGCATTGATTGGGGGGCATGCTGTGGCACTCTGCATTGATTGGGGGCAATGCTGTGGCGCTCTGCAATGATTGGGGGCAATGCTGTGGCGCTCTGCAATGATTGGGGACAATGCTGTGGCGCTCTGCAATGATTGGGGGCAATGCTGTGGCACTCTGCAATGATTGGGGGCAATGCTGTGGCGCTCTGCATTTATTGGGGGCATGCTGTGGCGCTCTGCATTGATTGGGGGCATGCTGTGGCACTCTGCATTGATTGGGGGCAATGCTGTGGTACTCTGAAATGATTGGGAGCATGCTGTGGCGCTCTGCATTGATTTGGGGGCATGCTGTGGCACTCTGCATTGATTGGGGGCAATGCTGTGGAGCTCTGCAATGATTGGGGACAATGCTGTGGCGCTCTGCAATGATTGGGGGCAATGCTGTGGCGCTCTGCAATGATTGGGGGCAATGCTGTGGCGCTCTGCAATGATTGGGGGCAATACTGTGGTGCTCTGCAATGATTGGGGGCAATGCTGTGGCACTCTGCAATGATTGGGGGCAATGCTGTGGCGCTCTGCATTGATTGGGGGCATGCTGTGGCGCTCTGCATTGATTGGGGGGCATGCTGTGGCACTCTGCATTGATTGGGGGCAATGCTATGGCACTCTGCAATGATTGGGGGCAATGCTGTGGCGCTCTGCATTGATTGGGGGCAATGCTGTGGCACTCTGCAATGATTGGGGGCAATGCTGTGGCACTCTGCAATGATTGGGGGCATGCTGTGGCGCTCTGCATTGATTGGGGGGCATGCTGTGGCACTCTGCATTGATTGGGGGCAATGCTGTGGCGCTCTGCAATGATTGGGGGCAATGCTGTGGCGCTCTGCAATGATTGGGGACAATGCTGTGGCGCTCTGCAATGATTGGGGGCAATGCTGTGGCACTCTGCAATGATTGGGGGCAATGCTGTGGCGCTCTGCATTTATTGGGGGCATGCTGTGGCGCTCTGCATTGATTGGGGGCATGCTGTGGCACTCTGCATTGATTGGGGGCAATGCTGTGGTACTCTGAAATGATTGGGAGCATGCTGTGGCGCTCTGCATTGATTGGGGGGCATGCTGTGGCACTCTGCATTGATTGGGGGCAATGCTGTGGAGCTCTGCAATGATTGGGGACAATGCTGTGGCGCTCTGCAATGATTGGGGGGCATGCTGTGGCACTCTGCATTGATTGGGGGGCATGATGTGGCACTCTGCATTGATTGGGGGCATGCTGTGGCACTCTGCATTGATTGGGGGCAATGCTGTGGCACTCTGCAATGATTGGGGGCAATGCTGTGGTGCTCTGCATTGATTGGGGGCAATGCTGTGGCACTCTGCAATGATTGGGGGCAATGCTGTGGCGCTCTGCATTGATTGGGGGCAATGCTGTGGCACTCTGAAATGATTGGGGGCAATGCTGTGGCACTCTGCAATGATTGGGGGCAATGCTGTGGCGCTCTGCATTGATTGGGGGCATGCTGTGGCACTCTGCAATGATTGGGGGCACAATGTGGTGCTCTGCATTGATTGGGGGGCACGCTGTGGCACTCTGCATTGATTGGGGGCATGCTGTGGCACTCTGCATTGATTGGGGGGCATGCTGTGGCACTCTGCATTGATTGGGGGCATGCTGTGACACTCTGCATTGATGGGGGCATGCTGTGGCACTTGGCATTGATTGGGGGGCACGCTGTGGTGCTCTGCATTGATTGGGGAGCACTCTGTGGCACTCTGCATTGATTGGGGGCACGCTGTGGCACTCTGCATTGATTGGGGGCATGTTGTGGCACTCTGCATTGATTGGGGGGCATGCTGTGGCATTCTGCATTGATTGGGGGGCATGCTGTGGCACTCTGCATTGATTGGGGGCACGCTGTGGCATTCTGCATTGATGGGGGCACGCTGTGGTGCTCTGCATTGATTGGGGGCAGGCTGTGGCACTCTGCATTGATTGGGGGCACGCTGGTCACTCATTTTTCTGTTTGCGCCCCCCCAAAAATTTTGAGCACCAGCCGCCACTGATGGTAACATTTGTCATGAATCGGTTAAAAAATATCCACAACTGATACACACCTCTCTTCTCTTTTATACTCAGTTGTGACATGACGCTACTTTTATATCAAGACATTGCTCGTTTATCAAGTCAGAATTGTAAAAAAAAGTTTTGCTTGTCTTGCAAAAATTTTTCAAATCAAGTTACTCTCAATCCAAGGTTTTACTGTATTTCTAGTGTCCCTGTGCTTTCCTACTTGGCCGTATCTCTACAGCAATGCTTCATACATATACATAGCTCAGGACATTTGGAGGGGCTTCTTCACTTATTGAACCAAACCCTGTTTGCCCCTCAGTTGTCCCTCTGGAACCTCTATTGATAATGTATTATTTAATTGTCACTAGTGTTTTATTGAAGGAAGGGGTCTGTTTACAAAAAAATTGCTGTGTGAATGTCACAGCCTTTGCGAATAGTCTGGATAATGTGTCTCATATGTTTATTTCCTTTGATCATCACCTCCATCTAGTGGCCATAATGCTATCTTTTCTGGATTGAAGAGATGCAGGAAAATACTGCATTATTGTTACGAGATAGAGCTGACGATCATTGGAAATAAACATAAGACACATTATTGGGACTATTTGCAAAGGCTGTGATATTTAATAATAATAATAATTAGGCACATTATAGGGGATATTAAACACAAAATTAAGCAGCGCTAGCACTCAGGTGATATAATTAAGTAGTAATAATTTTTCCAATTTAAATATATAAATAACACTCTAGTAGTATGTGCTCAATTGTGTGATGAAAAAATCCTCATAAAAAATAAATAATCATAATAAAAACTCCATTAATAAAACACAATCTAGTGGTGATCAAGTGAAGTATTATATATATAAAAAAGTCCATAAAATAAATTAAGTATATAATAGTGTCCTTATGGTGACACCAGGATCTTTAAACAAGATTCTCCATACGCCTTTCAATATATATGCATGGGTCCGCTTCCGCATCCACCATTAAGAATAAAAAAGGCCATACATAGTTTGAAAATGCCGGAACTTACGGCGAAACGCGTTGACGTATTTCCTGCCACGCACGGAGCGGCACGTCACTTCCGGTTGGCTACTTCCTGCCCGTGGAACGCACGCCGAGCGGCGTAACCACGAGGTTTTGTGTTGTACATGCCCATACACTATTTTTTATGCTGTAAGTATGTTTTTGGCTATGCAGCGAGATTAAACTGTATATACATACTTCACTATGTACGGCCTTTTTTATTCTTAATGGTGGATGCGGAAGCGGACCCATGCATATATATTGAAAGGCGTATGGAGAATCTTGTTTAAAGATCCTGGTGTCAAGGGCTTATGTGCAATAATATCAAGGCTTCCAAATATTGGCGAGTTGGTGAGTGGGGAACCGAGAGGGGCACCTATCACGTTTGGAGCACTATATTGTATATCAGCACTGGAGCACTTTACCTTTGGATCACCATAAGGACACTATTATATACTTAATTTATTTTATGGACTTTTTTATATATATAATACTTCACTTGATCACCACTAGATTGTGTTTTATTAATGGAGTTTTTATTATGATTATTTATTTTTTATGAGGATTTTTTCATCACACAATTGAGCACATACTACTAGAGTGTTATTTATATATTTAAATTTGAAAATTATTACTATTTAATTATATCACCTGAGTGCTAGCGCTGCTTAATTTTGTGTTTAATATTCTTTCTAAGATTTTCTTAGTGTGCAGCAGCTGCACTCAACATACACATAATTCTTAGTTGATAATTGAGTGATTGACCTGAGTATCCATAAGCGCGGGTTATAAATTAGTTTTTTACATTATAGGGGATACTTGCAATGACTGTGTAAATACTGAGAAATTTGCACATCAAATTCTTTATAACATTTTTTATAATCTTCAGTTTAACCTCCACATCATTGGTCTCCAAACTGCGGCCCTTTGCTTGCCTTTATCTGACCCTTTGGCACCAACAATGGGTCACCATTCCTTCAACTGACACCAATGATGGGGCACTATTTCTTCCCTTGATATTGATTTGCACTATCCCTCCTCCTAATACAAGGGACTATTCATCAGACTGACTTCAACAATGGAGCACTATTCTTCCCACTGACACGCTTGAGGTCATTGTAGCCGTATTAGTGCACTTGTGACAGAGTGCAAATAAAAAAAGTATCACGGACAGTACTCAATTGTCTCTCTCCCACTGACACCAATGATAGGGCACTAATCCTTCCCCTGATACCAACAACTGGCACTATTCCTCCCACTAACGCCAATGATGAAGCACTGTATACTCCCATTGACGCCAAAGCATTTTCTACTCACACTGGTCACATTCCGGCCACCAGAGAGTCTGAAGGACATTAAACTTGCCCTTTGTTTAACTTCTTCAGATCCGCGCTATAGCTGAAGTACGGCTACAGCGCGGACTCGAATTTCGGGGAGGTCGTCTTTAAACGGTCTCCCAGAAACAGGCTCCCCGTGCGCTCCCGCGAGCGCGCATCGGGGAAAATCTGTGTTGGCCGTGTCCCTTGGACACAGCCAATCACAGATCGTGGTAAATGGCCAATCACAGCGGCCATTTACCACATGATCGGGCCGTGCAATGAGAGATGATCTCATATGTAAACATATGAGATCATCTCTCATCGCCAGCGCTCCTTCCTCACACGGAGACTGCAGTGTGAGGAAGGAACAGAGCCCGAACACCGGTAAGAAAACACACAGGAATGTAATCAGGACACTGATCACCAGTGCCCTGATTACAGAAGAGGGGAAATAATGCCACAACTGCCCACAGTGCCCGCCATCAGTGCCCCCCATCAGTGCCCACAGTCAGTGCCCATAGTGCTGCCAGTCAGTGCCCATCAGTGCCTGCTCATCTAGGCACTGATGGGCACTGACTAGCAGCACTATGGGCACTGAGTGTGGACACTGATGGTGCTGCCCATCAGTGCTGATCAGTGCCACCCATCAGTATCCATCAGTGCCACCCATCAGTGCCACCTCTCAGTGCCCATCAGTGCCACCTCTCAGTGCCCAGCAGTGCCGCCTCTCAGTGCCCAGCAGTGCCACCTTTCAGTGCCCAGCAGTGCCGCCTCTCAGTGCCCAGCAGTGCCACCTATCAGTGCTCATCAGTGCGGCATATTAGTACCTCCTCATCAGTGCCACCTCATCAGTGCCCATAAGTGCCACCTCATCAGTGCCCATAAGTGCCACCTCATCAGTGCCTATCAGTACAGCCTATCAGTGCAGCCTATCAGTGCCCATCAGTGCCGCCTCATCAGCGCACATCAGTGAAGGAGAAAAATGTATTTATTTTCAAAATTTACTCACAGAAAATAAGAAAACCTTTTTTTTTTCAAAATTTTCTGTCTTTTTTCTTTTTTAAGAAATAAAAAAGCCAAAGGTGATTAAATACCACCAAAAGAAAGCTCTATTTGTGTGAAATTAATGATAAAAATTTCATATGGGGACAGTGTGCAATTCTCATTCAAAGCGTGACAGCGCTGAAAGCTGAAAATTGGCCTGGATAGGAAGGGGGTGTAAGTGCCCAGTAGGCAAGGGGTTAAACCCCTGCTCTACATTATTGAATTTGTTCATTTGAAAAAACTGTGTATTGGAAAAGGAAAAAAAACGCACTTGTGGCTTTAATCAATAATTTTTGTATATTAATTCTTTGCGACCTGCATACCTGCGGGTATGGCAGGAATCTGTCCTTTGCCTGCATACTTTTGCTAAAAGACATCCTTCTCTTTCTCATGTCAGAAGTATGGGAGGTATTGTATGTATGTGCAGAAAGAGCTTTAACTGCACCTGCCCACAAGTGGAAGGGAATGAAAATCCATACTTTTCTCAGGGTGCTTTTACCCACTTGCTGGAGGCATTTGTGCATAGCAATGTTAAGTAACATATTCACAAATATATATAACAGACGTAATTAAATAATATGATTGCTTTTAAGCCACCCTTGAAATATTTATAGTATGTGAAGCATTCTCCTTCTGGCAAACAAAAGCTAGAAGCTACTGCTTATATGCAATATGTTCCTAAGCATCTCATATCTGTAGTAAACAGGGAAGGCTGTGGCTTTAAATAAGCTGAAAGTGTCTGCAGTACTGAATTCACTGTGGATAATGTGGCTTCCTGTTATCTGGTGACTGAGTCTTGTGACTGTAGCGCAGCCTTTCATCTGTGTTATCACAGGTCAATGATCCATTCAACCCGAGTAGCTGAGTATAAATAAAGCTGAACTCTGGTAATCAGCTAAATACACTATATTACCAAAAGTATTGGGACGCTTTACATGCCTTTACATGCACATAAACTTTAATGGCATCCTAGTCCTAGTCTGTAGGATTGTGTTGAGTTGGCCCACTCTTTGCAGCTATAACAGCTTCAACTGTTCTTGGAAAGTTCTCCACAAGGTTTAGGAGTGTGTCTATGGGAATATTTGACCATTCTTTCAGAAGCACATTTGTAAGGTCAGGCGCTGATGTTAAACAAGAAGACCTAGATTGCAGTCTCCGTTCTAATTCATCCCAAAGGTGTTCTATCGGGTTGAGGTCAGGACTCTGTGTAGGCCAGTCAAGTTCCTCCACCCCAAACTCGCTCACCCATGTCTTTGTGGACCTTGCTTTTTTCACTGGTCCAAATTATTTGCTGGAGGGGGGATTATGGTGTGGTGTTGTTTTTTAGAGGTTGGGTTTGGCCCCTTACTAACATGGAAGGGAACTCTTACGGCGTCAGCATATCGAAACATTTTGGACAATTTCATGCTCCCAACTTTGTGGGAACAGTTTGGGGATGGCCCCTTCCTGTTCCAACATGATTGTGCACCAGTGCACAAAGCAAGGTCCATAAAGACATGGATATGCGAGTTTGGAGTGGAGGAACTTGACTGGCCTGCATGGAATCTTGAACTTAACCCGATAGAACACCTTTAGGATGAATTGGTGAAGCTGTTTAAGCTGCAAAGGGTGAGCCAACTCAGTACTGAACCCTACGGACTAAGACTGGGATGCCGTTAAAGTTCATGTGCGTGTAAAGGCAGGTGTCCCAATACATTTGGTAATATAGTTTACATAGCTCACATACATATTGTAAAAAGGAATTGTTTTACTATTGGATTTTAATGTTGCCAAGCCAGTTCAGGGAATTGCACTACCCTGAAAGCCAGATTACTGACCTCACTTTTCTCTGTTGTATGTTAACCACTTACCGCAAAATGATGTATGGGTACGTCGGCAGACTTTGCGGTGTTATCTAGCTAGAGGCATCACCCTGGTACCGTTGGTTAAAGCCTGCGGTCGGCTTTCCGGTGGTAATGACCGATGCGGCTCAGGAGCCGCTCGATTGTTACCCCGGCAAGTGGGAGGGGCCACCCCCCCCCTCCCGCCGCCTTCCGCAGCTTTGCCCGGGTCTCCCATCCCACAGGGAGACCCAAGCATCCAGCCGGCACGTCCGCCGGCTGGATGGAGTCCCGATCTAAGCCGGATTCGGCTTCGATCCGGTCACCGATGACGTAACCCGGAGGCGGCGTCCATGACTTCACGTCCGGGTTACTCTGCTGCTAAAGGCGGCAGATTAAAAAAAAACAGTGTATTCAAAAATGCTGTTTTCGGCGTTTTAAATACATGGAAGTGTAGTGGAGGGGTCTAGGGTCTTTTAGACCCTGGATCCCTACATAAAGAGTCCCTTTCACTGCATGTCACAAGCAATGGAAACATCCCTTGTGACAGCAATAAAAGTGATCAGATTATTTTAGTTTTTTTAAAAAACCTGTGATAAAGTTAAAAAAAAATAAATAAATAGGAAAAAAAAATTTTTAGCTGCCCCCGTCGCCATTAGCTCGCGCACGAAAGAAAACGTATATGGAAGTCGAGCCGCGAATGAAATCGCTGTTCAAACCCCACATGTGAGCTAACACAGCGATCGCCAGAGCATGAGCAATAATTAAGCTACACTCCAACTCTTAACTAGTAACCGTTTACAAATTTTTTTGAGATTTCTATTGACCGTAGTTTGTTGCCATTCCACGGGTGTGCGCAATTTTAAACCATTACATGTTGGGTATCTATTTACTCGGCGTGACATCATCTTTCACAATATACATATATACAGTATATATTTTAGTAGTTTCAAAAAAATACATAACTGTGTTAAATTGTATTTTTAATATCCACTTGAATTTTCAGCTTCAGTGTGTAATTTAGTTACTTAGCTTGAACTCATTGTTTTAAGAGATTTTATTCGGCAATTCATGTCTCACCAACAACATATGAACTTCGTAAGCCCAGGCTGGTATCACATATTACATTCCTTATCCTGACTTTATCCTTGTTTCAGGCACCTGCAGCGTTTCTGGGGAGCATCAGGTGACTTCTGGCAGGCCCAATGGGGGAAGCTGCACAGCTACTATGGTGGAAACGAGTTTGCCTTATACTGTTTAGGTGAGTATTCATACAACTAGTCCAGTAGTGTGTCTTTATTTTAATTATCTGCAGCTGGAGCTTAACTTCAGGGCAGATTAAAAAAAAACACAATTTAATGTAGTTATGTAATGATTAAAATATCAGTGTATTGTTGAAAGCAGGTATTTTTTAAATGCAACTAAAACATTCTTGAATTTGTCTTTATGATACACTCTGAACAAATACAGCTCAGCAGCATGCTAAGAAGCTGACAAAAAAACATAGTGGCGGATTTATCAAAGGCACAAAGACAGTGCAGTTTGTAAGTGCTGTTGCACTAATTTTCCCCCAGAGCAAAGTAAATGGGATGGAGGTCTGCTGATTACCCTAATTAAATCATGTGCAAGCAGAATGCTGTTTTTTTTTTTTTATTTGTCTTTAGTAAATGAACCCCATAATAATAGAAGGAGAAAGGGGAGGATGATTTTATCAGTCCATTACTCTTCCTTCACTGTCCATTTCCAAGTAGTAGGCAAAGAGGTGACCAAGGCTGGCCACACATTATACAATTTCTTGTACAATTTTCCTTTAGATTTACCAAAACCAAAAACCATAATATTCGCATATGGAGAAGGTTTTCTGAACATAGCGAATGTTCAATGCCCACTTCACGGGGTCAGCAAAGTTGTGACAATGGTAAAACTTCTTGATAGAGATTACCTTACTGATATATATTCCACTGCCATTGAGACTTTTGAACCTCACTTTGTGATGCTGAAGTAGTGGTTTAAAGAATAGAAGAGCCTGGAATGCTACCTTGATTTTCAGGATATTTAAGAATAATCCCAGAGGAGGAGACCATTTCCTTCTAAATACCCAGGCCTGAGGGTGTGCCCCTTCCCCCAGCCCTGGAGACTGTCAACTGAAGTAACAATAATCCAGTCCTCAGGGTTGAGGGGCCTGCCTTTTTCTGGACCACCAACCCATGCTGAGGTTGAAGGCTTCTGAGATCCAGAATCATGGGTAAAGATTCCTCCTGACCCATTGGATGAGAAGCACCAATTCAACTGCGCCTTTAGGTCCAAGACATTGGGATTGTTTAGACAATACACCAAGGACCCCAAGACACTGGAAAAAAGATCTCCTCACAAAGGTCACTCTGCTGAAGAAGGACACGTATGGATTCTGGCAAGAACACTTTTCCTTTGTTGGTATCAAATAGCATTCCTAAGTACTATAAAGATTTAGAAGGCTGAAGATGACATTTCACCAGCCAGCCAAACTTCCTCAGATAGTCCAGAACTAGCTGTCTGCTGATCAGTGCTTCCCAATGAGATTTGTTACTTCTAGAAGATCATCAAGATAATGGTTTAGTTCCACTTTCTTAGAGCTTTCTTTGTTAAGGCTCCCGGAGCTGATGAGAGACCGAAAGGAAGAGGAGAACTTTAGAGTACTACAGAAACCTCTTGAATACTGCAATGTGCAAATAAGCATTGTTAAGATTGACAGATAGCAGCCAATTGTCCTTGGGTAATGATTAAGCACAAGATGTATGTGTGAAACGCGTCTACGAGACTTCATGCTGGTGTCTTTGGTGTCATCACTTGCAACTTTTTGGAAATAAAGGTATTGAAACCTATTGGAATCCCTGGATGTGCGGCTATTTCTTTTCCTACAGCCAATTGTCCTTACTTATACCCTTTATTATGGTTTTCACAGATTCTATTTGGAAAGCCTTCACCCAAAGGTTTATTACCTGTTAAACAAGGTAACAGTTTAGGAGCTTTAGGTCTAATTCTTGCCTGAATTTACCTGAACATTTCGGAACCAAGTACAGAGTTGAGTACAAGCCTTCTCAGATTTCTGCAGTTGGAACTGGCACCCCTGGTCATTAGTGAATCTATTTAGTTGAGGAAAATACCCCTCTTTTCTTGTGCCACTGAGTTTTATTGAAAAGATCTTTTGGGGGAATATTGCTTAACTTTAGTACAAAACCTCTCTGAACCACAGCTTGGACCCAAAGTTTTGTTATATGATTTTTCAGACTCCCCTAAAAAGTGGCAAACATGCCCCACCATAGTTGACTGGGTAGACCCCATCTCAGAAAGACTTTTCTGAGGCTTTTTGACTGGAGTGAGCTTTTGATCTGAGATTTTAAAGACATGAACCCTGGGTGCTTCTCGAAACATTGACAGGATGAGATGTGTATAGGGTAGACTGGCAGATGGAGGAGAAGGCAGACAAGCTTCACACCGTAGAAAGAGAGACTTAAATAGACTGTCTCCCACGCCACCTGGAAACAGCTCTGTATTACTTTTGACGCAACCCAGAAGGGGACGAGTGAGTGGAAAGTCTGCTGGAAGTAACACAGGTACCTTTGCCCACACTGTAGCACTATAGTTTTGAATGGAAGAAATTAGACAAGCCAGGACTGAAAGTGACATCAGATTCCATATGAGCATGGGAGAAAGTATAGAGGTAGGGGAGCCAAGTTAGTGCCTATGTTAGGGCTGCAGAAAGCAATAAAAAGCACAATTATGTTATAAAGTCTCACCCTGCCACAAAGGGTGCCCTGGATAATGCCTGTTTAGGGATAACTCCAGAGCCTTCACTACTGGTGGGAGGTATAGCCTCCTATAGGTGGAAAGGGAGCTACTTCTGAAGGGATCCTATTGTCACTATGTCTCAAGAAAGAAAAAAGAATACTGAGGAGGGAGAGTGAAACCTTTTATGCTATGAAGAGGGGTGGTTCTGGGGTCTTGTGAGTAGAGCCTAATCCATCAATGTTGACAAGAGGAGGCACCTGGAAATAAAATAAGAGAGAAGAATAGTATATTGGCCATAGCAACCAATCAGATATTTACTTCCATTTGTGATTTGCACTATAAATGACAGCTGCAGTTGGATTAATGCTGGACACACAGCCATATCTTACCCTAGGTTTTTTAACACTCTAGTGTATATATAATTGCGTCATAAAATGCTGACATTGATCGTGATTTGACACTTTGCCTGTCCTGCAGGAGCATTGGCGATCCCCAGCTTGTCATTCTGGATGTACAATGCTGTACTAATGATGATCGACCTGACTGGAAAACCAAGCATCATTACCCGCTACAGAATCCAGCCAGGAAAGAATGATCCGGTAGGTTTTACTGGATGTGCATACGGTTTTCCACAAGCCACAGCCTGAGGTGGCAACGTTTTTATTAATGTGGCAAATGTTAATGTATTGCACTAAACAGTAACAGCTTGCGCCTTAAAAACTAGTCAGAAGTAGCAACTTCCGTATTTGTTACCTTTAAAGTAAACATGTCCTGGCCAACTTCCTTGGCTTAATGTTTAGCAATGCTTCAAATGGATCCTTAGGGAAATATGTGCCAGTGACAATATAAATGGCCTCTTATATACAAGGTATGTATCCTTAGTTGGTTCGTGCATGAGCATAGGGGAAACCACAAGAGGTTGTTAAAATATAGTGGAGTGCAGGTGTATGTTCTAAAGACACTTATAAGGGGTTTTATAGCTAGGCATAAAATTATTCTTATCAAAGAAGAGTGCTCAGGTTCCGGCAGGGGCTGAGAGTTGCACTCTGGTGGGATGGTGCATAATGTGTATGTAAAGCCAAACATTTTTTTTAGTTGTGGATAGAATAGGAAGGATTGGAATGCCTAGCAGTTTAAATTGCTATCTGTGTCCCTGCTTAGGAGATACACCTTCTTTATTTGTCCGTGTGGCTATTGTCTCTAGTACAGAAAGTAATACGAAATACAACATTTTAACAAAAACAGAAGGTGAATGGCAATCTTCCAATTGGCTTTACAAACACTCTACCTTGACCTGGGCAGAAGTCAAAGTGAACTTTACAGCCTAGGATCCAAACAAGTGCCGCAGAGTTTTATTTGAACATAAATACCTGCAGGCTCCACAAGTTTCTAGCACTTTATTAATATGCTTACATTTCACACAGGCAGTACAATCAGGTCCGCATGTTTGTTTTCTGGACCTGAACATGACAAATTGGAGGTAGCCTGATGTAAATGGAAGCAAGTCTGTTTTCATCAGAATGCCCATACAATAAGTCCCCTACTTAGGATGAGTTCCATTCCGAGAGCTCGTTCGTAAGTCCAACTTGTTCGTAAGTCAAATAAGGATCAGTGCTTGCAGACAAAGGCTGCGAGCACTGATCAGTGTGTTCTGGCTGGGGGGGAGTCCCCTGTCAGAACACAAAAGCACAGCTGGGGAGATTGCTCCACCAACATTGCTTGTGTTTGTAGCACCCTACAAGGTAGGTGCTAGGTAAAAGTATAGTGGGCCTTGGCTGCCTAACAGCAGGACCATGATTTTCAGCTGGGCTGTCATGTCTCCCAGGTGTGTCTGCTGAGAGGGGAGTCTCCCCACTGGCTCTCTGAGGGGATTCTCATTGGGTAGTGAGGGAAACCCAATCAGAGGCACATTCAGGCCTGTAACTACCCCAAAAGGCAGATTCTGCTGCAGAGGATTCTGGGAGTGGGTATAAGTTTGAGGGGAGCGCATGACGCAGCATCTTTGGTGGGAAGCAGAGTCCCAGGAGGGAGAGTACAGCTGTCTCTCCTCCTGTCAGAAGGATCGGGTTTCTCGGGTGGCTGCCTGAGAATCCAGAGAGTGCTGAGCTGCAGAGAGGATCCGGTGTGCTGAGGACCAGCGGAGGAAGAGGGGTTCAGTTCCAGGAAAGCATTCCAAGTTCGTGAGTTCTGTGAACTGCCCCTGGGGGTCTGCCTTGTGTAGAGTTGACCACTCCGGTGAAGGTCCCAGGGATCCAGGAGCCAGCTTGTGTTAAAGGGGGTGCCTTGTCGGAGGACCCTGAAGTGTCAGAGGGGGTGCCTAGTCAGAAGACCCTGAAACGTAAAGGGGGCGCCAGCAGTTGGGCCCTGAAGAACTAAGTGTACAGTGTGCAGTGTACAGTGTTAAGAGTTGCAGCAGCACAGGCAGTTACAAGGAGCTACCTCAGTCAGTGAAGGGCTGGAGGGAGCTGTTCACCGGACGATTGAGCTAAACAGAGTGTCAGGAGTCAAATGTACTACAGTCCTGGATCTTCTGAGTTAACCAGAGTGTTAAAGTCAAAGTTCTAGCACAGTTCAGCATAACAGTATCTTCAATCGCCAGGAAGCGTTGGTTGGCATTCAGCTGGCGCCAGCACAGCGCTAACAGGCATTTTTCTGTAAAGTGTCCAAATTGAACCTAGTTGAGCCAGGGGAGTATCCCACTCCTTCCCTTCTCCCATCCCCATTACAAAATAAACATAACAAACCAAAGATCCCGGAATGGTCATTGTCTCAGTTCTCACACTTAAATGTGTTGGAAGTGTTACCGGTAACAATGGCAGACCCACATCAGGCTCAATGCCTGGAAATACTGCTACATGTTGGTACGGTGATCTTACTGTATATCCAACATTTATCCATAAAGCTCAGGTTTGTAAATGAACAGGAGAAAAACTGAATGGACACGATTGACACAAACATGACATCTATCTCATTCTGCTCTAAGTCAGCTGGAGATCCCACCTGTGTTAAAGGTGCCTTCGAAAGATTTTAGAACAACTTGTTCACTTTCAGGATACTTAATGACTGCTGAGAAGCATAGGCTCATTTATGAGCAGCTAATAAACCAATACCTTGCCCCCCAAAAAGACACAGAAGCTGATTAAGTTGGAAATAGGGCAAGGCCACAGCTTTATTGAACTTTGCAAAAGTAACAACTTTCCAAATGTACCAAACAGTGCCAGTCACGGTTATACTGTGAGCACATGACAATGCCAGTCACAGTTCTACCGTGAGCACCCATAAAACATAAACTTACATAATCTAAGAGGCCTGTCCTTACCATCAGTGCCAGACAGACATTAGACTGACCCCAGAATTTAACTTGAGGGCATAGCCCATAAAGCAACATCAATTGCTGGCAAGGTCAAAACCGCCAATAAAGCTGTGACAAAACATCACGGGCGATGGGGTGGGCAAATCTTGTAACAGCTGAATCTCCTCAGAGCAGTTGGATGCGCCCCAGCGCAGCCTTTTCCTAGAGTTCAGGCTCCACCCAGTCACCTCAGGTCTTTATAGCCAATCCCAAGGGAGCTACCTAACTTCTCTTTTAGGTTCACACCCACAGTGACGCCATGCTTCCAGCAGTCAAGTCTCCCTTTCCCTAAAGGAGGATCAAGGGGCCTTAAATACTTATGTCTCTGTGGAGCTGGTTTGGCTCTTAGGGCAAGGCTGTACATGGGGTTTTGACTTTTGTGAATTGCTAATTTTCACTAATTTCCTGATAATCAGTACTGTTCTTACCTTAGAATCATTTACGGTTAGGTCAACTATGCTGTAAATTATCCTGTCAGGAAGTAAAATGGGAACTTTCACTTCTAAGTGGCTTTTGAAGCTGCAAACTGAGGTCCTTTCCTTATGATTGTTTCACTGTTTAGTGCATTGCTGTTTAAAAAAATATGTGAGAATTTGGTGCGATTTGTGACAAGCAAATGATTTCTTGTTTTTTTTCTTGGTGTGGTATTATTGTTTTGTATTTTCTGCCCTAAGGTGGACCCTGGAAAGCTAAAGTATGCAGTGAAAGTTGTGCTCTTCAACCAAATCTTCCTGTCATTCCCCATGGTCTTTCTCATGTACCTGTTCATGCAGTGGCGGGGAAATCCCTGTGGCACAGAACTGCCCACATTCCATTGGGTTCTCCTGGAGCTTTCAGTCTTCGTACTTGTGGAAGAAATCCTTTTCTACTATTCACACAGGTAGGTGTAAAGAAAATACTGACTGCAGTGCCCTTCACGTAGCACACCAGCACAAACATTTTATTACAAGAGTGGAATAGAGTTAGGCCTCTTGCACACACATGGTACTGATGTTTGAGATTCTGCTTTTTTTGGATGTAATTTTAGGTGTTTGTTTTGCGCCAATTTGTGCGTATTTATTTGCATTCACACATGTGTGCGCACAATACCTTCCTAGGGAAAATTCATTCATACCTATGCTCATATATGCCCGTATTTGTATGCAATGTGCGCACATGCGTGTATTTGCGCACATCGATGCAAAATATTGAACGGGAACGCAGATTTTCCAATTTTTGTTTTTCTGAGGAATATTCTGCCCATGTTTATGCGCCCGAGTGCACAGGCACATTGTAAATAATGGGCTACATTTTAGCTCAGTAAAAAAAAAAAAAAGCTGTACTGAGCTTTTTCAAGCTGCAGTGTGCAAGAGGCCTTAGAACCTGTATTGTTGGTTTTTTTTTTTATTATTCTTGTCCTTTTGATGCAACCGAAATTTAAAAAATATCCCCAATAGGGGTTACAATCAGCAACAAAAACCTGTAAACAGTTCTAACATTTTCCGACTCTGCTGTGATTCTATTGCTTTCTGTTTCCCTGCTTCCCTTTAAAGTGGAAGTAAACCCTTCTATCATTTTCAGCCAAGGAAGCTTCCATCTTTGCCTGTGTTTATACTTCAACTGCCATGATGCTGCACATGTGATCAGTTATGACATCAGCCATTGATGGTTTAACAGTTTGGTTGGGAGCCTATCCAGTGTGACAGTTAGCAATCCGCCACGTGTTGGGAACTTAACTATTTTTCAAAACGTAAATCAATGGGCTTACTTCTGCTTTAATCTGCAAGCTCCAGGGCTGCCATCCTGATCCTGTCTTCATTCTTTCTGAGACACTGACATGGAACAAGCATGCGTCCAGTTAGGCCTGAAGGTCAAAACTGTTATGTTTAGGGACTGCTTACATTGTGAAGCCAAGATCAGGATGACAGCCCTGAAACCTGCAAAACATGTAAGCAATATATTTTGGATACACTTGGTAGGAGCAAATATTTTTATTAGGTTTTTATTGCTGTCTGTCAGAGAAATGTCTCCTCATTTTCAGTCTTGGGACTGCAAGATAAGAAATGAGGGCTGCCATTGTCAGAAGGACAGAAAATAGTAATAATAAATAGTAATAATAAACTGACATAGGCACTATCCCTTGCTCCTTTTACTCAAAAAAAAGTGTTGTTGCAGTCCTTCCTTATAGTGTTTTCATTGTGTCCTCAACAGAGAAATTTCACATTGTTTTCTGTCCTGTCAAGGAGTTAGAGGATATTCCCTCAATGAGGATGCAAAAAAAAAAGCGAAAGAGATTCTTTTTCACACTGTTTAAAGCTTGATATTCAAATGTGCAATCTCAAAATATTAGAGAACACATTTAAAAAAATATTTGTGCAGTAAATTGTGATACATTTTTGTCTTGCGCAGGCTGTTCCATCACCCGAGCATATACAAGCATGTTCATAAACAGCACCACGAGTGGACGGCACCCGTAGGAGTGGTGTCACTCTATGCTCATCCACTGGAACACATTGTAAGTAGAAGGCAATAACTGACAATAACTGAACAGAGTGACAGTTTAATAACTGCCATCAAAACCAATAAAGCGTCAACTCTATTTTAAAGTGATATTAAATTACAAGTGAATCCTTGTGGCTAAATCAGCCCATGCCTTTTTAAATGTATCCTGACCGGTTCTGTCCACTTGTAAGGAGCTTGCTCAGTTGAATTGTCAAAACTACCATACAGTTCAACTGAGCTTCTAATTGTGTTTTACTAAGAATTTTATCCCAGGATTAAACTATTACTCCAGAACCCTCCTGCACAAAAAAAATCTAGGTCCTTATGAAGAGGGACTCTTGTGTAACCCCCAAAACACATTGACTATCAATGTAATTCTCTATAGAATTTTTTATTGTGCAAAATAAAAACATTATTTGGAACAATTGCCATGGCTGCCTTCCTCATCCTTTCACTTTGGCATTGCTGGAAAATTGGCTAAAGCAGTGGAGACTGCAGTTCAATGTTTCTAAATGTAAATGAATGCACCTAGGAAAAAATAATACACTGAAGGAGTACAATATTGGGGGTACAGTGTTAGCCAGCACTAAAGAGGAAAAGATTTTGGGTAACTTATTTAGATGATTGCAAAATGAGCAACCAGTGTGACCAGGCATTGGGAAAAGTGAATAGAATTCTAGGATGCATCACTAGAGGGTTTACCAGCAGGACGGAGGTTCTGATTCCTCTATATAGATCTTTAGTGAGACCTCATTTAGAATACTGTGTCCAGTTCTGGGGATCTCACTTACAGAAATATATTGATAATGTAGCACTACTCTCTTGGGAGCTGCTAAAGGAAAAAGAATGGGCGCTCTTGCTGGGGGATGGGTTCTTTGTTCCAGACAGTCTTGATAGGTGAGATGTTAACCAGACTGATGGTGAATGTTCCAAAAGCACAGTGTTAGTGCTATAATCGAGGGCAGCTCTTACAGGGCCGAAGCGAAATCCCACATGTAAGCGGAGTAAAGAGAAGGCGCCACTCAGTGAAGCAGTAATAACAAATTTATTAAGCTCATCTCAAGACTTACATAAAAGCAAAAAGTGGAGCGTCATGACCCGGCGTCCTTCCTAATTCACTGTGTACCCGTTGTTGAAGCTGCCAGCAGCCTAAACCAATCCGGGGACTGAATCAGAGTGTGGCTGCGACGAACCGCATACCTCACAGTAGGACTGTGCGGCCGTAGACAAGGAATGGGCGGTTACCTGTTTCGGAGCATGCTCACAACAGCTCCTTCTTCAGACCAGATTGAGCTGTTGTGAGCATGCTCCGAAACCGGTAACCGCCCATTCCTCGTCTACGGCAGCATGGTCCTTCTGTGAGGTATGCGGTTCGCCACAGCCACACTATGATTCAGTCCCCGGATTGGTTTAGGCTGCTGGCAGCTTCAACAACGGGTACACGGTGAATTAGGAAGGACGCCGGGTCATGACGCTCCACTTTTTGCTTTTATGTAAGTCTTGATATGAGCTTAATACATTTGTTATTACTGCTTCACTGAGTGGCGCCTTCTCTTTACTCCCCTTGGGAGTTGCTGGTTACGGGTTCCCCTGGGTTACCATTAGCAACAGCATGACAGTTCAACATTTTCCCAAGTGTTTTTAGCTCAGTCAGAAAACAGTCTAGTAGCTTTGTTTTTTGTGTTTTTATTGAAAATTGGAGACAGTCAACAGTAAATGGCGTCAAATATGCTTAGAAAAAACATAGATCTATACTCAGGCAATAAAGTACCAAAAAAAACAAAAACAAAAACCAAATAAAAAAAAAATAAATGGGCAGATTCGATGGACTACTCAGTCTTTTTCTGCCATCACACTTCTATGTTGCACTTCACATAAACAATAAATACCCCATATAAATTCTAATTATTCCTTACTCTGTCCAAACCTGGAAAAAACAAAAGAAACATACACTTTAAGAAAGTTTTGAAGCCATCGACAGCCAGGCAACTAAAATTTTCAGAAGTAGCTTAGCAATGACAGCCTCCTTATTTTCCCTAGTGCAGATTTTATCTAATAGCAGGTTGCCTAAAGTGGGGTACACACTAGTAGAAAATCTGCCGAAAATTCCCGTCCGAGATAAAATCGTACGATTTTCGGCTAGTGTGTACACAACTTTCAGCAGCCGATGCCGACATTTTCAACGAAAAAAAACGGAGGGACAAACACCAAAATTTTTATCATCCGTCCCCAGACGACCAATTTTCGTTTAATGTGTATGCAGTACGTCCGTGAAAAATCGGATACGAAAGACCGCGCATGATCTGAAGTTGCTGACAACCCGGAAGTCTAGGAACAAATGTCCCAAAAAAAAAAATCGGACCAGAAATTTTGTGAACATCTATGCACTGTCAACTAAAAACGGTTATGAACGCTGAGCATAGAGAGAGAAAAATCGGAGGATATTTAGTCCGATTTACGTCAAGTGTGTACAGGCCTTAAGGATGCAGAAAGAAGCATTTGAGCTTATGTATTCATACAGAAGATTACACTGGGCTTGTAGGCTGAAGTGCTGTTAATTAGTTTCCAGTGCCATTGGAGAAAGTAAGAAAGTAAACACTTCCCCTACATTTGTGTCTCAGTAGATGGCAGAGACAAGCCAAGAAGCTGGGGTGTGCCATGTATTCTTGTTTTAAATGGTTGATATGCATGTGCTCTTCTTATTGCAGCTTTCCAACATGTTGCCTTCTATGGTTGGACCGATGCTGATGGGCTCCCATGTAGCAACCATAATGTTGTGGTTCTGTCTTGCGCTGATAACCACTACTATCTCTCACTGCGGCTACCACCTCCCCTTCCTGCCATCTCCAGAATTCCATGACTTCCATCATCTCAAGTAAGTTAAACAGCCAGAGTTTTTATTCTTGTATATAAATTGAACCTAAATCGCACCCCACACACATACATATGCTAATTATGAGCTAACAGCAACTCTGCCCGCTGGCATGGCAATTACACAATTGTGCCTGTTAATATAGAAGATATCCTTTATCCATGACGAAGGGGGTGATTTAATGACTTCCTGAAATGTGTTGACATCTCCATTTAGATTATCATAAGCCCAAGTTTCTGACTTTACATGTACTTTTGTTTTAACAGCAGCCTACTTAGTATTAGCACTTTTGTTTTTTGGTGTGAACATTTAAAAAAATGCTGAAAGTACTTCAAAATACCTGTTAATAATGTCACAAATACAGTGAGTTAAAGGTGGATATACACGGACTGAAATTGGGCTGAATTTCGATCTCTGCCAGGGGCGTACCGTGGGGTTGGTCAGAACGGCGCCCGCCAGGGGCACAAAAACACTGGCAGCGTAGTGTAGCCAGGGCCGGCGCTACCACTAGGCAGGTTAAGCAGCCGCTTCTTGTCATCTCTCCCGCCGCCGCCTCCTTTACTGAACAGCCTGCGCCGCTCAGGACCATCACTGTGTCACTGAGTGTGGAGGTGCCGCGGCTGCAAAAATACACTGCCTGACTCATCTGTCCTGACTGACAGTAGTGAGTCACTCTCTCTCTCTCCTCCTGACCTGACACACAGTGAAAGAGGCAGCCCGCGCCTCTATGATCAGAGACACTGACAGACAGGTCACAGTTTGTGACCTGTCTGTCTCTCCCAGACTCTGTGGTGCCTGCCTGGTCCCTCCCACAATCATCCATGCTGCAAGTTACACAGACAGCCTGAGGCAGCATACATGCTGTCCTGAAGTGGTGTGTCATGTCAGACAGTGACAGCCTGGATAGGAGACACCACTGAGACAGGGCTTGTTGTGCCTCCCTGGAGACAGAGAGAGAGAGCCATTGGGAGCAGAGCCCTGGTGCTGTGCCTGGTGGTAAGTGAACACACAAGAACATATTAAGTTTATTTGACTGTGTATGTACTGTGTGTGTATATAGACTTGTCCTTAAACTACTCAAATGTATGATGGCATCCCCTCCTCGGTCCTCCACCTTCTCCTCTCCCCTCCCCCCTCCACCTCCCTCCTCCTCTCTCCTCCTCCTTACCCCTCTAGCACCCCCCCTCCTCCTCCTTCTTCCCCTCTCCCTCCCCTCCTCCTTACCCCCTCACCTTTCCCCCCTTCCCTCCTCCTTACCCCCTATTCCACCCTCCTCCTCCCTACCCCCTCCTCCTCCTTCTTTCCCCTCCCTCCCCTCCTCCTTACCCCCTCTTCCACCCCCCTCCTCACCCCCTACACCTTCCTCCCCCTACCACTCCCCTCCTCCACCCCCTCCTCATCCCCCTTCCCCCCTCCCTCCTCCTTACCCCCCTTCCACCCCCCTCCTCCTGCTTACCCCCTCTTCCACCCCTCTCCCTGTCACCCCCCTTTCTCCCTGTCACACTCCCATCTCTCCGTGCCACCCCGCCCTTTTCCCTGTCACCCCCCCTCTCTCTCCCTGTCACCCTTCTCTTTCTCTCTCTGTCATCCCCTCTCTCTCTCCCTGTCACTCCCCTCTTTCTCTCCCTGTCACCCCCTATTTCTCTCCCTGTCACCCCCCCTCTCTCTCCCTGTCTGTCACCTCCTCTCTCTCTCCCTGTCTGTCACCCCCCTCTCTCTCTCCGCCACCTCATCTCTATCTCTCTCTCACCCCCCCCCTCTATCTGTGCCACCCCCCTCAATCCCTGTCACCCCCCCTCTCTCTCTGTGCCACCCCCTCTCCCTGTCACCCCCTTTCACTCCCTGTCACCCCTCTCTCTCTGTCCCTGTCACCCCCTCTCTCTCTCTCTGTCCCTGTCACCCCCTCTCTCTCTCCCTGTCACCCCCTCTCTCTCTCCCTGTCACCCGTCTCTCTCCCTGTCACCCCCCTCTCTCTCTCTTTCTCTCCCTGTCATCCCCTCTCTCTCTCCCCCTTCTCTCTCTCCCCCCCTCTCTCTCTGTCACCCCTTCTCTCTCTCTCCGTCACCTATTCTCTCTCTCTGTCACTCCCCCTCTCTCTGTCACCCCATCTCTCTCTCTATCACCCCATCTCTCTGTCAAGTCCCCCCCCCCCTCTGTCTCTCTCTGTCAAACGATCTCTCTCTCTTTCTCGGGGGGCGCCGATACAGCTCCTCGCCAAGGGCGCTGGAGACCCTAGTTACGCCTCTGATCTCTGCATAAACTTCTGTTGAATGGGACTGTTGGAAAACTCTTGTTTGATTAGCCGCTGCAGTGCAGATCAGTGTATTCTGACAGTGCAGGAGTCACTGCTGTCTGAATACAATAGCACTGGGGAGATGCCTCTATACACCTTGCTTGTGTGGATAGAGAATCAGTTTTTTCCATGCAGCCCGCTGTATGAACAAAAAAACAAAACAAAGCATGTATACTGTACCTAGCTTAAAGGATAACTCCACTTTCGTGAGGAAAAAAATAAAAACAAATCTAATAGTAATTGAATGTTATTAAAAATGACTTTTCCTTTTAAATCTGCAGCTGTAATTTTCTGAAAATGCAATGCAATATGGCTGCCTGGAGCTGTTCTGTACACAGAATGTGTACTGACCACACCCCAGAAACATCCTTTCCTGCTTGTGTGATTGGCTCACCAATTTTTTCAGAAGTCTGCCTAGGATACAAGTCAGATTTCTGGCATCCCCTGCAACAAAAATGTCATTTTTGGCGAGATAATCCCAATAGGAACACATCTAAAGGCATGCAGGCCCAGCAGTATTCCTCATTAGCTGTCACAGCTGATAGATAATTATGAAACCACTCCCATTTGACCCACTCAGCACTGAGGCACAAAGGAACAAACAATGATTTCTTCAGAATAACAAATGATAGGAATCTGCAACAAAGTTTGTTAAAATCCCCGCAATGTACATAGATCACCCAGAGGGGAATGCTTTTTTTCTCAACAAAAGTGGAGTTACGCTTTAACTTTCTGTGTGAACTGACAACTCTGCTCCTCCTTCACAGAACTACCAAGCAGTGTTGTCGGCCCTGACTGCTCGTAATTCTCTTCTGCTGAACTTCAGGACAAATCCACCCTGATGCTTTGGAGAAGATGAGCGGGAAAAGTCTTTTGTAGTTGACCAGAAGAAAACTGTACAGGGCTGATAGCTCTCCTTCAGAATTCAGTGCAGTAATGGCACTGTACTGTCAGTTCACTGGATTTTTGGAAAATCAGCGAGTCTGCTTCGTACTTGCAGAAATTGTAAAGGGTTATCTTAGACAGAGTACAGTACAGGGCACAGGAATTGATTCTTAGACCATGTGTTCCATGCTGTTCGCTTCAGGAGAATTAAAGCGGTTGTACACCCAAAAAAAAAAAAAAAAAAAAACCTGCAAGACAAAGGCATAATGAGCTAGTATGCATCGCATACTAGCTCATTATGTATTACTTACCTTAGAACGAAGCCCCGACACGGACCCCCGGACATCGCTGCGGGCGCTGCCATGATCCCTCGTCATCTCTTCCGGGTTCGGCGGCTCCGGCGCTGTGATTGGCCGGAGCCGCAATGACGTCACTCCCGCGCATGCACGCGGGAGTGATTTTCCGGCAAGCAAAACTGAAGGTCCCCACGGACCTTCAGAGTGCATGCGCCACTCGCGTGAGCGGCTGCATGCACTGCAAGTATCTCCTAAACCATGCCGGTTTAGGAGATATTAATTGTACCTACAGGTAAGCCTTATTATAGGCTTACCTGTAGGTAAAAGTGTCAAAAATCGGGATACTACCGCTTTAACACTTGCAAAAGCTTTGCTGGGTCTGCCCTCTAGCAAGCAATAGGATAATAGAGAGAAGAGAGGGGAGGGACCTGTGTCTGTACTGTACTCCAAGATACAGAATTGACAAGAGAGGGGAGGGACCTGTGTCTGTACTCCAAGATACGGAATTGACAAGAGAATGGAGAGACCTGTGCCTCTACTGTACTCCAAGATACGGAATTGACAAGAGAGGGGAGGGACTTGTGTCTGTACTGTACTCCAAGATACGGAATTGACAAGAGAGGGGAGGGACTTGTGTCTGTACTGTACTTCATGATACGGAATTGACAAGAGAGGAGAGGGACCTTGTTTCTCTACTGTAATCCAAGATACGGAATTTACAAGAGAGGGGAGGGACCTGTGTCTCTTCTGTTGTACTCCAAGATACGGAATTGACAAGAGAGGGGAGGGACCTGTGTCTCTATTGTATTCCAAGAAACATAATTCACGAGAGAGGGGAGGGACCTTCATCTCTACTGTTGTACTCCAGGATACAGAATTGACAAAGAGGGGAGGGACCTGTGTCTCTATTGTATTCCAAGATACAGAATTCACGAGAGAGGAGGGGGACCTGTGTGTCTACTGTACTCCAATATACAGACTTGAGAAGAGAGGGGAGGGACCTGTGTCTGTACTGTACTCCAAGATACGGAATTGACAAGAGATGGGAGGGACCTGTAACTGTACTGTACTCCAAGATACAGAATTGACAAGAGATGGGAGGGACCTGTGTCTGTACTGCACTCCAAGATACGGAATTGACAAGAGAGGGGAGGGACTTGTGTCTGTACTGTACTCCAAGATACAGAATTGACAAGAGAGGGAAGGGACCTGTGTCTGTACTATACTCCAAGATACGGAATTGACAAGAGAGGAGAGGGACCTTGTTTCTCTACTATACTCTAAGATACGGAATTAATGAGAGATGGCAGGGACTTGTGTTTTTTCCTGTACTCCAAGGTATGGAATTGACAGGAGAGGGGAGCGACCTGTGTCTGTACTGTATTCCAAGATACAGAATTCATGAGAGAGGGGAGGGACCTGTGTCTCTACTGTACTCCAAAATACAGAATTGACAAGAGGGGAGGGACCTGTGTCTCTACTGTATTCCAAGATACAGAATTCACGAGAGAGGGGAGGGACCTGTGTCTGTACTGTACTCCAAGATAAGGAATTGACAAGAGGGGAGGGACCTGTTCTGTAGTGTACTGTTGTGCGTTTTGGTATAAAATTTGACTATTTTTAATTTATTACTAAAAGGCGATGTCTGAACTATCAATAGAATTATGACGCAGTGCCTCCAGCCGATTACGGCAAATAATTTAATATCTAAGAAAAAAAAACCCAATTAATTTTGTTCAGACACTCATAGTATACCACGCAATTTTCCCAAGTTCTTTTTTTATCAGTTAATTTCTTTTTAAAAGCATATACCAATCTTAGTGAAACAGTCTACAGTAGGGAATATATATATAAGAATATTTATTCGCAAGACATATTTTCACCATAAATGATCATACTTGAGTGACACAAAGAGATAACCTTACATAAAATATCAACTTAAAACGATAAATGCAATGTGATATTTAGCTAAACGATGAAAGTAAAATAAAGCAAGATTATGTATTTCCCAGGTGTAGTATGAACCATAAATTAATATTCTATATAATCAGACCACAATAGTCTGCGAATCACATGGCCGAAAGTCATTCCACTGCAGATGAAGTGAGAATAAGCCATGCAAAACGGAAGACGTAAAATCGCAAATAATGCGCTTAATCTGATATTAAAAATGTTATAAAAACAAAAATCATCTCTTTAGAGAAAAATCTACATATGGTTTATACGGCTGGGATTGTACTTTCGTTACCCTTTAAATACGAAATGTAAAACATTTAAGGAAGTACATAAACAATATTGAATAATAATCAAATAACAGCAAGGCATAATTACCATATTTAAAATGGCCGCTTAGCTTAGAGTAGTAGTTACCAGGTTCCTTTAAGATGGCTGCATTTCCAAGATGGTGGCCAATTAGGGAGGAGCTTTGTTTGGCGTCCCTCAAAGGTTCAGATACATGGCAGATTGAAATGGAGTCGTCTGTGTAGATGAGTCTGTGCATGGCTGTTAGTAGTGTGTATGTTGTAAGTGTGATGTATATTGGGCAAGATATGATGTGTGTTGTGTTGTGTTGTGTTGTTGTGTTGTTATTACATCTCTGGTTTCTTTTTATTTTGTGTTGAACAAAAGGGCAGTAAAAATTATCATAAGCCAAACCCAGTGGGAGGAACATTATTCCTATTGGTTGGAACATCTTATTCATTAACTGGTGATGTCATAGGGTGACACCTCTTGGTTAACCAGTATATTAAAATTAATTAAAAATTTCTCCATTTAAGACTATTATAAAAAAAACATAAAATGTAATCATGCTCTCATCTATGACGTCCATTTAATCCACCAGGTATCTGAATAAAGATTAATCTTGGTAACACTATTCTAATATTTAATATATCTTATGTAATATATATATTGGACTTTACTTTTTAACCCAAGACTTCAATTAGTAGCAGTAAGAATTGTATAGATACATATACAGTTATATATATTGATACACAACAGCTTGTATATGTAACTTTTTCTATACATGGTTTGTTTCCAATTAGAGTATTATCCATTTAAGGGATTACTATGTTAACAACAGTACATTTATGATTTGGACTGGATGATAAAATATGGGTGAAATTTCTGACCATTTGACACTACTATATGATAGAATATAATGTACTTCTCAGTAGGAGGTTGTCATAACATCATAGTTCCATAACACCTTTTGTATATGATGGGGCAGAGATATCAATTTATGATTTTCTGAAATTCATTTTGAGATTTGCAGTTCTCATCAATCTAAGTGACAATGTTTATGTGACTCCGTGTAGATTTCAACAACTTTATCCCCCTGTTTGTGTTTAGGTAAATAAATGACAGATTCTCGTCTTTGTCCAGACAGTTTTGTTTGTCTTCTCAGGGTGGAAACAATAGTTTACTTGCATTGTGTATGGTTGAACACAGGTGTTATCCTGAAATTGAGTTTCGCCCATTGTGTGAGTCATGGCCTGAACATAAAGTTTTACGACCTCTCTGGTTTTTCGTGTTTCAAGACCAGGGGAAGGATGTCTTATGTAAACCTTTTCCCCCAAAGGCCGATCCACCTGTGATAAGCGATTTATTTATCTGTCTTTCTGAGTATTGTATTTAAAAGTTTGTCAAACACATTTTCCTTTTGGGGCAGATGACACAGCTTCTCATCTCAAAGTTCAGGCAAACAAAACCATGTCAAACAATGGACGCAATGTGTGTTTCAAACTGAAAGAGTTTTGACTCAATATGTAGCAAGGTCAATGGAGGCCTCAAAGTTCACAATTCTTGACCTGTAATAATAAAAATGTATTTCTATTTTGCACTGAAAGTTTAACAAATCCCCCCTCCTTGGAAAAAGTGTAAAAAAAATGCCGTAGCCATTTGAAACATTTTTCCAAGGCAGACTCTTGAAGAAATAGGGCTTAAATCGGACTTTGACAGCTTTGTAGATAGGTATGGAATAGTTGAATGGGGTGTAGACACCTGCAAGTAGGTGTAGTGACTTCAGTAAACAAGCATGGTGACTCCGAGTGAGGTGTGGATCCAAGGGTTATCATCTGTTGGCCAGTGGAATGTGGATTTCTCCGGGCACTTTTGCCTTTGGCTGTCTTGACGGGTTCGTCTTGGTAGACTGGCCATCAGGGGTATCCCGGGGTCCTTCACACTGTACCCCCCTTTGGGTGTCTCAGACACATCAGACTCTCGGTTTTCTGCTTACTTCCTGGATCTTTTAGTCCTATAAAGGGAAATGGATTCCATGAGAAAATGATACATACAGTTTTCAGCCATAACTTTTAGTTGGGATTTCAATGTAAGGTTAGTATCCTGAGCTTCCTCAGAGTCCTCCTTTTAGTCCATCGTGTGATCAGCCTTTTATCTGACCACCATGGACGGTGAGACTATATATGCAACCTTTCCCAGGGGAGACTGACTTCTGGGGCTCATTAACATGGGGACGTATTCATCACCATGGATACCACACATTGAACAATTGAACAGTGATATACTATTTTGTTAGAATTTACCTTCTACTTGGGAGGAAAAAAATATATAATATCCCCCCTTTGGGGCATCAATGCAATTCATGGTAGGCAACAAAACTACCTGACATTGAGGATTCTTCTTGGTTACCGTAATACCACCTTTAACCTCTTGACTTCATTACGTCATTAGGGTTTGATCCTCCTTGTATCACCGCCATTGGCGATTTTTCGAAATGTGTCCGCTTTGAGCGACCTGTTTGAGTCAGAGGGATGAAGTGACCACTGAAAAATAGGAGAGTAGTTATTATCTAACAACCAAGATCCCCGTGACAGGGATTTTCAGGATCCTCAATACTGTGACCTGGGGATAAAATGGTGTTAGAACCTCTGTCTCCTATGCATCCATTCAGTGTGTCCCTCTGATCCCTTGCTATTTGGGCATTTAAGGATTTTGTGGCCTTTGGCTGGCCACAAGATTTGTTCCTAAAAAGGAATTATTTTAGTTCGGGCTACAGTGCCCTGAGTGAACCAAGTGATCATCCGATCCACCTTGGCATCTACTCTGCTGAACAATCTTTTCAGAAATAGAATTATTGGCTTTTTTTTTTTTTTTTTTTTTATTTGGCTCCGCTTCCTGCGGTGCCTATGTCTCTCGGGTACAGACAGATGGGACAGATCCCCATCAGAACCATTCGCTCGGTTCTGGCGGGGTCTGGGCCTTAATGTCTCTTCATCTTCCCGAGGGATTTGAGGAGCCCTAAGATGGGGCAAATCCCTATTTATTTGTGGGGTCCCCCCTTTTGTTGAGAATATTTGGCATAGCGAGGATTTCCATTCTCAAGGGTGAATTGGGCTCTTTGGGGATACTCCCTGGAGATTCTTTTAACCCTTGGGCCCTGTCCCCTTGGAAGGAAATCCTAAAATGGCCTCTGTTCCCCCCTCCTTATTTGTGGGGTGTCCGGTGTCCTCCTTGAGGTATCCGGTATAAAATCTTGCTCCTTTTTATTTATTTATTTATTTATTATTATTTTTTTTTTTTTTAGTGTTAAGGTTGAGGAGAAAGGTGTGTTTCTGCCACAATTTTGGTGACAGGCTCACGCCTTTCTTTGTTCACTGGTCTGTTGGATGGAGTGCAAATTGTCGCTCTCTTTTGCCAACCATTCCAGTGAACACCCCAACTTGTAGTCCCTGGCCAAACTTATTTTTATGTATCTGGCCGATGCCTCAAAGCACAGGGTTTTAAATTCTGGATGGTTGTACTCAGGCTCCTCCATTGAAGGGTGTTAGGCACTTTTGAGTACAGTACAGCAAAAATTCAGTGGGCTTTGGTGCTGTGTACATTTTAAATTATATATAGCAGCTCTAGCAGCGTAAGGGTTTTTTTTTTTTTTTTTTTATGTGTGGGCCGACTTTTAAATTACATCCTTGAGGCACAACCCAGATAGGCTGTTTTCATAGGCCTCAAAATGATTAGTAATATCTAAGGACCCTGTCTTAATAAAAATCGGGACAGTACTCTTTTAAAACAAACTTTTTAAATTCTGGAGGTGTATGGTATCTTTTTAGGGGTGCTAGTCTTTTTGCGGTGACCTGATATGACTCATACCTAGTTATGTATGGCTGCCCAATTTCTGCCCTCCTATCTTAGGAATATGGCTGGGGTAGGACGTGGACTCTTTGCCTGACTCTCCCCCCCTTGTCTGGGTCATAACCATCAGACTGGGAGTCATATCTGGGTCTAATTAATTACTTCATTTTATTTATAATGCAGGACTGATAAGCAGTACCCTTTTGTATGGACACCATAACCTTTTTGAACTTTCCTATTTATTTATTTATGAATTCCTGTCCTTACTGGAACTGTTACATTTTTATTTTTATTTATTTATTTATTTTTTTAAATTTTCCACTGCTGGTTACTCGGCAACTTAATTTTCAACTGCTGGTTACTTGGCAACTTCCACTAATAAAAAAAAAAACATTTCCTTGCTCAAAACTTCCTACTTCTTGCATTAATCATTTACATTGCTCTTTCAAATGGTTGCTTATATTACAGCTTTCTGAATACAACTTCTGCCACAGTTCTACTTTTTCCTACAGTTTCGTGCTACATTCTCTTAACCTATGTGTCCCAATAGAGGTCACTTTCACCTGCTCAAGGAGGTTCCTTATCTCACTTCTTATTATTTGGAGTGGAGATTAGAACTTTACTAAATTCCTTTTTGCTGAGCCTTATGGTGCAGTTCCTCACAGAGATACAGTAAGATTGGCCATGATTCTAAAAGCATGTGATCACGCTTCCTGACGTCTTTGGGGTTAGAGAAGCTTTCGGTGAGTTCATACATCAGGTTTTCCCCTACCCACGTCTGGTGCCCATTTTTGGCCCGACTTTTTCTGAGGATTTTGGTATGACTCCAACTAGCCTATACATATACCACCATTTTAGACTCAGAGAGGTGTCTCTACATATTCTAGATCTGTGCCGAATCTACTGGGGCTGTGGGATTGACATCTAGCCAGAGTTGGCAGCGTGAACCTTACCTTATGTAGACATTTTAGGGCATTACTATCAATATTCACAATTAAATAATTTAAAAAAAAATATTAAAAAAAAATTCTATTTTTTTTTTTTGCAAAGTTATTAATTATGTCACCATGATCAAAATTATGATTGGCATATGTAAGAAATTAATGATATCTCAGCAGTGCAACTCCATTTAATATGTTGTGCGTTTTGGTATAAAATTTGACTATTTTTAATTTATTACTAAAAGGCGATGTCTGAACTATCAATAGAATTATGACGCAGTGCCTCCAGCCGATTACGGCAAATAATTTAATATCTAAGAAAAAAAAACCCAATTAATTTTGTTCAGACACTCATAGTATACCACGCAATTTTCCCAAGTTCTTTTTTTATCAGTTAATTTCTTTTTAAAAGCATATACCAATCTTAGTGAAACAGTCTACAGTAGGGAATATATATATAAGAATATTTATTCGCAAGACATATTTTCACCATAAATGATCATACTTGAGTGACACAAAGAGATAACCTTACATAAAATATCAACTTAAAACGATAAATGCAATGTGATATTTAGCTAAACGATGAAAGTAAAATAAAGCAAGATTATGTATTTCCCAGGTGTAGTATGAACCATAAATTAATATTCTATATAATCAGACCACAATAGTCTGCGAATCACATGGCCGAAAGTCATTCCACTGCAGATGAAGTGAGAATAAGCCATGCAAAACGGAAGACGTAAAATCGCAAATAATGCGCTTAATCTGATATTAAAAATGTTATAAAAACAAAAATCATCTCTTTAGAGAAAAATCTACATATGGTTTATACGGCTGGGATTGTACTTTCGTTACCCTTTAAATACGAAATGTAAAACATTTAAGGAAGTACATAAACAATATTGAATAATAATCAAATAACAGCAAGGCATAATTACCATATTTAAAATGGCCGCTTAGCTTAGAGTAGTAGTTACCAGGTTCCTTTAAGATGGCTGCATTTCCAAGATGGTGGCCAATTAGGGAGGAGCTTTGTTTGGCGTCCCTCAAAGGTTCAGATACATGGCAGATTGAAATGGAGTCGTCTGTGTAGATGAGTCTGTGCATGGCTGTTAGTAGTGTGTATGTTGTAAGTGTGATGTATATTGGGCAAGATATGATGTGTGTTGTGTTGTGTTGTGTTGTTGTGTTGTTATTACATCTCTGGTTTCTTTTTATTTTGTGTTGAACAAAAGGGCAGTAAAAATTATCATAAGCCAAACCCAGTGGGAGGAACATTATTCCTATTGGTTGGAACATCTTATTCATTAACTGGTGATGTCATAGGGTGACACCTCTTGGTTAACCAGTATATTAAAATTAATTAAAAATTTCTCCATTTAAGACTATTATAAAAAAAACATAAAATGTAATCATGCTCTCATCTATGACGTCCATTTAATCCACCAGGTATCTGAATAAAGATTAATCTTGGTAACACTATTCTAATATTTAATATATCTTATGTAATATATATATTGGACTTTACTTTTTAACCCAAGACTTCAATTAGTAGCAGTAAGAATTGTATAGATACATATACAGTTATATATATTGATACACAACAGCTTGTATATGTAACTTTTTCTATACATGGTTTGTTTCCAATTAGAGTATTATCCATTTAAGGGATTACTATGTTAACAACAGTACATTTATGATTTGGACTGGATGATAAAATATGGGTGAAATTTCTGACCATTTGACACTACTATATGATAGAATATAATGTACTTCTCAGTAGGAGGTTGTCATAACATCATAGTTCCATAACACCTTTTGTATATGATGGGGCAGAGATATCAATTTATGATTTTCTGAAATTCATTTTGAGATTTGCAGTTCTCATCAATCTAAGTGACAATGTTTATGTGACTCCGTGTAGATTTCAACAACTTTATCCCCCTGTTTGTGTTTAGGTAAATAAATGACAGATTCTCGTCTTTGTCCAGACAGTTTTGTTTGTCTTCTCAGGGTGGAAACAATAGTTTACTTGCATTGTGTATGGTTGAACACAGGTGTTATCCTGAAATTGAGTTTCGCCCATTGTGTGAGTCATGGCCTGAACATAAAGTTTTACGACCTCTCTGGTTTTTCGTGTTTCAAGACCAGGGGAAGGATGTCTTATGTAAACCTTTTCCCCCAAAGGCCGATCCACCTGTGATAAGCGATTTATTTATCTGTCTTTCTGAGTATTGTATTTAAAAGTTTGTCAAACACATTTTCCTTTTGGGGCAGATGACACAGCTTCTCATCTCAAAGTTCAGGCAAACAAAACCATGTCAAACAATGGACGCAATGTGTGTTTCAAACTGAAAGAGTTTTGACTCAATATGTAGCAAGGTCAATGGAGGCCTCAAAGTTCACAATTCTTGACCTGTAATAATAAAAATGTATTTCTATTTTGCACTGAAAGTTTAACAGTACTCCAAGATAGAGAATTGACGAGAGATGGGAGGGACCTGTATCTGTACTGTACTCCAAAATACGGAATTGACAAGAGAGGGGAGGGACCTGTGTCTGTAGTGTACTCCAAGATACAGAATTGACGAGAGATGGGAGGGACCTGTGTCTGTACTGTACTCCAAGATACAGAATTGTCGAGAGGGGAGGGACCTGTGTCTGCACTGTACTCCAAGATATGGAATTGACGAGAGGGGAGGGACCTGTGTCTGTATTGTACTCCAAGATACGGAATTGACAAGAGAGGAGAGGGATCTTGTTTCTCTACTGTACTCCAACATATGGAATTGACAAGAGATGGGAGAGACCTGTGTCTGTACTGTACTCCAAGATACAGAATTGAATAGAGAGGGGAGGGACCTGTGTCTCTACTGTACTCCAAGATATAGAATTGACAAGAGAGGAGAGGGAACTTGTTTCTCTACTGTACTCCAAGATACGGCATTGACAAGAGAGGAGAGGGAACTTGTTTCTCTACTGTACTCCAAGATACGGTATTGACAAGAGAGGGGAGGGACCTTGTTTCTCTACTGTACTCCAAGATATGGAATTGACAAGAGATGGGAGGGACCCGTGTATGTACTGCACTCCAAGATACAGAATTGACAAGAGAGGGGAGGGACCTGTGTTTCTACTGTACTCCAAGATACAGAATTGACAAGAGATGGGAGGGACCTGTGTCTGTACTGTACTCCAAGATGTGGAATGGACAAAAGAGGGGAGGAACCTTGTTTCTCTACTGTACTCAAAGATATGGAATTGACAAGAGAGGGGAGGGACCTGTGTGTCTACTGTTCTCCATGATACGGAATTGACAAGAGAGGGGAGGGTCCTCTGTCTCTACTGTACTCCAAGATACGGAATTGACTAGAGAGTGGAGGGACCTGTGTCTCTACTGTAGTCCAAGATACTATTTTCTCTACTGTACTCCAAGATACGGAATTGACAAGAGAGGGAAGGGACCTGTGTCTTTACTGTACTCCAAGATACTGAATTGACAAGAGAGGGGAGGGACCTTTGTCTGTACTGTACTTTAAGATACGGAATTGACAAGAGCGGAGTGACCTGTGTCTGTACTGTACTCCAAGATACGGAATTGACAAGAGAAGAGAGGGACCTTGTTTCTCTACTATACTCCAAGATACCGAATTGACAAGAGAGAAGAGGGACTTTGTTTCTCCACTGTACTCCAAGATACAGAATTGACAAGAGAGGGGAGTGACCTTGTTTCTCTACTGTACTCCAAGTTACAGAATTAACAAGAGAGGGGAGGGACCTGTGTCTGTACTGTACTCCAAGATATGGAATTGACAAGAGATGGGTGTCAGGATTACTGGGTCAGGCTCAGAGTCCAGTCGCAGGAAGCAGCAGCACAACCATGGTCGACAAGCTGGATCAGGCACACAGAAGGTCTGCCAGAGTCAAGGAGCAAGCAGAAGAGCAGTCATAGTCATTAGCTGAAGATCGGTACACAGTGAAAAGCAATAAGGCAGGAGTCAGAGGCATAGTTCTGGAACATAGCTGGAGGTCAGTACACAAGTAGAAGATACGGGAGGATGAAGCACACAAAGCAAGATCTTAGCAAAAGCACAATAATCTGGCATCAGGAAGTTCCCAGATCAGGCTTAAATAGGAAGTTCAAAGGAGTGGCCAAAGGTTCAGAGTTAGCAGGAGGCTGGGCAAGGAACTGGACAAGAGACCGGACAAGGTCTAGGTCACCACACAGATCAAGAATGCATAGGTATTAGCTGCTGGATAGTTCAGCAGAAGAAGCACCACCAGAAGCAACCGAGGGTCTGGGTTCGAATCTGGGCCCTGACAATGGGAGGGACCTGTGTCTCTACTGTACTCCAAGAAATGGAATTGATGAGAGGGCAGGGACCTGTGTCTGTACTGTACCCCATGATATGGAATTGACAAGAGAGGAGAGGGACCTTGTTTCTCTAATGTACTCCAAGATACGGAATTGACAAGAGATGGTAGGGACCTGTGTATGTACTGTACTCCAAGATACAGAATTGACGAGGGGAGGGACCTGTGTCTCTACTGTACTCCAAGATACGGAATTGACAAGAGAGGGGAGGGACCTTGTTTATCTACTGTACTCCAAGATATGGAATTGACAAGAGATGGGTGGGACCTGCGTCTGTACTGTACTCCAAGATACAGAATGGACAAAAGAAGGGAGGGACCTTGTTTCTCTACTATACTCCAAGATACAGAATTGACAAGAGAGGGGAGGGACCTGTGTCTCTACTGTACTCCAACATACTTGTTTCGCTACTGTTCTGCAAGATACTGAATTGACCAGAGAGGGGAGGGATCTTGTTTCTCTACTGTACTCTGAGATACAGAATTGGCAAGAGAGGGGAGAGACCTGTGTCTCTACTGTACTACAAGATACGAAATTGACAAGAGCTAGGAGGGACCTGTGTCTGTACTGTACTCCAAGATATGGATATGACAAGAGAGGGAAGGGACCTTGTCTCTACTGTTCTCCAAGATACAGAATTGATAGGTACATCAAAATTGTTCTTATCTTTATTGTTCAGTACAGAACATAGGAATCATCATAGACCATGGGACATGCCCGAGCAATATTCAATAATACAGCTAAACAGCAGCAACAGGCCCTTAGGAAAATACAAGGGTCAACAGCCCCAAACAAAATTTTAACACTAGAAGCACTTCACTGCTAGAGCAAGTGGCAGTGGAGACTTAACAGCCACAGGCAACCAACAGCTTGCAAGAAAAACAAAACAGAAATTCGGGTGATGACTGAGTTGGAGTGTTGGAGTTCTCAAGTGCAGCCACCAACACTTCCAAAGGCCCGCATAATAGCAGCACATTTTCGAACCTCATTGCCAAGAATTTCAGTCTTGCTGCAGCATATCATAATGCACACTGAAGAGGTTGGAGTACACAATAACCCCCAGCATTGGTGTCAGTGCCTGCAATTATAACCTTTATTACTAGTGTCAGTAACAATAACCCCCGGTACTGATGTCAGTGGCTGCAATAATAATGTCCAGCATTGGCAGTGAAAGTTAACCTACATCCTTCTTCTGCATTGGTGGTTAATGGCAGTGAAATTTACCCACACCTGCCCTACATTGATGGTTGGTCAGTGGCAGTAAAATATAACCCCCATACCCACTGCATTGATGGTCAATGACCCTTTAAGTTAACCCCACGTTCCCCCTCCCCCCCACACACACATTGGTGGTCATGGGAGTAAAAGGTAACCCTCCACCCTGAATTGGGGGTCATGGCAAGTTGACCCTCCCATTGCCCCTGTATTGGTGGTCATGGCAGTAAAAGGTAAACCCCTCCCCTTAGCATTTGGTGGTCATGCGCTGCTCAGTCATTCACAGAAAACCTTGTATTTTTATGCATGAATACAAGGTTTCCTCTGATCTGAGGAAGAGATCGTGAAATTATCCACCCACTTCTCCACCTCTGCCAATCAGAGGAAGCCTTGTTTTCATTTATAAAATTACAAGGCTTCCTGCGAATGGCTGAGTAACACCCAGCCAAACTTTTTTTGGTTCCACGAACAGGATGGCAAGTCCCGATGTTTTTTTTTTTAAATGCTGCATTCATAGGATATAAGGCAGTAAGGGGAAATTACCTCTCTGACTTTGGCAAATTGTTGTATAAGTCCCAACTTGCCTGATCCAGAGTAGAAAATGGCTTTCTACAAAGAGCCGTCATTTTGGTGCCTTTTTTAACATGTCGGAGTTGTGCAGTTATAAGCGTATCATTTCAGAGACTAGTACTCACTACTTCAATCAGTACACAATAGAGAGCATATGGTGGGAGGCTAAGGATATAACTTTCCTAAATTCTGGTTGTGAAACATCTTGAGCTGCCTCAGCCAGAATGTCCACTTATTTTCCGCCAAAGCAAGTGTCGGGCAATTATGGGTTTAACCCATGAATATATAGTCAGGGGTAGGTGAGGCAGAGGAGCACTTGTGGCTTAGAACCTTCACTGATCGCAGAAGTAGCGACCAGCTGTGGAAGAGATCAGACACATTGGCAGGAGACTCTGGACATATGGACATATTTTAAGGAGGTTCAGTGTGCCCAGTATGAACAAACTATTGCAACCCAAAAGTTAACCGAGTTCTGATGACTTTATCTCTGAGGAATCTGGCAATGTGTGGGGTGGCAAACGATCAGCTTGTTTTGTTTGCAGAAAATAGCAGCAAGAAGTGCGCAGCTTTGAGTCTTAAAAGTACTATGACTTAAGCCAGAGAACTTTCAGTAAGGATGTGGAAAAAGACCACCAGTTTTGAATAGGTAAATGCTATAACAATGTTAAGTATTAGGCTGAATGATGGGACATTAAAGTTAGGGAAAAACACTACTGTAAGAAAGCAAGTCCCCCTACCCCTGTGCCCTGTAAACCGCTTGTGTGCATAGCATTACGTTATGTCTTGTAAGATGAGGATATAATGTATACTACAGAGCCGTCAAGGTATGTAATCCAGTAAACAGAATGTATACCTGTAAGTGTACAGGGAATCCCTTTCTTACCTTGTCCACATCACTGGTCCCTTTCAAATTCCAGGCTTTGCCAGTGACAGGCGGCATACCCACAAAGGGGTCTTCTAGGAAGCCATAGGAATGTACTACAGCCCTGGATCTGTATAGCACCCTCTGTGGCTAGCTACACTTGTTGCACCACATGCCAAGGTGAGCGCCGACCTTGCTGCTGTGAGGTCGGACTACAATTTCCAAGGTTTACTCAAGGGTCATTGATCCAGAAACTGCAAATGAGACATGACAAGAGTAAGTAGGATTTGATAGAAGTGTCAGTTGAAAGAGATAAATAAATCTGGGGAACAAAATAGGAGGAATTTATTTTCCGAGAAAAGAAGGCAACCATCAATCAAGGACACTGCTGAAAATTGTGGGCCTTTAGAGTAGGTGGGGTTATACAGGGATACTAGGGGGCAGATCCAGTGAAGTTTTTGGCCAGGGTCCAATCACCTGAAGGTAGTGTCATATAACCCATGGTCCAAATATTAACTTATGTGTCCTGTATTGCAGCATTAAGATATATATATATATATTTTAATTTTGTTTAATCTACACGTCATGTGATCCAGCACCAACTAAGCTTCTCTGGTGCAAGGATTGCTGTAAATTACCTACTGTCTGAGTGCTACAGAAATAATAAAATTGAAGTAACTAAAATTCTGAGTATGTTCTTTGCTTCTGAAAATGTCTCATCACATGCAGCGAGTGTAGTGCATTCGCTTTGCTGTGCATTTCATTCAAAGGGTGCTAAGGAAGAATTGTATTACTAATATGAAATTATCACAATTATTATTGTAATGAACTATGTATCACAATAACCATACATTGCAATCCAAATTTGATGGTCGCCTATTTAGTAATATTGATGTAATATGTTTATCATCCAGGTTCAACCAGTGTTATGGCGTATTGGGAGTACTTGACCGGCTACATGGCACAGACCTGGTTTTCAAGCAAACTAAGGCCTATGACAGACATATCTTACTGCTGAGTTTCACCCCTCTGGCTCAGAGCATTCCTGAACCTACCAAGAAATCAGAATAAACAATAAGGAAGATGGTCCACAAGAATTTTGTTTTTCTGGGTCCCATTTTAATTCAGGCTTTGGATGTTTTTTTTTTTTTTGTAAAATACCCAATTCACAAATTGTAGCATTAAGAAAACTTATCGCAAGGAAAGAAATAGAGTGCTAATGTTTTTCACCAAAATCCTGTTTGCCTGGCAATTGTATTTATAGGTTATCTTCAATGGTTGCTAGGACACTGGCTGTGAAAAAGTATACAGACATTAAAGTTGGAAAATCCTAATTTGTAGTCTTCTTCAGGGTCAGTGACTCTTTGCCTAAGCTTAGATTTTGTACACATGGGCTTCAGTATATGAATGACCAATAGGTAAAGCAATCTTTTTTAAAGTATTTGCAGAGTTTTCAGGAAGCTTCAAATAGCTTTGTTAATGGCTTTATAGTTACACTTCTATAATAGCCCCCTTCCCAGTTTCATATTCACTTGCCTCAAAACCAGCAAGAAGTTGCTCACTAAACCAAAGAGCTGCTTGTCAAAACCTTACTAGTGGGGCCTGCACTCGCACTCGTTCTCATGTATGTCTTCTCTAAATCCTCACGGCAGTGTGTTTAAAGTGACAATCAAGGCTCCCGTGAAGATTTGTTGAACCTCCCTAAACTGCAGCCGAAGGGTGCTTTAAAGGCTTCAACAAAATAGCTTGAAGCTGGCTTAACATTTTGCAAATGCTTCAGAAGTTTTTTGTACATGCTGCTTAAAAGGCCCATGTGTATAAGGACATGTGATAGGTTTTTTAAACATTGGCAAACAGCGAGGAACATTTCAATTCCTTTCATTTTATTAAACCTATTCCGGCTCCAGCTATAACGCAAACAGCAATTTTGTTCATCTTTCACTATATTGAACTCAAATTACAATAACGCAATTTCAGTAACAAGGAATCAGATCATTAGAACTTTTAATGAATATGTAATAAATGACTACAGTTTCTGAAGCGACCACCCCTGCATTTAGCTAGACATCTTGAAACTGATGTAAATTGTTCTATGGGCTATTCCCCTGTTGGGAAACTGGAAGGGGAATTATGCACAACTTTGACTATATAAAGACTGAGCAGGTGGGCCATATGATTGCAATGTATTGCTTAGTTATTCCATCTGATCAGTTACAATATCCAGTTATAAAACTACAATAAAGACTGGATGTCTGTTAATAGCATCATTATTTTTAAAAGAACAACTTACATCTGTTTTTAGATACAATTTAGCTGGAACCAACAAAACCGCTCCTTAGTCAAGTGTAGGAACGTTTTTTACACCAGTATTGTCTTGATATAGTTTGCACACTAACAGTTAATTTGTGATCTACTTAGTCATCTTATTTTTTTTTTCAATTCTTGATTTTGTATGGATAATCTTCTAACAGTAGAGTTTCCTGTAAAATAATTTTAATATATTTAATATGACTAATTATAATGTAATGGCGCACTTTATTTTGTCAAAATAAATGTTTTATATATTTTCTACTGTCATTTAATGAATAATGCTATTGCCTCTCTGTAAAACTGTATAGGCCTTTTTACAATAACGCATGATTTCAGTACACCCTGCTGCAGTACTATGCATTTTATATGCAAAGACAATGCACATGTATTACAGTGCACCTCAAAATATTATACCATCAAAAGTTCATTTATTTCAGTAATTCAATTAAAAAAGTGAAACTCATATTCTGTAGATGCGTTACACACAGATATTTCAAGCATTTCTTTCTTTTAAAAACACAAAATTCAGTATCTCAGAAAATCTGAATATTGTGAAATAGTTCAATATTGTAGACTCATGGTGTCTCACTCTAATCAGCTACTTAAGTCAAAACACCTGTAAAGGTTTCTTGAGCCTTTAAATGGTCTCTCAGTCTGGTTCAGTAGGTTACATAATCATGGGGAAGACTGCTGACTTGACAGATGTCCAGAAGACAGTCATTGACACCCTCCATAGGGTAAGTCACAAAAGGTCATTGCTAAAGAGGCTGGATGTTCACAGAGTGCTGTATCCAAGCATATTAATGGAAAGTTGAATGGAAGTAAAAGGTTTGGTAGAAAAAGGTGCACAAGCAACAGGGATAACTGCTGCCTTGAGAGGATTGTGAAGCAAAGGTCATCCAAGAATTTAGGGGAGATTCTCAAGGAGTGGACTACAGCTGGTGTCATTGCTTCAAGAGTCACCACACACAAACATATTGTGGACATGGGCTACAACTGTCGCATTGCTTCTGTCAAGCCATTCCTGAACCAGAGACAGCGTCAGAAGCATCTTACCTTGGATACGGAGAAAGAGGACTGGACTGTTGCTCAGTGGTCCAAAGTCCTCTTTTCGGATAAAAGTATATTTTGCATCTCATTTGGAAGTCAAGGTCCAAGAATTTTGAGGAAGATTACAGAGGCACAGAATTCAAGTTGCATGAGGACAAGTGTGAGGTTTCCACAGTCAGTGATGATTTGGGGTTGCCATGCCACCTGCTGGTGTTGGTCCACTGTGTTTTATCAAGTTCAAAGTCAGCTCAGCCCTCTACAAGGAAATTCTAGAGCACTTCATGCCTCCCTCTCCTGCCTAGCTTTATGGAGATGCTGATTTCATTTTCCAGCAGGACTTGGCACCTGCCCACACTGCCAAAAGTACCAATACCTGGTTTAATAATCCTGGTATTGCTTTGCTTGAGTGGCCAGCAAACTCGCCTGACCTAAACCCCATAGAGAATCTGTGGGGTTTTGTCAAGAGGAAGATGCGACACACCAGACTCAACAATACAGATGAGCTGAAGGCTGCTATCAAGCAACCTGGGCTTCCAGAACACCTCAGCAGTTCCACAGGCTGATCGCCTCCATGCCACACCGACCAAGTATCGATTGCATACTATACATGGACATACGTTTTAGTAAGCCAACATTTCTGTATTAAAAATCCTTTTTTTATTGGTCCTAAGTAATATTCTAATTTTCTGAGATACTGAATTTTGGGTTTTCACTAGTTGTAAGCCATAATCATCAAATTTAAAAGAAAGAAATGCTTAAAATATATCACTATGTGTGTAATGAATCCATATAATATATGAAGTTTACTTTTTTAATTGAATTACTGAAAAAAATTTACTTTTTGATGATATTCTATTTTTTTTTTTAGATGCACCTGTACACAAATTAACTGTGCTTTTGGGATAGGGATGGGTTACATTTCTAATTGTTTGAAGTGTGCAGCCAACCATTTAAAAATGAATGTGCGTAGATCATGTGTGCATATCCGGAGCCTCCAACCAACTTGGGCACTCAAAAATTAGCAGCCTATGCCACTGATTTGATTATCTTTCTAACTTCGCCGCTATCATCCCTGCCCAACTTATTAGATGAATTCAACCACTTTGGGTTTCTGTCCAATTTTAGGATAAATTAGTCTAGGTCTGTGGCTCTGGCAATTGAAATGGAAGCAGCCATGCACAGCCGAAGCAGTGCACACTACCTCGCACATTTGTTACGTTGAAACAAACATTCCTATAGCCCTCAGATGAGTTTCTGAATTGAGTTTTAGCCCCTTGGCTAAATCAATCAAACAAGGTTTACAAAGGTGGGAGAAGAAAGTGTTCACTTGGTTTGGCCAAAATAGCATTCTTAAAATGAATGTTCTCCCTCGGCTGTTATATTTGCTTGCAGGCTCTTCCCATTTAGTTACCACAGATTTTTTTTTAAAGGGTTTGAGAACCAAGTTCCTCCATTTCAGGTGGGGAGGCAAGCCTGCACACATTTATAATTGTTAGAAGTGGACTGTGAGCTGCTGGTAACCCCTAGAACATAACAGTAATGCATAATTTTCAAGCAGCTGAGCATTAGGGCCCACTTGCCATGCTGACACATTTATGTGTAATAAAGGAGTTAAAGTGGTTGTAAAGTTAAAAAAAAAAAAAAAGAAAAATCACTGCCAGCCCCTCTGTTTTATGAAGCCATCCTACACTGTGTAAGCGTTAGTGTAAAATGATGCCTCTAAATACCTTATCTCCAATCTTTTATGGGTGGTCACGTGACCTCTGGCCGTTCTCCTCCTCCGATCTAAGGGCTACAGGGGCCGAGATCTCTTCTGAACTCAGCCGAGAAGGTCACATGACCACAGTGCTCTCTACTCAGCCCCTCCTGCTGTAGCTTTTAGAAGTGGAGGAAAGCGGCTAAAAAACATTTAAGCTAAGGTATTTAGAGGCATCGTTTTACAATAACACTTACTCAGTGTAGGATAGCTTCATAAAAGAGAGGGCCTTGCAGTAATATGTATTTAACTTTACTTTACTTTTAATAGGGGAGGGGTGGCACACACAAACAAACCGACTGAGAGGAGAGCAGCAGGACGACAGAGACACATAAATTCACCACAGTAATCATGGATCAGCAGCCATGATTACCGTGCGTGGTCAGCACACCAAGGAGAACACAGGCACAGGCAGGATCAACCAGGTTTTTTAAAGCTTAGAGAGTTACAGGTTAAACAGCACAAGCACTGTGCTGTTAAATCTGCTTTAAGGGGAACATGGTATTTTTTATGGGGTTACAACCACTTTAAAGATCTTTGAGACTGAATTACTTCACAATACATGCGGCTTGGGAGGTCAGGGATGGCTTGTTTTAAAGCCTTTTTTACACTTTGGTATGAATATGTAAGCACTTTAATATCCATAGTCTGGCCATAGAAATACAAAAATCGTGTTGCGCTGTCTCTTGAAATTACATGTTCCACCCGCTCCTACCTGGTCTATTCTAACAGACATAAACATTGTACAAATAGAGGATACGCCATTAAACCATATGCTTTTTTTTTTTTTTTTTTTAGCCCCTTTACATTGGCCGGAGTTGTTGCTTTAAATAAGATGTGGTGCCTGGACCCAGTAGGCAGGGCTTCCAATTTTGCTGCACAGTGCTGTCATCATCGGGTGCTGCATCTACAAGTTCATTATTTTTAGAAGTGGACCTGTGACCCCTAGACGGTGACCCCTAGAACATAACAGCAACACATATATGCTGGGCATTAAGGCCCACCTCCCATGCTGTCGCATTTACTGTATATGTAATGCTATCATAAAGGGGTTAAAGATCTTTGAAACTGAATTACTTCACAATACATGTAGCTCGGGAAGTCAGGGATGGCTTGTTTTCAAGTTATTTTTACTTTTTGTTAAAGATATGTAAGCACTTTAATGTCCATAGTCGTAGCATAGAAATACAAAAATTGTGTTGCGCTGTCCCTTTTAATTACATCCCACAGAAAAAGCAATCACAGCGAAAACATCATAATATAAATGGATGTGAATATATGAATGACCCAATAAAATGCACACAATATTACTGATACTGTTAGTCAATAAAATGATCAAAAGTGAGCAAATAAAAGTCTATATACTCTGGCAGTGTGAAAAAATCCAGTGCTCCAACACCTCATACACATTCTGCTTACTAGAAGTTTAGACCTCAGAGTAAGGAGATCTAACCGTGCTTTAGTAACATCCAAGTATGACCCAGGCGGCCTGAATAGATCTCTCCCTCTCAGGTTATCCAATAATGATAAGCTCTATGGCAACCAGCAACCAGCATATAAAAAATAAAAAAGAGGAACTCTATAGTGTCGCAAGCAATCACATAATTTGCTATGTAAAAGAAAGAAACTCACATTGTAAAATAAAAGCATGTAAACAACAGCACTGCTCTGACAGCTGGGCGTGATGATGTCACCACTAAGCTGGGCCCGGGGTTTGCCCAGATAGGTAGCTCTAATACTGCCAGAAGAGGCTGATTAAAGTGGATTTACAGTCGGCACACATAATTTGTAATAAAAACATCTTTGTCATTCTGAAGCTTCCCTCCAACCACTTTGCATATTATTTTTTATATATTGTGATTCTGTACTTACCAAATATGTTATTTGGTAAGTACAGAAGTAAATATATATGCTATAATTTGAAAAAAAGAATTGTTGCTCTATATAAAGATGGCCTAGGCTAGCTCACAGCAGCTGAACGTTTTAAGAGAATATGTGCCAGGGAAACATATTGGATATATTCCCTGGACTCTCTTTCGCCTGGTGGCCTCAATGAGGGCATTGAAATTGCCACCATACTGTGAATGGTGATGTCATACATGCACAGGCTGTACATGCGTTTCAGGCATATAGATCTGTATGCACGTTTATATGTGCATATGGATATATATGGGTGTACATGTATATATCTATATATTTTTTAATACATTATTCATTCCATCCAATTCATATATTATACAATTATCTATACTCTGTGTCCTCATATTGTTTCATCATTCATACATTTAAATTCTTTGACATTTATCACTATAATTTTTTACATAAATATATTTTTTTGTCAATTTTTATTTAGTAACATTTTTTACTTTTATTTTGATTTTATTTTACATTTATTATTATTATTCTTTCCTTTATTATAATTTTCTCTATTCTCACGTTTATGACTCATCCCCCTCCCAATAACAATATACACTATTTAATATTATTTTAGTCTATGGCAAAATAGCCTTTCATATACAGTCATTTGGTACTATTTTTAATATAGCCATTTTTTATCACACAGTACTATTATATTATGAATTTGTGTATTTTATCTATTTATCTTATTAGATTATATGGCTGAGGATTAATTGTGTTTTTAATTATATCTTATTGATATCCTTGTATGCCTGATCATTTGTATATCTGTACTCATTAGACATGTCCCCCTTTTTAGTTTATCTGCATTTCCCCTCCCACTCCGTTCGTTATTTAAATGTGCTCTATCCCCGCTTGTGTCCTTTTTGCCGTGAAGAAGGAGCCCGGCAGTACGCACACTCGGAAACGCGTTGCACATACATGACGTCATCCTGATCCGACCGCCAACCAAGCCTCGTTTTCAGTGACTACATCGAGCCTGTTTCCAGCTCCGCCGTACTTGCCGGCCGCGGCGAGGAGACTTCAGCTCCAGCGGGATGGCTGCATAGGATTGGATGACAGTTCTCACTGTGACGGTGGCAGGTATCAGACCCCTGGCCTTCTCATCCAACTCGTGACCAAAGACCAGGCAATCTCACACCCTGCCGTCACTTGCGTAACAATGCCACTCTCAGCTGCACCCGGCACACAGATTGTCCAGCTTGCAGTACCACAATCTAAATGCCAGCAGACTGAGAGCGGTTGTCACCGGGCTAATTAAACCATTAACCCTTTCTCTGCCACCACCGCTACGTTAGAATGAGCCCAGCGGACGCTCGTAATTTTAGAAATACCAATTATGACTTTAGAATAATCATCTGTAACACACATTGTCACCTCAGACAGGAATGTTCAGGGGATTTATTCTATACAGTAGCGCTCCTCCAAGAGGCAGGTTCTTTGGTTAGCTTGCGTTAAGAGCTTAGAGACAAAGTTAACACTTTTTAATATAAGGTTTAATTATAAAAAAGGTTCAAATTGGTGCAAATAAAAATATTTACAGAAAAATGGGTTACAAAGAAATAGAGACACAATTCAGCAATTTAGAAGAATAGATAAAGAATTAGAAATGAAATACTTGTATTCAAAGTCCCAAGTGTATCTTAGTTTCAGAAGCTGAACATGATCGGTCCTCTAGCTTGATGTTACTGCTTTGATGGTAAGATGAGAACTGAGAGCTCCATCAGCGTCTCTCTTTTTCTCTGACCCGCAGGGGGTGTCACCCGAGGTCCTTGACCAATAAACACAGTGGCCATGGGCGGCCCTACAGTTTAGACAATATCAAGGAACCTCCCGTAAGGACAGAATTATAACAGAATTCATATCTTGAAATATGTAATGGTTAAATTCTTGAAACTGATATTTTATTGTACGGCATTGAATTCTATTTTCATAGACACCAAACACAGGTTATCTCGTAATAACCTCTGACCCGTAAGGCATCTGACCACTAGCTTGTCTTCCCTAGGAGTGAACGTAATCAAGTTTGATCTTAATTCGATCGGTATTTTATGTGGCATTCAAATATATACTTTTTGTCAAGGTGTCATGTTCGGGTAAAAAGTTATGAATCGGTAATGGATTTGTGAGATGTAGGTGTTACCTTTTAATTAACAACTGGGCTTGTGGAATTTACAAGACAGCCTCCCTGGCCAACTGCTCAGACCTCGGTCTGCGTTTGAGATAAGATCTGCTCGTTTATGACCCCATGCTGTTCTTGAAGACATAACTTCTGCTAGAATGTGCAGATAAGGCTTTTGTTTGAAGCTGGTATACTGATTAGGGGAAGGTGGGTGCTACTTTAGCTCGAGTGAGAGAAAGGGGGGGGAGGAAAATCTAAACGAACTGGTCGCCTGTGTCACTGGACAACATGGACGCCGTGATGACAAAATGGTGTCCTAACGCACGACACCATTACAATCACCTCCCATCCACATCGGAACTATCCAAAAGGGTTTCTTTACACGAGTACATGCTTGCAGATGTGAGTGCATATTTTTATTAATTAAATGTACACATAACGTCTACACTTAGAGGCGCCGCTGTTTTTCTTTGTTAAAAGAAGATTGTCAAGACCCTGAAACTGAGCTGAAACACAGTGGCCAAGACCATACAGCGGTTTAACAGGACAGGTTCCACTCAGAACAGGCCACGCCATGGTCGACCAAAAAAGTTGTGCATGAGGTGCAAAGTTGTGCTTTCCAGAGGTTAAAGTTTGAAATAGCCAATAAATTTCGTTCCACTTCATGATTGTGTCCCACTTGTTGTTGATTCTTCACAAAAAATTACAGTTTTATATCTTTATGTTTGAAGCCTGAAATGTGGCAAAAGGTTGCAAAGTTCAAGGGGGCCGAATACTTTCGAAAGGCACTGTAAGTCCCATTTGGGAAAACTCTTTATAGGTGCTGGTCTGGAGCGGGTAAGAGCCCTGAAGAATCTGGTGACCAGAGATTCTGAGGCAATAGGTTTTTCTAGGAATACTCCCAAGGCCGCTACTTGCACCTTGAGGGTACTCACCGCCAAACCCCTCACTGCACCCTCTTGTAGAAACTCCAAAATTGATACAATACTATCCGATTTTCGATCTCTTGAACCACACCAGATATTATAAGTTTTCCAAACTTTGGCATATATATCTCTAGTAACCTTCTTCCTACTGGCAAGTAAAGTGGTTACTACCGCGTCTGCAGAGTGCTTTCCTTTTTAGTAGTTGCTCCTCAGATACCAGGCGGTGAGGTTTAGCTTTTCTACTTCTGAGTGACAGACTGGTCCCTGAAGAAGCAAGTCCTGATGATGAGGGAGCTGAAAGGCAGGTTTGGCTGCCAGTTGAAGTACAGTTAAAAACCAGGCCCTTTTGGGCCAATATGGTGTGTAAACTTTTGGAGGGGATGATAAGGGACTATATCGTAGAGTATGCTAAAGACAACAACATCATCAGTAGTAACCAGCACGGGTTTACAAATGGGCGATCTTGTCAAACCAATCTCTTAGCATTCTACGAGGAAGTGAGCTGTGAGCTAGATAGGGGGAGACCAGTGGATGTGGTGTACTTGGATTTCGCTAAGGCGTTTGATACAGTTCCCCACAAGCGCTTAATTTATAAAATAAGGTCTGCAGGTATCGACAGCAGGGTTTGCTCTTGGATACGGAATTGGCTAAAAGGCCGTGTCCAAAGGGTAGTAATAAACAGCGCATACTCAGACTGGTCTGAGGTAGTAAGCGGGGTGCCCCAGGGCTCAGTCCTGGGACCAACCTTGTTCAATTTATTCATAAACAGCATTGAGGACGGGATCAGTAGTTCGTTATCAGTTTTTGCAGATGACACAAAATTGGCCAGGGCAATAACTGCACAGCATGAAGCAGATATCCTACAGAATGACCTGGACAAAATTACGGAGTGGGCAACGACATGGCAAATGAGGTTTAATGTGGAGAAGTGTAAGGTTTTGCACTTGGGGACCAAAAACATAAAAACACAATACACGTTAGGAGGGGAACCCTTGGGGGAATCAAAAATGGAGAAGGATCTGGGAGTCTTAGTTGATGATAGATTAGGCAACAGCATGCAATGCCAAGCGGCAGCTTCCAAAGCCAACAGAATATTAGCATGCATAAAGAAAGGGATGTATTCCAGAGATAAGACTATAATCCTTCCACTTTATAAAACTCTGGTCCGACCGCATCTGGAGTATTCTGTCCAGTTCTGGTCGCCAGTCCTCAGGAGGGATGTGTTGGAGCTGGAGAAAGTCCAGAGAAGGGCAACTAAACTGATTAGGGGGTTGAAGGACCTTACCTATGAAGAGCGGCTGCAATCGCTCGATTTATTTTCCCTGGAGAAAAGACGTCTGAGAGGGGACATGATAGCAATTTATAAATATCTTAATGGGGATCTCAGCTTAGAAGAAAAGCTGTTCATTCGAAGGAATTGCATGAGGACTCGAGGACATACAATGCGATTAGAGGAGAAGCGTTTTAACCTCAGGCAACGTGGGGGGTTCTTTACTGTTAGGGCTACAAGATTGTGGAATTGTCTACCACAAGAGGTGGTTTCTGCGGGTAGTATGGTGACTTTCAAAAGACTCTTAGACTTACATCTCAAGGATCAGGAGATTGAGGGCTACGTTAGATGATTACAGTCACACACACCTACACAGGTTGAACTGGATGGACTATTGTCTTTATTCAACCTCACCTACTATGTAACTATGTAACTATGTAACTGAGGTTCTTTCCATCTGTATCTTTCTTAGTACAAGGGGAATAAGTTAAAAGGCGGGAAAGGCGTACCCCTCCTGGAATGTGTACAGCAGAGAGGTCTGGAACTAACCGTTCTGCCCGCCTTAGAATGTCGGCTACTTCCTGAGCCGCCAGCACACTTCTCATGCCCCCTTGGTGATTGGCATAGGCCACGGCCATGGCATTGATTGAATCTGTACCGGATATCCCTGGAGAGAAACTGTCCAATGATCCAGGGAGAGTCTGATCGCTCAGAGCTCCAGTAGCCTGGACCCCTCCAGAATCTAGACCCCTTGACCACAGTCCGTACTGAGGATGCCTCCCCACCCTGATAGACTGGGGTCCGTGGTGACAAGAGGGCAGTCGAAGACTCCGCTCACAAAAGCAGATCGTCCAGGTACCCCAGTATCGCGATTCCCCGCTGACGCAGTAATGCTAGAACCAGGGTCAACAATTTTGTGAAGACCATAGGAGGCGAGACCAAAGGGTAACCCCACAAATTGATAATGCTCCTCACCCACAGCAAAGCAGAGGAAGCGCTGATGGACGATACAAATGGGGATGTGAAGGTAAGCGCCCTTAACCACTTAAGCCCTGGAGGATTTGGCTGCTGAAAGACCAGGGGGTATTTTGCAATTCGGCACTGCGTGACTTTAACGCACAATTGCGCGGTCGTGCGACGCTGTACCTAAACGAATTTGATGTCCTTTTTTCCCCACAAACAGAGCTTTCTTTTGGTGGTATTTGATTACCTGTGTGATTTTTTTATCATGCGCTATAAACAAAAAAAGAACGTCAATTTTGCAAAAATAACAATATTTTTCACATTTTTTTATATGAAATTCCCCCCCCCCCCAAAAAAAATGTAAAAATCAAAATTTTTTAACATTTTCGGCCAATTTGTTTTATGCTACATATGTTTGGTTTAAAAAAAAAAAAAAAAAAAAAAAAAAAAAAAAAAAAAAAAAAATCGCAAAAAGCGCATTTGGATTGGTTTGTGCAAAAGTTATCGCATTTACTAACAAAGGGAAAGATTTTTGTCATTTTTTGTTGTTTTTTTTTTTAATGCGTAATGGCGGCGATCTGCGTTTTTTTTTTTTGCGGTACTGCGACATTGGGGCGGACAGATCGGACCCTTGACTGACATTTTTGGGGTTACCAGTGACATTTCTACAGTAATCAGTGCTATACATATGCACTGTTAGTGTAAAATTACACTGGCAGTGAAGGGGTTAACTTTATTTGAGAGGGAGGGGCTGTGTGTGTCCCTAGGGGCGTGATTCTAACTGATTGGCTGTGGCTTGAGCTGTAGGAACAATGATCAACGGTCCTACATAGTAGAACCGTATGATCATTGTTTCTAAGCAGGGGAGAATGACAGGCAGCTTGTTTACACTAGCCGCCTGCCTTTCTCCCTCTCCCCCCCGACGATCGCTGAGTCACACGCACGGGGGGGTTCAGGGAGCGCACCGGCGCGCGCTCGCTCCCCAGAGCCTCACAGGCTAGTGACGTACCGATACGTCACTCTGCCTGTGAGGGGCTGACCTCCGCAGTATATGTACTTGCGGCGGTCGACAAGTGGTTAGTGTCGATGGATGCGAGAAAGTCCCCCTGATGTAGGGATGCTACCAGAGTGACTCCATTTGGACTCCATTTGAAACTTCTGTATCCTCACAAAGCACTTCAGCACCTTGAGGTCAAGAATTGGATGCACTCTGCCCTACTTTCTGGGAACCGTAAACAGGTTTGCATAGAAACATTGAAAGCATTCCGACATTGTAACCAGGACAATCAGTCCTTGAGACAACAAGTCTTGCACTGCCCCATAGAGATCCTGTAAGCGATCTGGGGATAAGTGCAGGTTAGAAGGAAAGAACCTTGCCGGCGGAAATAATCGAAACTCGATTTTGTAGCCAGATCGAACGACTTAGTGGTCCCACTTGTCCTGAATTAGGAAGGCCCACAGGTCCAGAAAACAGCAAAGACATCCTCCCACCCTTGATACAGGTGAGGGCACCCCTTAATGCGGAGGAGTATTTGTCCGCAGGCCTAGAAGATCCTGCTCTTGGTTTGCACGACCAAGACTTCTTGGAACCCCCAGTGGAGGCCCTGAAGGATTTTTATCTCTTGCCCTGAGATCCTGAGGGACGAAAAAGACACTTGTGAGCAGAAAGGGATGGTCCCTTTCTGCGACTGGACTTCTTACCTTTGGAAGCCTGAGCAGGAAGAGTACTTTTTCCCCCTGTGAGGCCTTTGATGATGTCATCCAAGGAAGTTCTAAATAGGTGATCTCCTACAAATTGAAGATCGGACAGGGCCTTCTTAGGAGCCTGGTCCGTGGACCAGCATTTTAGCCAGATAATGCGCTGCAGGACCACCGCAGAGACAGTCTAGAAAGCAAGTAAGTGGCATCCAAAGAAGAACTGTAGCCCTTGGACCAATTGATCTGTCAGCTCCACAAACTCAAGAGGGAGCTGTTCCTCCTCCAGGTTCCGGCGTAAAACCTTTGCCTATTCAGTCATAGCTTGGGACACCAGGGTGATGGTAAAACACCGGCCTAAGTGCCGACCAAGCCACAGTGAACATATGGCCACTCCCAGTGCAGCCCCAGAGGACCCGGCTTCTTCAGAGTGGATCAGGTGGTGAAACGGGATTCAGTGACTCCATGAATGGAGAGGGAATCTGCACCACAAGTGTAAAAACACACTGTAAGGGACGCCCCACCGCACTGTCCGCACAAGGCCCAGCACAGCACTACTGCTGTATAGCAGCAGGAAGCCCCAAGCACTCCCCACCACCGGACAAGCTCACAGGAAGCTTCTGCACAGCGATCAGTAAAAGGCATGTCCGGCTATTTGCACTAGAGGCCGAGGACTTCCCACCGTCCATCTGAGCTTCAAAAACATGGCCGCCACTTTTTAAAGGCATACTATAGGAAAATAGCCGCCGAGGCTACACAAACATGGCCGCCGATCTGTAGCAAACCAGGCTACAAGAAAATGGTGGCACCATGCGACTCCCGCGGCCAGAAAAAATGGTCCCCAACAGAGTTGGGGGCACAGACAGGTGCCCCCACTAGGCCCATCCCCCTCAAGAAGCGATAGTTTGGGGCATCCCCCCACTCCCATCGCCAGTACCGCACTCCAATTCACCTTAAAAAAGGTATGTCGAGGGGAGGTGGATAGGCAGATAGGGCCACAGAGACCACCGAGCTGGGGGGGAGGGGGAGATGCGATTTGGGGGGAGGGGAACTCGGGGGTCCAACCACTCCAGGGGGGCCCACGCCCCAAAACCTGCCAGAGGTAGAGGGGGGACAGCTACTTGCCACACTATAAACAAGGTAGGCACCACTTGACAGGACACCACTCCATCATAATGTGGGTGCTGTTGGCCAGGAGGAAACACTGCGACCAGACCAAAGCCATTTCGGATGCACCCCCGCGAGACGTTTAACTCACAGGCCAGCCCCTGTCCTGCACGCGCTCCCTGGCCGGACTGGGGGGGACCCGAAGGATATAGATTATCCAGTTCACCACCTGGCAGTTTATAGTAGATTCTCACAGGAACAAAATAAAAAAGGAAAAAATTCCAATAAAAAGAAAAAAAAAAGCTAGGACCAGAGATTCCAGTAAGGAACTAGGTCCTTACTCCTGACTAGGCAAAAAAAAAAACCTGAATACTTATAGCACGAAGTGGGATTATAGCCCCCAGGGACTGCCCCATAGGCGTGCTTAAGCTTTTCTCTTCCTAGTGTCCTACTCCTGTAGGGGGCTGCATAGTCCTACGGTCATGAACATGAAGAGCTGTGTCCGTCAATGAACGAAAGAGAAATCCCATTTTCTTTCGTTCGACGGACACAGCGTTCCATACATTAAAACTAGTGGGACACCCAAAAGCAGTGCCAAAAGGAAAAGGAGGGCTGGGGAAATAACCCAAGGCTAAACATAAGTGCCCTTAACCAGGTCACAGGAGCCCTGTCCGAAAAATAAAGGTTTAACCACTTCCCGCCCCCCCTATAGGCAAATGACTGCGGGAAGGTGGTTGCATTATCCTGACCGGACGTCATATGATAATCTGACACACATCACTCTCACACACCGCATCTCCGATCTCGGTAAAGAGCCTACTGACGGGGGGGTGGGGAGGGGTCTGCACTAGTAATTAGATCATCAATTACCAGTGCAGACCCTTGGGGGAAGGTGCCACTAGAACCACTAGGGATTCCCACCCATGACCCCAGGGATGCCCACCCGGGATGGCAATCAGGGCTCAGGGATCCCGCCAGTGCCCTCCCCATCAGTGCTGCCCACCAATGCCCATCATTGCCATCTATCAGTGTCACCCACCAGTGCCGCCTATCAGTGCCTCCCATCAGTGCCCATCAATGCCCAGCAGTGCAACATATCAGTGCCACCCCATCAGTACAGGACAAAAAAAACTTATCTATTTACTAAATTGTATAACAAACAAAAAACCTTTTTTTTTTTAAACTTCTCAGTCTTTTTTTATTAGTTTAGCAAAAAAGAAAAAAACGTGCGGTGATCAAATACCACCAAAAGAAAGCTCTATTTGTGGGGGAAAAAAATGTTGGTTTAGGTACAGTGTTGCATGACTGCGCAATTGTCATTCAAAATGCAACAGCGGTAAAAGCTGAAAAATGGCCTGGGCAGGAAGGGGGTGAAAGTGCCCGGTATTGAAGTGGTTAAAGAAAAAACACCCCTTAAGAGGGAACAGCCCCTCTTAAACAGCAGCCTGCAAATCTTTGTGGCCAAAAAAAGCATCTGCAGATGCCAAAGTATCTACCTCTTAGAATTTCGTGAAGGTATGCACGGACGACAAGTGGCCGCCTTGCAAACTTGCGTTATTGAAGCCTGATGACGGAAGGTCCATGAAGCACTCAGCGCCCAAGTAGAATGAGCTGTGACAGGGAAAGGTGGAACCTGACCTTTAATAGGCCTGAGTCACCGTCTGTCTGATCCATCTGGAGATGGTACCCGAAGAAGCAGCCAGCCCTTTTCTTGGTCTGACCTATGAAAAGACTCATTAGCTGCCAGATACAACTGACTTGCACAAACCACATCCGAGATAGGCAAGGCAAATTCCTTGGGATGAGCCAGCTTGGGACACAAGGAAGGCAACACAAAGTCCTCATTCAAATGGAAGTCAGAGACCACTTTGGGCAGGAATGATGGACAGGGACGAAGAACCACTTTATCGCTATGGACCACTAAATAGGGCCTGTGACAGGATAATGCAGCCAATTCCGATACCCTGCAGGCCGAGGTAAAAGCAACCAATAATTTCACCTTCTGGGATAAAGTAGGCAAGGCAATCTCCCGAATATTCTAAAATGGAGGTTTCTGGAGAACTGAAAGCACTAAATTGAAATCTCACGGTGGCAAGAGAGCCGTACAGGTGGGGCCACATGTCAAATCCTCTGAATTAAGGTACGAACTAAAGAGTACGTGGCTAAGGGTTGCTGAAAGAAGATTGCCAAGGCAGACATCTGGCCCTTGATGGTACTCAAGGCCAACTTCTGATCCACGCCCTGTTGAAGAAAGATTAAGATCCGAGCCACAGAAAAGGATCGAGGATGAGCGCCAATCGACTCACACCAAGAAATTTACGCTTTCCATGTACGATGATATATCTTGCTGGAAAATAGAATTTTTGTAAGAACTTACCGTAAAATTATTTTCTCTGAGTCCTCTGACAGTCACCGCCCACTCATACAGTCTTCACTACTGGGTATTGGTCTTATCCACAGGAGTAAGCTAGGCAGAAATTTTGTTAGAAATATTCACAAAAACTTTGCATAGACACACCTACAGGGGGCTGTCCCTCTGGTCCAATACCCCCCTGCTAGCAGCATTCCCAATTCAGTTTGGTAGCAAGCAGTAGATAGTCCATGAACCCCAAAAGAGGGGTGGGAGGCGGCAACTGTCAGAGGACTCAGAGAAAAGAATTTTACGGTAAGTTCTTACAAAAATTCTATTTTCTCTTACGTCCTCTGACAGTCGCCGCCCACTCATACAGTCTTCACTACTGGGATGTCCCAAAGCAGTGTAGATGTGAGGGGTGGGACACGTAACCGTCTAAAAGGCAACGCAGCACCCAGGTCAGAGAAAAGAACCTTATCTGAATCAGAAAGGTAAAACACTGGGTAACAGGAAAGCTTAACAGGAGCGAACAAACCCAGGAAAGCAAAATAACCAAGGGGTAAAAAACCCCAACAGAAGGGGACAGGCGAAAAAACGCCATGTCTCCCCTAAGGCACTGCCACACTCAGAACTTTGCGGCCAAAGGAGGCATCTGCCAAAGCCAAAACATCAAGTTTGTAAAATGTTGTAAAGGTGTGCACGGACGACCAGGTCGCCGCTTTGCACACCTGGGACACCGACGCATGATGGCAGAAGGCCCAAGAGGCACTCACCGCTCTGGTAGAGTGCACCGTGACAGGGAAGGGCGGAACCCGTTCCCTAAGCAAATAAGCCTGTACAATCGTCTGTCTGATCCATTTAGAAATGGTTGCCGCAGACGCAGCCATACCCTTCCGTGGTCCCTCAGGAAGGACAAAAAGAGAATCCGACTTTCTGAAGGATTCAGTAGACGACAGGTACACCCTGATCGCCCGGACTACATCCAAGGAATGCAAGGCAAACTCTTTAGGATGCTTAGGATTCGCACACAGCGAAGGCAAGACAATGTCCTCGTTGAGATGAAAAATCGGACACCACCTTTGGAAGGAAGGATTGATGAGGTCGCAAGACCACCTCATCCCTATGAACAACCAGGTAGGGGGAGCGGCAAGACAGAGCCGCCAACTCCGACACACTGCGAGCAGATGTGATCGCCACCAGAAAGGCGACCTTCCGTGACAGCACAGGCAGAGGAATCTCCCGGATGTTCTCAAATGGAGGACGTTGAAAAACAGACAGAACCAAATTCAAGTCCCAAGGAGGCAAGGGTGCCCTCCTAGGGGGAGCCAGATGACGCACCCTTTGAATAAAGGTGCGGATCAAGGAATTTGAGGCCAATGGGCGCTGGAAAAGAATAGCCAGCGCAGATAACTGACCCTTAATAGTGGTCAGCGCAAGACGCTGGTCCACACCAGATTGCAGGAAGGCCAACACCCTCGCCACCTAAAAGGAGCGAGGATGGAAACCCTGCGATTCACACCAGGTGAAATAAGCCTTCCAGATACGATAATAAATCTTACCGGACAAGGCCTTCCTAACCTTGAGTAGGGTAGGAATGACCGCCGACGAGAGACCCCGATCTCTCAAGACCTGGCTTTCAACAGCCACGCCGTTAAAGCCAGCGACTGTAAAGCAGGATGGAAGATCGGCCCCTGAGACAGCAGATCGTCTCGTAACGGGAGCCGCCAGGGAGGCTCGACGACCAGTTGCATGATGTCCGCGTACCAAGACCGGCACGGCCAGTCCGGGGCCACTAGAATCACCAACCTCGGTTCCGAGACCAACCCGCGAAGGAGCCTGGACAACAACTGAATTGGGGGGGGGGGGGGGGAGTCATAAATCAGGCAATACCGATTCCAAGGCACTACCAACGCGTCCGAGGCGTCTGCCAGAGGGCCGCGTGTTCTTGCCACGAACCTTCCCACCTTGTTGTTTAGACGAGATGCGAACAGATCCACGTCCGGGGATCCCCATCGCGCACACAGCATCTGAAACACCTCCGGGTGTAGGGACCATTCCCCCTGGTCGAGGGTCTGACAGCTCAGATAGTCGGCCTGCCAGTTCTCCACACCTGGAATGTGAACTGCCGAAATCGCCGAGACCTACGTCTCAGCCCAGGACAGGATCTCGGCCACTTCCTTGGCCGCCCGGACACTCCTGGTGCCCCCTTGGTGATTTATGTAAGCCACCGCAGTTGCTTTGTTCGTCTGCACACGCACAGGGCGGTCCCGAAGATGATCCGACCAACGGAGGAAACATAGTCTGATCGCTCGCAGTTCCAAGACATTTATCGGTAGGGAGGATTCCTCCTCCGACCAAGTGCCCTGGGCAGACAAATTGTCCAGAACGCCACCCCAGCCCGACAGGCTGGCGTCCGTGGTGACCACCGTCCATAACAACGGCCGGAAAGGATTTCCCTTCCATCAGAGCCGGAGACTGGAGCCACCACAGAATATCCGTCCTGACTTGGTGGCTCAAAGAGATCCTCCTTTCCAAGGAATGAGGACGTCTGTCCCACCTGGCCAGAATCTCCGCTTGCAGAGATCGTGTGTGGAACTGTGCAAATGGTATCGCCTCGAAAGCTGACACCATCAATCCCAGGGACCGCATGCAGGTCCTGAGCGATGAGGACTCGTTCCTGAGGGACCTGGAGTTTGTCCTCCGGCAGGAAGACTTTTGCCTGGGCGGAGTCCAGAACCATCCCCAGGCAAGGGAGGCGAACAGAAGGAGACAATGTCGACTTCTGAAAATTGATGGTCCACCCGAACTCCTGGAGCATCTGAACCGTGGTTGACAGGTCGCGCAACAGAGTGGCACTGGAACTCGACCTTAACAGGAGATCGTCCAGATACCCAAGGATTGCAATCCCCTGCGCCCGTAACAGGGCCTGGACAGGAGCAACCACTTTGGTAAACACCCTTGGATCCGAAGCGAGACCGAAAGGCAACGCCACGAACTGAGTGTTCCTCCGCGATTGCGAATCAGAGGTACCTTTGATGACCTACGTAGATGGGGGATGTGTAAATACGCATCCTTGAGGTCGATGGAAGCCAGGAAATCTCCTGGACTCAGGGAGGCCACCACCGATCTGAGGGATTCCATGTGGAACTTTTGAACCTGCACAAAGCGGTTCAGAAACTTTAGGTCCAGAATTGGACGCACCTTGCCCTCCTTTTCTTGGCACCGTGAACAGATTTGAGTAAAAACCCTGAAACTTGTCCCGATGTGGCACCGGGACGATCACCCCCTGGAAGAGGAGATCCCAAACCGCCCGTTGGAGATCTTGGAAATGATCTGGGGTCAAATGAAGATTTGAGGGAAAGAATCTGTCTGCTAGGCGTGATCGAAATTCGATCTTGTACCCTGACCGAATGAGTTCCAGAACCCATCTGTCCTGAATATTGGCCAGTCAATGTTCGGGGAAAAAAGCGCAAACGCCCCCCCACCCCTGAAACGTGTGAGGGCACCCCTTCAGGTCGAGGCCAGTGTGGGCGGCTTTTGACTTGCCCGCCCAAGGCTTCTTCTGGCCACCAGAGGCCTTGAAGGATTGGCCCCCGTCTTGTGCCTTGAAGGCACGAAAGGGCCCCTGGTTAGGTTTAAAGGAAGGGCCCTGCTTACAGCGGAAAGACTAGCCCCTGGACACCTGGGGCAGCAGTGTGCTTATAGCCCCAGTGACCCCCTTCACCAATTCGTCCAGGGAGTCCCCAAAAAGGCGATTCCCTGCATAAGGGATGTCAGAAACGGTCTTCTTGGAAGACTGGTCGGCCGACCAGCTTTTCAACCACACAATGCGATGGATCGTCACTGCGACTGCAGATAAGCGCGAGACTAAAGGGGCCTCATCCAAGGCCGCGTCACACAGGTATAAAACAGCCTGAATAATTTGGTCTTACCATCTCCAGAGTAGCAGGAGGGGCGAAATCAGCCACAAGGGTGCGTCTTAGCATCTTAGTCCACTCCACCACAGCCTGAGAGACCATTACTGAGGCGAACACGGGTTTCATCAAGGAACCTGCCACCAGATAGGAGTGGTGGGTAAGAGACTCCACCCGCCTATCCGCCGGGTCCTTAAACACCGGAGAATCCTCCGCAGGCATCAGAGTGGCTTTATTTAACCTGGACACTGTGTGGTGTACCTTAGGGGCCACAGTCCAGCGCAAATCCACCGGGGACGCAAAGGGATAACGGTACTGAAACCGCTTAGGCACCACAAAATTGCGCTTTAAATTGCACTATTGTTCGTTCACTGTTTCATGAAACTCAGCGGGACAGGGAAACACCTGAACCGACTTCTGGGATTTGCAGGTCCCAAAGGAAGACCGCTTACCCGGCCATTGGGGCTCATCTTCTAAATGTAGCGTGTCTTTAACAGAGCTAATATGAGCGCAGACATTGCAGCGCGTTCTCTGGCCGACCCGGAGGGGGAACCCTCCTCCTCCTCCCCCCCCATCCAACTGAGACCCCTCAGGGGGTACACTGTCCATGGCAACCATATCTAGCTCCGAATCAGAAGATTGAGAAGCCTGGGCCTTTTCTTAGAAGCCCGCTCAGACATCAACAGATCCACTTTTGAACCTAAAGTCATAAGTGCAGCAGTAAGTTAGACTATTGCAGAGGATTCAGGAGTACCTGAACTCTCCACCAGAGCTGGGGGAAATTTGCTATCCTGGGACTCCATCAGAAACACTTAGAGATTAAATGGCGCTGGCCCTTTAAAAATCGGCTATAGCGGCAGTTCACACCGCAATGCACCACAATGAGCGACTAGCCTGTGCTACTAAACACTGAAAGATAACTGCCAGCACAGCTATAAACCAGAAAAAATAGCGAAAAAGCCCCCCAGAAGTGTGTCTTTACTGTACCCACGCTGCCAGCTCGATCTGTGTGCTTGGAAAGAGGAAATGATGTCACGCCACTAGAGGCCGAACAAAGGTCTGAGCCACAAGAAAATGGTTGCCAATGTAAGTCTATGGGGGAGGCTCCGAGAAAATGGCCGCTGAGCACATGAGGAAACACATTGCCCACACTAAAGATGGCGCCCAAAAGGGTGCCAAGGCATTACAGAAAATGGCTGCTGCCCTCACAAAGAGGCCAAATAGCCTGCCCACATCATGGCGGCCCCGCTTTTTTTACACCGATGCGGCCCCCACAAACATGTCTGTAACCCCAAAACGTTGCACAAGCATCACAAGGGACTCAGGGACCCCTGCAACCCCCCCCACACCGCAGCAGTACCGCTATGGCGCCCCCGCAGGGACACACGGGAAACATACTGACAGACATGAGGGGGATATCACAGACTCCACATAGACTGCCATCCCCATAACAGAGGCCCAACATACACCCCCCCCGACAGAAAATGCCATAGAGGGGTAGCATGGAAGTCACCGGTCCAGCGAAAACGTGGGTACCGCTCTGTGACAGGAAGCCTCCCACTCTGGGTGGGGGTGCCGTCAGCCAAACAGGACGCTAGCAACACGCGGCGTACCGCAGTTGAGACATCCCAGCGAAGTAGCCACTCCGCAGGCTTTGTCCCTGAGGACAGGTCGTTTGCGAGGCCTGGGCGTACGCATAGCCTGCTAACGCTCGATGGCAGGCTGGGATTCCGTAAGGCTCTAGGACAACCAGTGCGATTCCCAGCTCCGCAAACGCTATAGTCTTCCGAAGTCTGACTAAGCGCAGGAACAAATAAAAATTTATAAGGGTAAAGAAAAATCACTTTGCAGAAATAAAAAGAAGAAAAGGCTGAGACTGCAGCCCCAGCCAAGGGAAGCCTGCCTACTCCTAACTAGGCAAAAGACAAACTGAATTGGGAATGCTGCTAGCAGGGGGGTATTGGACCAGAGGGACAGCCCCCTGTAGGTGTGTCTATGCAAGTTTTTGTGAATGTTTCTAACAATCTTCTGCCTAGCTTACTCCTGTGGATAAGACCAATACCCAGTAGTGAAGACTGTATGAGTGGGCGGCAACTGTCAGAGGACGTAAGAGAATAAGACTTCCTCGCCTTCCCAATAGTAGGGATCACTGATCCAGACAGGCCTCTGTCCCTCAGTTCAAACCAACACTTTACTCCCCTGCGCTAAAAGATGGGCCTCACACACAGAAGCTCTCAGGGTTTAGATGCTAGTTATCCGGGATCGTGCTGGTCTTGCTGCCCTCTCAAGACTGATGTCTGGATAGACTGAGAACAAGACAAAAACAAAGGGCACACCACCTAGTGCAGGGTCGGGAACCTATGACTTGCGAACCAGACGTGGCTCTTTTGATGGCTGCATCTGGCTCGTGCTGCGGCCACACTGGTTGCTAGTATGTCGCTTGGCGTCTAGCAACCAGTGATGTCACGTGACGTCAGCGTCGTCACATGACAGCGGGAGAGCGAGGGCAATAGTCAAATTCCTCCTCCGCTTCTAAATTGACTCCACCCACCACCTCCCTCTTCTCCAGGCGGCAGTGCGGGCTCAGCGTAGAGCCGAGGGAGGTCCTGAAGCGACAGGTCAGTCAGACTCGTCAGTGTAAAATATTTTGCGTTCTGTGCTTCCCGTCTCAAGTAATTGCAAATACTCTTCCAGAAAGAGTATTTGCAATTACCAAGTTGAGACAGGGAAGCACAGAAAGCAAAACAATTATAGGCTAGCCTGCACCTTCTTTTTTATCTTTTATTCACAGTTTACAGAGGCTCCCAATACCCTCACTGAAGTGCTGCAGGCGTATATACAGTGGAATTTTTTAATAACATTTCCCCAGACATTGACATTTTGGCACATATGGGCTACACATCCACTTTGTTTGCAGTTATTTCTCCTTTCCATTGTCGTGCCCTGCAAATCGCACTAGTGTGAACAGGGGAAGTAAACTTTAATATTTCAGCTCTTTAACCACTTCAGCCCTGGAAGGTTTTACCCCCTTAATGACCAGGCCATTTTTTGCAATTCGTAACTGCGTTACCTAACCACTTAAGCCCCGGAAGATTTTACCCCCTTCCTGACCAGGGCCTATTTTGCGATTCGGCACTGCGTGACTTTAACGGACAATTGCGTGGGCGTGCGACGCTGTACCCAAATGAAATTGACGTCCTTTTTCTCCCACAAAGTTTTCTTTTGGTGGTATTTGATCACCTGTGCGATTTTTTGATCATGCGCTATAAACAAAAAAAGAGCGACAATTTTGCAAAAACAACAATATTTTTCACATTTTTTTTATATGAAATTCCCCAAAAAAATGTAAAAATCTAAATTTTGTAATATTTTAGGCCACTTTGTTTTCTGCTACATGGGTTTGGTAAAAAAAAAAAAAAAAAATTGCAAAAAGCGTATTTTGATTGGTTTGCGCAAAAGTTATTGCGTTTACTAACTAAGGGAAAGATTGTCATTTTTATTTATTTTTTTTTTAATGAGTAATGGTGGCGATCTGCGATTTTTTTTGCGGGACTGCGACATTGCGGCGGACAGATCGGACCCTTGACTGACATTTTTTACACTTTTGGGGTTACCAGTGACATTACTACAGTAATCAGTGCTATACATATGCACTGTTACTGTAAAGACACTGGCAGGGAAGGGGTTAACTTTATTTGAGAAGGAGGGATTAAGTGTGTCCCTAGGGGCATGATTCTTACTGTGATTGGATGTGGCTGTGTGTGTAACAGCACAGATCTACGGTCCTACATAGCAGGACCGAATGATCTGTGCCGTTATACAGGGGAGAAAGACAGGCGGCTTTGTTTACATTAGCCGCCTGCCTTTCTCCCGGTGTAACGGACGATCGAGTGACCGGCGTACATCGAGTCTGCCGGTCACGCGCGCGGCGGGGGGGGGGGTCGTTAGTGAGCGGGAGCGCACCTCACAGGCTAGCGACGTAGTACTACATCACTTTGCCTGTGAGGGGCTGACTGCCGACGTAGATAGACGTTAGGCAGTCGGTAAGTGGTTAAATAAAGGTTCCCGACCTCTGAAATATAGTGTATGGCTCTCACGGAATTACATTTGAAAATATGTGGTGTTCGTGGCTCTCATCCAAAAAGGTTCCTGCCCTAGTGGATTACCTCAGATAAAACGGCTTTATTAAAAATAATGACGATTTATACTCACAAACTTAGATAAGGCATATCAACAATTATGTTGTTGTAGCATATAAGAAGTTGTGTCACAGCAATGAAGTCCTTTGCAGTGACTGGCGAACGCGTTTTGAGGACCTGCCTCTTCCTCAGAGAACTAAGATAAACTCTAAGCTTCTATAACCTAAATGATTCTATGGAGGTGGAAAACTAGGAGGTAACCCCTCCCTGGTGGGTCTGTGCACACTCACACCACACCTCCACTTGGTGATGTCAAGAACAAGCCCACTATATAAAAATGTATACAAATACCATAAATCAGTATGTTTGTTACATAAAATTCACATAAGAATTACTTGAAAACATATTGGAAATCACAAAGATTACATACTTCATATTGTGTTCAGAGGTACTGATACAAGCACGTGTTGTAAGGGTAAGCTTGTGAATCTGTAACTACTTTTTCATGTACTATGTCTCTTTGTTGTTGAATTGTATTGCATTTGGATGGGATCATAAATGATGATCCCATCCAAATTTGGGAATGAGTCTGGCAGATTGGAGAAATCAGGGGAGAGCCAGGGATTGTAATGGTGTAGAGAGGGAATGTTTTGTCTCTTAAATAGGATTTAGATTTCCTCGTTAACAGACACTTCTCTTCACTTTGCTGTGGAGGGGAGGGGCTGAGATGACATTCCATCAGTCCCCACCGACGTTCCGCTATTGGAGGCAAGAATTTACATCATTTGTGGTCAGTTTGGGAGATGATGTGGGAGGTCATTACGTCGACAGTCTGAAACGCATTAGGTGCCTGAGCTCACAACAGCAGCGGCTTGCGTTCCAGCTGTCGGGCGTTGGCCAGCCCCTGTAGGGCACTAAGGCAGTTATGACGTCACAGACTTGGAACGCACAAGGCGCCTTCAGTATCTGCTGATGGCGGCATGCGTTCCAGCTAGCCATGTTCGTTTTTCACCATCTCCAGAAGGATCGGATATTCGGCTGGCGATGGACACTGTACAGTCAACAAATCCCTCTCTTCGCCATCCAAACGCATTGCAATACAAATCAATGACAAAGACACAGTACATGTATGGGTAAGCTTGCGAGTCTATAACTACTATTTCAACATATGTGCTTGTATCAGTAGCTCTGAACACAATATGAAATATGTAAACTTTGTTATTTCCAATATGTTTTCAAGAAATTCTAACATGTAAATTTTATGTAATATAACGATTTATGATATTTGTATACATTTTTATATAGTATGCTTGTTCTTGACATCACCAAGTGGAGGTGTGGCGCGAGTACGCACTCACCAGGGAGGGGTTACCTCCTAGTTTTCCACCTCCATGGAATCATTTGTTATATAAAGTTAGAGTTTGTATCTTAGTGCAGCAGGCTCTGAGGAAGAGGCAGGTCTTCGAAACGTGTTAGCCAGTCGCTGCAAAGGACTTCATTACTGTGGCACGACATATGCTGCAACAAAATCATTGATATGCCTCATCTCAGTTTGAGTATACATCTTAATTATGTTAAATAAAGCCGTTTTATCTGAGGTAATCTACTAGGTGGTGCACCCTCTTTTTTTTTAGTTCTCACTCTATCCCTCAGTGCCTAGCTTTGAATAGCGAAGCCAATAAAACCAGTGACTAAAGTAGGATGGTAGACCAGCCCTTGGGACAACTGGTCTTCTTTGAGGAAGCCCCTAAGGGATGTTTACAGCCACCAGGATGATAAGAAGATCCTCGCTCTCGATTTCTCACAGGAACTACAGAAAAAGCCTTAGCCGAGGATACTGGCCTTACCTTGACCCTTGGGACGCCTGCAACGTTTATCAAAGGACACCATGACTTTGTCACAAACTTCTGTATCCTTCTGAAGAGCTGAACCTGCAGTGTAAGACTGTGCAAACAGAACTGACTTGAATGTGGATACCACCAGACTCACGACCTGTATGCAAAATGGGAGCGAGAACCACCTGTGTGACAGCAGCCCGTGAACCATGGCCTGTGGTCCCTGAAGTTTGTGCAGAGGAAGGACCACCCTGGTCAGAAATAGAATCAGACCCAAGTAAATCAATTCCCTGGACAGGGATGGGGGGACCTTCGGTAGTTCAGACATCACCTGAACCTTTGCAGGAATTAAATCCGAACAAAGAGACTCAGGACCAAAAACCTGAAAAGGACAAGCTTTGTCCCCCTTTATGGGTACCCCCAAAAGAAACATTTCACGGATCTTCTAGACCAGTGGTTCTTAACCTTGTTGGAGGTACTGAACCCCACCAGTTTCATATGCGCATTCACCGAACCCTTCTTAATTGGAAAAATAAAATGATTTTTTTCAAATTCAAAACATAGGTATATATTTATACATAGGTGCACAAAATGAACAAAACTAGTAAGAACAAAACCATTAAAACATGATTTTCACACAAAAACATAAGAATGAATATTTACTGCAAATTAGTGTGACTTCTGCTGTTGTCTTTCAGAGACCAGTTCAGAAATGTGCGGCTTTATCTTGGCAGGTGCCACTCTTATGTCATTATCATGTCACCTCACCCTGGCCTGCTGTAAGGGATCTATATGGGGGACGGGACCTCACCGCACCCTGGCCTGCTGTAAGGGGGGAGATCTATATGGGGGACGGGATCTCACCACACCCTGGCCTGCTGTAAGGGGGAGATCTATATGGGGGACGTGACCTCACCTCACCCTGCTGTAAGGGGGGGATCTATATGGGGGACCTGGTCCCCCATATAGAACCCCCCTTTACAGCAGGCCAGGATGAGGTCCCCCATATAGATCCCAGGTCCCCCATATAGATCTCCCCTTAGAGCAGGCCAGGGTGAGGTCCCGTCTCCCATATAGATCTCCCCCTTACAGCAGGACAGGGTGAGGTCCGGACCCTGGCCTGCTGTAGGGGGGGGGATCTATATGGGGGACCCCAGAGTGACCTAACCTCACCCCCTGGCCTGCTGTAGGGGGGATCTATATGGAGAACCTCACCTCACCCTGGCCTGCTGCAAGGGGTGATCTATATGGGGGACCTGGTCGTCATGCCAAACATCCAGACAGGAACTGTTAACGTTTCACACGGGTCTCCATGCTTGTTGTGAACAAGCACGGAGACCTCTGTGAAATGTTAACACTTCCTGTCTGTTTGGCATAACGATACTTCAATAAATTCAAGCAACTTCATTCCATGACCGAGTGCAACCTTTTTCCTACAAATATTTCCACGACGATGAGCCGAGGTGAGCACCCAGCTGGATTGCAGAGCACAGCTGATTGAGCCTGAGCACTGTTGCTCTTTTCTGTGCATTACCTACTCCTGGAGGAGGCAATATAACCCACTAGTTATGATTTATGGAGCGCTGTGTCCGTCGATGAACGAAAGAGAAATGCATGGTTGAGGTAAAAAGAATGGGCAGACTGGTTTGAGATTATATAAAGGGAACAATAACTCAAATAACCACTTGTAAAAAACCAAGGTATGCAGAATGCCATCGCTAAACACACATCGAACCTTAAAGCAGATGGGCTACAAGAAGCAGAAATCCACACCGGGTACCACTCCAGTCAGCTAATAACAGCAATCTGAGGCTACAATTTGCACAGGCTCACGAAAATTGGACAATAGAAGATTGGAAAAATGTTGCCCGGTCTGATGAGTCTTGAATTCAGCTGCGATAGGTAGGGTCAGAATTTGGCATTAACATAAAAGCATGGGTACATCCTGCCTTGTATCAATGATACAGGCTAGTGGTGTAATGATGTAGGTGATATTTCTCTGCACACTTTGGGCCCCTTTGTACAAACTAAGCATTGTTTAAATGCCAAGGTCTACCCAACTATTGTTGCTGACCATGTCCATCCCTTTATGACCACAGTATACCCATCTTCTGATGGCCACTTCCAGCAGGATAATACACAATGTTACAACGCTCAAATCATCTCAAACTGGTTTCTTGAACATGGCCATGACTTTACTGTACCACATTGGCCTCCACAGTTCCCAGATCTCAATCCAATAGAGCACCTTTGGGATGTGGTGGAAGGGGAGCTTCACATCATGGATGTGCAGCTGACAAATCTGCAGCAACTGCGTGATGCTATTATGTTAACATGGACCAAAATCTGAGGAATGTTTTCAACACCTTGTTGAATCTATGCCACAAAGAATTGAGGCAGTTCTGAAGGCAAAAGGGGGTGCAACCTGGTACTAGTAAGGTGGCCGGTGAGTGTATATTTGCCATTACTTCAGCTTTAATGTGGCACAATAAATGTGGAACAAACATCTCCATCAACCTGGCAGTGGGAAAATTATAAAGGAGGTTAAAAGGACAAATATAGAAGCAGCAAGAATTCAAAGGCTATACTTTGAATACAGAAAAGAATACTTCAGAGTAAATAGAACGTCATCTTAACATACACTTACTATCACAACTGGAAACAGATCACAAGAAAGGGAAAGAACAAAAACACTGGTCTTTTAAAGTTTTTATTTTTATACATTTTTTTTTGTATTAAAAAGGAGAAAAGTAGAATTACCACAAATTACCATGACTAAAGCACAGCTATAAGCAAATCATAAAACGCAATAAGAATGGATACTCTGAATAATATTAATGTTATAATACAAGCGCTCATTCAAGTATTTTACATTTTCTTTTTTTTTTTTGTTTTTTTTTTTTTTAGTTTTATTTGATTTTCTCTGTTCTCTTATGATTTGTTGGATTATAAACGGGCAAGATTATGTACTTAGCATTCCATGACACGGGGCAGCAGCTTGCATGAACAAGGTTAAGCGGTGACCTTGTGGTTGTGTTGGTGCTTCAAAGTTGGCAAAGGATCACGGGGAAAGTTTTTCTTCTAAAAAAAAAAAAGTCTAACCAGATTCTTGGTTCCTGAAGCGAATGGAACGTCGTTTAAATTCTAAAAGTTTTAAAAATGAAGAACCAAGTGAACACCCTGGAGGCTGGAGCCAGAACTGGGGGCAAAAATGCCATAAGAGTTTATTAGGTACACACCGGCATTCTGAAGGGATTCGATAAAGCATCTAGAGAGTCCATTTGCTGGCGTTTAGGTAGCTTGGATCTGGCAAAACCTCTTTAGGTAAGGTGCAACAAACTGGGACCATTCAATGTTACCTTGAATTATCTAAAGCCAAATTTAACTCTGCAGAAATGCGATGTAAACAAAAAAATTGACACTGTCAAATCCCAATATAAAAACAAAAAGTAGGCCAAGTAAGGCTTGTCAGCAGCTAACCATAACTTGATATAATATATATCTTTATATATTATGTAATATATGTTCCGTAGCACAAATATACATTTAAAAAAAAGCATAATTTGGGCTAGGATTTTACCCTTTCCACTGCATAAATGATAGAAAAAGGAGAAGGAGAATTGAGAGCTTAACTTAAAGCACCATTACGAAGACTTGTAGAGGATTCTGAAAGTTTCAGACCCTATGCCACGTCTCTCCCCGTTCTCCGGTGAGACTGGACCACACTTATGAAAAGTAGGACAAAACAGTTGCTGGCTCCTAGACACCAGCAATGGTGAACACAAATGCAGGACAGATAAGGGGAATCACTAGCTTCTCTGTGTTTACAGCAAAAAATTATTGTCCTTAAGGATCCAGCCCTAAATAAAATTGTACACAATGCAGCCATGCTGCATACTAAGTGAACTAATGTGCAGGACTAGTACTCATCTACCGCAGGAATAAAAAGCAATAAACCAGTATTACTACCAAGGGCAAAGTGAATACAGTAACTATGCGTATTCAAGGTGTACCTGTTGCCTTTTTGCCTTGCATTGAAAGACAAGGTAATGGCACTCCAGAAGCTCCAAACCTGTGGCTGTGTTAACTGGCAAAATGACCCATATCCTAGACCAAATTCCAATGGAGAATATTGGAGATTAAAGTGCAGGGCTAAGGACCCTTTTTTCTGGAAATCTAATTATCTAATTTCCAAAACTTGGAGAGTTGCATCTGTTACCCTGACTTTAGGGTACCCACACCCCAGCTCTCCCCTGTGCTGCAGTGAAAGTTCACAGCATACAAAAACAGCAGATGCCTTGCCAACTCTATACATTTAAAGGTTTTGCACCTTTTTTGCCACATTTATGTCTCTGAGTTTATGATAAGAAGAACCCCATATGATTTAAACAACCACTACTACTTTTCATTTTGCCAATGGCTGTTCCAGGCGCTCCAGAACCCCACAGACAACACTGTGGCAGTGATATGGTTAAACAGTCAAAACTGTGTATGGTTTCGTATGCCCCTCCTGGCAGGAAAAATATCCAATGCAGCCCAAGATCGCATTGACCAGCTTTTACTTGCCAACGTTTGAAAAAAAATGAAGCCCTGTTATCATGCTCAAAAGTGACACAGCAGATGAACACAACCAACCCTCGGCACAGTATATACCCAATCAACTTAATTCTATACATCCCTTGGAGGAGGGGAAAACAGTCTCACTCTGCAATCAGTGGCAAATTCTACTGTATGCACCCAGTAATTACACCCTGGGGTTTAGCCAAGCTTGAAAGGTCTCTCTCTGTTAAATTAAGCGGCAGTGATGGAAAACAAAAACAAAAATTTAAACTGCTCACTTGTTGCCATGCAACATCCTCCTTTCTGCAATCTCTGCTTTCAACCGGCCACAAATTTTCCCGCAAACACAGCAGCTCTGTGAGTATCAAGGTTACAATAAGGCAACATTTTGTACTCTGCTTTATCATCGCTTAGTATAATTTGAGAGGGAAAGGCAGTTTTTTTTTTTCAAAGTTTTTTTTTTTTTTTTTCTCGTTTTCATATGTAGCTGTCTGCTATTAAGTTTTTTCTGTAGTTTTCTCTTTCACAGTCTGAAGTAACAATAAAACAAAACAAATAAAAATATATATATATCTTTAAAAAGAAAAAAAAAAAGATGCAGGCTGTGGTGAAAGCAGTGGGCTGTGTGCCACGGGTGGTTTAAAAGGTTTTGCTGTAGTACAGAAGCCACAAAAAAGCAGCAGCACCTCCGGAGTGGCCAATTTTTAGATCCTCAGAGTTGTATCCAGGGGAGGAATCCAGCTAAAGGCCACAGGTAAAGAGTACGGAGTCTAGAGTGAAATACAAGCAGCTCCGATGCAGACAGGAGTGGTGATGTTTTATCCTCCGGAGCCTGTAACAGCAAACCTTGACTTTGTCCGTTCAGCAGTTAGAGCAGAGATGAGTCCTGCACTTGTTCAGCCAACCCAGTGTAGAGGAAGGGCAGCAATTCAATAATTTAAAAAAAAAAAAAGGAAAAAATAAAGGAAAAAAAAATCTGCCTCCCAACTCCTCCAGCCCTTTCCTCCAGGTTCCTGCTAGAAGGGAGAAAAAAAAAAACTAAAAATTTCATACCCCTAAAGCAAACTAAGATTCTCTTCCATTGTGGGATGAGCATCCGCCACCCTGGCAGGTAAGCCGTGGGAACAGTCCAATGTCTCCAGAATAAGGAGTCTGTTTAAAGCAGAATCAATTTTCCTTTAGCAGTAGAGGGGAATCCATATCAAGTTTGAACCATCACGTCCCTTCACACTGAGGAAATTTCCCTAATGTTCCCTCCCCAAATCCCTCCATAGCGCCAAAAAGATCCATGCTACTTCTCCCCACCCAGTGTCTGGGAATTTGGGATGGCAGTCGAGTGTTGGCTTTGGCCTTTGACATCCTCCTTTGCTGGGTTGTGGGACGCCGATTGGGACTGATGACTAGATCCTTTGCTGGAAGACTGTGAAGGATACCTTCTTCTGCCTTCACCTGACAAGGAGGGGCGCCTTCGGGATCCTCCATCCTCTCCAATCGGGGGCTGGAAGAGAGAAGAATATATTACTTATCAAAAAAATATCAGCTGTACATGCATTGTTTTAGTGCAAACTTTAGGTTGCAAAGTTAGCTGTGCTTTTTTGCCGTGCTGGAAAGCTAAACTTCCTTTCTATCAGGGCCATGTCTGAATGGTCGTCTTGTTTTTATGTGCGATTCCCTTTTGTTTTTCTCCAACAAAACCACAATCTTGTGTTGAGACTAGGGATAGACCGATGTTTTTTTTCCAGGGCCGATACCGATACTTTAGACACAATGTATCGACATTTGTACATTTAAAGTTTTGAAAAAGACAATTTGACACAAATCTGGTACAGAAAATGTTAATTTTTGTTTAATGCTTAATAGCTGGCTGGGTGGCACCCTGTGGTGGGTGGGTGGCTGGCACAGGGCCTGCGAGTGGCTGGCTCACTGGTGCAGTGCCTGTGACTGGCTGGAACAGAGCTTCTGTGGGTGGGTGTATGGCTGTGATACACTCACGCGAGACTAATCCTGACTCCAGACGAGGCTGTCCAAGGCAAGGGGAGGTGGCCTAAGAAGGCAGAATAACGTCACAAAAATATCTGCAATATCGGCCAGTTCCAGGGCCGATACCGATATATCAATGAAAGTGCATATCGGCCACCGATATATCGGCGTTGCCAATAATCGCTCCATCCCTAGTTGAGACCATCCAAGGCTCCTGACCAACTTTAACTTCACTATTCCTGCCGAAAAATGTTTTTGCGGTGCGAGAGTTTGCAGGTTGAATTTTTCACCCCTACGTCATGTGGCTGTTCCAAGCCTGAAAATTTGCTGCTCAGGCCTAAGCACTGTCATGGGAGAAAGTCACACGCTCCCCTCTGCCCAAAAGCACAAGGTATTTAGGTGTAAAAAAAAGCAACAGCCAGTCCTGGCGACTTCATCAAACCCAGGGCTAACGGGCACAAAGATTTGTATAAAATCACTTTTATTTGAAAAAACATTTAAAATCATAAAGACATACAGGCAGATGATTATGTATTGAGGACCAAACCAATAAATGGTCTGTACTGTAGTATATCCTAATACATGAGATATTGAACAATGGTTTACATACAATTCAAGGTACAAGACAATTGGTAGTCATACAATTCTCAAAGCTATATACTTAGTATCAGAAGAATCCTGCCGGCGGATACCCGAAAAATGAGGTGCCGGTCAACAGGGTCAACTGAGAGCGTAAACTAGCTTTCACCATACAAGATTTGACCTTTGCTCAACATGTTTCGCTTTCTTATGAAAAAAGCTTCGTCTGGAGCATATCATTTGGCTTGTCTGTACATTATGTAGTAAGGCACATATCTCAATTCCGTAAAGAATTTTTTAACGAAGAGGACTGTTATGCGTTTTAGAGAGCTCATATGTTGGCACCTAAGTAATTACATAGCAGTGAGGATAATCACTCTATGTTCAATATCAGACACTGTATAGGAGAGAGCTTGTTGTATAAAGCCTGTCTCCTATAATCGTTTAGAAGCCCGTGCCGAGCTTCTCCACAGTCACACACAGTCCTCACCGGATGGGGAACCGCTGCCAGCGACCGCCTCTTCGTTAAAAAATTCTTTACGGTCAAATATTGTATGGTGAAAAGCTAGTTTACGCTCTCAGTTGACCCTGTTGACCGGCACCTCATTTTTCGGGTATCCGCCGGCAGGATTCTTCTGATACTAAGTATATAGCTTTGAGAATTATATGACTACCAATTGTCTTGTACCTTGAATTGTATGTAAACCATTGTTCAATATCTCATGTATTAGGATATACTACAGTACAGACCATTTATTGGTTTGGTCCTCAATACATAATCATCTGCCTGTATGTCTTTATGATTTTAAATGTTTTTTCAAATAAAAGTGATTTTATACAAATCTTTGTGCCCGAAATCCTTGCTTCCCAATCCTTCCATTTAATAAATTATTTAAGGATAGGGGCACACCCTAACTGTATACTTCATGGCCCAGATAGCTGCTGTCTGAAGGCACATGGTTTATAAGAAACCCAGGGCTAAGGAGGAAACCCTGGGAATATGGAGGTATATCCAAGGTCCTCATCTAGTCCATCAAGTTTTCTGATGTTTATTTTTTGTTTAAATTGACCAGCAGTCAAGGTAACCAGAGGCAGTTTTTTTCCCCCATTTTGGATAGCAAAAGGGAGAGTTAAAGCTTCTGTTTTTTTGCCATTTGTGTCCCATTGGGGAGATTTACTCTCCCTTCACTTCCTGTCCCCATAGTTAAAACAAGAAAGGGGGGGGGGGGGAAACCATTCTCTTCTATTGCTGTTCTGGGAACAGCCCAAAATTTGGGGTTTTTACCACTTTTTAAAATGGTAAACATGACAGAGTGAATCTTTCAGAGGGAAAAGAACGCAATAAAAACCTGATAGGTGTTCTAAATTCCCCTTCACTTTATCCAAACCTGGAAGGAAGAAAAAAAAAAAAAAAAAAAAGTTTTCCCTTATTATACATTTGGGGGCTTTGCACTGTTTTTTGGACAGTTCTATTTTGTCTAGGATGTTAGGTTAGCATGGTACCACTAAACGTGCAAATAGTGTGACAATAGTCTGAACTACTACAAGTCATAAAAAACTGCTCATATACTTACATCCACTCGGAAATCCTCTAGCCGACGGAACTTGCTCAGGTAATCCTGCAACTTTGGATCAATATCCAGGTTTTTGGCTTTGGAGTATTTCAGAAAGGCCCAGAATTTCTCAAGTCCGTATAGTTGACCTTAAAAGGGACAAACGTTGAAAATGAGCATTAGTGCAGAACTATGCAAGTGAAAGGCAAATCGGCTACCGAGGTCCACTTTATAGCAGCACAAGTCCAACATATGGCTGTATGGCTGGCTGAGAGTGAGACCTACACCTATGTCCTCATAACATGCTCATCTCATTTTTTTCAAGAGAACCTGCTGGATGCTTTAGACACCTCATGGCTATCTGAAAATAATGCCCAGTTACCCCCACTATTAATGGGCAAGATCAGGAAAGCCCTCAATCACCTTTTAGTAATCATAGCTCATGCCCATAGGGTCTAACAAGCTTCTTCCAGAGGTCTATAAACTACAGGGCTTTCAGAGAGGGATAGGATTTCCACCCTGTCCCAGTTATATATGTTAAATGTTGTCCCAAATCCTTTCAGCAACTCTGTACTGAATTTAAACTAGCCCAGAAGTGGTTTCTACCAGTGCTTGCAGTTACAAGCAGCAATGGCAAAACTCCCTTTCTCTATCCTCCCTTCTGCTTGGTTTGATGCTCTGATCTGAGTGAGCAGTCAATACTAAAAAGGTCTAATTTCTGAGGCATAAACTGTACACAACTGCAGGGCTGCTGTTAGAAATCGCGGGGCCCGTACAGACTACCTGGCAGGGCCCCCCAAGAAAATATTAAAGATATATTTAGCTAAAATTACAACAAAATCACTATTAGACACAAATATAACATAACTCACATAATTCCTGCTAAATCTAAAAAAAAAAAACTATGTTAAATAAAGAAGATGAGAAATATACAGGCTGTGCAGTTGGAGCTCAGTGATCAGAGAGACAGAGAGAGAGAAACAAAGTTACGATTTACAAATAAACGCCTGAGCAGAGATAAGTGCTGGGAGGGGGGGGGGGGGGGCACACAAGGGAGGGGGATTAGTGAGGGACAACTGTCTCTTTCTCAACAGATGAAAGCTGATAGCAGGGAGAGGGACAGATCAGATTCAGGTGCTGGAGGATTTCTGTATTTGTTGTCCATCACTAATGCCCCTCTCTGTGTGGGCCCCCCTGTGTGCTCGGGCCCCCTACAAGAGGGCTGGTGGTCCCCCCCTATCAGCGGCCCTGCACAACTGTAGGATACATTTCTTCTTCCTAAATTTACACTGCTAAGCAGAAGACTGGAAACCGACCTGGGGCTCATTTTAAATCACATATGGAATGATATTTTGCAATCTGCATAGATGGCATCTATAATCCTCACAAAGTATGTTTATAATCCTCACAAAGTATGTTATACACACAAGGATTGGTTTGCAAGATGACCTCCAGTGCAGTAGATGTCAAGGAAATCACATACACCTTTGGATGGTGCCCTGATGCCAAGGAGTGATTAAAACTCCTAATGACCTTTGCAGTATTAATCTAGTGATGGACCCACTCATCTAATGCTTTTTTTTTTTATGGATATTAGCCATCCCCTACCTCTGTAAAAGACTGGATATCTGAATCGAATAGATGTCTTTCACTCACAAAACACACTTAACAGAACACAATGCATATCTTGGACTCCATCTGGCCTTGCCAAAAGGAGCAGACGTGTCTCTTTTAACCTTATATTGGCGTTGTCTGACATCCTTATTACTGTGGTACTTTTCCTTTATTATGTGATACAGTATTATGTTTTTAAAAATTTAGGACCCTGGGGGTTACGAACTGTACAATGTTTTCGCTTATATGTCCCTGTCTTATGTGACAGATTACCTACATACACACTATCACACACACCCATTTTCTAGAAAGCGATTACCAAAAAAAAAATACTTATAAGATGGGTGTGTGTAAAACTATAGGTAGAAAACCCCTTAATTGCTCAACATTAATTAGAAGACTTACCAGTTTCATAGTCCCTCCTGGTTTCTTCCTGGAAGTCCCGGAAAATGTCCACTCTGAACTTTCTCTCTAGACCATAGCTGTAGTATCGGAAAAGGCACTCCAAACCATACCTGAAGAGAATTGCCCAGTGTTATTCAACAAAGAAATAGACTTTAGAATTTTGTGACAGTGCAACAGAACATTAATGTAATAGCAATAGCAACTAAGAGTGCTGCAGTGACACCTGACAGAGCAATTCTGGGCAATGAACTGAACACACACATGCTTTGGCACAGTCATGCAGTTGGACTGTCACTCACCTGTATCCTTCCTTTCCATCCTCTACGGCGAGTTGTCGAAACTCTTCATACATCTTCTTATTGAAATGATCTCGTAGGAAGAAGGACCAGAAACGAAAGAGCGTGTTCATTTCCTGGGACTGGCCAATGCCTAGCCGTTTCCTCTCTAAGGAATGAGCAAAGTAGTGAGATGTCTGTAAGTGAGGGCCTTGCAAATCAAACCTGAACATTTAGCAGTGGCAAGTTCTCACCATTAAGGCAACGTCGGCGGTACTTGTGGTAAACATGTTGTGTGAATCCATTCTCCTTCAGCAGCTCGTGGGAAGGATGCTGGAACTTTGGCAGAGACTGAGGAGTACATCCATAACTGCTCAAGGCTGGAGCCCCCTCAGAAGGGCTAGCGTTGGAGCTGAAATAGAAAACGGATAATTTTCACAGCTATACTTCCAATGGTCCCCCTAGATCATAAGGCCATTATCCTGGACCCACTACTAATGAAATTCAACTTTTTGCCTTGTAATTTAGTGATTTTCATAAATTCTTCCAAGCCAACTGCGAGGACTTTGATTCACCTCAGCAAACCGATGTCAGGTATATGTAACCAATGTATTTTATGTTCCATAATTTATTGTAGTTTCAGAGAAACAGTTACAATACATAGGGCAACAATAGTGAGAACAGAATATACAGACATGTGAAAGTGAAGTGGAATAGAGACCCATGGTAAAACATACCTACATAAAATGCACAAAGTCTGACATGAACAAAGAAAACCACGGAAAAAAGGAGTCTTATCACATATCCAAAACCCAGAAGTCCTGAAAACTGAAAGACCTTGTTCTCAGAAGTAACAGACATCTCTACCAAGGTTGAATTGGAGCTGTTGTGGGCCTAATAATGAAAGAGAAGGTAGGTGGGTGTGGTGAAAGGAATGTGTCTGGCCAAATAGAAGGGTCTAGACCAGATGACATTAGAAGAGGGAAGGATGCATTTGGTGTGCAAATGTGTTTCACAAAATGTGCAGAAAATATGTCACACTTGTGGTGCCATACATTGTTAATGGCACCCCAAAAGTGACAAGCAGATGTGCACAAAAAAAACACAACAGGTAAAGAATGAATGGCCAAAGCACAACACCCAAATAGGTACAGAAGCTACTTTGGTGTGTTGAATGTAGGGCACCCCATTAAAATGGGAAGAACACCACCACCCCCCCCCCACACACACACTTACACGCATTCACAAATTGCTAGTTGTGCACCTAGCCTAAAGCTGAAAGTGGTAACAGTGAGAGGAAATGGCGAGATGGGCTTAGGTACCAATGTGGAGTTTGTTTTGAAGGAGGTGGAGAATGGCAGAAGTGGGTTGATGTTTGCTGCCCTTTCAAGTCTCCCAATGCCCCAGCCCAGAGATGTAACGTACTTTCAAAAGTTCCACAAGGTGGAAACAGTGGATAGTGCAAACTACAAGACATTCATAGTGTAGCCTATGAGGGTTCAGCTTCACGCATTTAGGCTTTTGTAAGCAAGATATTTTATGCATCTTACTTAAAGTGGTTGTAAAGACTTAAGATGAGAAAATGTCTGTGCTCCAGCGCCCCCCAGACCCCCCCTCCCCCTTTCTTACCTTTTCTTGCTTAATTCGAACTAGTGATGTGCACAAGGGCAGCGGCTCCAATTGCTGTCTGTCTCCTCATTGGACAGATTAAAAGCAGCAGGAGCCATTGGCTCCCAGTGTTGTCAATCAAATCCTGTGACACGGGAGCAGGGCCGAGTCCCACTGTCTGTCTCAATGGATGCAGCAGCAGGACCTTGGGAGCGAGCCCGCACAGGTGCCCCCATGGAATGCAGCGTCGGCTTTCCATGGGGGACCCGATAAAAAAGGAGCTTGGAGCACCCTCAGGGACCACAGAAGAGGAGGATTGGGGCTACACTGTGCAAAATCATTGCACAGAACTGGGAAGTATAGACATGTTTGTTAATTTAATACAAGAAAGAAAAGGGTGGGTGGGGGTTAAAATCACTTTAATCCCATGTATGCCTCTGCACCAGGCCCAAACACTGTCACATGAGGGAAAAAGCGACATAAGCTGTGTGCAATGTCTAGCACATTCAACATGAAGCTTACAAAAGGTTAGGCCTGAGGAGGAGTGCAAGCAATGTTAAGTGGGTTAGGGTCGACTCAAAATTACTAAACTAAAAAAATAAAAAATTAGCATAAGCGCAAGAGACTCCCTTCAGCTTGTGTTCTGCTTCCAATTACTTTCTTCCTCAGTCACCTCCTGTTGTGCCTTCTCTCCCAATGTTCCTTAGTCCTCTGTCCTCTATCACCTGCTATGATCAATTTTTACTCTTCCTCTATGCTCCCCTGATCTACAATTGTAATTAAAGCCTGAACAGTGTGTGTCAAATGAGGCGGCTTCAGCCTCTATCAAGCCTCCCTGCTGGAGCCACCCTGAAAAGCACACACAGATTATCATGCAGGCAGAGAACCCTGAAAAGCATACACAGATGATCATGCAGGCAGAGAACAGGGGAGAGGAAGCGATGCCATTTATCCTCCTGGAGCTGCCCCCTTCAGGCTGTTGAAAAGAATCATGTGGGATGGCTTCCAGAGGAGGCAGGACATGAAAGGCATCCTCTCTGGGAACTGGAGTAGCATGTGTACCGACAGTGGCAACACAATAGCTAGTGGATTGACTGCTATTGCATTGCCACTGACCGCAGGGAAGCTAATGGAAACGGCAGGATTACCCAGGTATTTCAAAACAATAGAAATTTACATGTTAAGTTTCTGCACTAAGGTCTACAAAACAATATTAAAACATGCATTTTAAAAATGTTTGGATTTAATGACACCAAGTCTAGCTTTTGCACAGAGCATTGCAATAGTTTATAGCTGTGAAGTCACCATGGAAACTGCTTCTATACTGAACTATCCTCCATTTGCAGGCCTATTAGGCATATTTGTTAAACATTCACAGTTTATAGAAGGAGCATCATTACTAAAGCCTGGTACGCAGTGAGTTTGGGAGGAGCCCCTGTACTAACTATGCAATGTTAGTACAGCAATCTCCCCACTGAGCTATTGTGTTCTTACAGGGAGCCATTAGCTGCGAGTGCTGATAGGATCCTGTTTGGCAGATGTTTTTCTGGCATGCCGTTTCACAGAAGCCAGACAGGCTGCTGTACACAAGCACCAAATGTCAGGTGGTTTCTGTTGAATAAGCCAATGCCTCCCAATATTTGGCCCGTGTGTACCTGGCTTAAGCTTTGTGTTATCAGTGTTTTATCTACTGCGATCTTACCTCACAGAGGCAGTTCGAGGTCGATGTTCCCTGGAGTCCATCACCCACCCCACATGGCACTCCATGGGTGGATTAGAACTGTGGCGTGTTTTCCTTTTTCTTGGTGTCTGCCAAAGAAAAGAAGAAGAAGAAAAAAAAAAAAGTCATTACAATGTATTCATAGGAAAAATGTACATGAAGTGAATTGGTCACTATGCTTGCAAAAGTGCCAAAAAGGTAACAGTACATAGTCCCATTTTATATACACTGGCTTTCTGCTAAGCAGAAAAGTGTTTACCCAGTGTAGGTTTTTCTTTTCTAGAACGTAGAGCTTTAAAATATTTAAAAGGCTAAGTTTACCTTTAGGAGCATGTTACATCCATATTTTCTTCTCCCCCACACCTGCTGTTACAATTTGAAAAAAACAGTGTGGCAATGCAGGGCTTTGCTCACACAGCTGCATCATGTATTCACAGTTGTCTGCAAATTATTGGTCTACAAGTACCGTCAGCTGTAGATGGCTGCAGATGGCTTGTAGTTCTCAAACTGAAAGGGCGCAGGTGAGCGCTCTCTTAGTTAAATTATTTTTCCTGCAATTCAGTGACTGACAGTCTGCAGGATCCTAACTGCACCCGCAAACTGCTGATTGCGGGTACGATAATTTACAGATTCCTAAGAAAAAAAATAAAAAATGTTTTTTACTTGCAAGAATATGAGCATTTTCCATTTTTTTTTTTTTTTTTCGTTTTGAAAGGTTAACTTATCCTTTAAGGGCCCATGCACCAACAACCTCAAACATTTTTAGTAGGATGAGATTGCAGCCTATAACTTCCAGCAACTTTAGAAATACACCTAATTTGATAAATGGTTATGTGATTAGTTATGCTCCATTACCTTTGCATCCATTGACCGTCCCTCCTTCACTACAGGGTAAAACCGAGGTGTGAGCGTTGGATCCTTCAACCGGGGGGTGCGTGGGGTACGTGGCGTTCGGGCATTGCGGTAATTTGGGGATTCTGGAACTGTGGTCGGTAAGGAACGGGCGATGGTAGAAGGTTCAGGGACACCAAAGAGCTTGTTCGCCAAGGCATCTGTGGGAACTATGAGTCAGGAGAGATATTAGGAGGTTTTCCATTCATCAGGTGGCCACACATGAGTATTAAACTAGAGGAACATTACTAAGGGTGTTTTAAGTATTTTAGGAAAGCACTATTACCTTGCTGAAATCTTGGGGGTCCTGGAGGAACTTCTTGGTTGGGATCGACTGGAGGTTCTGGTGTTATGGTGACAAACTGCTCTCGACTGATCATGTTGACCTTTTTAAAGTTCTCCACCTCTTGCTGAAATAAAAAAAAAAAAAAAAAAACACGACATTTATAAATCACAAGGTCTTGTCTTTTTTTTTTTATATTAAGAATTTAAAGGAAAAAGGATGTACATACACAGCATAAAAAGGTGTGTCTGAAAAGCATTAGTATAGACACTCAACCCACTGTACAAAACAAGGAGAATGGTATGGCAGTGGGTCTTTTCTTGTAGGGGTCAGAGTTCAAGCCGGCTAAACAGGATTTGTCAAAAATTGACCTTACCCTTCTAGGCACAAAGTCAGCCAAAGTGCACCTACTGTTACAGTCTGATCACTAAACACATGCTTCCTGTCATTTGTGAAAAGAACCCAGAAGTTGGATCACCTTCACAGAAAACATTGTGCCCAATTAAAGGTGGCACAACACTCCTTGCAGAGACGGTATTGGTGACCCCAGAGTAATGGGATTTTTGACTTACCGTAAAATCGATTTCTCTGATGATCATTGATGGACACAGCTCCTGTCATTCTTGACCATTAGGTTTTACTGCCCCCTACAGGAGTAGGACACTAGGCAGGAAAAAGCTTGACTACGCTTACGGGCAGTCCCAGGGGGTATACCACCCACTCTCAGCTATATGCATTCAGTTTTGTTACAAGCAGTGTTAGAAGAAAGCCAATTCCAAGAATGGGTGGGTGTTGCGTCCGTCAATGAACGTTAGAAAAATGGATTTTACAGGATGTGCTTGTTCACCACCTACACATATACAAAGACTGACGGACACAGCTTCATATCTTCTTTGACCAATGTTCTGCTGCTCTCTTTAGAAGTAGGACACTAGGCGGAAAAAGGTCAACAAAGCTTGACTACGTCTATAGGGCAGTCCCAGAGGGTATACTCCCACTTCCTGCTACAGGATCTCAGTTTGTTTTTCTGCCTAGTCAGGAGTAAGGACCTAGCTCCTTGCTAGATCTCGATTTCTGGTCCTGACATTTTTTCCTGTTTTAACTGCTTGCCGACCGCCCGCCGCAGATATACTGCGGCAGGGCAGCTCGTCTGCACAAAATGACGTAGATCTACGTGATTTTGTGCACGCGGTCACTGCGGCGCGAGCCTTGCTCCCGCTGTTTAGACACAGCGGGAGGCGGGCCATGGGAGGGTCGTGGGATTGCCGCCGGTCTCCTTCGATCCTCAGAGAGAAACTGACAGAAGACTCGCTTGCTTTAAACAAAGCAGGCGAGTCTTCTGATCTCTTGCTGCCTGTGAGACAGGAGTTTAAGCCAAGCCAAAACCCCGATCTCTCTGTGCCTGACACAGAACCCCCCCCCCACAGTTAGTAAGCACCAACAGGTATACATTAACCCCTTTTTGATCACCCGCAGTGTTAACCCCTTCCCTGCCAGTGTCATTTATACAGTAAGTGTGCATATTATTTAGCACTGATTACTGTAATAATGTCACTGGACACCAACAAGTTTCAAAAATGTCAGATAGGGGTCCGATCTGTCCGGCGCCGATAAAAATCACTGACCGCTGCAATTACTTAAAAAAAAAAAAAAATAAAACAAATCGCAAAAAAATGGCCTGGTCATTAAGGGGGTAAAACCTTCCAGACCTGAAGTGGTTAAACTGAACTTTTTACCTTTTGTTGTTTTTTTCTTCTACAAATCAAGTCTGCTCCTGTGAGAACTACAATAAACTGCCAGACTGGGTGATGCACTGGATATCCTAGATCCTTATGGTCTCCCAAGTTCGGTCAGCGAGCGCATGCAGAACGCAGCTCCGCACTAGGTTGGCAGCGAGTGAAACACCTCGCTAGGACGCACAGGACCTGGTACGCTGTGACTCTGGCCCGCAGCACCCCCCATTCCGAGATGGGGAGGGGATCTGCCCGGAGTGGTGCCCGCCCGGTTCCAAAGGTGTGGCGAGTAGTGTCCCTCTCTTTCTCTGGAATATTTGGGGTGGACACAGGTCCCTCATAGGTCCTTCCTACCCAGACGCCACACCCCCAGCAGGGTTACACCTTCTCTAGCACCCCCACCCCCCCCTTCTAGGGATAAGGAGAAATGTTACTTTAATGCTAATTTTCTCTATGTTGTGTGGGTGAGCTGTGGCTGGAGGGAGGGAGCACGCTGATGGCGGCTCCTCTTGCGGTTTGTGGGTTTTGTGCCTTGGAGGAGGGGGACCCTGTATGTTCCCTTGTATGTATGCCCCCTTATCCCATTTGGTCAGAATCTCTCTTTGCAGAGACCTCGTATGGGACTGTGCAAAGTGAACTGCCTTGAAGGTAGATACCATCAGGCCCAGAATCCGCATGCAAGCTCGGTGGGATGACCATTTATTGGACAGCAGGAGGCGCTCTCGGCTTGCCAGACCAGGTTCAGTTGGAGCCACCAGAAGAGGCCATGGAAGGCTTTGAGTCCATGTCAGAAGACCCTGGTGGACGAAAAAAAAAACGTATGAGCCGAGAAGGAAGTTCCATGTCCACGACGAGGTTCCTTGCCCGTAGTAGCCTGTAGAAAAAGGGCACTCTTCCCCCCCTTGTGAGACCTTTAATGATGTCATCCAGGGTAGCTCCAAACAGGCGATCTCCTTGAAAGGGAAGATCAGTCAAAGCCTTTTTAGAAGTCTGGTCCACAGACCAGCATTTCAGCCAAAAGACATGCCGAATGACCACTGCCAAAACAGACAGGCATTCCATCAGGGGAGCCGCATCCAAGGAGGCATCGCAGATAAACTGCAAGCCCTGGACCTGCTGGTCTGCCAGCATAGCAAAGGGAGGATGGAGTTGTTCCCCCTCCAGGTCACAGGAGCTTAGCCCACTCTGTCAGAGTTTGCATCACTAGGGCAATGGTAAATACCAGCCTCATTGCCGAACCCCCTAATGGGTACATAATGCAGGCCACAGCCTCCGCCTTCCGGTCAGCCGGATCCTTAAAGGCCAAGGACTCTTCCACCGGAATCATGGTTGCCTTGCTTAATCTGGACTCCTCATAAGGTTAACTCCTAGTAAAGCGCTTAGGAAACCCACGGGGACTCTTTAGCGACAAATTTTGTCAAAATAGGAGGGGATAGGAGGGGAAAGGAAACTCATTTGCTGCTCTGGGTGGCTTGTGAATGCCAAAGGGTAAAACTCAGGCCGAGGCCAGGTCATATGCGACCTAGTGAGATGGTTAACTCGCAGGGCAAGCCACCGTCCAGTGGGGCTATGTTGCTGCAGACCTAGCGCGGAGCTGAGGCCTGCACGGGCTCGCTGGCCAGACTGGGGTGACCACTGGATCTACATTATCCAGCCCATTGCCCAGTCCGGCAGTTGATAGATAGATATCACAGGAAAAAAATGGATTTTTGTAAGAACTTACCGTAAAATCCTTTTCTCTTAAGCTCATTGACAGACGTAGTCTTCTTGATTCTCAAGAGCTGGGTTATGTTGTCTCCGCAGGAGTAGGACTAGGCAGAATGACAAAACGTTCTGGCTCCACCCTAGGGGGCAGTCCCTGAGGGTATATCCTCCCTCTCTCTGCTACAGGGAATCAGTTCTGTTTAAAGCAGTACAGAGAAATTAACCCAACCCAACTCAATGATAGAGGGGCGGGTACTACGTCTGTCAATGAGCTTAAGAGAAAAGGATTTTACGGTAAGTTCTTACAAAAATCCATTTTTCTCTATCGCTCATTGACAGACGTAGTCTTCTTGATTCTCAAGAGCTGGGACATCCAGAAGCAGTGCCACAAATGAGGGGTGGGATTGACAAAATCAAATCCAATCTAGTAGGCCCAACCGGTGCCAAACTAGAAGTTTTAAAGGCTCATTATAAACAAAGAATGAGACTTAAAAGAAAAAATTTTCCAACGGAAAAAAACCCTCGAGGTAGACCACTGGTCTCCTCAAATTGCGGCCTGCAAAACCTTGCGGCCAAATGAGGCATCAGACGATGCCATTACATCAACTTTATAATGTTTAGAGAAGGTATGCACCGACGACCAGGTAGCCGCCTTGCACACCTGGACCACTGACGCCTGATGGCGAAAGGCCCATGACGCACTAAGTGCCCGAGTGGAGTGCGCCTTAACAGGGAACGGGGGCTCCCGACCCTTAATAGAATAAGCCTGTACTACCGTCTGTCTGATCCATTTGGAAATGGTCGCGGCAGATGCAGGCAACCCCTTTTTGGGTCCATCTGGGATCACAAAAAGTGAATCCGTCTTGCGAAACGAGTCTGTCGTTTTCAAGTATACCCTGATCGCCCGGACCACATCCAAGGAGTGCAAAGCAAATTCCCGAGGATGACTGGGCTTAGGACACAGGGAAGGTAATACAATTTCTTCATTCAGATGAAATTCTGAAACTACTTTTGGTAGGAAGGATGGATTCGGACGAAGAACCACCTTATCTCTATGAACCACCAGATATGGTGAACGACAAGATAATGCGGCCAGTTCTGACACCCTGCGTGCAGAAGTAATAGCCACCAAGAAGGCCACCTTCTGGGACAACGTGGGTAGAGGAATCTCCCTAATATCTTCAAAGGGAGGTTTCTGAAGAACCGACAACACTAAATTAAGATCCCAGGGGGGTAACGGCGCATGCACTGGCGGAGCCAGATGTCGCACCCCCTGGATGAAATTCCGCACCAAGGAATGAGTAGCCAAAGGCTTCTGAAAGAAGATGGCTAATGCTGAGACCTGACCCTTGATAGTACTCAAGGCCAGTTTCTGCTCAACCCCTTGTTGCAGAAAAGCCAATATTCGACTAATCGAATAAGACCGAGGACGGAACCCCAAAGGTTCACACCATGCAATGTAGGACTTCCATGTGCGATGATAAATCTTTCTGGAAGTCGCTTTCCTTGCTTCAACTAGAGTAGGAATAACTGAAGCTGACAAACCTTTGTCCTTCAGCACCTGGGTCTCAATAGCCAGGTCGTTAAAGCCAGCGATCGTAAAGCAGGATGGAAGATCGGTCCCTGAGACAGTAGATCCTCCCTGAGAGGAAGTCTCCATGGGACGTCCGCCACCAGTCTGACCATGTCTGCGTACCAAGCTCGACGAGGCCAGTCCGGAGCTACCAGGATTACTGGGATTCCTTCCTCCTCTACCCTGCGAAGAAGTCTTGGCAGTAACGCGAGAGGAGGGAAGGCATATATTAGCTGGTATTGCCCCCACGGGGCGATCAGTGCGTCTGCGGTTTCTGCTAGAGGATCGCGGGAGCGAGCCACGAATCTCTGAACTTTCCTGTTGAATCGTGATGCCAACAGATCCACATCCGGTGTGCCCCACCGTAGGCACAACTGGTGGAAAACGTCTGGATGGAGGGACCATTCCCCCTGATCCAGGGTCTGACGGCTGAGATAATCTGCCTGCCAATTCTCCACCCCCGGAATGAACACCGCAGAGATTGCTGGAACAAATCGTTCCGCCCAGCGAAGAATGCAAGCCACTTCTTTGGCCGCTCGGACACTCTTGGTGCCCCCCTGATGATTGACATAAGCCACGGCCGTGGCATTGTCCGACTGGATCCGAACCGGGCTGCCCTGGAGCTGCTCGGTCCAGTGAATCAGACAAAGTCTGATCGCTCTCAGTTCCAATACATTTATCGGTAATCTGGATTCTTCCGGGGACCAAAGTCCCTGGACAGATAACTGACCAAGAATTCCTCCCCATCCGGATAGACTGGCATCCGTGGTCACTATCGTCCAATATATTGGCAGAAATGACTTTCCCTGGCTGAGCATTGGAGACCGAAGCCACCAAACCAGAGACTCTCTGGTCTGTTTGCTCAATCGTATCTGATTGTCCAGGGATTCCGGATTCCGATTCCATCTGAGAAGAATCTCTTGCTGAAGAATTCGGGTATGGGACTGGGCAAATGGGACTGCTTCGAATGAAGCCACCATCAACCCCAGAACCCTCATGCACGTCCGAAGGGAAGACCAGCTGTTGGACAGTAACAACTGGACTGCTGATTGAATCTTTCGAAGTTTCCCTACCGGAAGGAAAACTCTCGTCCTGACTGTGTCTAGAATTAGACCCAGATATTCGAGCCTCTGGGTGGGAACCAGAAATGACTTTTGCTGGTTCACCAGCCACCCGAATTCCTGTAAAGAAATCATAGTAATTTCTATGTTTTGTAGCAAGGTCTGAGGAGATTCTGCATGAAGCAGAAGATCGTCTAGGTAACCTAGAATCGATATACCTCTTTGGCGCAGAAGTGCCAACATTGGGGCCAACACCTTTGTGAAGACCCACGGAGCCGTGGCGAGACCGAAAGGTAACGCCACAAACTGATAGTGGTTCTCCTCTACGGAAAAGCGTAGAAAACGCTGATGTCCTGCGAAAATGGGAATGTGAAGATAGGCGTCCTTGATGTCTATGGACGCTAGGACATCCCCTGGATGCAGGAAGGCTGCTACCGTGCGAATGGACTCCATTCTGAATCTTCTTATGTTGACGAAAGAATTGAGTGCTCTTAAGTCCAGAATTGGACGCACTTTGCCCTCTTTCCTGGGTGATGTAAACAGGTTTGAATAAAACCCTTGAAACCGTTCTGTCCAAGGAACGTGGACTACCACTCCTTGTTGTAGTAAATCTGTGACTGCTCTCCGCAGATCTTCTAAACGATCTGCGGATAGACGGATATTGGAAGGGAAGAATCGCGCCGGTGGGAGAGATCGAAACTCGATCTTGTACCCTGACCTTATGACTTCGCAAACCCATTTGTCCGGGATTCTGGAAAGCCATGGATCCGGGAACCGGCGAAGACGTCCCCCCACCCCAGTTATGGGTGGGGGCGCACCTTCAGGCTTTGGATGGTTTATCTTCGGGTCTGGAGGGGGCGGGCTTTTGCTTGCCCGACCACTGACCCCTGACGCCTCCTGCAGGAGCTTTGGAGGACTTAGTTTTTTCACCCGCTGGACGAAAAAACCTCTTTGACGAGTTCCTTTACCTTTAAAATTTTGCGGTAAAAAGGTGCTTTTTCCACCGGTGAGATCCTTAATGATCTCATCTAAGTTGGCTCCAAATAGACGCTCTCCTGAAAAGGGGATATTAGCCAATGCTTTTTTGGAACCTTGGTCGGCTATCCAACCTTTTAGCCACAGTGTACGCCTGAGAACCACTGCTGAGACTGATGCTCGCGCCATTAATGGAGTGGCGTCTAACGCCGCATCACATACAAACTGTAACCCCTGTATCATTTGTTCCAACAAATCTGATACCGCCTGAGGGACTTCTTCTAAGTCCCGGCGTAACCACTTGGTCCATTCAGTTACAGCCTGCGAAACCAGACCAATAGCAATTATTGGCCTGAAAGCTGATCCAATCAAGGAAAACATGGTGCGAGACATAGCTTCTATCTTGCGATCCACTGGATCTTTAAAAGACGGAGCGTCTTCTAAAGGAATAACCGTGGCTTTATTCAATCTAGCAATAGGTGAATCCACCACAGGTGGTTCTGTCCATTTCTTAATAAGGGTTTCCTCAAACGGATAACGCCTGTCAATGCGTTTGGAAATATTAAAAGTGCGTTTTGGCAGACGCCATTCTTCATCGATTGGATTGCCAAAACATTTGGGCAATGGAAAAACCTTTGCCACTTTGATGCGCTTTTTAGTCCCAAAAGGGATCTCAGTTTCAGCTATTTCTGATGGAATACCCTGTAACCTTAAAGTCTCTTGAACAGATATAATGAGTGCGTTTACCAACGCTTCCTCTCGGGCTATGGCAGATGCCGAAACATCCTCCTCACTGTCTGAAGAGACAGGACCCGAGACACCAATACCAGATGAAGTACCTGCAACTGCAGAAATAGGCTCAGAGTCTGAATCCGAGGTTTCAGATAATAAGGGGTTAGGCGGGGGTCGCTTTCTTGCGCCCTGTCCCTGACAAGCCACTTCCACCCGGGACACAAAAGTTTCCATAATAGCTGACAAAGATTCAATTGTCAATGGGGTGCTGGAGGATCCCGCAGACCCCTCGAGGGGATCCGGAGGAGATACATGAGTGGCAGGGTCCATGTTAATACAGGACACTTTGCCAGCAATAAACAAAAAAACTTTTTTTTTTTTTTTTTTGTGTCTCCCCCTAGCGCAATAGCGCCCCTCAGAGTACCTGCTTCTCGATCCCAGAGAGAGAGAGAGGGACCCCCAAGGCTCACCAACCGATGCAGTGCAGTTTCCAACAAACTGCAGCCAGCGTCTGTCTTACACAGACTGGAAGGAGCTGTTTGCTTTTTCCCGGGCAGAAGGCGTGGCTCCGCCCCCTGTGTACGCCTTCCAGCGTTCCCAGCCCTCCACGAGGAAGCTGGGCTCACAAAACATGGCCGCCCCCATAGAAGAGACATAAGACTCCAAAAACATGGCGGCCGGCGTGACCTGAGGACATATATGTATTCGGTCTACGGCAAAATGGCGGCGGACCGCCGATATCGTCTTCCCAGCACATCCACCTGCACTCTGCTGAGAGGTGACATATGGATCTACAGAGATACACTGCACATAAGGTAGGATTATACCTCCTATGTCTGCTGTAATGTTACAGTCTGCTGGGTAGAGTGTTAGCTCTTGAACCAAGTCCACTTCCCACAAACACATGCTGTATTACAAGGGGGACTTGTAAGTGTCAGATATATACTGACCATATATGGAGGGGCCCATAATATATACTGCCTCATAAATGAGGAAAAAAAGGGAACGTTTTACTCACCATACCGAACCGACAGGCACCCTCTCTTCATAATACCCTCTCCACCGGGGTGGGGGTTTGTGGACGCCTCGACTCTCTGGTCCTGGCGTCCAAGCGAGCTTTAACTCGCAAAGTCAGTCCCTTTACTGGGACTCCGTCGCGGCCGACTCAGCGCACTGGTCTGCACGCACCTTTTAGGCAGAAACCGGGGTGACCACTGGATCTCACATCCAGCCCGTCGCCCGGCCCCGCATACTTACTTGAATATGTCGCGGCCGACCAAGCGCAATGCCTGGTCTGCACGCGCTCGTAGGCCGGCTGGGGTGACCACAAGTGTCGCCCAGTCCGGCATTTTTGCTTGAAGATCTCACAGGAAAAAAACACTGGAGAAAACTACCTAAAAAATGTCTTTTTCTTAAAGAAAAAAAGTCTTGCCAGGACCAAAAGATCCCAGCAAGGAGCTTAGGTCCTTACTCCTGACTAGACAGAAAAAAACTGATTCCCTGTAGCAGAGAGAGGGAGGATATACCCTCAGGGACTGCCCCCTAGGGTGGAGCCAGAACGTTTTGTCATTCTGCCTAGTCCTACTCCTGCGGAGACAACATAACCCAGCTCTTGAGAATCAAGAAGACTACGTCTGTCAATGAGCGATAGAGAAACATTTCTTAAAAATATCTAAAAAAGGTTGCCAAGACCAAAGATTCCAGCAAGGAACTAGGTTTACTCCTGACTAGGCAGAAAAAAAAAAAACTGAGCGACTATAGCAGAGAGAGGTAGTATACTCCCTGGGAGTGCCCATGGGTGAACCCAGAATTGTTTTCTGCCTGGTATCCTACTCCTGTAGGGGGCAGTATAACCCAATAGTCAAGAATGACAGGAGCTGCGTCCATCAATGAACGAAAGGGCAAAGAGCCTGCTACAAACCCACCAGCAAGACCAATCAAGATCCAACCAAAATAAATGAGATTATAGATGTCCCTAGACACCGGTTTTGAAAGTAATGAACCCCTGGAAAGAATCTCTATATACATATCTATATCATCTACTCCAGGCCATGCTCATGCACAGAATGTCCTGCCCTTCAACGGCCTGTGACTTTACAGAGTGGGCCCTGGCCCTTCTCTGGAGATTCATAGTGCACGTGCACAGTGGTCAGTACTGTGAAGCATTGGTGTAAATGACTCAAAGGTAAAGAAATTACATCAAACACATTGGTTTGCAGGAGAACCAGTTTTTGGTCAGCCTTGGACCAAAAACCTGACCTTTCTACAGAATGCTATATTATGTTTATGGGAAGGTTATTTTTAAAGTTTCCCAGGGGGGGGGGGGTGCCATTTGGACCTTACTTGAGCAAGAAACTAAAAGGAATAAATATGCCTAAAAATGAAATGGTTTACACTGGTATGGAAAGCCTAGTGTAGCATTCATATCAGTCATTTAAGCAGCCCTGACACTATTTTCTTAAAGCATCAGTTTAACCATTTTGTGTGCCCTGTATCAGGAATTTGACACAAAGCTGGAAGGTGCACAAAATACTGTATGGCAGATCTGCTGAAAGGGCATGAATGATGATCTTACCAGTGCTTCTTTTATTTTGCAGAGAAGCTCTCTTAATTTTGATTAGTTACCCCTCTCTTAGATCCTGCGCCACCAATCTCTGCTGTCCTCAATTGCTAGCCTGGCTGAAGACAGCTGAGATCAAGTGTGAGGGGTATACATTAACCCTTAAGTACTTTTAAAACTAACCTAAGAGTCGCTTCCATTGATACCTCTGCAGCACAGTTCTCCATTTAGGCATAAAAAAAAAGCAAAGGCACACAATTCTTAATCCTCTTTCACATCCCAGGATAACAATCAAGAACACAAAAAAGAAACCTCAAAGTAAACATCAAACTACTGACCTGCTCTGTTCTCATGACCTTTCCCAATAGCCTATTAAAAATGATGAGACTTCGCTATTGAAGGGTAGTATGTGCAGTAATTCATCTGTGGCATATAGAAGCCAGGGTGCACAATGAGCCTCTCCAAAGTTGGTTAGCATGTCATGTCCAGTATAGTCCCACCCCTAGTTTCCATGCCTAGAATGTGCCCATAGAGTTCACAGCTGGAGGGCTCAGTGTGCAGAGTGAGGCCTAGAACCTGCTGTGACATGAGGGAGCAGCTGACCAGCAAACACACATTGACCCCAAAAGAATACAAACCACAGTCACATGCCAAGTACAGTTCTTTGGGAAAACCAGGAGCAGATGATGTGCCTTGGTAACCTTCCTTACAATAAAAAAAATTTTGGTCAACGATTTTAATTTTCTTCTTTTTTGAACAGCCACAGGCAACAAGACAAGCCATAGGGTTACTGCAAATCCTGGTATGCCTTGCAGCCAGAAGGAACAAGGAATGATTGATTCCCAGCTTGTTTAAAGTTATTTTTTTGCAACTTCTGAAGCATGTTGGGGGACCTCAATTTAAATCGCATTCTAAAAAAAAAAAACCCTGCATATTGTGACCCTACAAGCATACAGGGTTCCCTCCACAAGTACCTCCTAGGATCTACCTAATCTTTGAAAATAACAGCATGGATCAGCAACCCGTTTATCGTGGGCATGTGACGGGTAGATCATGTCCCTTTTGATACAACCATCAGAACCTGGATAGCATTTAATAGAACAGATCCCCTGCATTTTCCTTCTGCAGCAGCTGAAGGCTAGCTTCCCCTCCTCCCCTTCCCATCAGCATTCAGCTGCAGGACGAAAATACAGGTGATCTGTTCCAGTAATTGCTGTCCCTGCCTTACCCACCGCCCCTTCTGTCCAAGTTTCCTTTCCTTCTGCTGCCTAGGCCACCCTTGCAGGGCTGACAGCTTCCCCTTCTCTTCTGCTAGCTGCTCCGGGGGATCATTTCAGCATGTAGAGCAAGAAAAGGGGGTCAGTAAATTACATATTTCCTTTACAGAGTGAACAAAGTGTAAACTTTTCACTATACTTCAGTTTGTGAATGAACAGGGAGGCTGTGCAAAACAATTCTTGTTCTTTCTGGGCAGCTGAGGCTACAGAGATTGAGACTGGATTGTGTCCTCAATTACTTTATCTCAAAGTATCAGGTTTAGACCCCTGATATTCGACCAAGGCCCCCCAAACAGGGCTGTCAAAAATAAACAATTGTCAGTGGGGCTGTGGATGGTGTGTGGACAGTGTCAGTTTTTTTACACTGTCCACTTTTAGGGTAGGCTAAATTTATAATTTTAGTGACGTTTCGTATTAAATTTTTCCAAGTTTAACTTACTTTTTATTACGCGTTACTAGAGAATTAAAAAAATAAATGTTGCTGAACCCCAGTGCTCTCTGATCTCCCATGTTGTTCAGGTAGATCTCCACCTCTCAAATGGTTGCCTACCCTGATTTACAGGAACTCAGGACACCACCTGGTGGAGAAATCTTGTTTTGCAAGGAAACCACTTTATTTGAAGCAGGCAATCTAAGCAGACATATAAAGATCACCCAGTTTCAAAAAAGCTAGGTTCCTACAGAAAGTTCCATACAAACAAAAAAAAAATAAATGTTTTCATTCAAAGATAGAAAGGCGATACTTTTATTTTGGTGCACTGGCTTCTGGTTATTTCAGCCCTGAATGAGATACAACTGAACTATGAATGAACCACTGTAACCCTGCTCACCTTAATCTGTGAATACTCTGGCTCAAACTTCTCAGTCCACAGATCCTGCTCATAGTAGTACAGGCCATCGTTGATCACTTTGGCCCACTCAGAGCTCATCTTGGCCCGGGATGTGTGGTTTCCTGTGCGATCTCCTCCAGGGTGCTTGCGCAGGTAAGGTGGGGTTTGTGTGACAATCAGGATTTTGTTCACATCATGGTCGTCGATCTCAAAATCAGAGTCTTCATCTGACCAGTCTGTGAAGGTGTTCTTGCGGCCATCCATCTGCTCCATCTCCTCATCGAACATGAAGTCCAGCTCCTCTGGCTCGTCCTGGTCCTTTGAGGGTTTCTGAGGTGTCACTGCAGGGGTCACCGTCTGCTGTGGGGACTTCACATCCTCTGGCTTCTAGGTCAATTCAAAAGAGGCATTACTACACACACCAGCCAACCATCCTAGAGCTAGAAAAAGGGAGGAGGGGGCCCACAGGAAGAACATACAGTCATTCATCCATACCAGGAGTTGACAATTCTACAAGTAAGCTGGGGGTACATATAAAATTACCAAGGCACAGTTATACACAACAGGAAATAAAAAAAAATAATGGAAAAAAAAAAAAAAAACACACACAAACAAACAAGTTACCACAACCAAAGACCAGAAAGAAACTCAAAATATTATGTTTCTTACTTTGTTTTTTCTTTCTGTAAACCTGCCCCAACAGAAAACTGATATGCTTGTCAGTATGCTGCAGATTAAAACGTCTGTTGTGAGTGAGCCAATAATGCATGCAGCCGATAGTCAAAAGCGGGTGGGCGGTAACATGTTTGGGAGCATGCGTAGCTCCATCAGACCTCCGCCCGCTGAAGATCCATCGAAATATAAAAGAAATGGGCCTAGAGATGGGAGGGGCTTGATGATTACGCCCTCCCATCTCCAGGCCAATTGATACACTGCATTCCAGCGTGGTTACCGGAAGCCCTACCACGCTGTGTGCACACCGACACATGAAGCAGTCTTACGGACACTGGATTACTGAGCATCAGGTCCTCCGGCTTCTAAGACATGCTGTTTTAATTTCAACTTCTTGTAAGTTGTTTTAATCCTTCTATGCTCCAATAAATGGTCTATATTGCACTTAGAGGCGCCTTGTTCTTCTCCATATTTCTGTAGGGAAGGGTCAAGACTCCTAGAGGAACCACTGCTCATAGGGCAGCAACCTCTCTCTACAGCATACTGCACATTTCTGCTGGGGAAAATTTACAAAAAAAAAAAAGTTACTATATTAAGCCACAATGACTTCTAGTGAATGCAGGGTCCTGGGTTTAGGAACACTATCTGGTCTCACACAGTACACAGAACATGGAAATGCAATTATTTTAGTATAAACTGCTAAATACCTTTTCTCATCAGTAGTACAGTAAAACCTTGGATTGCGAGCATAATTTGTTCTGGAAACATGCTTGTAATCCAAAGCACTTGTATATCAAAGCGAATTTCCCTATAAGAAATAATGGAAACTCCGATATGTTCCACCATTTATTCATAAGTCTTTCTGTTTATAGTCTATTCAAAATGTGATAGGTTGTGTAACCATAAAATGTCCATCCACAAATGGCGCCTCCACAAGGGAATTAGAAGCAAAATCCAGCAGGAGTAACAGTATAAAAGAGAAGAGAGGCGCTTCTTAAAAAGTGTAGCAATATGGTTACATTTAATGAAGGGTCAACATTTAGCAACTCGCATGGTTGAGGATTGAGAGAGACACATCCAAGTATGCAGGCATCCGGGGTAAAGCTGTTAACATAGATCATCCTCCGCACCACCGGCTCTCACCGATGTCAGTCTGCAATCGTGATTCGGAAGACTATCCTGCATGGGAGGGATGACATTGATGGTAGTGGACAGCTTTACACCAGATGCCTGTTTTAATCAACCATGTGAGTTGCTAAATATTTCACCATCATTAAATGTAACCATATTGCTACAATTAGAGGCGCCTCTCTTTTATACTCAGTTGTGACATGATGCTATTTGTATATCAAGACATTGCTTATCAAGTCAAATTTAAAAATGTTGCTTGTCTTGAAAACGCTCTCAAACAAAGTTGTTACTCTCAATCCAAGGTTTTACTGTATATAGCAATCTTGTGACTTCTATCGCTGCCTGGTTAAAGCTTGTAGGAGTTTTCATACTGCACTGACTGTCCTATCAGGATGCAGGACCCTGACCCTCTGTCTGGACAGCGCTGATTGGCCCTGTGCTGATCACATGCACCCACCCAAGAAAACAAAAATTCTCTAGTAATATACACCAAACTGAGCATGTTCAGCCTGACTCCATTAACTCTGTCTTATATGGACAGGATATGGGGACAATGCACGAAGAGGAGGATCTGTGCATACAAGATCAAACAGCCTTTTTACACAATGGAGAGGATTAACGCCTTAGGTTCCACAGTGAGTATAACAAGCATGCTTTACTGTATATATAGACTGATTTTACTGTTGTGGGTTTGGTACATTAATGTAATATAATTTTATTATAAACAATTGAGCTTTAGAGGATGCACTTTAAAAACAAGAAGTGAAATTCTAAAACATGAACTAGAACCCCATGAATCTAGTACATGGGTTTACCAATACAACGCAAGGGATGAAAGCCAAATCAGGACACAAGTGTTAAGCTGGTTCCACTACAATATAACAGTATATATTGCACATTGCTCGGTAATTTGTCTGCATTGATCCACGTGTCGACTATTTTTGGTCTAACCTTTGTCCTGGCCGGAGAAGGCCGTGGCCTCTTCTTGACTTCTATCCAGCTCTCCGAGTCTAGGTCTGGTAAACTTGCCGACAGCCCCTTTGGCATAGTCTTCAGGTTACTAACCTCCTCTGACTTTGAGGGCACAGGGGGGCTGGAGGATCTTGGTGATCCGGGGGCTGATTCTGCAAATAGGTAAGGGAATGGTTAAAGCGCTATAGATAACAAGTACTGTACTCCCTTACAATACAACACCTTATTCATAACATTGACACTCACAAAAGGTGGAGTAGTAAGAGGAGAAACCCTTGGCAACTCAAACTAAGCATCTAATGAAAAACTGTACAGTATATGCCAAAGGTGAAGACCACAGATAAAAACCATCACTAGATCCAAAGATATGGGAAGATGAAAGATTTTGCAAACCTTGACTTTTCTGTTAAAGAAAAGCTTAGCCTGCACCTTCTTATGCTTTTCTACTGGTACAGTGCCTTGAGAAAGTATTCGCCCCCCTTGAACTTTGTGACCTTTTGCCACATTTCAGGCTTCAAACATAAAGATATAAAACTGTAATTTTTTGTAAAGAAACAACAACAAGTGGGACACAATCATGAAGTGGAACGAAATTTATTGGATATTTCAAACTTTTTAATAAATAAAAAACTGAAAAATTGGGCGTGCAAAATTATTCAGCCCCCTAAGTTAATACTTTGTAGCGCCACCTTTTGCTGCGATTACAGCTGTAAGTCTCTTGGGGTATGTCTCTATCAGTTTTGCACATCAGGAGACTGAAATATTTGCCCATTCCTCCTTGCAAAACAGCTTGAGCTCAGTGAGGTTGGATGGAGAGCGTTTGTGAACAGCAGTTTTCAGTTCTTTCCACAGATTCTGGATTGGATTAAGGTCTGGACTTTGACTTGGCCAGTCTAACACCTGGATATATTTATTTGTGAACCATTCCATTGTAGATTTTGCTTTAGGTTTTGGATCATTGTCTTGTTGGAAGACAAATCTCCGTCCAAGTCTCAGGTCTTTTGCAGACTCCATCAGGTTTTCTTCCAGAATGGTCCTGTATTTGGCTCCATCCATCTTCCCATCAATTTTAACCATCTTCCCTGTCCCTGCTGAAGAAAAGCAGGCCCAAACCATGATGCTGCCACCACCATGTTTGACAGTGGGGATGGTATGTTCAGGGTGATGAGCTGTGTTGCTTTTACGCCAAACATAACGTTTTGCATTGTTGCCAAAAAGTTTGATTTTGGTTTCATCTGATCGGAGCACCTTCTTCCACATGTTTGGTGTGTCTCCCAGGTGGCTTGTAGCAAACTTTAAACGACACTTTTTATGGATATCTTTAAGAAATGTCTTTCTTCTTGCCACTCTTCCATAAAGGCCAGATTTGTGCAGTATACAACTGATTGTTGTCCTATGGACAGAGTCTCCTGCCTCAGCTGGAGATCTCTGCAGTTCATCCAGAGTGATCATGGGCCCTCTTGGCTGCATCTCTGATCAGTCTTCTCCTTGTAGGAGCTGAAAGTTTAGAGGGACGGCCACGTCTTCGTAGATTTGCAGTGGTCTGATACTCCTTCCATTTCAATATTATCGCTTGCACAGTGCTCCTTGGGATGTTTAAAGCTTGGGAAATCTTTTTGTATCCAAATCCAGCTTTAAACTTCTCCACAACAGTATCTCGGACCTGCCTGGTGTGTTCCTTGTTCTTTAGGATGCTCCCTGCGCTTTAAACGGACCTATGAGACTATCACAGTGCAGGTGCATTTATACTGAGACTTGATTACACACAGGTGGATTCTATTTATCATCATTAGTCATTTAGGTGAACATTGGATCATTCAGAGATCCTCACTGAACTTCTGGAGAGAGTTTGCTGCAATGAAAGTAAAGGGGCTGAATAATTTTGCACGCCCAATTTTTCAGTTTGTTAAAGTTTGAAATATCCAATAAATTTCGTTCCACTTCATGATTGTGTCCAACTTGTTGTTGATTCTTCACAAAAAAATTACAGTTTTATATCTTTATGTTTAAAGCCTGAAATGTGGCAAAAGGTCGCAAAGTTCAAGGGGGCCGAATACTTTCGCAAGGCACTGTATATAGGTTGAAAAAGACACCTGGTTGTTGAGTTTTAGTCCAAAAGATTAAAATAAATTAAAAGAAAACTTGAAACCTTGCAGAACCAAAAGCCCTTGGCTGATCTAAAAGGGAAGGAAAGAACCCTTTTAAAGTATGGTGCAATTTTCTCTAGCCAGAAAAATGTCCTGTCTGTCCCATTAAGGTAGTCGTATACTCCCTGGATTAACAAACTAGTGTTACCTCCTACAAATCCGAATAGCCAGTTATATTTTGTGCATATAGAAACAGCCTTTTTGATGCAATTTATTCGTTTTACTAGATCTAGCTCCAGTGTAAGTCTTAGAAGTGTATACAGCTCTAGCTGTAAAGAAGCCTTTCAATATGCGGAGGTTCAAACTTTCTCCAGTCAATTTTGCAATGACCTAAAAGTGAACAGCTATGCACAAAATTTACTTTACAGACCATTTCTATAGTGATATACCCACTCAATCGCCATTTTTATAAAATAGAGTGAATCCAGATATTCTGTTTTACTGGTGACTAGCCCTTTGCAAGCTATTTTGGGGCACACCACCCACACTACTGGTGGTAACAAAAAATAAAATACAAGTACTGCCTTAACCTTGGCTGGAACTGGCATTTTTATTATGACAACCTCAAGCACTACAGTCACTCAAAGTCTACCTGTCTCCTTCTGGAATCCTTGTCTGGGTACGAATTCGGGACAGTTGATGAGTTGGGAAAAATCAGTTTGAGAAGCATCCGCTTGAGCGCCTAAGAGAGGCCAGATAGCAGGCTGCTCTTTTCTACGAACTTTCGCATCAATGACTTCTACCACTTTACTGTCTTTTAATGCCTAGATGTTAAGGAAAAGAAAAAAGGTTTGCATCCACTTTTGGAAAAATACATAAAACCGTAAAACACAAAGATGAAGAAGCCTTCATTTATGCAAAACAAAAAAGTTTAATTGAGAAGTTCAGACACACTACTAAAATGCACATTACAGTAAATAGGTTTACTGTCGTGACTGTCAGCAGATTTGTTATCAAGGCTAACTATTCTTGCGATACACAAAACTTTGCTAGTCAGGATATCACTTTGCTACTTCCTGTTAAATGTCTAAACCCAAAAGTTTTGATCATTTTGTATAGAGTAGGGAGTGGGTAAAACCCGTCAAGAATCTGTGTCACACTGGGGAGATTTCCATTCGCCACCTGCTCCGAGAAAACAGGAAGTGAGAGGAAAACCCGGTTAAACTGTTTCCCCTTATTCCTGCTCTGGATTTTACAGTTTTGATTTTACTTTGCCTTCTGTGCAGGTGATGATGGGCAGCGAGACAAAAATGGAAAGTTAAAGTAAATGTCTAGTCAAATTCGATCCAAGCTAAACCTGCTCCCATTCTAGGCCATATTACCCATTCCCTGGGCGCTGCAGTCTGGTCACGTGATCTCTGCAGCAGCTGGCTTCACCAAAGAGGAGAGATCAACAACAGCTGCAATACTTTTGCAGTGACGTCACCCATTGGCTTAATATGGGGTACCTCCTCCACCCAGAAGCCGCTGCTGTGAGGTGATAACCTGACCAGACTGGCGTACCCAGGGAAAAGTATATATAGAAATCTTTCCTCCACAGGGTAGTTAGTTTAGGGCTCAGAATAGGGGTGGGAGCAGGTTTAAGGGTGGATAGTATTCGACTGGACTTCTACTCCAAATTCCGTTGCAGGAACAGAGGTCAAATAAACCTGAGAGCTTCTATCCCTTTAACACTTAAAACTCTACCACACTTTAACCATTACTGCTTCATGGGTCAGATTCCTGCTCACTGGACAGAGGTGCTATTGTCGATTCTGGCAGAGGGCAGAAGTGTGACATAGGAAGCTGCATTGCTGAACCAGGAAGATAAATTGCTTTATTACGATCTGGAGAGAAACAGGAGAGCAAGGCATCACAGCACATTCAAAGCTTGTGTTGAATTTCTAACACTGGATTTAGGCTTCAGCCACCAGCAGTGCACAGAAGATCCATAGGAGAATGTTCACCACAGGATTTATCCAAAATACACTGCAGCCTGAGTTTGAATTCAGCACTGTGATTTGTTACCAAAGGTTACTGAAGCCTAGATGCCCGAACACGCTTCATAAATGTGCATCCATTAACTTCACTTTAAAACATTTTCAGAATTTATAAAAATGCCTTTGATTGGTACACTCGTAATAAAAGCCATTCTGCTTTATTATAGGCTGCACAAAAATGAAAAATAGCCATCTTACAGAAATATCCATCTTACAGATATAACACCATCTTCAAACTGCAGTAGCATATGCAGGTTTTTTTTTTTTTTTTACACCTTAATGCATTCTCTGATAGAGATAAAATACTTTCTGCATGCAGCTCTCCCCTCCAGCTCCCTCTTACACTTACCTGAGCCCAATCTCAATCCAGTGCTGAGCAGTAGAGCTTGTTTCACTTCATTGGCTCAGACAGCAGCGGGAGCCAAGGGGGGGAATCTCAATCATGCGCTGTGCACGAGACCAGAGGCTCTTTCCCCTCACTGGCTCAGACACAGCAGCAGGAGGCATAAGCTCCTGCTGCGATCACAGCCAGTGAGGAAGGAGCAGGGGGCAGCACCAAGCCCTGTTCTGTGTGTCAATGGACACACAAAGGGGGCTCGGAAGAGAGCATGCACAAGTGCAGGCTGCTTGCTACGGGGCACTCGGCATGGGGAGGAGCCAAGAGCATAAGCAGGGGACCGAAGAGGAGGAGGATCGGTGCTGCTCTGTGCAAAACCACTGCACAGAGCAGGTATTACCCGTTTATAATTTCAATTAAAAATAAATACATTTAATCTTTAACATCACTTTAAGCGTTAATCTAGTTTGTGAATGAGAAGCAGAATACTTCTTTGTTGCCCCAAGAATATGGTAGTGCTTGTAGAGGGGTATTCAAGGGCCTAGTACATTCGCTAAGGAAACCTTTTGATAATACATTTTGTCACCATTAAAGCTTCAAGTACAACCCACCTTAACGATCAACCCAACGTCAGTGGTAAGAGCCTGCACTCTATGAAAGGTGGCTATTAGGTCTATAGGAAGGAAACCTTCAGAATCCATTCTTCTACGGAGGTAAAAGTCTCTCTCCAGATTGTCCACACTGAAGTAATATTCTCTGCAGAGCAACATGTGAAAACATTTAAAAACATCACAAGAAGATCTTTAAAAGAATCAACAGTTACATCTGAAGCACATGGGATACAAACCATTAAGCCTATCCAAAGCTGACAGCTCCAAGGCTTGCGAGATATCAGGCCTGGTTTCTACCAAGTTTGAACTCTGAGTAACCTTATGCATAAAATTGCTAATAATAAAGCGGCTTTTTATCTTCTCTATAAAAAGTATTCATGGAGACGTTCATCCCAATGGCTTGTGACAGACTGAATACACAATTTTATCTGTGAAGTTTTTCACTGGTAAAAATGGCCATGGTACTTCGTGGTATGAAGTATAAAACCTAAAACACAGCACCCAACGTAGAATTGTGCAGCATATGTAAAAACTGGATTTTTGTCTTACTGTAAAATCCTTTTCTCTGAGGTTCACTGACAGACAGCTTCAATTCCTCGGACCATTGGGTATTGTACTGTCAACTCTTCATGAGTCTTTTGGTTACACCCCTGGGGCAGTCCCAGAGAGTATACCTTCACTACCTGCTGTAGGACTTCCAGTCTGTAACAAGCAGTGTCAGAACATAACCCCAAAAGAGGGGTGGGTGCTGTGTCTGTTAGTAAACCTCAGAGAAAAGGATTTTACGGTAAGACAAAAATTCAGTTCTCTTGTTCACTGACACAGCTTCAATTCTTCAGACCATTGAGATGTCCCAAAGCAGTGTCAACATGAGGGGAGGGAAAAAAAACACTGAATTCCCCAACAAGGCTAAACATAGCCAACCAGGTAACAGGAGCTCAACTAGAAACTGGAGCTCACATAAAACATTTTCACCCTTAAGAAGTGGAAGCCTCCGCAACTGCAGCTTGCAAAACTTTGCGGCCAAACGCTGCATCCGAAGATGCAAGTACATTCACCTTTTAAAACTCTGTGAATGTGTGTACAGACGACCAAGTAGCCGCCTTGCACACCTGAACCACAAATGCCTGATGACGGAATACCCAGGAGGCACTAAGTGCCCTCATAGAATGCGCTTGAACAGGGAAAGGAGAAACCTGACCTTTAATGGAGTAGGCCTGCATCACCGTCCGCTTGATCCACTTAGAAATGGTCGCAGCAGATGCGGCTTGCCCCTACGAGGTCCATCCGTAAGAACAAAGAATCAGATTTCCTAATCGGCTCAGTCACCACCAGGTAAACCCAGATGGCCTGTACCACATCTAAGGAATGTAAGGAAATTTCCTTAGGATGTTTAGGCTTAAGACCTAGGGACAGTAGCACTATGTCTTCATTCAAGTGAAACCCTGAGACAACCTTAGGAAGGAATGCCTGACAGGGTCGTAACACCACTTTGTCCCTATGAATCACCAAGTAAGGTAACCGACAGGACAACACAGCCAACTTCGACACGTGACGTGCGGAAGCAATAGCCATTAGGAAAGCCACCTTCCAATAGATAGATGCCGGCAGAGGTTGCAACCGTCCGCTTGATCCACTTAGAAATGGTCGCAGCAGATGCGGCTTGCCCCTACGAGGTCCATCCGTAAGAACAAAGAATCAGATTTCCTAATCGGCTCAGTCACCACCAGGTAAACCCAGATGGCCTGTACCACATCTAAGGAATGTAAGGAAATTTCCTTAGGATGTTTAGGCTTAAGACCTAGGGACAGTAGCACTATGTCTTCATTCAAGTGAAACCCTGAGACAACCTTAGGAAGGAATGCCTGACAGGGTCGTAACACCACTTTGTCCCTATGAATCACCAAGTAAGGTAACCGACAGGACAAAACAGCCAACTTCGACACGTGACGTGCGGAAGCAATAGCCATTAGGAAAGCCACCTTCCAATAGATAGATGCCGGCAGAGGTTGCAACCCTATTGTCATGATCATACGAGAGGGGCTCCTACCTCAGATTTATACTTGGCAAAAGTTCTTGCTAGAAACCACCCAACACTTCCAACCGCTACTAGGTTTAGTTATTGAATTTGACAGTTGGTTTTTGCGTTGTTCAGCTACAATTAACCTACATTAGTTCATCATCTACTCTGTATCATAGATAAAGGAATGTATGATTGTAAAGCCAAGTGTTGCATTATATTATTATATGCGCTGCGTAAACTGTCGGCGCTATATAAATCCTATACAATGTCTTGTTTTCACTGTGACACCAAAAAAAAAAAAAAAAAAAAAAAAAAAAAGTCACCTGCGACAGAGTGAGCAGAGGAATATTTTCAAAGGGAGGCCTTTGAAGTACCGACTGAACCAAATTGAGATCCCACGGAAGTACCAGGGATCGCACCGGAGGAGCCAGATGACGAACCCCCTGCACAAAAAAAAAAGTGTGAACCGAAGACTTCCCTACCAACAACGGCCTTTGGAAAAAAAAATGGCCAAGGCGGAAATCTGGTCCTTGATGGTGCTCAAGACTAAGTCGATTTACACGCAACTGCCAAAACTCCAACAGGCGAGACACAGAAAAGGAGCGGGAAGATAACCAACCCCCCCCCCCCCCCGAGACTCACACCAAGTAATACACCCCTTTGAAACTCAATTATAGACCTTCCTGGAAGTAGATTTCCTAGGCTTCCACCCCGTAGGAATCACTGACAGCCCTCTGTCTTTCAGCACTTTGCTTTCAAAAGCCACACCGCCAAAACCAGCGATGGAAGCAGAATGAAAGATTAGTCCCTACGACAAAAGATCCTCAGAGAGGAAGTTTCCAAGGGACATCTGCTACCAGTCTGGTGTCACCAGAAGGACCGGAATTCCTTCTACCTCGAGTCTGCATAGCAGTCTCGACAGAAGTTGTATTGGAGGAAAGGCGTAAATCAGACGATACTGACCCCAAGGGGCCACCAGAGAGTCAGCAGAGGATCCCGAGACCGTGACACGAACCTCTGCACCTTCCTGTTGAGACGGGAAGCCAGCAGGTTCACATTGGGGGTCCCCCGCCGAAGACACAGTTATGGAAAACCTCCGGGTGAAGAGACAATTCTCCCGGATCCGTCTGCCGACTGAGATAGTCCACTTGCCAATTCTCTACCCCACCCCCCCCGGGATGTGCACAGCAGAGAGGGCCGGAACATATCGTTCTGTCCACCTCAAGATGCCGCCCACTTTCCGGTCCGCCAGGGCACTCTTTCTGCCCCCTTGATTGACATATGCCACAGCATTGTCCGTCTGTATCTGCACAGGGCGCCCCTGCAGACGATCCATCCACTGAGACAGTCTGATCGCCCTAAATTCCAGAATGTTGATCGGCAACCTGGACCGCTCCCGAGTCCAGACACCTTGGGCCAAATACATCCTCAAGACACCTCCCCATCCGGACAGACAAGCATCCCTGATAATTGCACTCCAATACAGGGGAAGAAAGGATTTTACACAGGCGAAGGGCTGGAGAGCGAAGCCACCATATGAGAGACTTCCTCGAACTCAGACTCAACCAAATCAAACTGTCCAATTACTGCGGATCCTTGTTCCATTTGATCAGAATCTCCCATTGCAAAGGTCAGGTGTGGAACCGTGCAAACTGAACCTCCTCGAAGGTGGACACCATCAGACCCAGCACTTGCATGCAAGTCCTGAGTGATGATTGATGGTTGGACAAAGGGAGCCGAACAGCCTCTTGTAGCTTCAGCAGTTTTGTTTGAGGAAGAAACAGCCGGGCTGACACTGAATCCAGCGTCAGACCCAAGTAGTCCACCTTTGAGGACAGAGACAAAGCAAATTTCTAAAAGATTCAGTGTCCACCCAAACTCCTGCAGAGTTCACACCATAACTTCCAAGTCGGCTTCTAGAGCCAGGAAGACTCTGCACAGAAGCAGATTGTCAAGGTAACCCAGTACCGCAATCCCCTTGTGCTGTAACAAGGCCAGAACTGGGGCCAAAACCTTTGTGAACACTCGAGGAGCTGAGGCGAGACCAAAGGGTAATGCCACGAATTGAAAGTGCTCCTCGCCCACGGCAAAAAGAAGAAAACACTGATGCCCGAGATATATTGGAATATGAAGGTAAGCTCCTGAACTAGGTAGAAAAAACTGGAAGTCCTACAGCAGGAAATGATGGTATACCCTCTGGGACTGCCCCAGGAGCGTAACCAAAAAGATTTCCAACTAGTCCTAGTCCAGAAGAGTGACAGTATAATACCCAATGGTCTGAAGAATTGAAGCTGTGTGTGTCAGTGAACGAAAGAGAAATGATGCATACTGTGCAGAATGAGAAAGTCTGGATGTCACATACAGAACAGTTTATCTGAATGGTTCAGAGAATGTAACATACAGCACTGTCAGAAAGGTTACATATTGGCTAACCTAGCAATCATAACTGTTTGCAGTACACACCATGCTGTCATTTGAGAGTGTGGATGGGGCTAGATCTCACCCTCTGTTAATACAAATACTGCATACTGCCTGAAAAGTGCCTAGACAATTTTAGTCCTGAACAGGACTACACAGAACCTGCTTAATAATGAAAGTTATAATACATGCTGAATTTTGTTAAACTGCGCTGTAAAGACAAACATGTACTGTAAACATGATGCATGTAATATAATTCAAATGTCGCTGCACTCTTTGCCACTTGCTACAAAGTCAATGCAGCTTCCACCCTTCATTTCCGCATAATTGTGCAAGACTATGCCACAGATTACTAGCCTAGTAACTGATCTGAGAAATTTTTGCCAACCATGCAAGACTAGGACATTGGTGAGTAAAACGCACATCTCTGATCAGAATGTTTACCTTGGTTAACCAAGAAAATGCAGACTTTAGCTAATTTTATTAAACTATACTTCTATCGGATATTATTAACCAAAGTAAAGCAGCCACCATAAACTGCTAGACTATTGATATTACTCCACCATTTGTCCCACAGAGAGCCTGAGTGTACATGAACTTTTTGAGAAGATTAAGAAAACCCCCAGCACCCTTCACATGGCATGGCCTAGGTCTGCAGATAGTTCGCTAAAGAATTGCATTAAGGGAGGTGGGCCAAGTCATGCTGGATTTCCACAACTAAAAGCATTTTGAGAGGCTGAAGAACATGAAGGGGCATCATTTTTAAGTTTTAGAAGAAATGCACTTAAATCCAAAAGTTATAAAAAATTTAAGGTATTAGGGAATTAGGAAACAGTGGAAAATGGTTAGGCTCACTTCCTAGCTGGCATTCATCTATGTTAGCCCTTAGTAACCTAAAATATTTTGGACAGAATATATTAGGTTCAGGAGTTTCTAGTACAATACATATTTTGCATTCTGCTTTACAACCAGTAAGTGGAGCCGAGGTTTCTTTTCACATTTTACAGACTATTTGGTTAACCACTTAACCTCCAGAAGATTTACCCCCCCTTCATGACCTGGACATTTTTTGCGATAAGGCACGGTTTTACTTAACGGATAATTTTGCGGTCATGCGATGTTGTACCTTAACAGAATTTATGTTCTTTTTTTCCCCCACAAATAGAGCTCTCTTTTAGTGGTATTTGATCACCACTGCGGTTTTTATTTTTTGCACTATGAACAAAAAAAAAAGAATTTTGAAAAAAAAAAAAAAAAAACTAAGTATTTTTAACTTTCTGCTATCAAATTATATCTAAAATAAATCAATCTAATTTCTTCATCAATTTAGGCTAATATGTATTCAGCTACATATTTTTGGTAAAAAAAAAAAAAAAAAAAAAATGCCAATAAGCGTATATTGGTTTGCGCAAACGTTACAGGGTCTACAAACTATGGGATATTTTTACTAGTAATGGGGGAGATCAGTGACTTAAAGCAGGACTTGGATATTCAGTCAGGACACTGACACCTTTTTAGGGACCCGTGACATGGATGCAGCGATCAGTGCTAAAAATAAGCAGTCACTGTACTGATACTAGCTGGGAAGGGGTTAAACAGGTTAATCACAGGGTTAACTGTGTGCCTAGCCAGTGTTTGTGCACTGTGTGGGAGGTGCTTTTACTAGGGGAAGGCATGGATCCATGTTCCTGCTTTACAGGGACACAGGATACATGCCTTCTGTACTGACAGAACGGCGACCTGCCTTGTTTACATAAGCAGAACGCCGTTCTGGCTCTCTACCTTATGATCAGCAGGTGCCAGGCGGACAGAGTCCCCGGTACCCGCAGATCAGCTCGTGTTGTCAAGTCACATCGGGAGCGGATCCCCACCAGTGACATGCATGTGTGCCCCAGACCTGAAAGTGTTGAATCACGTACTAGGTACGTGAACTGGCTCAGGTGTGCCACTGTGTCACACTAGAATTACATTACACAGTCGGCAAGTGGTGAATTGATGAAACAAGCCAGTATAGAGAACCTAAAAGCACAAGATAAAATTTACACACATGGATGACACATTATGGTGGCTCATCCCTTTGTAGTCAAGTACTAAATAACTGCAATGCCCCACAGCTGAACTATAACATGACTTACATCTGCCTTTTGATGTAATCTTTCAGTAGCTCCTGATCCACACTGTACAGATCTGAGCTGCTCATGTTGTCATAGTAGTAAGTGATATTACTGGGATACTTCTGACCTCGAGGACCATCTGTACCATCAAATTTCCTGTACCCATACTGGTAATCAAAGTGTGCTATGGATATGAAAAGAAAAGAAAAAAACAATAGTGAACAGTGCTCTACAAGGATTAGCATATATAATTAATATATGTTTTGCAGGACAGATTTCCCCCCCCCCCCCCCCCAATTTGTTTGCTAACATTTATATTTTGGACTTACAACGCATGCCCCCTCGACCACGTCCTCTCCCTCTGCCTCGTCCACGACCGCGTCCTCTGAAGCCACCGCGAACAGCACCCTCGCTTTTCACGCTAGAGGTGTCATCATAATCTGGCCAATCCCTCTCTTGTTTGTTATCCGAATACCAAACTGAATGTAGTAAAAAAAAAAAAAAATAAAAATAAAAAAAAAATTAATACACGATACACCACCTGATATAAAAGGTCAAAACCACGATACCTACATAGCAGCACCAACCATAGTCAACTGAGCTGTATTGCAATTATATTTTCCTCTTCCTAGCAAAATTGCTTTATTCCAAAAGATACCCCTTTAGATATGCATTTAGATTTGAGGTGAACCAGCACATCTAAAAAGAGATGTCTTTTTTCATATAACACTAGATAACAGGTTGTCTATTTCTCCGTCCTTGCCCTCAGCATTTTTCCTTTAAAGTGGAAATTCACTGCTACAATCCACATAAAAGACAAGTGTCAGGTATTTTTATTTTTTTTTTTTTAAACCGGCAAAATTAAAAAAAAAAAAAAAAACAACAACACAATGCCCACATTGAAAATTTACTGATTTTGGCACTTATCTCTTAGCTACAGATTTCTCAATAAGGTTCCCCAATTATCTTTTCCCTTTAAACTCAAAATCGGTAGGCAAGCACATGATGGCAGACTCTCCTTTAACTCAGAGTGTGCTCTTTACCATTCCTTCAGCTGTATCTGCTAACTGAGCATACTTACTCTGTGCTCTGATGGGTCAATGGATGTGAATAGCATAGGGGTGGGGGTGAGACACACAAGAGGGACATGGTGTAGCTAAAACTAGGTGGTTGTAAAAGGCTAATTGAAGAAGAATCAAAGTGTGGACAAGATAGAAGAAGGATTTATGCATTTAAAGTACATGGATTACATAGCTGTTTAAACAGCATCTACAAATTTCAAAGGCGACTTTCTATTTTCTGTGTATATTTATGCCAAACCTGTCTTTTTTAGTACTGGACAGAGTAGGGAAGGGTTAGACCTTCGGTCTAACTTTTATTGCTATCCAAATCAACATTGGGGAGGTACATTGTGTTTGTGCTGGTGACCACCGTCACTGACACAAAGTGAGGGGAAAAATCAAAATTTTAGGGAAGGGATATTTGTTCTGGGGACAAGAGGTACAGAAGACAGAAAAAATAAATAACCTAGCAGTTTTAACCCATCCTCCTCATCTAAAGAAAATGGTTTTGGCTATGCACACACTTTAAAGGCAATGATTAGGACTGATGGTCTTAAGTCACCCATGGTATGGATGGTGAGAAACATTCACCACAAAATTGCACTTGCGCTGGCCATAACTGTATCAAAATTTGGCTGGTTCAGCAGGGACCAATACAGTGTGCGCAACCCTAATGTATCCAAATATAAAGTGATGTACAGGTCCTAATTTCTATTTATTTCTCTAATATAACAGGTCATACTGACGACCTCTGTGCAAAGCAGCCCAATCCTCCTCCTCTGGGGTTCCCTGCTAGTGTTCCCGACTCAACTGCTTAGTACTTTAGTGGCTATAGATGGTGTACACTTGTTAGCCTGTTTTAACTCAAATGTGAGTGTTCTACTTTTTTCTTTTTTTATATTGGCAATACAATTATGCAGTGAGCGCTATCAATTACTTTTTGATCTTTCCTCAGTTGTGATCCATGGAGTCGATTGAGATTAACCCTTTATATCCATGATGCTGGTATGAGCAAGCGAGGAGACGGCTGGATCCACCAGCTTTACTTAGAAAGTGTTTAAAAACTGATTTTAAGAGGTCTGTACACTAGGTAAGCATTTGGGACATCACGCGTGAAACGTATTTGTTATGCTCCCTTCCTAAAGTTTTTTTTTTGTACATTTTTCAAAGCACTGAAGTTAACGTTTTATTATTTATATGGTGCATGTATAATAAGAGTCGTGTATGATTTTTAGTGATACCACAGATTTAATTTGCACACTCCCCCCCCCCCCCCACATACATATATGGGCACTGTTGTACAGAAGTGCATTTACCGATTAACTTCTGTACATATGCCCTGTTAGCTTGCTGATCGAGAGGCAGAAATCCATTAGTGGCTAAGGCCTGCAGCACTGATTGGTGTATTCTGATGGCGGGAAGTCTCCCCGCTGTCAGAATAGAAAAGATCAGCGGGAGAAATCCCCCAGCCACAACAAATGTTCTCAACCAGGGTTCCTCCACAGGTACCTAGGGGTTCCTTGAGCAATGAGCAGTTTCTGCCTCTCAGATCAATTCCCCTTACACCGTTGATCTTTTTAGCTATCTGGAAGAAGCCAATTCTTCCCAATGTCCACAAGTGTAAGGAGCATTCTTCCCACTGACCACCGCACTAATGTATCATGAGTTGTAAATATAGAAATTTTTTAGCAGGGGTTCCACGAGACCTGAAAATTATTTCAAGGGTTCCTCTGTGTTGAAAAGGTTGAGAAAAGCCGATCTAAAAGAACAACATTCTAACAGTTCTCTCCCAGCCTTAGCAATGTTGATAAACATTTGCCAGAGGCATTTTTTTTTTTACAGCTGTGACAGCTTGACAGTGCGCAGAGAACAGCTCTGCATGAATTGAGGAAATGCCGTTTTAAGATCGTGAGAAGGGGGGGGGGGGGGTTTGTGACTCGAGATCGCTATTTTTGTAAGAATAATCGTGCAGCTCTACAGTGAGTGTTAGAATGGATGTCTGCTGATACCTTTGGGGTCGCTGCGGTTCAAAGTGTGACGCTGCTGTTCATTCTGGCGGTTGTTCCTTGAGGTGGTTTTGTCTCGTGGTCCCTCAGGTTTCATTTCAATTTGCAGGGGAACCCATTTGTGTTTATTTCCTGTGATGGGGAAGAAATAAGTTGCTGGAATAAAATGAATAAAAAGGGAATATAAGAAATGAACATTTTTTGAACAAGTTTACTTCTGTCTGCCTTTGGATTTGTCCTCTCAGGGTTGATCTCTGCAGACAAACATCATGCCAGCCAACTAAGGACATTATTTTCAGAGACAGACTTTGTTGACTTTGCCAAATACATAACCCTGTCAAATCAACTAAACTTATTTGTACTGAAGCATGTTTGATTGCATAGAAGTATTTTAGTATAGTATTATAGAGACAAAATAATGGGCTTAAAGCATTTACATTGGCAGGTCAAAGATGCATTTACAAATGTAACTATATGTAGATAGCCCTGGATCTGTACAGAGCTTTCCCAGGCAACGGTCAGGAAATATGAACTGCCACAGTTGGTGGGCATTCTAGCACAACTCTAAGGTGACAGCAGGAGTAAGATAAAATGTAACATTATGGCTATATTAAAAAAGGGACTAACGGGTTTAAAAAGTTCAGATTTAACAAGTGTTTTTCCCCCCCAAAGCATTTTAGCATGTAAAATTATTAAATTAGCAATGCTTTGAAAAGCATCAAAAACACATTTTTATATGTGCTGCACTGGACTTGTACATTGATGCCCACTTAAAAAAGTGTTACAACTCCATACAACTGACAAACATTTTGACCGATTTCAATTAAAACACGATCAGGCAAAATAAATAGGAGTGAATCTAGCCTTAAAAGGCTTGTAAATAAAGGCAGAAGGTTTTTTATCTTAATGCATTCTATGCATCAAGATAAAAAGCCTTCTGTGCATAGCAGATCCTCCAGCCTTCCTAATACTTACCTGAGGTCCCTCTAGCTCCAGCGATGTTGTAGGAATGTCTCGGCCGCCCAGGACTCCCCTCCTCATTGGCTGAGACAGCAGCGCGGCGCCAGTGGTGCCTGCTAGTGTCAAAGCCAGTCAGTCAATGAGAATAGAAAGGGGGCGGGGCCAGGCCACAGCTCTGTGTCTGAATGGGACTCTGGTGCCCCATAGCAAGCTGCTTGCTGTAGGGCACCCAACAGGAGAAAGGGGCTTGGAGAGCCGAAGAGGAACCAGAGAAGAGGAGGATCCAGGCTGCTCTGTGCAAACCACTGCCACAGTGTAAGTATAACATGCTTTGTTATTTTTAATAAAAAAAAAAAAACAAAAAACACAAGACTTTACAATCACTTTAAAGTGGGTGTAAACCCTCACATTATACCCAGTGAAGTGAACAGCCTCAGATGATTTACAGAGATAAGACAAATCTCCCTACATACATTTTACATGTATATCTGCTATCTTCAGCTTTCTATATTCTTTAGAAATGGCACATCGTGTTACAAATTTTTCTTCCGGTTTGGTGTCTTGGCATACACTGTGTGTGAGCTGATCGGGAGGAAAGGCGCAAATAGGCAGAGGAATGAAGAAACTTGCAAAGCTGTGCTGTGAATAGACCAGCTCTCTGCTTATTTGTATCCAAGTCCCTTCGCCGACAAAAATTTTCAGCTGCTTTAATCTCCTGTGTGGGAGAGCTTGTCAGAAGGTATAACAGTGGAACGGAGCAGCAGACAGGACCTAGCTCTTTGGAGAGAGATAAGTAAACACTACAGATATATGTGCCTAGGTCAGATTTCATGAATATGGTTTACATCCACTTTAAAAGGCACAATGTTTGAAAAATTAAAATAAACATGTTAGTCATCTGCTCTGGGCAAAGGTATTAAGAGAGGTTGGCTCCGAAACGCTTCTACTGGAGTCCCCCTCTTCTGTGTCTGCTCCCAAAGCAAGCCCTTGCTATGGGGCAGACATAAGAGCTCACACCCAAGTCGGGCTCTGTGCCCACAGAATGAATTAAGGTTAAAAAAAAACAAAAAAACAATAAAAACCTTAAAGCAGTAGTAAACTGCTTTTAAACTTGTACCTACAAGATAAGCCTATAAGGGCTTGATCCAATATAAAATATAGATGATTCTGCAATATAAGGCAGCTAACCTGTACATACAGTGAATATCTCCTAAACTTGCAGTGTTGAGGAGATTTTCACAGTATGCAGCCGGTGACGGACACATTTGCTCAGAAGGGATGCCATACCATGCCGTCCCTTTGGAGCTCTGTGCTGTAAACTGACTCCCATGTGCATGCGCTGGAGAGAACACAAATCAGCGAACCAGGAAAAGGAAGACTGGGGGAATGGAAAGCCTGTCAGCAGTGACAGTGCTCTGCTGGAGGGCTTCTCATTAAGGTGAGTATTTAATAATGTGCTAGTTTTGCTTAATGCCTTTGCCTTGCAGGGGATTTTTTTATTTTTATTTTAAAGGAATCCATTTACTACAGCTTTAAACTTTTAGGAACCACAGGACCATACAAGCCTACCTTATAAATGAATGCTCCTGTGGTCCAGTTACTATTTGATGCGCATGCCTCAAAGTGAATTTTGTACTGTAACTTATTTTCTTGGGAGTCCATATATTGTTGAATATACAGCCAACTGCAGGAGCATTGGTAAAAAAAAAAAAAATTGTAGACCAGCCCAGGATAACCCCTTTTACTTGTGGTACAAAAACAAGCATGACTTGGTTTTTTGTAGCAAAGCAGTATAACATAAGCACAAACAAAAACGCCAGAAAAACTAAAGACCAGTCAGCCTAACATCAATAGTATATGTAAGGAATTTGATGGAATGGTAAGGACTCTATACATAAATTTGTCTGCAATAAAAAAGGTATCCTAAGAAACCACTAGCATGGATTTAATGAAGAATCATTCTATGAGAAAGTGATACATTGCGTGGTGGAGGGCCAGTAGACGTAGTTTATCTAGACTTTTAAAGCATGTACATCTTTAAAGGTCTGTTGGAGTTAATGAAAATGTAGACAGATAAACTGGTTACATGAACAGATCCTGAGTTGTGACAAATTATACTCTTTTCAACCAGGGTGCCGTGGCACCCTGGTGTGCCTCGGCTAAATGGCAACAAATTGCCACAGGTTTTTACTTTATAGAATTACAACTCTGGGCACTGTGCGGGTCAAGCCACTGGCAACCTGACAACCCTGGGCACTGTGCAGGTCGAGTCACTGGCAACCTGACAACCCTGGGCACTGTGCGGGTCAAGCCACTGGCAACCTGACAACCAGTTGATAAGGAGAATGACGGGTGCTTGCACAGCATCCTTTTTTACTCCTCCTTTTCCCCTCTCCATCAGCACTGGGGTCACATTAGCAAATAGAAGAGAATCTGAGGGAGAAGAGAAACCCTAGAATACTAGTCAGTACCAGTTTGCAATAGTGGAGGAATAAATCGATTCTAATGTTAGGATGGCCCATGTGTATGGATGTTGCTGCCTTATGTAAAACTATTCGTTTAGAGTTTTTTTTTACATTTTAGGATGGGGTGCCTCGAGATTGTGCAGACTTGTTAAGGGTGCCACAACTTAAAAGGTTGAGAAACACTGCTCTAGATGGTCTAAAGTTGTGAGTGGTTATCCCCAGGGTTCTGTTTGGGGGCAAATGCTTATTTTGTTTAATAATGAAAGAGGTTGGAATTAAAAGCTCAATTTCAGAGTTTGTGAATATCAAATTATGCAGGGAAATTTGGCACAGGATGTAGCATTATTAAAGAAAGATCTTAATAAAATAGGGGGTTGGGCAACAAAATGGCTGATATGGTTCAATGCGGAGAATGTTAAGGTATGCACCTGGGTGCTAAAATTCCACATGCAAAATACACATTAGAAGGGGCTCCCCAGGGAGAATCAGTGATGGAAAAGAATCTGGGGTGTCTGTAAATAACAGACTTGATAGCATGTGATGCTAAGCCACAGCTAACAGAACTAGCAAAATAGTCTCCTGCATTAAAAAAGGCATAAATTAAAGAGATCAATAAGACCCCGTTCACACTGGGGCGACCTGTCAGGCGACCTGGTCGCCTGCCATAGAGAAGCTGTGGACCCGTTCTAATAGGAGCGACCCAAGTCGCTCCGACTTAGAAAAAGGGTCCGGAGCTTCTTTGGGGCGACCTGGAGCGACCTGCATTGATTTCAAAGTTATGAAGTCCGTACCGGCCGCTCCGAGGTCGCGGTGCGAGCCGCGACCTATGAGGTCTCCCCGGGAAGTCCGATCGCCCCAGTGTGAACGGGGCCTAATGCTCCCTCTATACAAAATACTGATTCAGCCCATTTAGAACATGCAGTTTATTTAGTCACCAGTCCTCAGGAAAGAATTTGAATTAGAAAGTTCAAAGGGCAACAAAATAAGGGGGATGGATGACTCCAGCTATGAGGATCAATTACATAGTTATTACACTCTGAAGAGGCACTTAACGTGGTTTGAATTTTTTTTTCTTAGCAAAAAAACAAAAAAAGTTATACCTGCTCTCAGAATTTGACAGACCGCAGCAGGAGCTAATGGCTCTCGCTGCTGCTTCGGTGTCCTGTGAGCAGGGAGAGCGATGCTGAGGTCACTCTCTCTCTCTGACTGGCAATTAGAGGACACTTTATAATTATTAATCGAATGCAGCACTCACTATGAATGGCTAAGCGCCGCTTGAGCCGACTGTTATTTTGTTCTGGGTGTGAGATGGGAAGTCTATTTCACAGCCGGAACCCAGAACTGTGTACTGTATGTAGCTGAAGAAACATCGTTCAGACAATGCTTGGTGCTAGTGCGCTTAGTGAAGGAAATAATTCATTTGCACCAGGTTGGTTCAAACGAATTGTATAAAGTGACAGGAAGCATGGATATCCGCTTTAATGCCAGAATATAACTACATCAGGAAACTAGCTTGTAAAGCATACAGGGAGTTCCAGGTATAACGAGGTTCTCCCCCAACATCTTCTACCTACAATCCAGGACACGCATTGCACCTTGGTGCATGGATTGCTCCCCTAAGACCATAAGTCCCATAGTTACATAGTTAGTGAGGTTGAAAAAAGACATCAGTCCATTCAGATCAACAAATGATGTGTGTGTTTGCTGTTAACCGTACATGGTATACCCGTCAGAAGAACTGGCCTCCAGAAGAGGGCACTTGCTAGGAGCAGGGCAGCCAGAACTACAAGGGTTTTGCCTGTCAAGATTCTCCTGCATGTTAAAAATGAGTGCATCTACACTGTCCACCAGTGTTCTTCTCAGGGGACCTGCTCAGGGAATGATCCTGCAATGTAGGGTAACCACCTGTTCTGGAATTTCAGAATGCAAACCAGGAGAGGAGAATTCTCCAAAGACAGGATTTTCCTGAAAGTGTGAAGAGGAGTACGCACCAGCCCAAATATCTGGAAAGGCTGGTTCATTAAGCCTTGGTTTAAATAATCCACAGAGGCAAACAAGCAGTCTTCTCATGAGCTTAACACACAACACTAGAGGAGAGGGCTAAAGGGGGTCAGAGAAAAGACAGGAGAAGAAGGCGGCAAATTGAAAAGGGATGCCTCTTTAGGCTTGACTCCTGCAACAGTTAAGAACAGCTAGCTCCCTGACATAGGGAAAGGGAAACATGTTGGTGACCTTGGCCTGGTGGCATTGCGTGGATAAAAATTTTGCCTCCCAGCACCTTAACCAGAGTTGTCTGCCCATGTGTATGGACAACAGATCCATAATACATGACAAGTCTAGATGTTTTATGCAGCCATGTTTCACACACTGAAAGGAGATCTGCACCGAGTGAATGCAGCTCAGCCAGGGACAAATGTAGGTTCAGCTTAACTCACCACGGGCCCAGTGTACGTTAACCCTTAAAAAGCAGAGGAATTGCCAATAACTGACCTTTCTTTTTATGAGTTGATCTCTGCCCATCATCATCTCCATTCTTCTCCTCGCTGGACTCATCTGACTTCACTCTTTGGTTCTCTTTCCCATCTGCGCTTTCTTCTTTCATCTCCTTCTTTCCAAAGGACCTCCTGGATGGTTGTAGTTTTTGAGGCGGCTGTAAGGAAGCCAAAAAATGGCAAACAAAATGAGTAGACTTACACTTTTTTTTCCCATTTCAGATAGAATGGTGGCTGGATTGTTATTTTTATTATTGCCGTGGTGCTAGGATTTTTTTCTAACATCTGTTTCTCGAAAACAAGGAAAGAAGTGAAAGAATGGGAAAGGGTTAGAACTGTCATGGTTCTATCATGCGTGTCACTGCTGGGAGCTTTTCAATGCCACCTTTCTGTCCCAATACTTTAAAAAAAAAAAAAAAAAAAAACGAATCGCCTCAAATGACATTAACAAAACCTAAGAGATTCTAATCCTCTTTTTCCTTTGGTAAAAGCGAGCCTTTGTTTATTAAAATGTATAAATAGTAGATTAGTTCACCTTATAAATATGTATTTATACAGTGTGCTTTCTCTGAATTGTCAGAGGCTTTTGATCATTGATCTAGGATACAATGATATTACTTATAAAAAGGTGAAGTTTACTTTGCTTAAAAGTGTCACTAAAGGCAAACTTTTCTTTTTGTGCTGTGTCCCCATTAGGGACAAGCACCTTCTCTATTTGTCCTGTGTACTATTATGAAAAGTAAAAGAAAAGCCCAAATTTTGGGTTAACATCAGAACAGTAATAGAGGAAAGCCTCCAATTGGGACAATAGGTCTGGTGATAACTCGGAATTCCCTCACTTGAGGATTTTCTCATTTCCTGTTTTGGCTATGGAACAGAAAGTGAAATCTCCCCAGTGAGACAAAGATGGCAAAAAAAAAAAAAAAAAAGTATGATAGGGGGCTCCCTTAACCAAATCAAAACAAATAAAAAAAAGAAGTTTCGACTTAGTGACACTTTTTGCCTTCCCTGGTTTCTGATCACCCATTAACATGCTAATGAAAATATTTAGGAAAATGGTTTTCTTTACACACCTAAACCACTGGGTCTCAGTCTTTAAGAAATACAGGCAGATCATGCCTGGTGGGGGGGTGGGGCAGCATGGCGCTTTAAATAGCTTCCTGAACATTGAAAGCTGTGGCAACGCCCACTTGTGATGCTGAGCCTCCATGGTATAGAGCCTAATTCCAGGTTATGGGTTACCCTACTAAATATTTTATTTGAGGAAAGCCGACCTAAACCAACAATTTCTTTTACTAAGAAATGCAGCTGCGGTCAGCGGTGTATAAAGTCGTATGCAGAATCAACTATGCACAGCATACAACGCTGTGTTCGGCAGCAGAACAAAGACTTTCAACCTGCTGCCAAAACAAAATCGAGTCAAGCTGATCATTGCTCAGCCATTCCAAGGAAGCCTTGACCACATATAGGCCCACTTTCATCCCCTTCCAGCCCAGGCCAATTAGCTTTCAGCGTCGTCACACTTTGAATGACAAAATGACAATTGCGCAGTCATGCAACACTGTTCCCATAAGAAATTGTTATAATTTTTTGAAACAAATAGACCTTTCTTTTGGTGGTATTTTATCCCACATTCAATTATGTTATTATGCTAAATAATCGAGTTATAAATGTTGCAAATAAATAGGCTCTTTCTTTATAAATGTAGGCCAAAATGTATTCAGCTACATTTCTTTGGTGAAAATAATCCAAATCAGTGTTTCTACTCATTTGTAGAAGGGCGAAAATGATAGCACAGTGCAAACAATCCCCAAACCACCCCATTTTGGAAAGTGGGCAGGCAAGTTTCTTGAAGTTGTAATTGTTTGGAAAATGAATAAAAAAATTAATAAAAAAGTTAACACTGTCACCAGTGGAGTACAACATCGTCATAACAGGTGTGACGGTGATCAGAGATACTAACTGGTCACAGTATGGAACCAAAAAAAAAAAAAAAATGTAATCATACATTCATACATCAATACATTCATTTTTGTTTATGATTTTCTTTTTAACACACTCTTATGGTTGCTTAAACCAGGGAATTTCATTGGTATAAGCAACCATTTTTACTGAATTAAACTGATTCACTAAGGGTGTAGTGTGATTGGCCACAGCTAATCACATGATACAGATGGGCTGCAGAGATTGGCCCTGTCTGTACCATGTGATCACTGTGACCAATAACAGCTAGCAACACAATTGTACACAATGGATGGCTTGAAAGGAAGGTTTACAATTGTGATCTGCTGTGGCAGCGGGCCAGCAAGTAAAGTGATCAGGCATCAGCTGCTGGACACAGCTAGTGCTAGATGGCGCTGCAGTACGGCCCGATGGCTGTGCGAAAGGTGTGTCCAGGACACCATATGATGTCCACCCAAGGCGGCTGGACAGGAAGTGGTTAATCGCTTGCTAACTAGCCGCTGTAGTTCTACTGCGGCAGGTTGGCTCTGCCAATTTTTTGCAGTACGGCACTGCATTACTTTAACTGACAATTACACGTTCGTGCGATGTTCTACCAAAAAAAAAGTAAATTTTCCCCCACAAATAGAGCTTTCTTTTGGTGGCATTTAATAACATCTGCGGTTTTTATTTTTTGCGTTGTAAACAAAAAAGATGACAATTCACAACACAACAAATACACACACACACATATATATATATATATATATATATATATATATATATATATATATATATATATATATATATATATATATATATATATATATATATATATATAAAAAATTTACTTTCTGCTTTAAAACATCCCCAAAGAAAAAAAAAAACATTTAAAATCAAATTTTTTTTTTTTTAATCAATTTAGGCCGATATGTATTCTGCCCCATTTTTGGTAAAAAAAAAAAAAAAAATCCCATTAAATGTATATTGATTGGTTTGCACAAAAGCCATGGTGTCTACAAACTAGGCGATAGATTTAGGTCATTTTTATATATTTTTTTACTAGTAATGGCAGCGTTCAGCAATTTTTAGAGGGACTGCGGCAGACAGAGCGGACACCTGACACTTGAGGGGACCAGAGACACTAATACAGTTATCAGTGCAAAAAATATGCACTGTTACTGTACTGACAGTGAAGGAGTTAACACCAGGGGCAATCAAAGGGTTAAATGAGTCCCTAATGGAAGCTTTCTAACTGTATGGGGGATCGACTCGCTGGATGAACAGAGACCTGTGTTCCTAAATAGGAGCAACACAGGATCCCTGTGTTTATCTCTGACAGAACAGCGGTCTGCCTTGTTTATATCAGCACACCGCTGTTCTCTCTCAATGGGGAGTGATCGCGGGTGGCCGGCGGACCTGTTAATCGGCCCCCCTCCGGCCAATCAGCGCGTGCGCATGCCCACTATCTGTTACAGGAAGCAATGTACAGGGACAGTTGTGCTCAAAAGTTTACATACCCTGGCAGAATTTATGATTTCTTGGTCATTTTTCCGAGAATATGAACGATAACACAAACTCTTTCACTCGTGTTTAGCTGAACCCATTATCAATCAACTGTTTACTCTTTAAATCATAAACTACGCAAATGACCCTGACCAAAAGTTTACATACCCTGGTGATTTTGGCCTGATAACATGCACACAAGTTGACACAAAAGAGGTTTGAATGGCTATTAAACCTAACCATTCTCACCTGTGATCTGTTTGTTTGTAATTAGTGTGCGCATATAAAAAGGTCAACGAGTTTCTGGACTCCTGACAGATCCTTGCATCTTTCATCCAGTGCTGCACTGACGTTTCTGGATTCTGAGTCATGGGAAAAGTAAAAGAATTGTCAAAGGATCTGCAGGAAAAGGTAGTTGAACTGTATAAAACAGGAAAGGGATATAAGATATCCAAGGAATTGAGAATGCCAATCAGCAGTGTTTAAACTCTAATCAAGAACTGCAAAATGAGGGGTTCTGTTGAAACCAAACCACGGTCAGGTAGACCAACTAAGATTTCACCACAACTGCCAGGAAAATCAGGATGCAAAGAAAAACCCACAAATAACTTCAGGTGAAACTTCAGGTGAAACTTCAGGTGAAATACAGGACTCTGAAAACATGTGGTGTGGCTGTTTCAAAATGCAGAATAAGTAGGCACTTGAAGAAAGATGGGCTGCACGGTCGAGTCGCCAGAAGAAAGCAATTACTACGCAAATGCCACAAAGTATCCCGCTTACAATGCGCCAAACAGCACAGAGACAAGCCTCAAACCTGGCACAAAGTCATTTTGTAGTGACGAGACCAAAATTGAGCTTTTTGGCCACAACCATAAATGCTACATTTGGAGAGGCGTCAACAAGGCCTATGGTGAAAGGTACACCATCCCTACTGTGAAACACGGAGGTGGATTGCTGATGTTTTGGGGATGTGTGAGCTACAAAGGCACAGGAACTTTGGTCAGAATTGATTGCAAGATGAATGCAGTATATAAAAAAAATACTGGAGGAAAATTTGCATTCATCAGCCCGGGAGCTGCGCATGGGACGTACTTGGACATTCCAACATGACAATGATCCTAAACAAAAGACCAAGTGGACCAGTCATTGGCTACAGCAGAATAAAGAGAAGGTTCTGGAGTGGCCATCTCAGTCTCCTGACCTCATTGAGCCACTCTGGGGAGATCTCAAAACGTGCAGTTCATGCAAGACAGCCCAAGAATTTACAGGAACTGGAGGCTTTTTGCCAGGAAGAATGAACAACTTTACCATCTAAGATAAAGAACCTCATCCACAAATACCACAAAAGACTTCAAGCTGTCATTGATGGTAAAGGGGGCAATACACAGTATTAAAAACTGGGGTATGTAAACTTTTGATCAGGGTCATTTGGGTAGTTTCTGTTGCCATTATGATTTTAAAAGAGTAAACAGTTGATAATAAATGGTTTCAGCCAAACACTAACCATGAGTGAAAGAAAAGTTTGTGTTTATCATTCATATTCCCTGAAAAATGGCCAAGAAATCATAAGTTCTGCCAGGATATGTAAACTTATGAGCACAACTGTAGGTTGTTTCACGTAATAGAGTCAACCTGAAGAGGTAAAACTACGGTGGCTGGTCCGCAAGTGGTTAAAAGAAAAGAGGATTTGCTGATACTGCACAGAGCAGCCCCTCACCTCTTCTTCTGGAGTCCCCCTGCTGGTGCTGTCCACCTCCATCCTCCTCTCCTGATTACCCCATAACAAGCCACATGCTATGCGGGCACACACCCCAAGCTCAGCTGTATGCGCTCATCCACATACCCCACTACCTTCTCCACAGGATTGGACTGACAGCAGCAGGAGCCTATGACTCTTGCTCCTGCCTGTGTCTCCTGAGAGACCAGGAAGTATCTTTTTTCTACAGAGAATGCATTAGGATTAAAAACCTTTTGGAGTGTAGAATCACTTCAACCAGTCCCTCTTCTATCCAAAAACTAGACACTATTCAGGATAAACTTCCATTCTCATTGCAACTTTGGTGCAGTTACACTTAGAGCAACATCCCCTTCCCCTGTCTTAAAGGGATTGTAAAGTCTTTAAAAAAAAAAAAAGTTCAACATGGCACCTCACGGCAAAGAACTATCTGAGGATCTGAAACCTAAAGATGACCTAGGCTATAAGAAGATTGCCAAGACCCTGAAACTGAGCTGCAGCACAATGGCCAAGACCATATAGTGGTTTAACAGGACAGGTCCCGCTTAGAACAGGCCTTGCCCTGCTCGACCAAAGAAGTTGAGTGGACGTGCTGAGCATCATATCCAGAGGTTGTCTTTAGGAAATAGTCGTATGAGTGCCACGTGCATTGCTGTAGAGGTTGAAGGGGTGGAGGTCAGCCTGTCAGTGCTCAGACCATACGCCACACACTGCATCAAATTGATCTGCATGGCTGTCATCCCAGAAGGAAGTCTCTCTTATAAAGAAGGTGCACAAGAAAGGTCGCAAACAGTTTGCTGAAGACAAGCAAACTAAGGACATAGATTACTGGAACTATGTCCTATGGTCTGATAAAACCAAGATAAACTTATTTGGTTCAGATGGTGTCAAGCTTGTGTGGTGGCAACCAGGTGAGGAGTACAAAGACAAGTGTGTCTTGCCTACAGTCAAGCATGGTGGTGGAAGTATCATGGTCTGGGGCTGCATGAGTGCCATCGGCACTGGGGAGCTATGGTTCATTGAGGGAACCATGCATGCCAACATGTACTTTGACCTATCCCCTTCCGATAGATGATGACGACGACGACGACCGAAAACACACCTCCAAGATGAATACTGCCTTGCTGAGGGTAAAGGCGATGGACTGGCCAAGCATGTCTCCAGATCTAAACCCTATTGAGCATCTGTGGGGCATACTCAAACAGAAGGTGGAGGAGCAAAAGGTCTCCAACATCCACCAGCTCCATGATGTCATCATGGAGGAGTTGGCAACCTGTGAAGCTCTGGTGAACTCCATGCCCAAGAGGGTTAAGGCAGTGCTGCAAAATAATAGTGGCCACACAAAATATTGACACTTTGGGCCCAATTTGGACATTTTCACTTAGGGGTGTACTCACTTTTGTTGTCAGCGATTTAGACATTAATGGTTGTGTTGAGGTAACAGCAAATATACACTGTTATACAAGCTGTACACTCACTAATTGGAGCAAAGTGTCAGTTCTTCAGTGTTGTCACATGAAAAAATTTAATATTTACAAAAATGTAAAAGGTGTACTCACACACCCATACATACACACACAAAACTTGAGCATTAAAATATTGCTAAATAAATGCTTCAATTTAATCAATTTAGATGATCACTGAAATCAAACGGCTCCCGATTAGGGCCACAGCCACAGGCCATTCTACAGAGTGGATCCAGCTTAGATGCATTCTTTCCTGAAAATACCTGTTTCTACATTGCAGCCTGGGCCAATAATCCTTCTAGTCCTAGAGGTAAGAGGATGCATAATCTGCAGATTAACTGCTTAAGCTATGACATTAAAAACACAACCAGCACAGGAATGATAAAGTGGCGAAATGAAACTCAGCACGCACCTCAATGGCCGAGCGAAACCAGCTCCATAAATGAAGGTTAGCAATTTGAAAAGACAGATTTTCTCTTTCGAAGCAAATGTCCACACATCTCCCTTACCTGTGTCCTCAAAGAGCTAATGAAATCTGAAACCGGTACATGTGCCAAGCTAGGCTACTCTAGCCCGGGAGCCTAAAAATAAACGAAGAGGTGAAGCCATCACCCAGAGAGCAGTGCTGCCGGCTGCACGGGTGGCTGGAAGTCCCAGAATAGAGAAAGCCAGTGACAGACCTGGCAGGAGGAGGGCAGCCCTAAATGGAAATTCTGCTTGCGGGGGACCCAGTGTGCTATTCCTGGTGTCACAGCTACATAGGAGCTCTTCTCTGTGCATATAACATTTTGTGTACTGCTGGTGCATTCCACATCCCAACAATCTGGACTTCACATCTCACAAAGCAGAATTCTGATACCCACCCCTGACAATGGAAACCTTACAAAGTGCTGTACAAGACTTCATGCACAATATGCAGCATTTCAAAAAATGCCACTGATTGCAGTACAGCAAAATCTAGTTCCCTCTGAAGATCCTATAATCTGGAAACCTTCAGTGAACTTACCAGCAATAACCGAAACCTTGCACATGCATAACTGATGCATAATATCCCCTGTGGGCACACATTAATGCATACTGGCCCCTGTTGGCACACAGTGATGCATAGCGTCTCCTGAATGCACACACAACTGTTTAACACATACCGCGTTTTTCCGAAAGTAAGCCCTACCCCAAAAATAAGACCCAGTCTGATTATCGGGGAGGGCTGCAATATAAGCCCTACCCCAAAAATAAGCCCTAGTTGAAATCCTTGAAAAATCTGTATGTAATGTAATCTGTGCTGTAAAAGTTTTAAATATTGTTCAGTCCTCCTCCTCCCGGCTGTATGCAACATGATAATACCTTTTTTACAGCGCCGCTGGGCGCTCATGTGACCCGCCGGAGCTCTCCTACTTCTCCCGGCTGACGTCAATGGCCCCTCCCCCTGCAGTGCTCAGAGCAGGGCTCCCGGTATCTCCCTCGGCAGTGTTCAGAGCGGGAAATAAGAGCTCCGGCAGGTCATGTGAGCGCCCCCCAAAGCTGTAAATAAGGTATTTTCTATAACATTCTATAAAGACATACATTGGACATTATATAATCATTTACAGAGCAGATGTAAAGATGTAAATGATTTTTACAAGGACTTTACATAGGAGTTTATTTTGGAGATTACAGGGATGTTGACTCCCTTGCTGACAGGGAGGGAGAGGGGGAGAGAAGACGGGATAAAATCAGACATCCCCCGAAAATAAGCCCCAATGCATTTTTTTATACCTAAAATAAATACAAGACCTGGGCTTATTTTTGGGGAAACATGGGTAGTAACAATTCTCTGTGTTCAGACATTCACATGTCAAGCCTATGACTAAATATGAAAAAGGTATGTAACTGCACAGTTGCAGCAAATAAAGACTGCCTCTGAACAGCATACAGTTCGAGGGTCTTAAAAGCATAACTGTAGCTCTGTACAATAGTCCTTTAATAAAATTTTCTGTACCCCCTAAATGCATTCCACTAAAGACAAATAACCACCTTAGGCAGGTCATACACTGTGTGAATTTTTTTCCTGCAACCCATGAAAGAAATTTGCGCGATTCCCCCATCGACACAGACAGTGCTGACAGAGGAATCCCTCCTTCTCTTCGCCGTGGAAGCCATCCCTGCCGGGAGAAGACCGTGACTGTTGCTAGCAATTATCGCGAGAGAATCCAGCAGGCTGGTTGTACCCAAGTTGAAAGATTAACTTAGTACATTCAGCCTGTCCATTAACAATTTGAAATCTCGGCCAGTTCCTGCTGAACGAGCCAAGGTTTGAATCATTAACCTCCCTGACGGTATTCCCGAGTGTGGCTCGGAGTGGAATTTTAGTGCCATTAGAGGTAACCCCGAGCCACACTCGGAGGTACCACCAGGGAGCATCACTGGATCCTGGTAGAGGTTACTTACCTTGTCCCCAGGATCCCACGATGTATTACTGCAGCATACGGCGGCCGGATCTTCCGCCCGATGCTGTGAGCCCCAGCTTCCGTCTCCTGCAAGGCGTCACGTCGCAGGGGGGGGGGGGGGGTGGAACCGGTGGCAAATTCAAAAAGTAAAACATAAACACAATGATATATTGTAATCCTATTGGATTACATTACAAAATAAATTGACATTAGTTCCCCCCCAGTGCCCTTTCTTGCAGTTTTACTGTAATATATACACATATACACACACACACACACACACACACACTAACTTATTTATAGTTATTTATTATATTATAATTTGTGTTTCAAACTTTATCATACCCGAGATGTTTGAAAGAAGAACGCACAGTAAAAAAAAAATCATATGTAAATAGTTGGTTTGGGCTGTTCGTCCTTAAGAATTACATGCAAAATAATGGTACTGCTTTCAGCACCTACAATCGGAAACAATCATACCGCCAGGGAGGTTAATGGCTGGCCTTAAAGAGGAAGTAAAGCCTAAAGAATAATTTGTACCTATAATAAGGTTTACCTATAGGTACTGTAAATATCTCCTAAACGTGTACTGTTTAAGAGAAATTTAGGTTGCATGCAGACAACCTTATCGGCACATGCGCTCTGAAGGAACGGCCACCCGTGCCGTTCCCTCAGATACTTGTGGCATTAATGATGGCTCACCCGCCCATGCGCGGGTGTGACGGCATCGCGGTGTCCGCCATTCACACAGCCAGAGTCCGCAGACCCGGAAGGAAGGAAGACCGAGAGAAAATGGACGCTGCCTCCAGCGAATACATCGCATCATTCGAGGGCTTCGTTTTCAGGCAAGTTTCGGGAGAAAATAAAAATGGGATTATTGACTTACTATATAATCCATTTCTCTGATGTTAGACGGACACCGCTCCTGATCATCTTAACCATTGGGTCATACTGCCCCAATCTTCTAGGCAGAAAAAGAATATGGCTACGCCTATGAGCAGTCCCAGAGGGTATACTCCCTCTCTCTGCTTTAGATACTCCATTTAGTTACATCAGTGTAAGAAGAATTACAACTCCACTCCTGATCTTCATAACCATTGGGGCGTCTCAAAGCAGTGTTGGGGGGGGGGGGGGGGTGAACATCAGAAAAAAATCCCCAAGCCTAAACCGTAGCCGACCAGGCAACAGGAGCTCAACCAAAACAACTGGAACCCACCTGAAAAAAACAATACACCCTCAAAGAGGATCAGGTCCTCTAAACAGCAGCCTGCAAAACCTTGTGGCCAAAATGCAGATGCCAAAACGTCCACTTATAAAACGTTGTGAAAATGTGCACCGACAAGCAGGTGGCCGCCTTAAAAACCTGCGTCACTGATGCCGGAAGGCCCAGGAGGCACTAAGCGCCCGAGTAGAGTGCGACTTGACAGGGAAAGGAGGATCCTGACCCCTGATGGAATAGACCTGAATAACCGCCTGTCTGATCCACCTGGAAATGGTCGCAGAGAAAGCAGACAACCCTTTCCAAGGCCCATCCATGAGCACAAATAGTGAGTCTGACTTCCTAAAAAAAAAAAGACTCCATAGCTGCCAAGTACACCCTAATTGCCGAACCAAATCCAAGGCATGCAAGGCAATTTCCTTCAGATGTTTAGGCCTGGGACACAGGGAAGGCAACACGTCTTCATTCAAATGAAAGTCAGAGACAATGTAAGCAAGGGAATCTTCCGAAGATTCTCAAAAGGTAGGCTTCTGGAGGACCAAAAGCACCAAACTGAGGTCCCAAGGCGGCAACGGAGACCGCACTGGAGAATCCAAATTCCTGACACCCTGAAGAAGGGTACGCACCAGTGAGTGCTTGGCCAAGGGTCGCTGGAAGAAAACCACTAAAGCAAACACCTGGCCCTTGAGGATACTAAAGGCCAATTTCTGTTCAACTCCCCATTGAAGGAAGGTCAAGATCCAAGCCACAGAGGGAAAAAAAAAAAAAAACAAGGATAAACTCCAAGAGACTCACACCATGCAATGTACGTCTTTCCCGTACGATGGTAGATCTTCCTGGAAGTAGATTTCCTAGCTTATACAGCGTAGGAATCCCCGACTCAAATAAACCTCTATCCGTCAGCACCTGGTGTTCAACAGCAAAGCCGTCAAAGCCAGCGACTGTAAAGAAGGATGGAAGACTGGTCCAGGAACAGCAGATCCTCTGAGAGGAAGCCTCCAAGGAACGTCGGCGATTAGCCGCACTAGATCGGCGTACCAAGCCTGGCGAGGCCAGTCCAGAGCCACTAAGATGACTGGAATCCCTTCCACCTCGATCCTGCATAGAAGTCTTGGCAGAAGCTGAGAGGAGGGAAGGCTTAGATCAGACGATACTGACCCCCACGTGGCCACCAGCACGTCTGACATCTGCCTGAGAATTCTTTGACCGAGCCACAATTCCCTGCTGAGCCGAGGTGCCAACAGAGCCACCTCAGGGATGCCCCACCGGAGACACAACTGATAAAACACCTCCTGATGAAGGGACCACTCCCCTTGGTCCAACGCCTGCCAACTGAAGTAATCCGTCTGCCAGTTCTCCACCCCGGGAATATGTACGGCGGAAAGGGTTGGAACAAACCATGCTGCCCACCTTAGAATGTCGGCTACCTCCAGAGCTGCCATGATACTTCTTGTGCCCCCTGATGATTTACATAAGTCACGGCATTGTCCGATTGAATGCGCACTGGACATCCCTGAAGACGATCCATCCAATGGTCCAGACAGTCTGATCGCTCGAAGCTCTAATACATAGATTGGTAGGCTGGACTCTTCCAGCGTACAGATCCCCTGAGCAGAAGGTTTGCAGAGGATGCCTCCCCAGCCGGACAGGCTGGGATCTGTGGTGATCACTGTCAAATACAAGGGGAGGAAGGATATTTCACGATTAAGCACCGGAGAAGGAAGCCACCATACCAGGGATTCCTTCGTTCCCCGGCTCAGCCGGATCTGATTGTCCAGAGACTACTCTTGTTTTGTCTGATTTGGCCAGAATCTCATTTTGCAGGAACTTCGTATGAAAATGTGCAAACGGAACCGCCTTAAAAAGGTTGATACCCTCAGGCCCAGCTGCTGAATGAAAGTCCAGAGGGATGACCATCTGCTGGACAGCAGGAGACGAATTACAGCCTGAAATTTCTGGAATTTGTCCAGAGGAAGGAGCACTCTGGCCAAGGCTGGAATCCAGAGTGAGACCCAGATAGTCCAGCTTTGTGGAAGGAACCAGAGCAGACTTCTGAAAATTCAAAATCCAGCCAAACTCCCACAGATTTAGTATGTTGATTTCCAGGTTGTCTACCAGAGCAGTAGGAGACTCTGCTTGCAGAAGGTGGTCATCCAAGTAGCCCAGTACTGCGATCCCCCATCTGCGTAACAAAGCTAGCACTGGGGCTAAACACTTTTGTGAAGGCCCGAGGAGCAGAGGCGAGACCAAAGGGTAACGCCACAAACTGATAATGCTCTTCTCCCATGGCAAAGCGGAGGAAGCGCTGTAGGCTGGAACATAATGTGAAGGTAAGCATCCTTGATGTTGATCGGGGCAACAAAACCCCTGACGCAGGGATGCCACCACTGTGTGAATGGACTCCATTCTAAACTTGTACCCGCACAAAGCAGTTCAGCGCCTTGAGGTCCAGGATTAAACGCACCTTGCCTTTCTTCCTGGGAACTGTAAACAGGTTTGAGTAAAAACGTTCCAATGTCGGAACCCGGGACAATCACCCCTTGAAGTGACGGTTCATGTGCCGCACACAAAAAAAAGATGTAGAGGAATCATCCTCACTATCGGAGGATTCCGGGCGCATGGTTGCAGACCCAGCAGGGTGACCCAGGTCCGCGGCCAAATCAGATTCAGGAACTCATGAGACTAGCCAGTAGCCCGAAAGCCACCTCCACTCGGGACACAAAGGACTCCAGTGTATCGATGGATAGTTGGGACCCAGAAAGCCCTGCAGCCTCAGAGAGGGGATCAGGTGGGGAGATGTGCTCTAAAGACTCCATGAGTCACCAGGGGGAACCCACAAGGTTTAAAACACTGCAAGGGGAAAACCCCCAATGTGCTGGCAGCACCACCCAGTCGCCAGGCACCAGCACCAAGCAACCCTCAGCAGAAAGGGAGAGAACCCCACCAGACTCACCGTCCAGCAGAAACAGGCCCCTGCAACAACCAGGATAATCTGCACTCCAAGTGCAGCGATCAGGAAGTGAAAAGATCCAGGAGCCAGCATCAGGGGATGAGGGGCTTCCACCGCCAAAATCACAGGGCTCCAATGTCATGGTTGCCGCTATTTTCAATGGCAAAATGGCCACTGTGCATGGACACAGACTACAGCAAAATGGCGGTTCCGTGTGGCACATTGAGGCCTCTGGGGACCCAGGAGGAATCACTAGACCTCACAGACTGGCGGCCCTGGCAGGACCCCCTACCAGGTACAAAAATTCCCAAATGACTGCTGGATTTATCAAAACCATATAAAATAATAAAACAACAGCCATATATAAACCAGGACTGTGAAGACTAATAATGAGCAGTCCTAGAAAAGAAAAACAGCTGAACCTTGCGACAGGCTTTGCTATGGGCAGCAAATGCACTGCCCTGCATCCTAGTGTTACATCAAGACGTTGCGGTGTAATGTGCAGTAACTCAAGTTTACAGAGTTTCTAATTGTTTGCTATGTGAAACTGAACTTAAACATATTACTGACCTTGCAATTGATATTTGACCATCTGTTTCAGTCTAAACAAAGCAAAAAACTAAAATATACAATTTATTTTCTTACCGGCGTGCTTTTATGGGCAATCTCTCCCGGGGTTGGCCAATTGGTGGCATCACCAAAGTCTCCAACCTGTAGATAAAAAAAACAAAACAGACGATTTGATTTAAAGCGCAGATACACCCAGTAACAAAAAAAGTTAGCAGATGAAGGCTTCATTCACACCACCAGCTTTTGTCTGTAGGTTTAGTTAGCAAGTAGAAGGGTGCAGAAATGTTTTTACTTCAGTTTTTACAAGATTTTATAGTCACTTTGCTTCATTAGTGCACATATATTTCTATCAGATAACATATTTCCTGCTAAATCATCTGAGCAAAAATCCACAGTTGCTCCTTTGCACACTGCAGGTAAATATGTTAACTGTATGAACCGTACCATTATTGCAAAAAAAAAAAAAAAAATTGGGGCACCTCAGTAGCAACACTGAAGTTTAATTTACCAAAAAACATTGCAATGAGTGGGATAAGCATCCAGCGTTGTTTTTTGGCTGATTGGTAAAACAGTGCTTTCCAAGCAGTCCAAAACTTGCAGTGAACTAAAGGAATTTCTAGTCGCATGTCATGACACCTCACAGCGAAGGTGTCATGACATGCTAAAAGCCATCTTCAATGCTTGATCCATTGGTGGCTATTACTTGGTTTCTTCTTACCAAGGCTGATTTGTCCATTAGATTCCCAAACAAAATTTGCTATGTATGTTTCAACATTCAGGACTACACAGGATTAAGCACCAGGCCCCATGTGACAGTGTTCAGGTAACGTCACAAGGGCATAAGCTCTGCTATTGGTGAGGTGTCACTAGCGGCAGAGTCACGTGGGACAGCCTTCCACTCATCTCTGAAAACGCTCCCTTGCTCGCAAAGAAAACTGCCAAATCTCCCTCGCTAGCATCTTACTGATGCCTGTGTAACATGGCCCTTAGGAGCTGATGACTGACTTGTTCAGGGACCAAGCACTACATTATGGGAAAGCAGAAAAGAGGTTGTCATGAGTCTGTGCTTTTTTTGTTCTGGCCTATAGGGAAGTGAATGGAAAGAAAGCATCTGCTCCTTGCTCTATCCTAAGGATTTATGTTTAAAGCGTTTGTTACCCCAGCTGTGACCGCTTTTTTATTTTCCCCCCTTCCCCTTCTTTTTTGGCTTTGGAGTGCAACTCCTTTATTAAGCATGCCACGGTGCTTAAAAGGAGTTGTAAAGGCAGGAAGGTTTTTTTTTTTTTATCCTAATGCATTCTATGCATTAAGATAAAAAAATTTTTTTTTAAATGTCTAAATACCTTTATTTTAAATGTTTCAGTGGCACTTGTGGCCCAGGTCGCCTAGGCGATGGCATCAACAGGAAATTCTGGTTCTGGGATATCGGCGTCATCGATCCCAGAAGATCAAAGGGAATCACCCAATCCTCTATTGATAAACAGGTGGCCATAACAATGGGGCAGGAACTTCCGTTGCCATCACTATGGCAACCTGCAATCTGCACCCTGCGCAGGCGCGAGATCGGGTGGTGCATGCGGTGTAGCCAGCTGCACATAATCATGGAAATAGACACAAGAGGGGTTCAGATGCCCAGAACTGCGATGGCCCCTGCCTGCTTCTGAGATCAGGTAATTTTGTTACAAATTAAAAAAACACACAAAGTTACATTTATAACAGTATCCAGATAGTAATGTACAATCCGTGCCAATCATGGGGGTGCTTTTAGAAAAAAACTGATTATAGCTACTGCTGCTTGACTTTAATAGGCAGAAATGTATCATTTTTTTTAAAGCGGTATGGTAAAGCGATGCCACTGGGTTGTACCAGACGTTAAAGATCAAAAAAAAAAAAGAAAGGGGGGGGGGGGATTTTAAATTTTGGAGGGGACACAATTTTCAATTTTAACTGTAGTGCAGGACTGCAGAAAGCAGCACAGTATCGTGGTCAGGACATTACCTTGCTACCTCGTCTTGTTCGGGGTATACCAGCCTTCACCACCTTAGCGGGGATAGGAGGGTCTGTAGAGGGGGGAAAAAAAAAAAACAAACACACACATTAGAACATCATATCTAGGTTATCAAAAAGGGCAACAAAATATAAAGCATTAGAGGAGAGATCTGCTTTAATTATAAGAACCAGGTCCAATCTGTTTTTCTATAACTGATTAGCCTGTTAGTTAACCAGCTTAGGAACATTCTATAAGCTTTCAGATTGGCTCTTCCCACCTAGCATGGCCTAAATGTTGTATATAATATCAATGAGGTATAATGTAAGGCGACGCAGTACCTAGCATTTACTTAACCTGAGTAGCTTGGAAAATGAAAAGCATCGCAAAGAGACTGTTATCGGCAATCAACTTTTCCTTTCTTCCCACACATATATTTGGCAAAAACCGAAATCAAAATTTAAAGCCATGTCAGATATGCGATGAAATTGAAACAAAGTCAATGCTGTAATCCCAAATAGTTTGGATGCCTTTATGCTAATAGTTCATCATGACAGCCTACTTCCAAGCAGCCCATTCTTAAGATCAGAATGTTACAAACATAACTGGTTGCTAAAGACATCAGCCTTTCTTTTTACCGCACACCTTTACTTTGCTGTGAAGGGAGCAGATGCTGTACGTCATTCTTGAATCATTAAGGTTTTAGTGCACTTTGGAAGATGCATGCTTCAGGCCTACTCTAGTCCTGTGTGCCGCCATGCTGACTGAGATGATAGTACAGCTTTCATGTGAAAATGTGGAAACATATGGGCTGGCTTGCCATTCCAGCAAGAGAAGGTAAGTTTAGTATTAAAAAGCATGCAACAAGTTTATGCTGTTCCATTCATCTCTATTGATGGGAAGCTTGTGCTAAGTAAACATAAATGCTGCAAGCAATACACAATGGATGTAAATGCAGGAAACTGGAAAAGTCCAGTCATTTAGAATGACACAGATCTCATTAAGCATTCTGCACGCACTTGAACCTCTGCTCCGGGCTGCTGTTAAATTTCTTCCCGCATTACATGGGTTAAAATGCTTGTTTTGCTTGGATGGAAAGGAATAGGTGTTAATACTTCCCTAATTCCTCAATCCCACAGGCTTCCTTCTCTGTGTGTTTTAAGTCCCCCGAAGCTGCCTAATTTCTCTGCCTGGCCATCATCTCCCTCCGACATCCCATTAGTCAATGCATGACCAGCAGTCCTGCATTAAACAGAGGGCGAGGGCGCACCCACATTCCGAAGCATCAGACAGCAGAGGAGAGTGTCGGCTGCTGGGGAGCAAGGAATAGGTTAGGTATTTGTACTAATTTCTTAAAATCCCCCCACCACATGAGCATTTATCCCATGGAGTGCAGGGGGGACCCTACATGGATACGCTTTTCAGCAGCCTGGAGTTTAACTTTACCTGTGATAAAGACATGCGAGCTGACTCATTAGCATCACAGGTCATATATGGCAAATTCCAAGTAGTACATGGTGCCTAAAGGTGAAGTTCATCTTTTTAAATGCACATCTTCTTGCAAGAAAAAAAAAAAAAAAAGTACATTTATCATTTTTACTTGGGAGTCTGTAAAGCATTGCACCCATGATGATCAGTAAATCGCAGGTGCAATGCAGGACTTCTGCAGACTTGTCAGTGGCAGATACACACTGACAGGGAGAGAATGAACAGAGCGCTCAAAAGCACTGTGGAAATTCGTTGAAAACTACAAGGCACGACGGCTATTGGGACTTTGTTTTCCATGTCACAGAACACTGAATGGATGATGTGGCCGAGGGGGCAGGCAGATACTCCGATCTGTCATAAACAGGGACTCGGAGGGTGAGTGGGCCGATGCAACTGTAACATGTTACACCCCGAATACCGGTGTAACAGGTTACAAAAAGGTGAACTTACCCTTTAAGGGTACAAGACAAAGATTTTCTTGAATAAGAGAAGAAAAAAAAAAAAAAAAAAAAACAGTTCCCACAGACCTACCACCACCATCATCATGATCAAGAGGCAGTACATACCTCTCCTGCTAGTCAACTCACATTTTACAGCTAGTTACTTTTAAAAACCACTGACATTTTAAAAAGGAGACCTGGCACTAAATATTCAAATCTCAGTACTAGTCCTACTTGGGTTTAAAATATACCACATTTGCTGTACCAATTGGGAGGAAAAAATGTCTAACAAGATCAAAAGGAGTTGTAAATGCAGGTTATTTTTTTTTTTTTAAATATCTTAATGATATTCTATGCATTAGGATAAAAAGCCTTCGGTGTGTAGCAGCCCCCCCCCCCCCCCCAATACTTACCTGAGCCCCATCACTATCCAGCGATGTCCACAAGTCCTGTCTGGGAGTCTCCCTCCTGATTGGCTGAGAAACACCTGCGCCATTGGCTCCCCATGCTGTCAATTGAAGTCAGCTAGCCAGTCAGGAGAGAGAGGGGTGGGGCCAAACAGCAGCTCCATGTCTGAATGAATATGCGGAGTTGTGACTCAGCTTGGGTGCCCCCATAGCAAGCTGTTTGGTATGAGGGCACTCGACGGGGAGGGAGGGGCCATGAGCAGCGAAGAGGGACCCCGACAAGGAGGATCCAGGCTGTGCTGTGCAAAACCACTGCACAGGAGGCAAGTATAACAGGTTTGTTATTTAAAAAAAAAAAAAAAAAAAACTTTAAAGACCGGTTTATACAAGCAGTTTAGGTGCCATGTGGTGTAAAAGCACATTGCGTTTTACATGCATTACCAAAGGTGGCGTTTTACATGGGTTACGGATGTATGGTATGTATGCATGCAACAATACATTTCAGTAATATGCCAACACAAATAAGCTGCAGAAAAAGGATTTGCAGTCAGTAGTACTCTTTCTACAGATGCAAAGTAACAGGGGGCAGTGTGATCATTTAGATTTATTTAAAAACTATTTTCCTGGGTGACACCAACATACAAACGTAACACCAAAATCACACACATGGGATACATTCATAGTAGGAATAATTGTATTAATCAAATGAGAGTTGGTCCAAAAAAAATAAGCATGTGTAAGACTGGCTTCCCCTTTTTGGGTGTATAGAACGAGCATCAAAATCTACAATCTATCCAATGTGCATACACAGTGTTGAAGACTTTTTAGCGACTATTCAGCGTGAACAAGCTCGCTTAGGCCTCCATGCACACAGGATGTTTTGCAAACTCTCCTAGAAGCGTTTCCTCATGGTAGCAGCGTTTTGGCAGAAAAAACACCCGAGGCTTGTAAAATTGGCTAACGCTTTTACAAGCATATAGGCATTAATTCCATTTCGTTGGCCAGAATACTAAGTTTATTCTGGCCACTGAAGTGAACACCTTTAGACGCGTTTACAAGCATCAAACAATCTTTCTGCTAAAACTCTCCTTCTCCTGGACGGCTGGCAGGGTTTGTTTTTCTTTGGCCTCTGAGGCTGCATTCACACTTGAGCGTAGCGTTTTTTACCGCGATTTTTTCAGGCGTTTTTCATTGACATCTATCAAAAACGCTGGTAATCAGCCCAAAAAGAAGCTCATGTACTTTTTCAGCTACAGGCGTTTTGCAAAACGCTCAGATGTGAACAGGGGCCATTTAAATGAATGGGGTTTTACTTGTTGGGCGTTTTGGAAGCGTTTCTTTTGAGCGGTTTTGGAGCTGAAAACGCCCAGGTGTGAATGGAGCCTAAAAGCCCCTGCCACAAGTCTGTGTGTGCATGGACACAGGATAACATGCAGGGCAGACAGAGGCAGGAAAAGAAATGCCTGATGCCACTAGAAGCAGCTGCAGAAATGTTCAGTGTGCATGAGGCCTTAAGCATTTATGCACATGAGCATATCAATCTCTGAATTCAGATCCGTACTCCATACAATTTTATAGGATTCTGAACACAACCACTGTATTGCATACACACATTCGAACAGCAGTGTTGTGCCAAATTTTATTTTGCTACATTCGGGTTTGCAAACCAAAAATAGAAAAATGATGCATCCGTGGTCCGAATTTAAATGTATTTTGTGCATTAAAGAGGTTGTAAACCCCCAATTTTTTTTTTCAACCTGCAAGAGAAACCCATAATGAGCTAGTATGCATCGCATACTAGCTCATTATGAAATACTTACCTTAGAACGAGCCCCGGCCGTGCCACCCGCTTACCTGTATGACGGGCGACATGTTCAGTCGCCAGTCTTCCGGGACCGCGGCATCCGTCTATCTGATTGGCCGGAGCCTTACATGCACGCGAGACGACGGTCACGGCACAGGGCTCTAAAGGAACGGCACCAGCGGCCGTTCCTTCAGAGTGCATGCGCCAGTGACGTCACTGGCTGCATGTAAGGTAAATATCTCCTGAACGGTACATGTTTAGGAGATATTTACAGTACCTATAGGTAAGCCTTATCATAGGCTTACCTATAGGTACAACTTGCAGAGGAGGGTTTACTTCCTCTTTAAGCATGTAAAAGTTTGTCTGAAATGCATACATGGGAGTGTTACCTGCCAAAGAATTTGTATCTGTCCATCTAGGATCTGATCTAGTCCTGACATTTACACAGCTCTGCCACACAGTCAAATTTGGCACAGCAGGCTGAACGAAATAATTGACAAATCTTTGCATCAACACAACGATGTGAGATGCGGGGATATCTCCCGGTGTGCTACTCCATTCTGACAGTGGGGACTCCCCTCCCTTCCAGAATACACTGATCAGCACTTGCAGAAACTGGTTTTCCAGCAAGACCATTAAGGCCTGGTCCCCTCTTTTGTGACTGGACAGTGAAGAGATAAGCAGCAGACTGATGAGCTCATATGTCATTATGCTGTCTCCTATAAATAGACTTCTTGCACTGCAGCATAACTGATTGGCTCCTGGTACTGCTTTCCCCCTCTCCAGGCTGAGTTCTGCTGTACAGGGATCAGAAGAAGCAGATACACCAATTCAGGCACTTCCACCATCTGCATCTAAATAAAAATACATTTGATGATGTATTAATAAATGGCTGCAAAAATAAATAAAAATAATAAAATACATCTATATCTCAGGCAAGGAGATACAGTCGACATTTCTAGTACTGCTAGTTGCTGGTGAACTGGCTTTGCAGTCAAAATGAAATATTAGCTATGGCTCAGCAAACTATTAGCATTACAGTCCAACACAATTCTGTACAATGTGCTATTTACACAGCATATCCCCACATTTTTTAAAAACCCCAAGAAACAAAAGCCCCATTCCTCCCTTCACCATGCAAATACAGGTTTGTCAAGAAAGCATCTTCAGACAAGGGATTATTCAATAGCGTCCTGTAAATAGCAGCAACTGCTAGGCCCCGATCTCAGTTTACTGTAGTCACAGCTTACTGAATAAGTTTGATTATTTACAACAGTCTGCCAAAACAAATGGCCAGCACTTCAAAGGTTAGCAAGGTATTGCTGAAAATGCAAATTAGGCCATTGTCTAGAGTAATTTACACAATGGACAATGCAGTTTTAGGAAAATTCCAGAAAATCAATTGAAAACCATTACGCATTAGCAGATCTTTCCTTGTGTCTAGAGTGATTCTGCCACCCACTACCACTTTATTTCATCCCCCTCCACTTTAATGGCAGTGCACAAAAACTTTGCATGAAAGTTCAGACACAAAAAGGCGTGAGCCTGGAGGGTATTAAGCGAAATATCAGAAATGTAACATATTGCAGCTTATCACTCTTTAGATGCAGTGGTTGCATACTTGCATTAGTTTTCTTTTCTGGCTAGGGACATTTTCAGCAAGCACATTCAATTCATGCTGCTCTTGCCAGAAATGCAGCGTCCTGGTCACGTCTTGTAAGCTGCACTGCATTTTCCTTTTTAGCCATCTTATATTATTAATTCCCCTGTGTAACAGAGAAAATACCATGTTCTTATTAGAAGATCAGCCTGGGTGACAACCATGGCAACCTCAATTTTTACAGCAGAGGTGCAGCAGCCACCCAGAACAAGTAGTATTGCTTACTGCACTCACAGGATAACCAAGAGAAAAAGCAAAAAATAAAATAAAATAAAAAAAAAGAAGCGCAACCACCACCAGGGAACTGGTAAAGCTACATTACATTTTTTGGTTTAGGCTTCGTTCACATTATAGCGTATGGATCACGGGCAGAACCGCCGCGGTTCCGCCCGCGATCGGGAGATTATTGCAAATCGCGTGACGCCTGTGCGTTGCCCGTTGATTTGCAATAGACCCCCAAACGCTGAGCGATGTTGCCGCGATTTCCGCCTGCCGAATCACGGTAAGATCGCGCAAAAAAAAAAAATCGCGGGACGCAATACGACCAAAAAAGTACAAGAGCTTCTTTGGATCGTATTGCGTCCCGCGATTTTTTTTGCGCGATGTTACCGCGATTCGGCAGGCGGAAATCGCGGCAACATCGCTCAGCGTTTGGGGGTCTATTGCAAATCAACGGGCAACGCACAGGCGTCCCGCGATTTGCAATAATCTCCCGATCGCAGGCGGAACCGCGGCGGTTCTGCCCGTGATCCATACGCTATAATGTGAACGGAGCCTTAGGGTTAAGATACACTAAGTTGGCTACATGCATTACAATCTCCAAACAGTCTGGTTTAAATTTACCAACAACAAAGCAGGAGGGTCTAGACAATCATGTATGCAAAATACATAAAATACATAGGCCCCTCTCTGTAGGTCATAGTCGTTGGTTAATCTTAAAGTAGAATTGCACTGCATCTGAGCACCACAAACCAAAAATGCCATTTCATTTTTAATATTCAAAGCAAATTCACCTATCCATCTATGTCTCCATGCTTTACTTTCCCAAGAACGCATTTTGAAAAAATTCCACTGGTATTTCTGGCAGTTGCCATATTAAGGGTAGATGATTCATGCAGCATTTACCCCTCAAATCATTCATCTGCCCTTAGCTCAGGCATTGGCTTAGCTGAGAACCTTCTTTCCAATCCAGAAGGTTTCTGGGATGTTTGACATTTGCCTAGGCCTAGTAACTGAAGAAATGGAAGGAAAAAAAAAAAAAAAAGGAACACAAGTAAATATGACATACTTTTCCATTTCCCAATGTCAGCAGCATAAGGGTCCATGTACACGGGACGCTGGAAATTGCCGTTTAGGAGCAGTTGGGCGTTTTTTTCAGAAGCCCCTGAACCCATCTACATTTTATCTTATCTGTCCATGTACACAGGGTCGTTTAGTCATTTGCAGGCAGTTGCGTTCAGGGACTTTTTTTAGAACGCAATTATTTGCGTTCGAACGTGTGTTTCCTTGCGTTTCAAACGCGTCGGAACGCGATGACCTGCGTTTAGCGTTCGCGTTTTTCCATTTTAAAGGGGAATCATTTTTTTGACCTCTAGGAACGCTTCTAAACACAAACGCCGCTAAACGCGGGTACAAACGCGACCGAACGGACGTTTCAAACGTCCTAAAAATTCCAGCATTCAAAGGGACTTTTAACAACGTCCCGTGTACATGGAGCCTAAGAATTAAAAATAGTCCAATTTGATGGAAATGTGTGAAATTCCACTTTAAAGGTGGTTGTATAACCAAATAGTAGCATGCGTGACCAGCATTTAGGTATTAAAAATAAAGGGAGGCAACACTACAGGCTCATTTCTGAAACACTGGTTTTCTTCATTCTTGGAAATGGCCTGTAAGCATGCACCTTGTGAAGCTTCAGGACACCCGATATGCACAAACTATAAAACTCCTTTTGCCATCTTGGACCCACGGGCACCTGAACCTATCCAATTGGGTTGGATGACAAGTGTACAATATTGCAATCACTCAGGGTCAATCTAGGAGTAAGTGGGTACTTGGGAGCTGAGAACATGTAACTTTTAATCACGCCAAAGATGGCATTTTTCAGCAGTCCAGCACTTCTATACAGCAACTTACCAATCACAGATATCCTTCTGACATATAGCAATTGTCACAAAAAAAAAAAAAAAAACTGAAGCACCGCTGACAATGCTAGGCTGTCCAAATTCATTACTGTAAAGTTACGGGTCAGCTTATTTTCCTGTCAGCCCTGATTTTTGAATAATCATTTCTCCCTGCCAAGCTAAGTGGAACCTACAGCTGATGGAAAATAAAAAATACATATAGGAGTATCCGTCAATGACTCCAAATGGAGGAAGTCATAGAAAAAACACCCATACATTCATTCTGAATATGTGATGGTAATTCGACAAGAAGTACTTAAAATGAACTTGTAACCACATTGGCAGAGGAAAGGATCTGTTTTTATATCTCTATTTTTGTATTGCACAATGGAATTAAATAGGTTTAAATGCTTCCATTATAGTGGTGTCTGGGTGGTGGCTTTGCAATTCTTTGAGGAAGCGCTGTGCCTAGCGCAAACCATGTCAGAATAGAACTTGTTCCTGCTGGCTATTTTAACCACTTTCAGACCAAGCAGATTTCAGACATGTTTACAAGTCAAAATCAGTATTTTTTTCTAGAAGATATATAGATAAATAGAAAAGACTCTGGAGAATAAAATGGCGGTCATTGTAATATTGTTTTGTCACACAGTATTTGCGCAGCAGTCATTGAAACGCAATTTTTAGGGGGAAAAAATAAATTTCACTGCATTTATAAAAAACCAAAAGCAGTAAAGTTAGCCCAATTTTTTTGTATGTTGTGAAAGATGTCACTCTGAGTAAATAGATACCCAACATGTTACAGTTTAAAATTGTGCACACTCGTGGAATGGTTCAAAGAGCATTTAGGAGCCAGTGGGGCGAGTTGTTTTTTTTAACACCATAATGCAGAGAATGTATTAAAGGAAGAAAAAAAAAAACCATTAACTTTAGAACCACTTTAACCACGTTATACAAGAGGACCACTAGAACATGGTGCATTGTTTCAGCACTGGAATGCAGTAAAACACTCCAACAAAAGCACACTGAAACACAGTCTCATTTAAGGTTAAGAAAAAATAGGGGGGGGGGGGGGGGGGGAGAAAAAAAAAAAAGCAAAAAAGCATTGGATCGCATTGCATCAAAAATGCATTGGGCATCAAAACCAAACATGCAGAAAAGCAACTGGAACGCATCCGGACTGCGTTTCTGTAGTGTGAACTGGCCCCTTAAAGTTAACATTTGACAAAAGTTGTTTCTTGCAGCTATGTTTAGGAAAGTTTTTATGGCAATATAAAATAGAAGATGCGGTCTAGTTTTTTTTGCCTTAGGTCCGGTTCATACTGGGACGACTTGCATTCCACTTCAACAGAATTCAATGCAAGTCGTGCCAAAATCGCACACCAAAAGTAGTGCAGGAACCGTTCACTAAGTTGGAGCTACTCAAGTCACTTCTATTACAAAAGGTTCAATTGCACTTAATGGGATGCGACTTGTGCTCTCAAAGTCGGAGCATGTCGCACCAGTGTGAACCGAGCCTTAAGAGGACATGTACACATTTACTAAAAACTTATGCCTCGTACACGAGCAACGATTATCGGCCGACCGATCGTCCGACTTTTGTCCAGAGTTGTGTTTTGTTGGTTGGAATGTGCTCTAGACTGCACACTAATTCTCGGCCAACAAAAATCTACTTCAGAAGTGATGTCATGTGCTGGTTTACTTTCCGTGTGTTTTTTCTTCTCTGAGCATGCCCAGTCTTGCTCATCAGATTTTTGCCTGCCGAAATCTGTACTGACTGACGGAAAATCGGCCGTTGTGTTGACGGCCAACAAAAATTTTATAGCCTGCACACCAGATTTTATTCGGCTGAAAAGTCGGAGTCAGTTGTCGAAAGCATCATACTAACAAGCCGAAAATCGGCCGATCGGACGTTGGCCGAAAATTCCCGGCCAATAATCGATGCGTGTGTACAAGGCATTAGGCTTTAAAAGCAGACCCTCAACCTCCTCACCTACTTTCTATCATTTCATGCTAACCCCTTCCTCACACACATTCACTCATTTAGTGCCTTTTTCTGGGAACCTCCCTACACTTCTGCGAGTCTTGATTAGGTGACGATGTTCCCATTTGCTCACAGCCTCCTGGGAAACCACATCACACATCCCAGGAAGCCATGGGGTACTCTACTGTGCATGCGTCATGGCCTGTCATTGGGGGGTCCGGCTGCAAGGATTAGAAAGAGAAAGTTGGCTCTCAGATGTGAGAAGATGAAGTGTGAGACCAAAGTGAGCAGCAGCGCAATTGTATGTCACCCCAGAGCAACACTGGATTCACAGAGCGATTACGCCAAAAGCTTTTTGGACAACAAGTTTAAACCAAATTAATAAAAACCAACTCCCGATGTTATATGGTTTGTACCAGCCCCTGTATCTGCCCACTTTACTTGGTCTGCGTGTAAATGTGGAGAAAATAAGGGCATAAATAAAAACCTCTTAAGTTTTAACATCCATACAGTTACTCGTATACAATGTTGTTCACTATAGTGGTCCTTAACCACTTTACTACCAGTCACGTAACCTCTACGTGATCAGACTTTGCGGGGTTATACCGGGATGATGCCTCTAGCTAGAGGCATCATCCCGGTACCGTTGTTTGAAGCCGACGGTCGGCTTTCCGTCGGTAACGATCGATGCGGCTCGGGAGCCGCTCGATCGTTACCCGGGGGGGCGGGAGGGGACGTCCCCCCCCTCCCGCCGCCTTCCGCGGCTTTGCTCGGGGCTCCCGTCCCACCGGGAGCCCCGAGCACCCAGCCGGTGTGTCCGCCGGCTGGATGGAGTCCCGATGAATGCCGGAAACGGCATCGATCGGGTCTCCGATGACGTAACCCGGAGGCGGCGTCCATGACGTCACGTCCGGGTTACTGTGCTGCAAAAGGCGGCAGATTTGAAAAACGGCTGTATGCAAAAATGCCGTTTTCGGCGTTTTGCATACAGGGAAGTGTAGTGGAGGGGTCTAGGGTCTTTTAGACCCTCGATCCCTCCATAAAGAGTACCTGTCACGACATATTGCTGTCACCAGGGATGTTTACATTGCTTGTGACAGCAATAAAAGTGATCAGATTTTTTTTTTTTAAAAACCTGTAATAAAGTTTAAAAAAAAAGAAAAAATAGGAAAAAAAAAAAAAAAAAAAATTTAGCCGTCCCCGTCACCGTTAGCTCGCGCACAAAAAAAAACGTATACGCAAGTCGAGCCGCAAATGAAATCGCTGTTCAAACCACACATGTGAGGTATCGCCGCGATCGCCAGAGCGTGGGCAATAATTAAAAAAAAAGAGCTACACTCTAACTCTAAACTGGTAACCGTTAAATAAATTTAAAGCGTCGCAGATTGAGATCTCTATTGACCGTAGTTTGTCGCCATCCCACGGGGGGGCGCAATTTTAAACCGTAACATGTTTGGTATCTATTTACTCGGCGTGACATCATCTTTCACAATATACAAAAAAAATGGGCTAACTTTACTGTTTAGTATTTTTTAAATGCAGTGAAATGTGATTTTTCAAATTTTTTCCAAAAAAATGGCGTTTTAAAGACCGCTGCGCAAATACCGCGTGACAAAAAATTTTGCAATGACCGACATTTTATTCTCCAGAGTCTTTGCTAAAAAAATATATATAATGTTTGGGGGTTCTAAGTAGTTTTCTAGGAAAAAATACTGGTTTTAACTTGTGAACAAAAAGTGTCCGAAATAGGGCTGGGGCTAAAGTGGTTAAGCTCTGGATGAAGCTCAGGGTATTAGCAGCCTGCAGCATAAAAAAAAAAAAAAAAAAAAAAAAAAAAAAAAAAAGAGCCAATGAGGGAGAAGCTGTCCTTCACCACAACATATGGGACAAGCTTGTAGAGTGACGTGGCCCGCAGACAATAATCCACAGCGGCTGACAGTGCCAGGGGTGTGTCGGGAGCACGCATGGCTGGTGGGTGGGGGTGGTTTGAAGCACTGAGAAGGGCTGGGAGCTGCTGAGCACATGACAAGCATGTCAGGAACAGCGCTGCAGATACTGAAAGAATTAACTCCATAAATGACCATGACGGCTGAAAAGGGGATAAAATGCCACACGAAGGATGCTGCCAATTGCAAGGAACATGGTTCCCAGTGCCGAGGGGAGGAGAAATGCAGGAAACAAGAGGTTGGGTTTATTTACATAAGCAAAAAAAAAAAAAAAATCCAGTTTGGGAGAGGCAGGAGACAAAGCAGGATGAGGACATGTGATCCTATACATGCTGAGTTAGTATTTGTATTGTATGCCCTGCGGCTAAAAGACAGGAGAACCTGCCAGGAACAAGCCACGAGAAAAGTATAACAGAATAAAAATGCTTGCTGGGGACTTACAAAAAGGGACAATAAAAAGACCAAAAATAAGAAATTGCATTTGCAAAAACTTATTTTATTTAATTTTTTTGAAACCGGAGTTCTACATCCTACAGATCTAAACTTTGATAGAATATAGCTCCCTCAGTCCCACTCCTAATCACTGGTACACAATCTCACTTCAAGGATGCCACATACCAAGAAGCAAAACGACATACTTGAAGCTGAACTTTGGGATAAGAAAATACTGACCAAATACAAGGAGGCATGTGTATGGTTACTTGTATCTTGGTGCGTGTTGTGCATTCCTGCTAGAGGTGTGCAGCAATCCAGCTTTGGTTGTACATTAGCTTCCTGTACTAAGACCGGTCACTGCTGCTCTCACTTAGCACAGGGTGACTGGGCACAAATCCATCGCCCATTGTAGATTTCTGCAGGCAGCCTGCTGGGTCCCTCCCACTACTGCTCAGGCTACATCAGCACAAGGGTGTCCCTGGTACTTTTATATGGTAACAGGATTTTTGAACACACCGTAAAATCCTTTTCTCTGAGTTAATTGACAGACCGCTCCATATTCTTTACCATAGGGACGTCCCAAAGCAGTGCCTAAATGAGGGGTGGGAACAAACCCTAAGCTAAACACAAGCCAATCCAGGCAATAGTAGCTCAACTAGAACAGGAGCCCAACTTGTATTACACCCTTATGAGGGAAAAACAGACCCTCTAAATCGCAGCCTGCAAAACTTTGTAGCAAAGGAGGCAACCGCAGATGCCAAAAAATCCACTTTGTAAAACTGTTTAAACGCATGCCCCGACAGCCAAGTGGCCACAGTGCACACCTGTGCCACTGACGCCTGATGACAGAAGGCCCAAAAAGCACTAAGTGCTCGAGTAGAATGTGCAGTCACAGGGAAAGGGGGGGAACCTGCCCCTAAGCCAATAAGCCTGAGTCACCGCCTGTCGGATCCATCTGGAAATGGTAGTAGAGGAAGCCCCTTCGCGCCCCGTTCGTAGTCACAAAGAGCGAGTCTGACCTATAAAAGGACTCTGTGGTTGCCAAATAGACACAAATAGCTCACACAAAATCCAGAGTATGCAAGGCAAATTCCCTGGGATGAGCCGGCCTGGGACACAAGGACGGCAGCACAATGTCCTCATTCAAATGAAAATCAGATACAACCAATCTCCTGGTCAGAATCAGGGTAAACCCCCAAAAATTCAGAAGCCACCCGATCTTCCACAAAGTGTGGAGAGTAATTTCTACATCGGCCGTCAGAGCCAACGGAGACTATGCTCACAAGTGGAGGTCATCCGGCAATTCCCCACTAACGCAACAACGCTAAGACCAGGGCCAACCCTTGAAGAACCAAGGAGCAGAGGCTAGAACAAAGGGTAACGCCACAAAGAGATGGTGCACCTTTCTCACAGCAAAGCGGGGAAACGCTGATGCCGGGTGCAAATTGGAATGTGCGACAATAAATCCTGCCCTACCTACAACAAAGCTTGCAGCCGATCCAGGGGCAGGGGCACGTTGGAAGGAAGGAACCTTTCCCGAGGACAAGAACTTAAATTCTATTTTGGAACCGGAAATCACCTCGTGGACCCATCAGTTGCGGATGCGGGAGGTCTGCAGCAACGGTACAAAACGAAAAAGTTCCCCCACCCCAGAAAAAAATGGAGCAAACCTTCATGGCGAAGGGACTTGTCAGCAGGTCTGGAGAAGCCTGTTCTCTGATTGCCAGATGAAGGCCGCTAGAAACCTCCCAAAGAGGCTTTGAACCTTTTTTCTGAAGTCTTGGGGATGAAAAACGTTATGGGCTGAAAAGGACGTCCCACGCCGCCGGCGAGGCACCTTCACCTTCCTAGATTGTGGAAGGAAGGTACTCTTACCTCAAATCAGACTCCTTATGATGTCATCCAGGGTAGCCCCGAACAGGTGCTCGCCCCGGAAAAGGCAATTCAGTCAGGGCCTTCTTGAAGGTTTGATCCGCAGACCAACACTTCAGCCACACAAATACGCCTAAGCACCACTGCCGAGACAGATAGCTTAGAGACTCACACGGACCACATCCAAAAGATGCTTTGCATAAAAACTGTGGACTCTGGACCAACCGATCTGCCGACTAAAGCATGTAAAAAAGCGTAGACACTGACAGGACCCCGCAAGGGGGACTCCTGTGGGCGCCCTTCCAAGGAAGACCGCAGAGCAGGCCGCAAACAGACCCCCCTAAGGGTGCCACCCACCTCTGATGCGAGAAGGCCAACAGAGAGGCTACCCCCACAGTGCCACTAGGAAAGGTGGATGCCCCACAGTACCATAGCAGCTAAACCTGCATGGGATCCTGTTCTCCCCCCCCCAGAGCCACACTACCATAAGAGGGGGGCGGCGAGTAGACCGCAAAGCCGTGGCCCAAGTTTTTCGGCCGCAGCCTAAAGTTTGGGCGCCCGGAAGCACAATCTGTAGGGAACCTGCGACCAGCCAAGGGTGCGGAGGGGAGACAATAGTGGCCTCAGAGAAACCCGGGAGGGACCTACAACTCCAGGGAGTACCCGTGCCCCACACCGCATCCAGGGAAATAGATGAGGTGCCCTTACTTACCGATCCAGCGAAGCGTGCAGGTAACACTCCCAAGACAGGAACCTCCTCGCCACTGAAGTGGGGGAGCTGTAGGCCAGAAGGAACGCTGTGACTCAGGCCGAGACCCAGTTGTATGGCTGAGGGGACCACTGGAATTTCAATAGTCCAGCGCGTCGTTCAGCTCAGAAGTTGCTAGAAGATCTCCACAGGAAAAAAAAAAAAACACGGAAGAAATCCGAAAACAAACCGCAAAAATAGACAAAATGCCAGGACCAAGGGCCCGGCAGGGAGACTAGGTCCTACTCCTGAACTAGGCAAACAAACTGAGCATCTCTAGGCAGAGAGGGTGGGGATCATGCCAGCTGAGGACGGCCCACGGGGCGAAGCCAAGCATGTAGGGATGCACCGAAATGAAATTCTTGGCCGAAGCCGAAGCCGAATAATAATGAAATGTTTGGCCGAAGGCCGAATACCGAACGCGGTGTTTCACATTTTTTCCATTTATTTTGCCAATTTTTTGTCCTCTCTCTTGTCCTCTCGTGTGTCTCTCTCTTGTCCTCTCACTCTCTCTCTCTTGTCCTCTCATGTCTCTCTCTCTCCCTAAATGTTACTGTAGGGAATGGGATTCAGTGCACACTGCAGCCTTGTACCATAGGGTTAATGTTAGTGACACTGTAGGGATTGGGAAGGATGCTGGGAATGGAAATCAGGAAGCATGCAGGCAGCCTTGTAAATTTTAATTGCAGATACAGGGCACTGGGCAGGTCAGGGTTAATGTGGTAACATCAATTACTCAGTGACAGTCAGTCAGTGTCAGTGTGGACTCGATCAGATTATACAGTGACAGACAGTCTCTCATAGTGGTGGTAGTAGGAGGCTGGAGGTGGACTAGTAGGAGGCTGGAAAGGAGCACAGCCGCATACATCCATTACTCACTCGTGCACTGCAGCCCGCCCCACACATTCAGTGAGTCTTACTCTCCTCCCTAGTTTTTTCAATGGCACATTCAGGAAGCCAATCACGCCGTGAGTAGCGGCACAGCGGAACCAATCAGGTGTGCAGGCACGCGTGATTGGTTCGCTGTGCAGCTAATCATGGCGTGATTGGCTTCCTGAATGTGCCATTGAAAAAACTAGGGAGGAGAGTAAGACTCACTGAATGTGTGGGGCGGGCTGCAGTGCACGAGTGAGTAATGGATGTATGCTCACCGCTGAAGTGTCCCGGCTTCACGGAAGTCTGTGAGTCCTCCTCCGAGTCCCTTCCCCCTGTAAATATCGTGACCTCGGCGATATGAATATCGCCTACGGCCACAGAACGATAGTCGATATATTGACTATCGTTCAGCCCTATTGTTCGGCACAAAATTATTCGGCCTTTTGACTTATTCGGCCGAATACCGAAAGTGCCATTTTTTCTATTTTCGGCCGAATAATGTTCGGCCGCCGAATATTCGGTGCATCCCTACAAGCATGTGTATTGTCTGCTTAGTCCTGCTCCAGCAGAGGGCACCTATGGTAAAGAATATGAAGCTGTGTGTCAATGAACGGAAGAGAAATCTGTGTTTTCAAAGGCATTTGGTGCACACAAAAAGAGGGATTTATATCTTGTGTGGAGATTTAGGAGTAGATTTAAATGGAAGGTTGTGTGCCTGGAATTGGATTTACATCTGTGACAACAGTAAGATGGGGACAGTAAAATGTATGAAATTCTCTGTCCATCCAAAACCACCCAATGGATCACGGATATATAGTGAAGGGTTGAAAGAATCCCAAAATAAGTGTGGACACCATAGAGGTAGATCATACACCAACTCTTTCTCTGATGAAAAAAAAAAAAAAAAAAAAAAAAAAAAAAAAAGGATAATGTGATGAGCAAATTTTCCCCTTCCTTGACATAGGCAAAGACACAATGGGATATCATTACAGCAATCTGTAAATTACCAATGTATATACATCTTAAAAAGGACTAAGATGGCTGCCCAGATAAATGAATAAACTCTAAAAACGTAGTTCTAGATATTTTTCAGAATCCCTCAAATATTGGCAGTTACAATAAAAAAAAAATAAAAAAACGCACTGGAAACTTTCATCAAAGCAGACCGTCACAAGAGAAACACAGGCTGCCAGTGCTGATTCCTCCATGATATATGTCCATCATACTGACTTCAAACTTTAATGAATTAGCATCTTGCAAGTATGCAAAAAAGGATGTCTTTTCTCGGATCCGCATAATTTAATGCTTGGTGATGGTCTTGGAATCAGTGATCCCATACCAATTGGCCAACTAGAATTTTCAGAAAGAGGTAAGCATGGGCAGTCCACCTTTTTTTCCCCTCCTCATGACTTCAAACCGGCACCTATCTCACCAATACTGCACTACCAAGCCCACAGCAATTTTTAAAAGCTTGCAACTATTGGCCTATCAGCTGCGGTCACTGATTTTTTGGGACAGCTGTGGAGGACAGTGCCAGGACTGTAGCAAATCTCTGCACATTTAAGTAAAAAAAAAAAATCTTCATGTAGATATGACAGATACCCAAAGCAGTAAGGGATGCTTCCTTTTCAAGTCACATAGGTGCCTAGACTGAATAAAGAGATTTTGGGTATGGGATACCTAGCCTAGGCCCAGGTGTTCTTAGAGCTGGAGGAGAATTTTGACAAGACAAATGCATGTAGAAGGTGGTATGCCGTGTACCTTCTATCATACAGTTATCGACAATTGTAGTATTTGGTCTTGACAAGTTGGTTTTAATGGGTATCCCCCGTGTGTAAAATCTCGGATGAAAACCATCACCACCTGAGCGACAATTCATACAGCAGTAAACTTTTCACTTTACTCTGAGTGACATCACTACCCCAGAGACCGCATGTGGTCAGGAATCCAAATGGCAGCTTCCAGATAAGGCTTCTTGCTCCTTGACCCATTTCTATTAAATTTGTCCACTCTTGAAATTAATCTATCACACACTTATCTGCAAAGCAGAAACTTCTGATCAACAGCACCACCCCACCAATAAGGGTACATTTACATCAGAACAAGGTACACTTGAACACATTCATTTTCATGCTTTGAGGCACGCCGTGTTCATTTTGAATAGGCTTTAGATCCCCTTCACCCGACCGTTCTGATCAGGTCCTCCAGCCAGTTTTTCAGGCTGCACTGACCAGACAGTCCATTTATCCCTATGGGCTGGCAGGTTTAAAACGTACTTGTGCAAGTCTGATCTGCCAAGCACAAATGGGAGGGGTTTCGTTCTTTGTGTAAGCAGTTTGGGTCAGAGGTAATTGGGTGCAAATCAGGGGCGGAAAACTCAAATTTACTGTGGGCCGCAACAGTAGTTTGGTTGCCCTCAAAAGTGCTGGTTGTATCTGGGGAGGATTACTTACAAAATGCAGGGTTCAGAGGCTTGCTAAGTACAGAGTGCAGTTTCAGGGGTGCCCTATGCAGAGATTGCAATCTTCAGGGGTGCACCACTATGTACAGAGTGAAGGGTTTACAGGTGCGCTATGCGCCACTTTTAATATGCTGTACGCTGCAACATACAAGCGATTGCAACCATGTGTTGTGGTTTACTGCAGCAAACCTTACATGTGTGCCTTGGGGTGTAACAATGAATAGCTATGCACGGCATGCATATACAGTGCATTGTCATGGGTTACTGTTAGATGTGTTCTAATGCATGTGCTGGCATTGTGTTGTGAATAAAAGTCCTAATAAAAGAGCACAAAGCAGCGTTCCACATGCTGTGTCCTTTTGTCCTGGCACACACCTGGGTACAGCCAGCCGAGGTGAGTCACTGATATATTAACAGACGTGTCTCAAGAACATTGGCTGCAGCAGATAACAAAACAACTCTCCAAGGAAAAGCTATTTTAAAAAAGTAGTTGGAAAAATGACCACTTCTTACACAAGCCGAGTGACCCTGAAAACTGCCACCTGAATCAACACAAGCTCTCACTCTGTGTAGAGGAGATTTTTTTCCCCTGAGTGGACGCTTTCACGCTGTGACTGATCAAAGTATAAGCTACATGTAAGAAGAGATTATTGAAATTTCATGGTACAGATAGTGCCCTGCCCCCAATACACAGTGCTCCAGTGAAAGCAGGTTGTCTATAAACAGTAACAGGGTAAACAACGAGCCTTTGGAGAGATCGGGCAGCTGCAGGTGACAAACCAGTTACCAGACTCCGGTTCTCTCTAGAAGCAATTCTGCACAACCAGATGCGCTGTCAGCTGACAACCCTGCAATTGGATGACTAAAAGTCGCAGCATGATCGGGAAGCAAGAGGCTTGGTTTTGAAGCTGAAAATATGTGGGCCTGCACCTGAAAATGTCAGTCACCTGCTTATTATGGTCATTTCAGTAGCTAACACTCTAAAAAGCTGAAAGCAGCCAGTGAAGTTTGCAGACTCATTCCTGTTATGGGCCACCTGTGTATTTCTCTTGTGACTGGTGTCACAAAATCTTAAAAGTATATGTGAATCAGTGTTCATTTCGTCGACTAAAACGTTTGTCGACTAAATTAACACAATTTTAGTCTACTAAAATACAACTAAAACTCCAGGACCAGCAGTAGTATATGAGTTTGGAAATTGTAGAGAAATGCTTAAATAATGCATTACAAATTACAATTGAACTACACGCATTCGATTATAGATGACTAAAATTAGTTTTAGTCGACTAAAATGTAGGACGTTTTAGTCTACTAAAATGTACTGGAGTTTTAGTCGACTAAATACAACTAAAACACTTGCAGAAGACTAAAATGGGACTAAAACTAAAATGCCATTTTAGTCCTAAGACTAAAACTAAATTGAAATTTGCTGCCAAAATTAACACTGATGTGAATTCTAAGAAACTTCTCGTTGGCTTCCTTCTGGTCTACACAATTGAAAGCATTTAGTTTGATGAGGAAAAAAAAAAAAAAAAACGAAAAAACAAACTTTTGATTCTGCCATAATCTGGTGAGCCAATCATTTTCTATGCTCTCTGCCCCTGCTTACATCTTAGCATGTTTTCCAGTTCTCTGGACTACAGAACCCTCCATTTTATGGACAGAAGGACAAAGGCAGGCACCGATACAGTATGGAGGAGGAGCATAGTCACCCTAGGTCTAGGGCTAAATGGGCATTACTGGCAGGATCACCAGGTGAAAATATAAGAAAACCACATCTAGGCACTAGTAAGCTGCAATAATACAGACCTCTGACCTCTGAAAGAATGGCAGGGAAACCTGAGGAAGGAATTTGACAAGTGACAACCCACTGGGCAGAGCCAGCGACGACACTTCCGGTGTCTCCAAGACCCGGAGGCCGTGGGGAGGACGACATCTGCCATTTTGGATTTTATTGTACCTACATGCTTATGACAAGCATTTTTGTAAGTTTTTAGTTCATAAAATGACACCTTCCTTTATATATCCTGAGCACTTGGTCCCAAATGGAGCATGCTCAGTCTAAAAGGCAGATCACAAGAGATCATCTAATTGGAGGCATACCAAGCCAATAATAGAAGATCTTAAAGGCGCAGCATGACCTGTAATGGGTCAGAGTTAGGCAAGCAGGCATTGCACCCAAAGGTGTCTGGTGATGGCTTTTTGACACAGCTGTATTTTTATGGATGGACACCACGTTCTTTACCTTTCATCTTTGGATTATAGATTTTATTTTTGAAGTGGACTTTTATAACTATTGGAGGTTTATTAATAATTTCACTGTGTGTTATGTTATCACGAGCACATACTTTCACACAATATTATAAAGGGACTCATATCTGTGTTATATAAAATGGTATTAGAGTTTTATTCAGTATTTTTGTTGCTGAAGGCACCATTTCTTTTTTCTTAAGGTGCGATGGACTGCCATTAGGAATAGGATGCATGTTGAGTGTGTGTTCCCAGTTTAACTGTTTCCCCCATTACATATATGAACACCTGTTTTGGTGTTGAAGAGGACATTACCCCTCACTTATGCTTGGGTCTCCCTGGACAGGAAGTGAGGCTAAATCTTCCCAATGTGATACAGAAAAAAAAAAAAAAATCCCTATTTAGACACTTTAGGGCTTGTGTAGTCAAGTTGAGTTTAAAATACACAACCACAGTTTGGCAGATTTGCACTTATTTCAGAGGGTGTGCCGGTGAGGAGAGCCCTGAGGCTGCACTCAAAGGATAAGTTTACCTTAAAAAATAAAAAGAATATGGTTTCTGTGAATGAATAGAACGCTTTCTCCGATTGGTTAAGTGGGAGGGATGGGCTGATGAAATGTTCTCAGACTTGGCCAATCAGAGAATGCTTTGTATTCATTCACAGAATATAAAGCTGCCTATGAATGACTGAGCGCTGCTAAACTAGACTCTGTTTTGTTCAGGATAGGAGACAGGAGGTCTGTCACAGCCAGAACCCAGCACTGTGTACTTTATATAGCTGAAGTTACATGCAGTACACAGACACGGCAGCACTTAGTGAAGCAAATAGTTTGTTTGGACTAGCTTGGTCCAGACTTACTATTCAAAAGCGACATGAGAAATGGACACATTTCCGAAGCTGAAATGATTGACCGATATCGTTTTTTTTAATGCAGATAACGATATTTTGGTCATCGCATATCGGCCGATACTTCCGGACATTTAAAAGAAAAATGCATTTTGTTTTTACAGATACTGTTATGGAGGGATCTGGGGGGGTCTAAAAGGCCCCAAACCCCTCCTCTGCACTTAAAAGCATTAAAAACGCAAAGTGCTGAGTACCCGGAAGTGATGTAATTTTTACATGAAGAACCAATCAGAGCCGAATGCGGCTTTGATGGGGTCTTTGGCGGGCGTGCAGGTAGGTTGCCAGGGTCTCCCGATGGGGCGTGATACCCGGGCGAGCCGCAGAAGGCGGCGGGGGGGGGGGGGGGGTTGGATGTCCCCTCCCGTTCCTTGTAATGACGGCCGAGGCGGCTTCTTAGCTGCATTGGTTCTCATTACAAGGCAGCCAACCATCGGCTATGGACGCCGGTACCGGGGTGATGCCTCTAGCTGCAAGCATCACCTGGTACAGCACTTTCCTGAAATATCGGCAACCTCAGGGGCGGATTCCGATATATATCAGGCAAAGTGCATACTGGCCCCCGATATATTGGTGTGGCCAAAAAATGGCCGATCCCATATATATTATATATATATATAAAAAATATTATATTATATTATATTATATATCTCAATGTACATGTTAAAAGGCAATGCCATGCCTGGCAAGATACATCTGTACAAATAGATCTCAAAAGCAATCCATTCTTTCTGCACAGCACCTAAATGCATGCATTTTCCTGGCTCTCGTGTACCTAAACCCATACAATCACTGACACTTATGAATTTAGTCACAGCCCACTTTCAAGAGGGGTCATGTGAAACTTAAGTGTTCTGGCAGAAAGAAAAAAAAAGAAAAATAAAAAAAAAAAAAAAACGCTAACAAGTGGCTCATCAAGTCTGCGCCATTTTTTTTTTTTTTAAATTGATATTTACTTATATTTTTACTTTTTGTATAGAACTAGGTTTGTCCAAAGAATGTTTGAATCCACTTATTGTTGACTGACTTACTACCTCTGCTGGAAGTCTATTCCAAGCATCAACTACTATTTTGGTAAAATACTTTCCAAGATTACTTTTGAACTTTCTTCCTGCTAGTTTGAGGTTAGGTCCCCATGTTCTTGAACTTAGCTTTGTATTGAAAATACTTCCCTCCTGAACCCTATTCAACCCCTTGATACATTTAAAGCTTTAAATCATGTCTTTCCCCAATTTTTACTAGCATTATACCATCCAGTGCAGCGTGGAGATTGTCTAATTACCGGGATTGGGCATTAAAAAAAGCAAAGTTTTACCTCTAAAGCTTTTACTTTAAAGCTTAAAGTGACAAAAGGCTCACTGAAAAAAGGAAAAAAATAAAAACGAAACATGTTATATTTACCTGCTCTGTTATATTTACCTGCTCTGTGCAGTGGTTTTGCACAGAGCAGCCCTGATCCTCCTCTGAGTCCCCAGCCAGTGCTCCTCCTCTTCAGCCAGTGCCCCCAATTGCTTGCTCTGGGGGCACTGGTGCATGCTCATGAGCCCCGCTCTATGAATCCATAAAACACATACGGACCGGCCTCTGCCCCCCCGCTCTCATTCTCATTGGCTGATTGACAGTAGCAGCGCCAATAGCTCCCGCTGCTGTCTCAGTCAATGAGGAAAGAGAGACCCAGGAGAAGCTCAGCTTTTGTGCACATTGCTGGATCGAGGGGCTCAGGTAAGTATGGCATTACTACATTGGTCTAGCTTACACCAACCTAATTAAACATGATCCATACCTGTGGGATGGCTGTGTAAGCTGCAAATCACTGCATCGCAGCAGTCTTCTAGATTCTGTGGTGAGTGGATGCCCTCCTGCATAGTTGAACACAGGAGGTTGGATGGCTCAGCATGGCTGTCATTTACAAAGTGCAGACAGGACTCCAAACAGAGTATTCGTTGTGTAAATGTAATAATACACAGGGCTTTTAGGGTGATCATGCTAAGTGAGCTTAAAAAAAAGCCACACCGTTAACATTTTGCCTAAAGCAACCACTTATTATTGGCTGTACTATTTTTTGCAGTCACATTTCTACAGCTGTGACATCAACATTCCAAACAATGTATGCTGATCATCAAGCAAACGGATGGGTTACATATATCCATGTCACTGGGATTATTAACAGTCATGGTTGCAGGTAGAGACCTGGCAAAAGAAGCTATTAAGTGCAGCTTGTGGATTCATGCGGGGACCTCTGCTAACTGAAAACAGCAAATCCCATAAGATGGGAGGGAAATCATAGCGTGTTCCAAGCCAATCCAAAACAAACAGCTCATACTCTTCTCACACAAGCTTGCTTCTTGCTTGAGGGAAATCCATGCAACAATTTTTCAGGTAGGAGAACGACAGATGGTATTGCAACAATCTGCATTGCTGCCAACTATTCCTGGCAGTACCATGTTTTGACTGTTTATCCCAGGAGATTTTTGTGCCTTAAAAAAAGTCCCTGGCTTTCAGTAACAGACCATCCCCATAAAGTCCATTTTTCGTCATTTCACATTCAAGCTACTTATAAACTTCTACGGCAAGTTACCAATCACTGGTATTAACCACTTAAGCCCCGGAGGATTTGGCTGCTAAACGACCAGAGGGTATTTTGCGATTCGGCACTGCGTGACTTTAACGGACAATTGCGCGGTCGTGCGACGCTGTACCTAAACGAATTTGGCGTCCTTTTTTTCCCACAAACAGAGCTTTCTTTTGGCGGTATTTGATCACCTGTGCGATTTTTTGATCACGCGCTATAAACAAAAAAAGAGCGTAAATTTTGCAAAAATAGCAATATTTTTCCCTTTTTTTTATATGAAATTCCCCCAAAAAAAATGTAAAAATCAAAATTTTTTAATATTTTCAGCCAATTTGTTTTATGCTACCTATGTTTGGTAAAAAAAAAAAAAAAAAAAAAAAAAAAATCGCAAAAAGCGTATTTTGATTGGTTTGCGCAAAAGTTATTGCGTTTACTAACAAAGGGAAAGATTTTTGTCATTTTTGTTGTTTTTTTTTTTAACGCGTAATGGCGGCGATCTGCGATTTTTTTTGCGGTACTGCGACATTGCGGCGGAAAGATCGGACCCTTGACTGACATTTTTGACACTTTTGGGGTTACCAGTGACATTTCTACAGTAATCAGTGCTATATATATGCACTGTTACTGTAAAAATACACTGGTAGTGAAGGGGTTAACTTTATTTGAGAGGGAGGGGCTGTGTGTGTCCCTAGGGGCGTGATTCTAACTGTGATTGGCTGTGGCTTCAACTGTATGCAGAGTGATCAATGGATCTACATAGTAGATCCATGTGATCAGCTCTCATACAGAGAGGAGAATGACAGGCAGCTTGTTTACACAAGCTGCCTGACTTTCTCCCTCTCCCCCGCCGATCGCAGAGTGGCCGGCGGCGATCGGGTCCGCCGGTCACACGCGCGGGGGGGGTCCGTGACCACGCGGGAGCGCGCCTCCGGCGGCGCGCGCTCGCTCCCTAAACCCTCACAGGCGAGCGACGTAGACCTACGTCACTTTGCCTGTGAGGGGCTGACCGCCGCCGTAGATAGTCGTGCGGCGGTCGGCAAGTGGTTAAGCATCAAATGAAAAAATAAAAATGCATTTAATTTGCATGTTAATGTTAACCAGTTCCGGACTGGCCACCGCATATATACTGCGGCAGGGCAGCCCGGCTGGGAGAAATCATGTATATTTCCGCGAGTTTGTGCAGGTGATGTAGGGGGTGCACCGCCCCCACTGTGATTGGATACAGCAGGAGCCAATCACAGCAGGTTCCGATGCATTCGGCTCAATGACAGAACATCGGTCTGTAAACAAGGCAGACCGCTGTTCCATCAGGAAGAGAGATCTTGTGTTTCAGCTTCAATCTCTTTTCCTCCAGTGCATCCACCCCCCCCCCACACACAGTTAGAAAACACTCCCTAGGAGCACACTTAACCCCTTCCCTGCCAGTGTCATTTATATAGTAACAGTGCTTTTTTGTTTTAGCACTGATCACTGTATTGGTGTCACTGGTCCCCAAAAAGTGTCACTTAGTGTGAGATTTGAAAACAATAATACATAATGTCCATAAAATGTGTCCCATAGTTTGTAGTCGTTATAACTTTTGTGCAAACCAATCACTATACACTTAGTATTTTTTTTTTTTTTACCAAAAATATGTAGCAGAATACATATTGGCCTAAAATTGATAAAAGATTTATTCGTTATTTTTTTTTATTATTATTGGATAGGTTTTTATAGCAGAAAGCAAAAATTGTTTTTTTCAAAAAAACTGTGCTTTAATGCTTATACAGCAAAAAATAACTGCACAGATAATCAAATACCACTAAAAAAGCAATTTGAGTGGGGGGGGGGGGGGGGAAACACAATTTTATTTGAGTACAGCATCGCAGGACTACGCAAATTGTTAAAGCAACGCAGTGCCGCATTGCAAAAAAAAAAAAAATGGCCTGGTCAAAAGGAGGGCCTTTCCGGAGATCAAGTGGTTAAAATTGCTCCCCACTCTAAGGCCTGGCTCACACCTATGCATTTTTGACACGGGCACTATGCTTTTTACAGCCACTGCGTTTTTGTAAAAAGTGAAGGCATTTTTTTATTTTTTTTTAAAATATGCAAAACTGCTTCTTTGGTTCCATAAACGTCAACGGAGAAAAAAAATGCAGAAAAACGCAAAATTGTAGTTCAATCGTGTGTGCAAAAAACCCAAAACAAAAAGCACTGCAGAAACCTTAAAAAGAAGACTGCATTGGTGTGAACCGAGTCTAAAAAAGGATAAACTGCAAGACAGCAGTTTAGTAATCTAGTGCTAATGAAATGTTGCCACGTACAGGCAAACTTTCATTTTGGGTAGTGGGGAAGTACCGCTGTCAAGCTATTATTGATATCTGCGTCCTCTATTTGTGCAGGTGATCAGAGTCAGCACCACCAAAAGTGATGGAAAAGTCATAGTTTTACAGCTGTCCCCTTAAGAATAAAGGGGAACACTTCCAATGGAGACAACTGTCTACGAGGAGATCCTTCTCAAATTGTAGAGATGTACCCTCACTTCCTGTTCCATCTCCTAGATAGAAAGTGAAGGCAATATTCTCTTTACTTTTTACCCTGAAAGACAACAAAGGCAGTGAAAGAAAATTCCTCCAAAGTGAGGAAATCCCTCTTGGTCAGCAGTCATCAGAACAGGTGTCCCCATTGGAAAATTGCCACTCCAACTGTAAAAATCTGGATTTCTCATCACTTTTAAGAATGGTCACTAGGACAAACAGAGGGAAACTTCTCAGCAGGAACAGATGGCAATGAAAAAACTAACAGATTTTAAACACTTCTACACAGAAAAAAATATAATAATAATATCAACTTTAGATATATTTTAAGGCTAGGGCTACAATAATGATTTTCAGTAGCTCACACCTATTGCTAAAAATGCTAGAGTTTTAACCGCTAAGCTGAACATAAAAATTAAATGCAGGATCACCAAAAATCTAATGAAAACAGCAGAAAAAAAAATGACTTCAAATATTCACAATTATGATGTTTTAGTACATTACCCTACTTCCCAGCTGTTAGAAGAACACACTTGGAGAGATTCACTCTACCCCGCTTATTTAAATACTTAAAAAGGACTTGAAATCTTTACTGGCAGAACATGTTCCTCCCCATCACATGCAGGTGAAGGGTCGCTAAAAATGACAAAGATTTCTCAGATTGCACCAACCTAGGGGATGCATGAATAATAAATCTCAGGCAGGAAAACCACAATACAATTAGGTTACCTAATCTTCAGGTATTTAAATGCTGCATTGGAACAATGCAAGGACTGTGAATTCTTATGGGTTACATGGCAGGTGTGAGAAAAGCAAATACACCGGGCAGTGTAGGTACAGAACCACGGGTACCTGGCAAGCATAACAAAACACCTCAATTCAAAACTAAAAAAAAAAAAAAAAAAAAAAAAACCTGAACTAGAGGCATCAGCTTTGCTAACAGCTGGAGAAGCACACATTGCCCATGCCAGATAAGAAATGAAATGCAGAAACCTTCCAGGTGAGGTCCATCCTTTAACAGAATTCTTTGGATTTAGTTACAACACCTCATGTCATTTAGGGTGTAAATCACACTGTCAATGGATGAACTAAATTTTGTCCGTTTTTAAGCATCCATTGGTACTAATACCAACTTAGTGCATTGTGAACATGCATATATTGCTTTGCCAAATGGTTCACCCTGCCATGTTGTGCCCTGTCAGTGTGCAAGTGGAACTGGTTGTGGCAGATTGGTAAAAAAAAAAAAAAAAAGTCAATTTCACATTTTTAGGTGTTTGAAATACTCTTTAAAAACGAAAATCCTACATTTTTACATTCCAGCAATACAGCTGAAAGCTGCAAATACCAGATTGCAGAGACAGATGGGAAATCCAGATTAATGGACAGGAATTGGGCGAGTGGGCTACAGATGCACACCACCAAAATCCGACAAGGTCACACATGCACAATCAAGTATATATAAACAAAAAGAAAAAAAAAACTCTCTCCTTAACACCACCAATACTGTCAAAGCAAGGGCAGCCCCATCTCTGAAATGGCACGGATTTAAAACCAACCCCAACTCTCCACATGTTGGGTTGGGTGGCAGGTTGAAAATTGTCTGCATTTGCAAATTGCTTTAGTAAGGTAACTGCCAAGCACAAAATCCATAAAGGTTGAAAAACACTTTAATTGATACTGTAGGTTTCCAGTGAGAAATGTCCAATCACTCACCAAACATATCCAAACCAAAAATACAAGGGCTGCATTTTTGTGCACTCATTTTTGACACTAACTTAAAAGAGCATCAAAAGGTTCATGCAACTAAAACAGTAAAAATATATGTTTTGTAATCAATCCTTACACCACCCTAGGTAAGTTATAAAGATGGAAATGTCCCACCTCTAACCCCACCCTACCGTGCATGACTGGCTGCTTAGGGTCTTCATCAATGGGCTCCAGCTCAGCAATGAATCACACAGAGGCTGAGAATAGCTGCTGAGACGCTCAGACTCCACCTTCAGGTTACTCCCTCACCCATTGGCTCAGCTGGTATGTACCTCTGCCTACTGAAAATAAACTCACTTCACTGCAATACATGTTCCAGCAAACTGAGAAAAACAACATCGCTTCACAGTTTGCAAAGACAGTGTTGAATGCCAAGGTTTCAGAAGCCTCACTGCATTTAGGAGCAAAAGTAGAGCAAGCTGTCAAGTGAGGTGACTGCAAGCTTATGCCCGTTACATCAGTGTTGTAATATAACTGGCTTATCTGCCACCAAGTCGCACTCCAAGATCATGCCTTGCAGCTTGGGTTATTGATGAACGCATTCCACAACATGCCATGGCCCACTGAGCTTGTCTAACCTGTCACTCTGGTACTAGCCAAAGCCATTATGCAGGGCTAAAGAGGAAGAGCACTCTCAGCTGTGTAAATTTACACCTACATACGATTACCAAAAGTATTGGAACGCATGCCTCTACATGCACTTTAACCACTTAACCCCCGGAAGATTTTACCCCCTTCCTGACCAGGGCCTATTTTGCGATTCGGCACTGCGTGACTTTAACGGACAATTGCGCGGTCGTGCGACGCTGTATCTAAACGAATTTGACGTCCTTTTTTTCCCACAAAACAGAGCTTCCTTTTGGTGGCATTTGATCACCTGTGCGATTTTTTGATCATGTGCTATAAACAAAAAAAAAAAGAGCATCAATTTTGCAAAGACAACAATATTTTTCACATTTTTTTTATATAAAATTCCCCAAAAAAAAATGTAAAAATCAAAATTTAACATTTTAGGCCAATTTTTTTTATGCTACATATGTTTGGGGGGGGGGGGGGGGGGGGAGCGGAAAAAAAACCGCAAAAAGCGTATTTTGATTGGTTTGCGCAAAAGTTATCGCGTTTACTAACAAAGGGAAAGATTTCTGTCATTTTTGTTTAACGTGTAATGGCGGCGATCTGCGATTTTTTTTGCGGTACTGCGACATTGCGGCGGACAGATCGGACCCTTGACTGACATTTTTGACACTTTTGGGGTAACCCCAGTGACATTTCTACAGTAATCAGTGCTATACATATGCACTGTTACTGTAAAATTACACTGGCAGTGAAGGGGTTAAATTATTTGAGAGGGAGGGGTTGTGTGTGCTTGAGGTGTAGGAACAATGATCAACGGTCCTACATAGTAGAGCCATATGATCACTATTTCTACACAGGGGAGAATGACAGGCGGCTTGTTTACATCAGCCGCCTGCCTTTCTTCCTCTGCACCGACGATCGCCGAGTGACCGGGCACGCGCGTGCGTGGGGGGGGGGGGGGGGTCCGTGACCGCGCGGGGGCGCGCGCTCGATCCCTAGACCCTCACAGGCTAGCGCTGTAGTACTACGTCGCTCTGCCTGTGAGGGGCTGACCGCCGCAGTTAATAGTCGTGCAGCGGTCGGCAAGCGGTTAAAGGCTTTCCACAAGGTTTAGGAGTGTGACTATGGGAATGTTTGACCATTCTTCCAGGAGGGGAATTGGTGAGGTCAGCCACTTCTGTTGGACAAGAAGGCCGAGCTGGCAGGTCCCCGCTCTAATTCAGCCTAAAGGTGTTCCATCACCAGTCACATTCTTCCACCGCAAACTCACTCATCCATGTCTTTATGGACCTTTCTTTGTGCACTGGTCTAAATCATTTGATTTTGGGGGGGGGGGGGGGGGGATTATAGTGTGGGACTGTTTTTCAGGGGTTAGGCTTGGCCCCTTTGTTCCACTGAAGGCAACTCTTAAGGCATCAGTATACCAAGACATTTTGGACAATGTTCTGCTCCCAACTTTGTGGGAACAGTTTGGGGATGGCCCCTTCCTGTTCCAACATGACTGCGCACCAGTGCGCATAGCAAGGAAGGTATACAAAGACATCAATTAGCGAGTTTTGGTTGGAGAAACTTGACTGGCCTGCAGAGTCCTGACCTCAACCCGATAGAACACCTTTGGGATGAATTAGAGCAGAGAGTGCGAGCCAGGCCTTCTCGTCCAACATCAGTGCCTGACCTCACAAATGCGCTTCTGGAAGAATGGTGGGGTGGAGTATCAAAGAACAACCACTTCTGCCAGACTTGTCCATGCTAGAGATAGGCCCACATCATCTGCTAGTTATAAATGTACAGATAAGGAATATGCTATGCTGATCATCAATCTACTGCTGCCTTTTCATGGTCTAGTGAGCAGGCTTGGGATAGAGAGGGGAAACCCCAATCCCTTATAGAACTCCAGGCACAATTTTTCTTTTCCCATACAATGGGGCTGTGCCCACACTGCATGGGTTAACTGCTCGATTGGACACACAGCCCAGCTCGGGAGAGAGCCCACATGTGCCCCAAAAGCAAGCGGCTTGATTTGAGAGAACACACAAGGAGAGAAGTGGGGCACCCCAGAAAAGGCGTAAGGGGCCACAGAACAGGCAAGTATAACTTTATTTCAATTTTAAAAAAAAAAATAAAGGTTTACAATCCCTTTAATTTATCATGAACCTTTGTAGATTCTATCACATTTGCACTAACAGAACAGAAAGCAGTAAAGACGGTCAAAGTGCAGCAAGTCACCGGATTACAGTTCAGAGGTGATTTCTTCACTTCAGAGCCTAATTTTCTTCTGGAAGTAGTTCTTTAATCTGCATGGAGTTTGTATGCTCTTTCCATGTTAAAGTAGGTTACTTCCAGTTGCTCTAGTTTTTTCCCACAATCCAAAAATATACGGGTAGTTTATCTGACTCCATTGTTCTTCAACATGCATTAATCTGCATGTCTGGACTGCTGTCTAATGTTTATTGTAATGAAATTGCTACCACTGCCTTGCTGTGCACCATAGAAATGGGATTTTTGTCTTACCGTAAAATCTATTTCTTGGATGTTCATTGACAGGCACAGCTCTTCATCTTCTTGACTGTAGGGTTATACTGTCCCCTACTGGACACTAGGCAGAGAAAAAGCTTGAACACTCCTATGAAGCAGTCCCTGGGGGTACACTCCAATTTCCTGCTCTAGGTATTCAATTTTGTAACAAGCAGTGTCAGAAGGAAAAACCAAAAACTCTATAGGAGGGGCAAGGGCCGTGTCCGCCAATGAACATCAAAGAAATGGATTTTACAACAAGTCAAAAATCTAATTTTCTCATTTGTTCATTGACGGACACAGCTCCCGATCTTCTTAACCATTGGGATGTCCCAAAAGCAGTGTTAAACATGATGGGTGGGAACAGCGAAAAATAAATTCCCAGGGCAAAACCTTACGGCCAAAAGCAGCATTTGCAGATACCACCACATCTACTTTTTAGAACATCCCCAAGGCTAAACACAGCCAACCAGGTAACTTGGAGATCTACTGTCAACTGGAGCTCACCTGAAAAAGAAAAAAAAAAAAAAAAAAACCCCTCAAAAAGGAGGGCAAGTCCTCTAAACAGCAGCCAGCAAAACTTTGCAGCCAAAAGAAGCATCCGCAGATGCCAACCCATCCACTTTGTACACACACTCACAAAAGTTTTATAGACAACCAGGTAGTCGCCTGCAAACCTGCATCACTGACGGCTGATGACGGAAGGCCCGAGGAGGCACTAAGTGCCAGAGTAGAGTGTGCCTTGAAAGGAAAAAGAGGAACCTGACCCTTAATAGAATAAGCCTGAACCACAGTCTGTCTGATCCATCTAGAAATGGTCGCAGCCGTGGAGGACAAATAGTGCGTCTGATATTCTAAAAGACTCCGTAGCTGCCAGATACACCCTTATTGCCGGAACCACATCCAGGGAGTGCAAGGCAACTTCCTTAGGATGCTTAGGCTTGGGACACAGAGCAATACAAGGTCTTCATTCAGATGCAATTCAGAGACAACCTTCGGAAGGAACAACTGACATGGACGTAGAACCACTTTATCCCTGTGAACCACCAGGTAAGGTGAACGACAAGACAACGCCGCCAGTTAAGGCACCCTGTGCACCGAAGTAATGACAAAAAGGCCACCTTCTGAGACAACGTAAGCAGGGGAACCTCCTGAATATTTTCAAGGGGAGGACTGGAGAACTGACACCAAATTGAGGTCCCACAGCAGCAATGGAGACTTCACTGGAGGAACCAAGTGTCCCACGCCCTGGAGAAAAGTATGCATCAAGGAGTGTTTGGCCAATGGGCATTGAAAGAAAACCGCCAAGGCCGAGACCTTGCCCTTGATGTTAATCAAGGCCAGGCCCTGCTCAACCCCTTGTTGGAGGAAAGCCGAGATCCGCCACTGAAAAGGGACCCAGAGGGATACACACTACGCAATGTACGTCTTCCACATACGATGGTAAATCTTCCTAAAGTAGATTTTAGAGTTTTTAATAGCATAGGAATCAGACAACCCTCTATCCTTCAGCACCTGGCTTTCAACAGCCCAGCCATCGACTGTAAAGCAGGATGGAAGATTGGCACTTGGGACAGCAGATCTTTCCTGAGAGGGAGTTTTCAAGGAGCATTAGTGAACAGCCGTACCAGATCAGCAAGGCCAGTCTGGAGCCACTAGGACGACCGGAATTCCTTCTGCCTCAATCCTGCGTAGTAGTCTCAGCAGAAGCTGAAGAGGAGGAAAGGCGCAAATCAGACAATACTGATTCCAAGGAGCCACTAAAGTGTCTGTAGCGACGGCTAGAGGATCCCGAGACCGCACCACATACCTCTGAACCTTCTTGTTGAGGCGAGAGGCCAACAGGTCCACCTCTGGAGCACCCCACTGGGGACACGACTGACGAAACCCCTCCGGATGAAGAGACCATTCTCCCTGGTCTAATGCCTGTCGACTGATATAGTACGCTTGCCAATTTTCGACCCCTGGAATGTGCACAGCAGAGAGGGCCGGAACAAATATTTTGCCCACCTTAGAATGCCGGCTACTCCATGTAAAAAGAGAAAAAAAATGCCAGGACCATAGATCCCAGCAAAGGAACTAGGTCCTGACTAAGCAGAAAAAAAAAAAAAAAAAAAAACGTAATACCTATAGCAGGAAGTGGGAGTATACCCCCAGTGACTGCACCAAAGGCGTGTTCAAGCTTCTTCTCTGCCTAGTGTCCTACTCCTGTAGGGGGCAGTATAAACATACGGTCAAGATGATAAAGATCTGTGTCCGTCAATGAACGAAAGAAAATACCTTTTTATTTCACAGGGTGCATATGTGGTTAGTAGGCATGCCTTGCAGCTCTGGTTCGTGGGTTTGAATCTAAAGAGACATCCTGAAGTTTGAATGTTCTACCAGTTGTTTTCTGTGGGTTACCTCCAGGAGCTCTGGTTTCCACTGACAAACCAAAAACATACAGATAGCTTAATTGGCTCCTTCTCAAATCAGCAGTGTCAAGATTAGGTTGCAAGCTACTTTAAGTTAGGATTCAAATGAATTTTACATTACTCTCCAACATAGCTACACTAAATGCAGTTAAAATGGTTCATGATTTTTTTTTTTTGTTCAACTAGTATAATTAACCTGAAATCTTTATACTGAAATACCATGCGTTAGCTGAAATCAGACTTCCATGGGAGGCTTGCCTTGGAAGTTAATGGACAAGAAGGTAATTTGGGGACTTTAAAAGTGAATTGGTGAAGAAAAAAAAAAAACAAAACTGCAGCATATATAAAGCACAGGCACACACCTTTAGGTAGCCTCCAATGGCGTGCTTTGGTGACTGAATGCCAATTTGATCAAAACATTGCTTCCTTGGGTCCTGAAGACTGAAACCTCATGCTGCCTCCTGAACATTCCCATTGGTCAATGAGTCAGCCCAAAAAAAAGGGAGCTACCAGCAGGCTCCAGACACTTCCAGGTAGTGTTGAGCTTTTCAAATTGGCCTGGCATTCAGCTGTAGAGGGCAGGGTCTTAGAGCCTGCTGCAGGTATTTGCCCCTTTTATACTATTTTTTATTCCTTCTGTGATGACAATCTCTTTAAATGAACCCGAGGACAGAAATATGGAAGAATACTGATCAGTGCTTTACCATCAAGGGTGACCGTGATCTAGAACAGGCATAGTCACTCCAAAGGTGGTCATTACCATTTTACACAGCCAAGGCAGGGGATTAGGATAGCAGCATTAAAGCGGAGTTCCACCCTGGATTTGTTTTTTTTTTTTTTTTTTAATACCCCCGGGACAGTCAGGGCTAGTGCATTCCACAATGGCTAGCCTCTGATCTGTCCCGGGTTGCACTTACCTGCAAGACGAAATACTTACCTTGCAAACGTCTTGTCCAGCGCTGCCATCTCAGATGTGGGCAGCTTGAAGCCAGCGCGTCCTCTTCGGCGTCTTCTTCCGCCTTCTGTGGTCCCACGATGCTCTGCGCCGGCCCCGACGTCACTTCCGGGTCGCGCGCGTCACCCCTCCACAGCTTCTGGGCATGCCCAGAAGCTGTTTAGAAGGGGATGACGCGCGCGACCCGGAACTGACGTTGGGGCCGGTGCAGGCGCAATGATTCCTGGGAGCTATGACGTCCAGCTCCCAGGAATCATTGCAGAGCCAGGAAGTGACGACGGGCCGCGGCCGAGGAAGGAGGAAGAAGGAAGTAAGGTAAGTATATTTTCTTCGCTACGAGGTAAGTAAAAAAAAAAAAAAAAATATGCGATTATCCATTTCTTTTTCAGGTGACCCGGAGCGAGAAGATGGAGGTAAGTATAAAAATAGGGTGGAACTCCACTTTAAGCCTGCACCTTACACTTGGTTCAGATCTAGGTGTGTCTGGAACGCCCCCAAAATCATGCACCCTCAACATGAACAGAAACGCACTGCTGGCACCCCCATGCATCAGCAACCACATGCATTTTTGCCGTAGCATCATACAGTCCAGTGTGGTGAGATTTTACAGACAGTAGGGGTCTTTCCCCCACGTTTGTCATGGGTAGGGCTGCCTATTGAAATGAAACAATGGGTTGCTCTATGCATGGTGTGTGTAGATCGGAACCAAGCTTTAAAAGCCAGATTAGCATTAGTAGATACCTTACCAGTGTCCCTACAGAATCACATTAACAAAGGGAAGTGGAAGTCAGCCAGCATGGCCATATACTCAATAGACAAAAGAAATGGGGGGGGAGACTGTGGTGGTGGTAGCAAGTTATGCCCCTTACGATACAAAACTATTTAGCCACTGCAGGGTAGATGGTTCAAAGGAGTGTGTACATTGATTTACAAGACTTTCCAATGTAGCATTTACCTGGAGTTTCCCTGTATTAAAAGGGATGTAAAAAATGCACATAAATTTATATTGGAGTTCTAGTGTAATTAAAATGGAGCTTATAGTCATCACTTGAGATTTTACAAAAGCTACTTTTCCAATTTCAGAAAAGAAAAAAAACTTGGATGGAAAAACAGGAAATGTTAATGATTTCCTAACTTGTCCACAGTCGCTTACCTAATGTTACAGTTCCAATATCAGTTTAGTGGAATGGGCATGAATAAAACAATTACAATAAATTCAGTTTGGAATCAGACAGGCAGGGCCATAGATCCAAAATTGTAAAATCATTTACTGTTCTCTTGCACAACTGATCCAGAGGGAGGGGAGTCACATCCATCTCAGATCATTGTACCCAGTGATCTAGAATACAGAGAGCAGGTTTTATTGATGGGGACAAGGTTTTGAAGACCACCCTTAGTAACCAAAAGCAGTCAACTTTTTTACAAAATGACAAATCACCTGCAACAGCAGAATGTTTACAGAACCACTGAGTGCAGTGGAGGACCAGGCAACTGACACCAAGAATTGTGTTGGATGTGAAGTTTTTTCAGACAACTGTAGATTTTGAAACAATTTTTTGTTGTGTGGAACATTTTCTTTTCTTTTGATTGTTGATTTAAAGGAACATTCTAATCAAAATTGAAAGCCAAGCCTACAGATAACAGACTAGCCTTCTCAAGAAATTCAGTTTCTCATCCAGGAAGGCCTCACTTCTTTTTCCTGCTGATCTAGGGATACACCAACCATGGATAAAAGTTAAAATAATCAGCTCAGAATACAGGGAGCAGACAAACCCAATAAACATGCAAGGTTCTCTTTGAAATCTATATGTAGTGGAGTATAGAGGTGAAGGCAAAACAAAGGCTTGTTGGAGATCTTAAAGTGGACCTAAACCTGGAAAGACAATGCAGGTGTACTTGGTACCAGCCCTCTCCAACCACAATTAAGTATCTTTATATTTTAGGCACTTTTATTTTTTGTGCTGCCTAGAAAAGAATGACGTTGCTCACACATGCGAAGATGCGCTAAAGGGCTCTGCTAGGCTTTGGAACCGAACAGAGACCTATGGAACATCTGCGCACGCATGGGCTTTTATGAACAAGTGTGCGAAAGTGGTGCAGCGAAGAAGGTCCAGAACCATTTTTCCTGCGCACATGCGACTACAGGCCTTCAGGAACTATCAGAGCCTTTAGATCACCGGAGAAAAAAAAAAAAAAAGTAAAAGAAATATATATATATATATATATATATATATATATATATATATATATATATATATATATATATATATATATATATATATATATATATATATATATATATATATATATATATATATATATTTTTTTTTTTTTTTGCTAGAAAATTACAGATTCCCCAAACTTTTTTTTTTTAGCAGAGACCTTAGAAAATAAAATGGCAGTCATTGCAATATTTTAGGTCACACTTTGCACAGCGGTCCCACCTGCCTACTGGGCACTTGCACCCAATTCCTGCCTAGGCCAATATTCAGCTCTCATCCTTATCACATTTTGAATGACAATTGCGCGATTATGCAATGCTGTTTTTTCACACAAATAGAGCTTTTTGGTGGCATTTATTCACCGCTGTTTTTTTTCTCTCCCCCTCCTAAGGGTAACGGTGAGGCGGCACTAATATCTTACACCGATATGCAGCACTGACTGGCATCAATAACAGGCACTGCCGGGGCTTTACTGTAATCAGGGCACTGATTATCAATGCCTGGATTACCTGTTCTGGTCACCCCCTTCAAGGAGGAGCCGCTGAACGGCTCTCCACGCCACACACTGAGGCGAGGAGCGCCAATAAATGGCACTTCCTCATTTACACGTGACCGGTAGTGAATGGACACAGCCGATCACATGAGTAAAGACCTGCGTCATTGGCTCCTTACTGAAATTCGGGTTGCGTCATGTCCTAGGTGCCCTGCAGGCGCGCAAGAGCGGCCTTTTTGGGGTGCCCTCCTAGGACGACTTCCCAGATTGAGAGCCGCACCGCTCCTGCCGTTAAGAGGGTGGGTGGGCGGCAAGTGAGCGGGATGGTGTCCATTTTCACCCTGCATAGCAGAGCTGACAAGACCGCCAGATCAGCATTGAAATCCCAGCTGAGTAGGCAGATTCCGCTTAGCGGAGGTGAACGTGTGAAATGGGCCTAAGGTGGCATGAGTTACTGGATCTCCTATGGCCTCCAACTTGCTGCACGGTCCTTCCCTAGTGAGCCACTGCCCATCACACCATCAAGCCAAGTACACACGGGCCGAATGCCGGGTAACATCAGCCGGTTCATTAAAAAATGGCCGCCATTCAGGATGTGTATGGCAGCCGGTCTGACAAAAGATGGCCATTCGGCATGCACGGAAAAAAAAAAAAAAAAAAAAAAAAAAAAAAAAAACCTTTAGCTGGATTAGCTAGATTTCAAGCCCTGTGTTAAACATAGAGGTTTTTCATTTGGAGAGTTTTGTGACCAGACAAGATGGGTCTTTGGGAAGCTAGCACCCAGCAGGGTTGGGTGACCTGGATGAAGTTTGGAGCAGTTCTTTGGATTTACTGGGTCTCTGTCAGAGCATCTTTGCATTTTAAACTAGTATCTTCAACACCAGGGTTCCTTGAGTTGAGTGTCAAAATTAGTGCAGGCATGCTACCAAGCTGGGCTGTGTGTATCCACAGACTCACACAGCATGAGCCAATGACTTCTGCTACTGCCTGTGTCCTGTGAAAACCAGAAGAGAAAGCAGTGCTGCTGCTGACAGGCACAGTACTGGAATGAAAGAGGAAGCAAGTATTTAAGGGGGACTGTGGGGAGTTGAATATGGTAAGTTTACCTTCATGTAGAGAACCTCATGGTTTTAGAACCACTTTAAATGAAAAGGCAGCACGCTTGCAAGTTTATGACTTTTTCTATAAGGGCCTGCATATACTGTACAGAAGCACAACCCCATCAATTTGGAGGAGGACAGGAACACCACTCAGAACAGGCTGTTCTGTGACCAGTCACTTGCTGATCTGAGACAAGTACAATGGGGTTATAGGTAACATGTTAGGCTTTAGGCTAGATACAGGAACGAAACTCAGCTGGCTCAGCAGGGACTGGCCACATTTCAATCAACGTATGGGCAAGCTGGTTGTTGTCCAGAAGTCCATCTACAAATCGGTTTCTGTACAACCACCCTGTTTCACTCGATCAACAGAAAGTCACCCTGCTGTCAGAATACAAAGTCAAAAAAAAATGAGCCTTTTTTTCCCCCCATTCAACTTGCAAAGAAAAAAAATGGATTTTTGTAAAATCTTACCGTAAAATCCTTTTCTCTTAGCTCATTGACAGACGTAGTCCTCGGTGATACACCACCTTCGGGTTATGTTGCCTCCACAGGAGCAGGACTAGACAGGAAATTAAAAAGCTCTGGCCACACCCCAGGGGCAGTCCCAGAGGGCATATCCTCTCTCTCTCTGCCTCAGCAAATCAGTTATGTGAAAAAGCAGTCTTTAGAGATTTTAACCCAACTCAAAAAAACAGAGGGGCGGGGACTACGTCTGTCAATGAGCTAAGAGAAAAGGATTTTACGGTAAGATTTTACAAAAATCCATTTTTCTCTAGCGCTCATTGACAGACGTAGTCCTCGGTGATACACCACCTTCGGGACGTCCCAGAGCAGTATCACAACTGAGGGGGTGGGAAAATGGAAATCAAATCCCAATCTAGAAGGCCCAACCGGTGCCAACTAGAAGTTTACAATGCTCATCCTTAATGATGAGATTCAACAAAAAAAGAGAAAACTATTTTTTTTTTTTCAAACAGAAAAAAACCCTCGAGGTAGACCACCGGTCTCCTCAAATTGCGGCCTGCAAAACCTTGCGGCCAAATGAGGCATCCGCCGATGCCGTCACATCAATTTTATAGAATTTTGTAAAGGTATGTACTGACGACCAGGTGGCCGCCTTACATACCTGGACCACTGACGCCTGATGGCGAAAGGCCCAGGAAGTACTGAGCGCTCGAGTGGAGTGCGCCCTAACAGGGAACGGAGGACTCTGACCCTTAATAGAATAAGCCTGTACCACCGTTTGTCTAATCCATTTGGCAATGGTCGCGGCAGATGCAGGCAAACCCTTTCTGGGGCCATCCGTGATCACAAAAAGTGAATCCGTCTTACGGAATGATTCCGTAGCTTTCAGGTATACCCTGATTGCCCGAACCACATCTAAGGAATGCAACGCATGTTCCCGATGATGCTTGGGCTGAGGACACAAGGAAGGTAGTACAATATCTTCATTCAGATGAAAATCTGAAACCACCTTGGGAAGAAAAGATGGCTTAGGATGAAGTACTACCTTATCCCTATGAATCACTAGGTATGGGGACTGGCATGATCATGCAGCCAGTTCTGACACCCTGCGAGCAGAAGTAATAGCCACCAAGAAGGCCACCTTCTGGGATAAAGTAACCCTGTTGCAAAAAGGCCAATATTCGAGACACCGAATAGGTACGTGGAGGAAATCCTAAAGATTCGCACCACGCAATATAAGTTTTCCATGTGTGATAATAGACTTTGCTGGAAGTCGCTTTCCTTGCTTTAATAAGGGTAGGAATGACTGAAGTAGACAAACCTCTGTCCTTCAGTACTTGGGTCTCAATGGCCAGGCCATTAAACCCAGCGACTGTAAAGCATGATGGTAAATTGGTCCTTGAGACCACAGACACTCCCTGAGACGAAGTTCCCACGGAACGTCTACGACTAACATGTCCAAGTCGGCCAGGCCGGCTTGAGGAGGCCAGCCTAGAATTTCTAGGACCACTGGCGCTGATTGGATCTGAACCAGGCGTCCCTAGAGGTATCTGGCCCCGACCATCCGAGAAAGTCTGGTCGTTTTCTGTTCCCACACATTTATCAGATACCTGATAGTTATCAGGAAAGGTGATCTTTTCTGGTTGAACCTCAGGGACCGAAGTCACCCGACTAGAGGCTACTTGGCCTATCTGGTCAACCAGATCCGATTCCTGTGAGGTATCGGGACTAATCTTAGGAAAAGGTAAAGGAAAAGATCTATTCAGGGAACGGTAATTACCGCTTCCTGTAGTACTTAAATGTTGGAAGGGAACAATCGCACCGGTAGTAGTGGTTGATGCTCGATCTAATGTCCTGAATACCGGTGAAAACGTCCCCCCACCCTGAAACCGGGTGGGGGCGCACCTTCAGGCTGTGTACTCCTTTGCTTCGGGTTTGGCTGGGTTGGTCCTTTGCTTGTCCGACCAGCCCTTCTTGAACCCTCCTGGAGGAGTCTTGCCTTTCCCGCTAGTACCAGCCGGGCGCCCTTTATGGGCGGTAAAGAAAGGTCCTCGCTTGTTGCGAGGTCCCTTAGCTTTAGCAGCCTGTGGCAAAAAAGTGCTCTTGCCCCCAGTGGCATCCTTAATGATTTCATCTAGGTTGGCCCCAAATAGACGATTCCCCTGAAAGGGGAGATTTGTCAAGGTCTTCTTGGAACCTAGGTCAGCTGACCAGCATTTTAACCATAGCACACGTCTGAGGATCACCGCTGTCTTAGATGCATGCCCTAATAAGGGAGTAGTGTCCAAGGCTGCGTCACAGATAAACTGTAGCCCTTGTATAATCTGTTCCATCAAATCAGATGTCTCCTGGGGAATATCTTTTCCCCTAAGATCTTGGCGTACCATTTTCGCCCATTCCGTAAGTGTCTGGGAAACTAGACCAATAACAATTACTGGTCTAAAGCTGACCCTATCAGAGAGAAGATGGTGCGGGACTCTGCTTCCATCTTTCGATCCACCGGATCCTTAAAGGACGAAGTGTCCTCCACTGGAATAACCGTGGCTTTATTCAGCCTGGAAATAGGCGGATCCACGACTGGTGGTACCGTCCATTTCTTAATGATGGATTCCTCAAACGGATAGCGTCTAGCAATACGCTTGGAAATAGTAAAGGTACGTTTAGAATGCTCCCATTCTCCTTTAATCTGATTACCGAAACATTTAGGTACAGGAAAAGCCTTCATCGTCTTGATGGGCTTATTAGTACCAAAAGGAATCTCTGTTTCAGTTGCCTCTGCCGGTAAAGCCTCAAGTTTTAAGGTTTCCTGCACTGCCACAACTAGTGCGTCCACCAATGCTTCTTCCTGAATAATAGCAGGAGAAGAAGCGTCCTCCTCACTGTCTGAAGGGGCTTTACCTGGGATAACAGCCCTTGCAGAGGAACCTGCAACTGCCGTGACCACCTCTGAATCTGAGTCAGAGGTGTCAGATGGTATAGGGGTAGGCGGGGGTCGCTTCCTTGACCCCCGTCCCTGACAGGCCGCCTCCACCCGAGCCACCATAGACTCCAAAATTGCTGTAAATGACTCTATACTCTGTGCACCGGCGGGTCCCGTGGCCCCCTCGAGGGAAACAGGTGGGGGAATATGTGTGGCAGGGTCCATGATAACTCCAGTTACTTCCTGGATAATATAATTCAAAAATAAAACTTTTTTTTTTTTTTCGACCCCCAGCGCCACAAAAGCCCCTTAGTGTTACCTGCTAGGGATCCCTATCGATCGAGAGAGAGAGAAATAGACCCCCAGGCTCACCACTTGATGCTCAGAGTTTAACTGCAACAGGTTACAGCGCTGTCTTAACAAACAGGAAGTCTTTTGGCTGGCTGCCCAGGAAGAAAGGAGGCGGCTCCGCCCCTCTGTACGCCTTCCGGCGCCTCCCCCAAGCTCCACGAGGTGTTTGGATCACCTCAAACATGGCCGCCCCCATGCTGGAGACACGAGGCTACGCCAAAATGGCGGCTCGTGCGATCCAGCAAAAAAAATGGCGGCGGCCCGTACTGAATAGCGGTGTGCTGCAGGGCACACAACACTCTCACTGCATGGGGATATGGCGTGGTTGGCGGTACCGGCCCTGGCGGACCGCATGGCCGTTCGGGAGGCCTGCTAATAGCTGGAGATCTGATTAGGAAGGCAGTCTACATGTCCGTGGCTTCTGACTGGTAGGTAGCTTATTCTTAACCCATAAGATTCCCAGAATGCCACAGATTACATCTTTAAAACATGTATACAATTAGATTGTTAGCTCCCAAACCAAGCCTCCTGGCTTTTTGCACACATAAAATCACACTCAAAGTAGGAGGATCTGTGTCATGTTGTAGGATAGAAAGGGACTCTATCTTACCATACAGAGAGGGGCCCGCGTTCACCACAAAACCCGTCAGGGGGAAAGGGGGAACATACTACTCACCATACCGGAACCAGGTGGGCACCAACTCCTGACAGTACCCCTCTCCACCGGGGCGGGAGGGCTGTGGACCGATACGGACGCCGTGACTCATGGTCTTTGGCGTTTCAGCGAGACGTTTAACTCGCGTGGACAGTCCTTTAATGGGACTTTGTCGCGGCCGACCCAGCGCGGAGCTATGGCCTGCACGCGCTCGTAGGCTGAACTGGGGTGACCACCGGATCTCAACATCCAGCCCGTCGCCCAGTTCAGCTTTCTTGCTTGAAGATCTCACAGGAACACTGGAGAAAAAAGCTGTCTAAAAAAATCCTTTAAGAAAAAATTCTTGCCAGGACCTAAGATCCCAGCAAGGTGTCTAGGTCCTTACTCCTAACTAGACAGAAAATAACTGATTTGCTGAGGCAGAGAGAGAGAGGATATGCCCTCTGGGACTGCCCCTGGGGTGTGGCCAGAGCTTTTTAATTTCCTGTCTAGTCCTGCTCCTGTGGAGGCAACATAACCCGAAGGTGGTGTATCACCGAGGACTACGTCTGTCAATGAGCGCTAGAAAAAAAAAAAATAATTGGTACTGGGTAAAAGTACAATTATCCTTTAACACAACTCATTTATAGGTAGGTAAAGAATGTACAGCACATAGGCTACAGGCAGAAACTTCTGACAAAAGGTGACCTTGTGCTTCTAGTCCTAAATATCTTAAAACAACACTGGCCAAACGGGTCCCCCCCTCCTCCACAGCTGGGCCAAGACACATTAGCAACCCCCACCCAGACACACAGGTTATCCTATACAAGCAGAGCAGAATGCCTCCACACCAAGCCCCTGCTCGCACACACTGCTAAAAACATGCCTAAACTTTCCAGCAGCCTCTCCCAAACCTTTACCTAGAGCAGGGCCTGACAAATTTGCTTTGAATCCATGAGCCAGCTAATAAAGTTGTGAGCCAGTCTGTGCGCGTGGATGCTGACATGCAACGTGTATCGCAATCCATATGCCTAGGTACCCAACTTTCAGGGACTTGAAAGGGATGTCACATACGCCGCTTCTGGGTCAGTAAAGAGATGGGGGGGGGGGTGTTGAGCTGCGTTCCTTCCGCTCTTCTACCCTGGGATACATGGGGAGGGCTGGGGGCAGGTTAGGCGCTTGACCAGCGTGTGTGGAAGCAATTGGGCGGCAGCAGAGCCATCCAAATGCTTCCAGCTGACAAGTGTAGGAAGAACGAAAAAAAAAATCCACATGCATGTCCCGGGCGTCCGCCAATACAAATTGTGCATTAATGAAACATTGAATTGCCCAACAAAAGCCTAGGCTCCAGGACGCAATTTCTACTTGCCATGGCGGCCTGGCGCTTGGGATTTGTTGAGCCCTGACCTAGAGAAACCCTTTAAAGCATAACTCCACTTTTGTAAAAAAATAAATCATTCCCCCTCTGGGTGATCTATGTACATTGCAAGGATTTTAACAAAGTTTGATGCAGATTCCTAACTTTTGTTATTCTGAAGAAATCCCTGTTTGTTCCTCTGTGCTGAGTGGGTCTAATGGGAGTGGTTTCATAATTATCAGCTGTGCAGCTGCAGGACACCAATTAGGAAATCTGCTGGACCTGCATCCCTTTAGAAGTTTTCCTATTGGGAATATCTCACAAAAAAAAACATTTTTGTTGCAGGTGATGCCAGAAATCTGACTTCCATCTTCGTCAGACTTCTTGGAAAATTAGTGAGCCAATCACAGAAGCAGGAAATGAGGTTTCTAGGGTGTGGTCAGTACACATTCTGTGTACAAAACACTTCCAGGTAGCCATATTGTTTTGCATTTTCAGAAAATGACACCGGCTGCAGATTGAAAAAGGAAAGGTAATTTTTAATAAAATTCAATTACAATATGATTTGTGTCGCAATTGTATATGTATTTTTTTTTTTTTTTTTTTAATTGCTATTTTTTCCCATGAAAGTGGAATTCCCCTTTAAATAAATCTTCAGGTCTTAGGGAATGCTTGTTCAAACTCAATTTGTGATCACTGGAAATAATGCCCCTCACACTGATGGCTAGCAGGAAGAATACTCCCCTACAGACACCTAAATATATACCGTAATTGGGTTCATGCAGATGACTGTCAGGCAGGCACCATCAAATGGTAGGAGAATATCTGGAGAAACCTGCAGTTTCATAGAACCAGGTTTGAGAAAAGCTGCCTTATATTATAGTGATGATACAACACAGAAAATACAATGATACGCCAGGGTGAACAACACTGCTTCTAGAAAGGAAACTAAAAGCTGTACACAAACAAAAGCAGGGGGTCAGACACAGCAGTGCCATAGGGATGGATAAACAAAACAGTTACAAGTTACGGAGCAACAAGACCTAGCCAATCACAACAGAGTCACCAGGATCCAGCACACTCAGCCAGCCGGTTCAAAAGTTAGAGCCATGAAAGTTAGTGAAAAGACTCTTTAGTCATGTTTGATTTTTTTTTTTTTTTTTGCTTCCAACACTACAGAGTGCTGTTACCAGATAAGAACCATGAGGCTTACACTTTTATCAAGTAAGGCTAGTCACTAAAAGGGAAGCGCTTTCAGCAAGAACTATATAGATGGCAATCCATCTGCTTATATCAGGGATATGCAAACTGTGGCCCTCCAGCTGTTGCAAAACTACAAGGCCCATCATGCCTCTGCCTCTGGGTGTCATGCTTGTGGCTGCCAGAGTCTTGCCATGCCTCGTGGGACTTGTAGTTCTGCAACATCTGGAGGGCCACAGTTTGCATAATCCTGGCTTATATGATCGAAATTCCCATACTCACCTGAGACCCACAATATGCTTCTCCTTGTTATGTGAAATTTGGGGTGTGGTGCAAACAAAGTTTTGTTCTGCTTTCAATAGCGAACATGAATTGTTAACGGAGCCCAATTTTTTACAACAAAACTAAAAAGATGAAGTAATAAGTGCTCATCACAAAATAGTGATTTGTTGGCTCTGTCCTATTTGCTTGACCAAGACCTAAACTAAACTTTCCAATTGCGTCAAAGGCCTGGTTTACACCTACAAGGTTTGCTTATAATGCATTTCTGCAGTGCTTGTTACGCGTTGTGGTTTTCATGCTTTTTTTGGCCAGTTTATTGGTGGGCAGATTAAGAGAAAAATGCAGCAAAACACTACATGCTTTGCTGCAGTGTCTCAATTCAAGTCTATTGAACTAAAAAACACACCGGTTTGCATTAAACTTCACAACCCTTTCCAAAAACGCAGTGGCTGAGAAAGCATAGATGTGAATGTGTCCCATGGGAAACCATGTTAAATGGATTGTAGTGCTTTTCTGCAATAAGCGTGTGTGTGTGATTGAGATATATCCCTTTTGCATAGCAGTTTGACATCAGTGACTCATAGTATCAGTAAGAGGAAGCCCTCGATTTATAAAGACTAATCAGCAATTGAAGCCTACATGTCTTAGCAAAAGTTTCCTTTAAAGCAGATATTCAGCTCATATTTTGTCTTCTCTGGTTCCACCTTTCCACTTTTAATCAATGTACTAATAGAAAGGTTTGAACATTTTATTTTCATTGCAAACTTTATTTTAGACCCAGTGCCATACTCACTAAGCCTTGGTGCTTTTTTATGCAATGCAGGCAGATCACGGGCTGATGGTAGGGGTTGGAAAGGTGCTGTTTACAACTTCCTGAAAACATAGCAGCCTGCCTCAGTACTCCTGAAAGCCCTCAGCCCTGATGAAAGCAGTGGGCTGGCTGTAAGTCAGCCATAGACGGTTCGAATCGCAGCCAGTTCAGCAGGAACAGCTTAAGATTTGAACCATGTATGGGCAGGATGAATGATTGATCGATGCTTCTTCGGTACAACCAGACTTAGCAGATTTTACATGCGATTACTACAAGCAGCTGTTAAAGCTGCTTGCGATAAATACTGTCTTCTCCCGCAGGAAGAACACAATGGCTCAGTGGGGGGGGGGGGGGATACCTGTGGTTGCAGGAAGTAGATTTGCTTTGTCTATGGCTGGCCTTAAAAAGAGTAAGGCTCCATTCATGCTTTTACAACTCAAAAGTCACACGATGCAACTTGGATGTGACTTCGACTAGTCGCACATACATAGTTATCATTGGAAAAAACTCGGGACTAGTCATGTGACACCATGACTGAAAGAGTTGCAATCCAGTACATAAAAAGGGGCAGTCAGGGGACAGTGACTGTAGAGAGAAGGGCTAGATGTTAAATGTTGCTGAACGTCCTTCAGTCAGGCTCTAACTTGCAGCAGCTTGATTTGAAGGCAAGGCAGGAGTTCAACCTCAACAAGAGCAACTAATCTGAGTAAGCCTGTCACAATAGGGAGAAAAGAAAAATCTAACTTCAACACTTATGAGTTGCTTACTTAGAACAAGCTTTCTGTAATTTAGCACTCCTTTGCTGTATACTAGTTCCAGGTCCTGGTTAGGTGAAAACTGTAAAAGTTGCTCTTCCTGCCTCGACTGAAGGCTAAAAAAGTGGCAGAAACAGCATATGCCAGCATCTGAATTCTCTAAAGTCCTTACTGCACAGCCAATGTATTTACCTTGAATGGAGAAGATTAAGGGCTTATCTGACCAAAACACATAATCGTGGTTTCCACTATGTAAAGCACCAGTTACAATGCATTAGCGAGTTATATTCCTAAATATTTAAACTTAAATTTTATTCTTTGCTAAGGTCGCTCCGACTTGGGGGGGCGACCTGTGAAGTCGCGTGCAGCGCGACTTCGGCGCGACTTGCACGGACTTCACATAATGGAAGTCAATGCAAGTCGCCCTAAAGTAGTACAGGACCCTTTTTCTAAGTCGGAGCGACTTGTGTCGCTCCTATTAGAACGGCTCCTGTGCTCCTATTAGAACGGCTCCTGTACTACACAGTGGGAGCGACGGTGCACTACTTGTCAGGCTGACCAGGTCGCCTGACAAGTCGTACCAGTGTGAATGGACACTTAAGCCAAATTATTATTACTCCCAAAATACAAATGTGTTGGCTGTGACAATTTCCATGCATTTAAAGGCCTAGACCTTTAGCACTTGACCTCCAGAAGATCTTAAAATTCTGTATCTGAGCAAATTAGTTTACAGAAGATCTTTTTTTTTAAATATTGATTTTTAAATACAGAAATGTTGGCTTAATGAAAAGTATGTCCATGTGCAGTATAGTATGCACTCAATACTTGGTCGGGAGATGTGCGCACCCTAAACCCAGAAGTAGGCAGCGACATCCCAGATCAACTCTGGACTACAGAACACATTCCCCACCTGGGTTTAGAGATGGAGAGAAGTGGAGATGGATGTTCAATAGTCCTAGCATACTTCCTCCTATCCTAAGTGAGCAGTGATCTAGACTCTTCCAGTATCCAGACCCCCTGAGCAGAAATTTTGCCGAGGGCTCCTCCCCAGCCGGACAGGCTGGCATCTATGGTGACCACTGTCAATGGGTTGGAAGGATTTGCCCAGCTGAAGCCACCATATCAGGGACTCTTGCTCCCCGGCTCCGCAGGATAAGATTGTCCAGAGACTGCGAATTCTTGTCCCATTTGTCTAGAATCTCCCTTGCAGGGACCTCGTATGGAAACGGAAACGCCTCGGAGCCTGATGGTGTCTACCTTCAACACCCGCATCTAGAGGGATTACCACCTGCTGGACAGCAGGAGATAAAATTACAGCCTGCAGTTTCTGGAGTATGTCCAGTGGAAGGAGCACTCTGGCTAAGGCCAAGTCCAGAGTCAGACCCAGATAGTCCAGCTTTGTGGATGGAACCAGAGCAGGACTTCTTTAATATTCAGAATGCAGCCAAACACCCTCAAGCTCGTATGGCGATTTCCAGGTTTTCCACCAGAGCAGTAGGAGACTCCACTCGCAGAAGGTCGCCCAAGTAGCCCAGTACTGCAATCCCTCATTGGCCTAACAATGCTAGCACCGGGGCCAACACTTTTGTGCGGAACAGAGGAGCAGAAGCGAGACCAAAGGGAAATGCCACAATCTGATAACGCTCCTCTCCCACGGCAAGCGGAAGAAGCACTGGAGACCGACACACATTGGAATGTGAAGGCAAGCATCGTTGACATACGCAAGAAAAAAATCCCCCTGATGCAGAGAAGACACCACCGTGCGAACGGAATCCATTCTGAACTTCTGCACCCGCACAAAGCAGTTCAGCACCTTGAGGTCCAGAATTGGACGCACCTTGCCTTCCTTCCTTCCTGGGGACTGTAAAACAGGTTTGAGTAAAAACCGCCAAAAAACGTTCCCGAAGTCAGTACCGGTACCATCACCCTTTAAAGAAAAAGGTCATGCACCGCCCCAAAAAGAGCCTGTAAGCGGACCAGGGACATTCGCACATTAGAAGGGAGAACCTTACCGTAGGGTAAAAGAGAAACTTGATCTAGTAGCCGGACTGAATGACCTCGTGGACCTGACTTGTACCAGGGGAGTCCACGGGTCCTGGTACCAGAGAAGGCGCCCCCTCTCCCAGCCCACATACGAGTGAGGGCGCTCCTTCATGCTGAAGGGGCCTTGTCTGCGGATCTGAAAATGCCCACTCCTCACTTGCCAGACCAAGTTTGTGTGGATCATCCCCGAGGAGGCCCGAAAGGCTCTGATCCCTGGTCAGTCAAACCTGAGGGACTAAAAACTTCTCATGACCTGAGGAGGAGAGCCAACATCTACGACGAGGGTCCTTGCCCTTAGTAGCCTGCGGAAGAAAGGTACTCTTCCCCCTGTGAGACCTTTAATGTCATCCAGGGTAGCACCAAACAGGCAATCTCCTTGAAAGGGAAGATCAGTCAAGGCTTTTTTTTTTTTTTTTAGAAGTCTGGTCGGCAGACCAGCATTTGAGCCAAAAGACACACCGAAGGACCACTGCCGAAACAGAGAGCCGAGCCACTAGGGCAGGTGCATCCAAAGAGACATCTCAGATAAGCTGCAACCCCTGGACCAGATGGTCCGCCAGCTCACAAATGTTTCTTGAATGACTATGCAAGCTGAAGAAAGCCGAATTCACATTTAACAATAATGAAATAATGTATGTGAAAGTCAAACCACACAGCAAATGACAAGTCACCCTAAACTGAGCCATAGGCTAAACTTGAACTGTAGCCCAACACGCCTGTTTGGTGTTTGAGAAAGCACTAGAAGATCCAGATGCCTGAGGGTAGTCAGATAAGTGCTTACATGCCACACCACACACTAAAAGCTATGGTTTCCTTCAGACTAATAAGACACCTACATACAACCATTATGAAGTCTGCTCATTCATCACGCTTTTAAATACTTATTTTAGGCAAGAATAAAATGTTGCATACAACTATTTAAAATGTTTTTTAGCCAGCAAACTCCTTTTACCATTTAGCCCTGGTTCACAACGGTGTAATTTGTCATGCGATTTGACGGTTCCAAATCACATGAGTCTCACCCCACTGCCAGCATTGGAACCAAACTCATGTCGTAGGGACTTTGAAAAAGTTTCCTGCGCTACTTTTTTCTATTTTCATTTCGACTTGCAAAGGCATCTGTTAAATTAAGTCAAAAGCTGCAATGAAATAGGAGGCGCAGATCGCACTGAAGCAGCGTGATTTCAAGGCCACACTGGCATGAGCCAGGGATAAGCCCTCATTCCCACTCGAGCAATTTTTTGCTTGTTAACCTACTCAGAATGACATGCTTCCTAATTGTCTGTTTGCATTGTATGTTCAGTCACCCCCAAACTCAAAATTGTGGCCAAATGTGCGACGTGCGCTTGGGAGCTATTATTCTTAATGGCACCCCAGATGCAGTGCGATTCTGTCACAATCTATACAAATTTAAAAATCATGCTAAGCTTGCTGCTCAAAAAAGGAGCAGGAGCTTCATTTGGGCAACAAACGCACATAGGGCAGCCTAGTGAAGTAAATGGGCTGCCTTATTAACGACATGCCCAAATGCGTGCAAGTGGCACTTTCAAAACCGCAAGCAAGAACGCCAATTTCCGCAATGCGATATCTGAATAGCTGAAGTTGACAACCAGATCTATTTCAAAAGCTCCTTCAGTAAAGGTCAGGTGACCAGACTACATGGGAGCCCAAAGCAGCATCATCTGTGGCACAAATGTTACATGGCGTTTTATCTCTTATTACAGTAGTGGGGGGGGGGGGGGACTCTGTTTTCAGTGTAGGTATAAACAACCTTATGGCTCAAGTTTTACATATTCACTGTATTCTAATGCTAATAACCAAAACCTGCCACTGCACAAGAGACCAGAAAATGCTAATTGTATTACCAAAACAAGTACTGTCCACACAATCTTATGCACTTCACCTACACAATAAGCAAGCTGCCCCAAGGTGTGGCACCTTTAAAGGCAAATGCAAAGCCATCTCCATTTCCTCCCTGCAGGTGACAATTCTTCCCTGAGGCTGCAGGATACAGAAGCCAAAAACAAGGCCGGTGAAGTGACAAGTTGAGCCAAGACTGTATTAAACTGAAGTTCCTTTGATTGTACCTGTACAGAAGCGGCATACTAATGTTAGTTCGGGGTGGGTCTGTATACACTGCCATGCTATATTTTCAAGAAGCACCATTAGTTATCTGAAATGATCAAAACTCTGGAGGGAAAAAAAAAAAAAATTAAACAGCACTTGCGGTTTCTAGGCAACAAGTAACAGTTTTCAATGAATGAATAATGCTCTCTATTGGATCTGATAGTTAGGTGGTACCGGGGGGGGTGGTACCGGGGGGGGAACTATATAAAACACTTATCTTATCCCTTACTTCCCCAGCAGCCAGCACTCAACTCTTTTCCCTGATACTCCATGTTGTGGGTGGTCCCTTTGCATTCTAACGTACAATGCAGGGCTATCTTACATTACCTTCAATGGCCAGAGCACCAATGGCTCCCGCTGCGTCTTAGCTGTCTTGGGGGGGGGGGGGGTCTCTCTCCTCATTGGCTGAGACTCCTGTGCACATCGCTGGATCGAGAGGGAGGGGGGGGGGGGTAAGAGCACAGTTTTTTTTAAACCTTCAGCCCACGTTCGCATTAGCAGTTGCTGGCAACGGCACCGTCCGAATCAGTGTGGCGCCACACCGATTCCCAAAAGTAGTTTCTGCACTACTTTTGGCGACTTTGGGGGCAATTTCCATAGACATATGTGCAGGAACCCGCACAGATGTCTGTGAAATCGCCGGTATGAAATCGTTCAGCTGAACTCGCACGATTTCAAACTGGCCTCAGTGTGAACCTACACTCAAGCACAGAATGCATGAAAGTAAAAAACCATCAGCCTTTACAACCACTTTAAATCCCGAAGCCTGTGTTTGTGTGTAAGAGGTGGCAGGGAATACAGTATGTTCCAGCATCACCCACATGTACACTCCAGATAACCAAAAAAAAAAAAAAAAAATAAAGGACCGGTTGCCAGCAACAATGTCCAGTACTACTTAACCACTTGCCTTCTGTGCACTTAAACCCCCTTCCCATCCAGGCCAATTTTCAGCTTTCAGCGCTCTCACTTTGAATGACAATTGCGCGGTCATGCTACACTGTACCCATATGAAATTTTTATCATTTTTTTCACACAAATAGAGCTTTCTTTTGGTGGTATTTAATCATCTCTGGGTTTTTTATTTTTTTACAAAAAAAAAGAAAAAAAAGACAGAAAATTTTGAAAAAAAAAAAAAAAAGTTTTTCTTATTTTCTGCGAGTAAATTTTGAAAATAAATTTTTCTCCCTCACTGATGTGCGCTGATGAGGCGGCACTGATAGGCTGCACTTATGGGCACTGATAGGCTGCACTTATGGGCACTGATGAGGTGGCACTTATGGGCACTGATGAGGTGGCACTAATATGCCGCACTGATGAGCACTGATAGGCGGCACTGATAGGCGGCACTGAGAGGTGGCACTGAGAGGTGGCACTGATGGGCACTAATGGGCAGCACTGATGAGCACTGATGGGCAGCACCATCAGTGCCCACACAGTGCCCATAGTGCTGCCAGTCAGTGCTCATCAGTGCCTAGATGAGCAGGCACTGATGGGCACTGACTGGCAGCACTATGGGCACTGATTGTGGGCATTGATGGGGCACTGATGGCGGGCACTGTGTGTGTTTTTTTTACCTTCAGTAATCAGGGCACTGGTGATCAGTGCCCTGATTACATGTCTCTGTGTCCCCAGCGGCTGTCGGCTCCCCCTCCTTCCTCACACTGCAGTGTCTGTGTGAGGAAGGAGCGCCGGCAATGAGAGATGATCTCATATGTTTACATATGAGATCATCTCTCATTGGACGGCTTGATCACGTGGTGAATGGCCGCTGTGATTGGCCATTCACCACGATCTGTGATCGGCCGTGTCCCTTGGACACGGCCGACACAGATTCTCCCCGCTGCGCGCTCGCAGGAGCGCGCGGGGGGCGTGTCACTGGAGGCCGTTTAAAAACGGCCTCCCGAAAATTCGAGTCCGCGCTGCAGCCGTATATAGGCTGTAGCGCGGATGTGAGGAGGTTAATGGATAGACTCTGAAGTAGGCAAATGGCCTATAACTATAGCAAGGACATTACCTGCAGTTTTTTTTTTTTTTTTTTTTATCTACTACTGGTGCGCCTTAAGGCAGTCTTTTGTTTTTTTTTTTTTGGAAAAAGTGAACTAACCCTTTAGAGCACATCTGTCCATGCATAATTACTGTATCAAGTGCCATCAGAATACTATTACAGCACCCAGTGATGCTTTGCAGAGTACCCCCTAAATAAGTGCCTAGGGTGTAATAATAGAAAACTACTGATCTTCACTTTCCACCTCACTTTGTAGTAGGATTGGACTGGAGAGAAAGCCAGCCTTACTGACCAATCATGAGGCACAGAAAGTGGGTAAAGGCAAGCAGTACCCAATGGAAGTTGGTATTTCCAGGTTTTCAGGGATCATAGGGTACACCCTAGAACAGATGTGAACGCACCTACAGATGTCTGCACTAGCATTCAATTTAGGTGACACTTTACTCAGGACCAAGTACATTTTAACATAGAATTGCAAAGAAAAGCAGTAAAAAAAAAAAAAAAAAAAAAAAAAAAAAAACTTAACTGGTCATATTTAAGGATCCCAAAACAAAGTCCTATTTAAACATTAAAGAGCCTGATGTTGTCTTTTAATTGGCCCTATCCAGCTGCAGCTGACAGGCGTGTACCATTTCTACCTTATGTTCTGTACAACAGAGGCAAGCCTCAAAATCTTGTGCAACATCAGATGTTACTTCTCCCAGAATCCCCCCAACCTGAAAGTAAACAGCAGAATTCTGGCAGCTTTAACTGAACAGCTGACCGTATTATTTAAAGGTGTTTCTTTGTAACACTTTAGGGGGTCTGTATTTTCTTTACTAGTAAGTCACTTGGCTCAGTACCATTCTGTCTAGTGTTAAAAGTGAACCATTTGAACTTTATATAACTCAGTATGGATACATTTCTGGAGCGTCACAAATTACAGCATCAGTCTTTTTATAAAAGTTCAACTGTTTATTGTCAAAAGTTTCCTCCTGACACTCCAGGCAAGTGACTGCCTGGGATGGGATGATGTGACCCGTCTACTGCAGGCAGAGGAAAGCATTTCTTAGTCTCCTCCCCTGCTGACCAGACCTCAACATTATAGCAGGTCACAAGGCAAGACATGGGGGCTGATCTGTTAAGACAATTGTGAACACAGCCAGGAACTGCACAGGTACCAGGATTCACATGACAGTCATCTCTGAGCCTGCTGACCATGAATGATGCCTGAACAAAGATGGGGCTGTCCTCCTGGGGAGAAAAGTAGATATTAGCATTGTCAGGGGGAGATCTGCGATTTCTGTGAGAGGTGATAAATACCTGAAAGCGTTCCACTTACACATAGCCTAGCAAGCACTCAACATGGAAAAAATATATCAGATCCTAGGACTACACAAAATATCCATGCTGGGCTATACAATATCACAAGAGAAACAGACATATTGCTTGTAGTCTGAATTATAAACGTTTTATGGATCCCATGATTGCAGCATGTTCCTGTTACACCAATAGGTGATCTGCTGAACCAATAGGCATTGTTCAAATAGATCTAAACTAAAGAAGACATTTAAAGCAATAGTACACCTTTACAGAAAAAATGTAAACGGTGAAACAACAGATGTCCGTCTGCTGCCCCCCGTCCCCACCTCTGGGGTTGCCGAGCTGTCAGCACCCCCACAGCCACTCCAGCAGTCCAGGGATTTGAAATCCCAGCTCTTCAGTGCTTCTTGCAAAGACCAGGTGGATTCCGATTGGTCAGCCCTGTCAACGTGAATCAGAATCCATCTGGTCTGTGGCAGAAGCAATATACCAAGAGAGAAGAGTGGAGATTTTAAATACCCAAGACTGCTGGAGCTATGAATATCTTCCAACCAGTTCGGATCTAGATGCATTCGCTCCATGTCTGCTGCACATTATTGCTTTCCTGATGGTAAGAATGGACAAGGCCTGCATATGTACCATGAGGTGCGTGTGACAGTGACAATGCAGGAGCACAACTGGAACGCAGCAGTCACCCCCATAACAAAATAAAGAAGGTCCTTAATGGAAGAATCACAAAAACTTTAACAATCCAGTGGGCTTGAAAGTTAAAGAAAAGTCCACTTTTTAACTTGTACCTACAAGTAAGCCTATAATAAAGGCATACCAGTAGGTACAGTAAACACCTCTTAAATTTGCACACAGAGCCCTCTAGTGCAATGCTGTCTTCTTGGTGCTTCCATCTTCACCTGGTCTTCCTTCTGGGTTTGTGGGCTCTGGATGTATGAATGGCCAGAGTCACAATGTCACTCCCGCATGGGAAACCCCAGCACAGAGCTCCATACCAGGGCTCCTGTGCGGGAGTGACATCACGGCCCCGGTTATTAATGCAGCCCACAGACCAGGAAGAAAGACCAGGTGATAATGTGCTAGTATGCAGAGCATTATGACAAACCTGCCTAATTTATTATTTTTTGGCAGTTTACTGCTTAAGACATTTTATTCTTACTTAGACCAAGCAAAACACCCCCCCCCCCCCACCCACACACTTATACCCACAGGCGCTGAATAGCATTACTGCTGGCAACTGAGGAAGAACTGCAGGCAACGTGGGTACAAGTGTGCATGTGGCCTGGTAATCATGTTTGCCCAATCAGTATCATGTGACCAAGAAAGTAACTAACACTGCTGATTTTGGTACAAACTGCAATGAAAAAAAAAAAAAAAAAAAAAAACAAAAACAAAAAAAAAAAACACGAGGCAAGGTGAAATGTGAGGGAGTAAAGTGGCCCACTGCCATTTCCCCCTGTATGGGCAAACCTGAAAATCTTTTTAAAAAGACTAAAAACTTTTGAAAGTACATTTAGGCTATATTGACACCAAGGTGTTGTGAGAATGTGCACAAAATCACGCTGTGGTTTGGGAAGCGTGTATGCATCCCCCCCCCCCTAACACAAATAGGGTAGCCCATTAATTTCACCGGTCTGCCCTGTGTGCCAAAGTAGCTTATGCAGCTTGTTGAGCTTTGTACTAAAAGCTGCATGTCTACTTGCTGTGTTTGGGGTGCCATTAAAGTGGTGCTGAGGTCTGGGTGTTTTTTTTTTTCTCCTTAAAGTGGTTGTAAACCCACTTTAATTACCGTTACCTATAGGTAACCTATATTAAGGCTTACCTATAGGTGCTCTAAATATCTCCTAAACTTGCACTGTTTAGGAGATATTTGCAGTGCCGTTTCTTCAGGGCCCAGTGCCGTGACTGGCATGTGCGGGAGTGACGTCACGGGGCTCCGGCCATTAATACTACCAGAGTCCGCAGACCCGGAAGAAGATGGGTGAACGTGGATGCGGCCAGCAGCATGGACATCGGGGGCTTTGTTGGGAGGTGTTACATAATGTGCTAGTGTGTGATGCAGACTAGCACATTACGCATTTATTTTGCAGGGAAGAAAAAAATATTTGAGTTTACTTCCTCTTTAACGCAATGTTTCTCAACTCCAGTCCTCAAGTACCTCCAACAGGTCATGCTTTAAGGCTTTCCATTATTCTGCAAAGGTGATTTACTGCCTTGGCAATTACCACAGCTGTTTCATCTGAGGGAAATCTTGAGAACATTACCTGTTACTTGAGGATGGGAGTTGAGAAACATTACCTTAATGCAGTCTTTGCAATAAAGGGTTACTAAACCCAGGACCCTAAATTCACTATATCTGATCTCCCACAGTACACAGAGCATGTAAATTCAATATTTTTAGTAAATATAAACAGCTATATACACCTTTTCTCATCAGTATATAGCAGCCTTGTGACTTCTATCAGTGTCTGGTTAAAGCTTGTAGGAGGAGATTAGTCTACTCTGACTGTCCTATGAGGCTGCAGGACCCCTGACCCTCTGTCTGAACAGTGCTGATCACACGCACCTTCCCAATAAAAAAAAACTCTAGCAATACACACCAAATAGCATGTGCAGAGTGCCCACAAGTCTCTGAACTTTAAGGAGATGGACAGTGAAAAAAGGGGAGGGTTAGAGAAGATGGGATTAAACAGCCTTTTTACACATCGTCCAAGAGTAGCTTATGCTTAGGTTCCACAGCGAATATAACAAGCGTGCTTTCCTGCATACATATTGATTTTACTGTTGTGGGTTTAGTAACACTTGAAGGTAAAAGACCCCCCCCCCCCCACACCTTTCCATTAACAGGAGCCTGACCATGTAGTGACTGCAGTGCTGCTACTCTTCCTTTTCTCGCAGAAGAAGAGGGAGAGCCTATGATTCCCGCTGTCAGTCCTGTGAGTAGGGGACTGATCCCGGACTATGCCTCTATAGATGCACACAGCCCAGCTAGGGTATGAACCTGTATGGGTGCCCTCTTAGCACCCCAATGAAGGAGCGGGACTGAGAAGGAAGAGATAAAGGACAGGAAGTATAAACTGAAAATTTTATTGAAAGTCCTTACAGTGAACAACACATGGTGAGATCGTGTGTGTTTGGTGCGATTGTGTGTGTTCAGGAAATCTAACATGAGATATTACTGATTGGACTTCAATCCCCCTCCCCCGTGTCAGTCATAGGTCACCCAGCTCCCAGTGCTATGGGGGGAGGGGGTATAATCACACGTTCCCGGAGATGTGTGAGGCTAATTGCCTCGTGCAGGTCTCATTGCCACTTATAGGCCGGGAATAGCAGAGCAGACTATTTATATCATCAGAGCGGTGTACGGTCCCGAGCGGCGTGCCAGAGAAGTATGGAGACACGCCAGGAAAGGAGAGAGAGAGGCAGACACACAGCACATGGCCTCCGTACACCATCATGTCTTCTCACACATGGACGAGCCGCCACCGCCGTACAACGTGCTCAGAGGTGCACAGCGGCGCCCAGGCCTACCCAGAGACCCACGTTGCCTGTCTGCACAGAGCATGCTGGGTAGCGGCGGGGGCGGGGCTATAGAAAGGCTGGACTTTTTCTATAAATCGACACCGTCCATTAACCCCCAAGCAGCCAGGTAGTCTCCGCCTCCCTCCTCCTCCCCCACCCCGAATATCCAGGCCAGGCAGCCCTCCTCCACCCACCAGCGGGCCAGACTGCAGTGTCATCACAGGGTGTACTGAGCCAATGGACATCCCGCCCCCGCCCCTCCCCCCACACACCATGTCACAAGCCTAGTAAGGGGATCAGGCAGGTGACCGGTCAGCATGGAGGACTCTCCTCCTCCTCCTCAGCAGCAGAACCACGCACTAGTCCCTGACAGTCCCAGTACATCCCGCACAGTCCAGAGGTCACAGCGACACCAAATTCCCTTCATCACACCAAGACAGACTACTACTAAGCATCCAATCACAGCACACCTCCCCATACAATTCCTGTCCTCCAATAAGGCTGTAGGCATACACTGTACAATCTCCTTCACTCTAATAAGGAAAGGAACACCACTAACACTGGATATACATTGCTAGATTTTCCTACAACATTTCCTGGTCAGAGCGTTTGTCATTTCTCTATTAGTGGGGAAGGCAGAGCGACATTCGTTTACAGCCACAAGAAAATTGGAAGGAGCAGGAGGGAACAGTTCTGGAATGTATGAATTGCTAACACTTTTCACTCACTAAAGTCCATTCATTCCCAAATCAGTCAGCAAAATCAAATGAAATCTTTCCAAAGATATGAATGTTGTGAGAAATTGTTGGAAATCCCGTTGTCACTCAAATTGGCTGCAACCTATTCCTTTTGGGCGATCGGATTTCAGCGCCCGTTCAGGTTCCTCACGCCAAATGCAAATAGTTTGTGGCACTGACTGGAGTTAAGGTGGACATATGACCACTTACATCCAACCCCACGTAGAGATTATACAGGTCTGCACTCCCTCCATCACAAAACAAACGACACACAAAACGCCCATTCCTGCCTCGACCCAATCGTTAGGGGATCAGTCCAGGGACCTGTCCTGAGGATACCGATGTGAAAGAGGCCCAAACCTTAGGGTCCCGATACAATCAACTTTACAGTGGAAGTTCCATCAAATCCTAACCATACTTAAACCTGCCCCCACCCCCATTCTACCCACCCTGCAAAGAAAAGCTATTTATACTGAGGGCGCTCTGGTCACATGATCAGCTCCCAGCAGCAGCTTCAGTGTAGAGAGGGGATCACTGGGCAGTGATGTCACCCATAGGCTTACTACGGGGCATCTGTCCCTCTACACCAGGGATCTTCAAACTACGGCCCTACAGCTATTGCGGAACTACACGTCCCATGAGGCATTGTAAAACTCTGACATGACTAGGCATGATGGGAATTGTAGTTTCTGAACAACTGGAGGGCCATAGTTTGAAGACTCCTGCCACTGAAGCCGCTGCTGGGAGCTGATCATGTGATCGGAGCACCCTCGGTATAGGCAAGCATAGACATCTTGCCATTAGAGTGTAGTTAGAATAGGCTTAGCATGGGGGTGGGAGCAGGTTGAAGTATAGTTAGAATTTGAATAGAGTTCCTCTTTAAGTTTACCACCCACATTACAATCTCCTAGGGAGCACCCAGCAAGTATGTAGTGCAAAGAGCCGGTAGGTCCTCATATTACACAATACTGGTAGATCTAATAATCTCATGGTCAGATTGTAATGTGTATAGTGAGCCTAAGATTTATCAAACCATACAAGGGCCTACATAATCTGTCCAACCAGGCTGGCCCATGTAGTACATAGTTGGATGTGAAGGAGATTCTACAATTAGGTTGTAATGTGTGTTGAGAGTTTTACTGAACCAAGACACAGCAACCAATCTGCTATTGCCATTTAAAGTGAACCTGTCACTAGCATAGAAACCTAAGTCAGCAAAACCCAGAATAAAAATGTTGATCTTTGTTATCTAGAACAGTTGTCTATCTGACCCTTCACAGTGTATCAATCCCTCCCCCCCCCCCCCACCCTCGCTGGGTGCTGTAGTCTTTCCCACCAGTCACTACTGGACATAAAGGTGCTATATAGCGGACAGTGGGATACACCATATATACTCTTCAACACACATGGAAGTGTCAGGGAGCAGTAGTCACCGGTATATCGGCACACTTTTCTTACTGCCTGCAGGAAACACACGGAATCTACTTATTCTGGTGCTGCTGGGAAACACACCGAATCTACTTATTCTGGTGCTGCTGGGAAACACACCGAATCTACTTATTCTGGTGCTGCTGGGTCAGATTTCTGTATGAAAGTGAAAAACCAGCCTGTGAAAAGGTGTAAACTTTGTTTTAAAGGGAAGTCTAATAAATTCCTGGATATTCTTGCCAGCCTAAAGCTTGTCCTTCACAGGGTGACAACACCATCTCTCCTGCAGTCAATTCTCAGCAGCAGTGTTGTCACCCTGTGATGGCTCCTCCTTCTGTACATTGAGTGGGATTACCGCTCATCCCCCTCTCTGAGGCCTGCAAGATCCAAGCGGACACCCCACATCTGAAGGATAGAACATAGGGCGCCCATGAGTCCTATGCTCCCTGATGACATCACAGGAGCAGATCAGGGGGGGATGGGGTATAAAGCGCAGAGTCTGATTGTAATGTAAGTAACCAGAATTACCAGAAACACGCCTCAGGGACCCAAGTGGACACCCCACATCTGAAGGATAGAACATAGGGCGTCCATGAGTCCTGCCTCTGGGGGAGTGAAGACCTTGGCGGCCCCTGATGACATCACAGGAGCAGATCAGGGGGGGGGTGGGGTATAAAGCGCAGAGTCTGATTGTAATGTAAGTAACCAGAATTACCAGAAACACGCCTCAGGGACCCAAGTGGACACCCCACATCTGAAGGATAGAACATAGGGCGCCCATGAGTCCTGCCTCTGGGGGAGTGAAGACCTTGGCGGCCACTGATGACATCACAGGGGCAGATCAGGGGGGATGGGGTATAAAGCGCAGAGTCTGATTGTAATGTAAGTAACCAGAATTACCAGAAACACGCCTTGGGGCTCTTGTACACATGCACCTACCCACATCATTTCCAGGTGCTGCCGGTGTACCTGGATAAACGTTACAAGAGCCATGTGTTGCGCGTCCTGAGGTGTGATAAAATGCAGCGCTGGCGCATTTCGCCCACCTGGAAGCCAACGCTCGTGTGTACAGTCCTGACATGGTCAGCAGCCACACAAGAGGCACTCTCAGGGAAGGTGAAGGCACCATGCCAGCTGATCAGCTCATCCCCCTGCTCGTATATGAGGCCAGGCTCCTCCTCATGGCGGACCCCTATGTCCCAAGCTCGCTCCCAGCCATTGCTGCACTCACCTGCCGGGTGCTGTCCATTCACCCCGCCGCTGCTCTTGATCCAGGGGTTCACCTTGGGCGGGGGAGCTTCCACGAACTCCCTGCGTCCCAGCCCTTCGTCGCCCTCCGGTGCCAGCTCTTGTTTGCCCCCCTCCGAGTCCGGTGCCGCTGCTGGTTGCTGCAGGGGCGGCGGCATGAGCGGAGCCTCTACCTGAGTGGCCATGTCCCACCACCCCGGGCGGGCGCTCTCTCCCTCTCGGTTTGTCTCTTCTCTCTGCACGCGAAGGGCTGCGGCCTAAACGGCGGGCGCTGGCTTTGCTCAGTCACCGGGCGGCCCTCCCGACCTTATACCGCTGCAATATGGAAGCCAAGGAAGACCACGCGATGGGGCAGTGCGGGCACGCGCTCTGAGGCACGCCGACGTGCGCGCTCCACGCTGGGGAGGAGGAGAGGGGCGGGGCTGGGAGGTGTATGTGAGGCTAAGGGCAGGGCGATGAGGTGTGTGAAGGGAGGGGCGGCTGGAACTCCATTCATCTCGCAGCTATGTCCAAACTATGTCCCTCCAGCTGTTCAGGAACTACAATTCCCATCATGCCTAGCTATGTCTGTGAATGTCAGAGATTTACAATGCCTCATGGGAATTGTAGTTCCTTAACTGCTTGGCTGTTCTCAGCTCCCGAGCCTGCACAGTGAGAGTGTGTGAGGAACTAGAGAGGCCAGCGTGAGAGCCAGGAAAGTAGCATTTCCTGGAGGGCAGCCAATGTATTTCTCTGCTGACAGGTCTGCAGTCCACACTGATAACTCAGTAATAACTGCAACAGAGTTTGCTGAGTCACTCCTGAATGGCTATTTATCTCGAATATTCCAGCAATACATAAACCCCATTCACAACTCAGCGTTGTGTAGCTGGAAGCATGAAGCGCCAAAACGCTGGAGGAGGAAAAAACAATTATTCTCTATGGAGATCGTTCACATTCTCCACTCCAAATGCCTGAAGCTCAGAAACGTTCTAGAGATTTTTTTTTGTATCTGGAAGGCTAAGATCACATGTAGGCGTTTTGGGGAGTTCTTCTGCTCTAGGATCAGCTCAAAAAACGCCCAACAAGACAAATCCTATTCATTTCAATGGCCCCTGTTCACATCTGAGCGTTTTGACGCCATGAGCAAAACGCCCAACGCTCAAAAAAGTACATGAGCTTCTTTTTGGGCAGATTACAGGCGTTTTTATTTTCATCCATTGCTTACTAGTCAACTTAAAAACGCCTGTAAAACGCCTGAAAAAACACCTAAAAACGCCTGTAAATAGCAACGCCATGATGTGAACGTAGCCGAACAGGACACATTGGTGCGTTTTTGAAGCGTTTTTTGATTCATAGAAATGCATGCAAACACTTGATTCTAGATTTTAGTGTATTTTTCTGCTCAAATGCAAAAAAAATTAAATAAATAATAAATGTTAATACATAAAAATCCCAATATCAACCCTTGGAGTAGTAAAGTCAGGAACTATTTTTTTATCTTAATGTCTCATAAACCCTAACCCTAATATTTAACCCTAAACCCCTATCTCTAATATTAAACCCTAACCCTAATATTAGCCCCTAAACCTAATAACCCTCAACTCTAATATTAAACCCTAACCCTAATATTAGCCCCTAAACCTAATAACCCTCAACTCTAATATTAAACCCTAACCCTAATATTAGCCCCTAAACCTAATAACCCTCAACCCTAATATTAAACCCTAACCCTAATATTAAACCCTAACCCTAATATTAGCCCCTAAACCTAATAACCCTCAACTCTAATATTTAACCCTAACCCTAATATTAGCCCCTAAACCTAATAACCCTCAACCCTAATATTAAACCCTAACCCTAATATTAAACCCTAACCCTAATATTAGCCCCTAAACCTAATAACCCTCAACTCCAATATTAAACCCTAACCCTAATATTAGCCCCTAAACCTAATAACCCTCAACTCTAATATTAAACCCTAACCCTAATATTAAACCCTAACCCTAATAACCCTCAACTCTAATATTAAACCCTAACCCTAATATTAGCCCCTAAACCTAATAACCCTCAACTCTAATATTAAACCCTAACCCTAATATTAAACCCTAACCCTAATAACCCTCAACTCTAATATTAAACCCTAACCCTAATATTAGCCCCTAAACCTAATAACCCTCAACTCTAATATTAAACCCTAACCCTAATATTAGCCCCTAAACCTAATAACCCTCAACTCTAATATTAAACCCCAACCCTAATATTAAACCCTAACCCTAATATTAGCCCCTAAACCTAATAACCCTCAACTCTAATATTAAACCATAACCCTAACATTAGCCCCTAAACCTAATAACCCTCAACTCTAATATTAAACCCTAACCCTAATATTAGCCCCTAAACCTAATAACTCTCAAGTCTAATTATAAACCCTAACCCTAATATTATCCCTAACCCTAATATTAAACCCTAACCCCTATCCCTAATATTAAATCCTAACCCCTATCCCTAATATTAACCCTCAACTCTAATTATAAATCCTAACCCTAATATTAGCCCTAACCCTAATATTAAACCCTAACCCCTATCCCTAATATTAAACCCTAACCCTAATATTAAACCCTAATATTAGCCTCTAAACCTAATAACCCTCAACTCTAATATTAATCCCTAACCCTAATATTAGCCCCTAAACCTAATAACTCTCAACTCTAATATTAAACCCTAACCCTAATATTAAACCCTAACATTAGCCCATAAACCTTATAACCCTCAACTCTAATATTAAACCCTAACCCTAATATTAAACCCTAACCCTAATATTAGCCCCTAAACCTAATAACTCTCAAGTCTAATTATAAACCCTAACCCTAATATTATCCCTATCCCTAATATTAAATCCTAACCCCTATCCCTAATATTAACCCTCAACTCTAATTATAAATCCTAACCCTAATATTATCCCTAACCCTAATATTAAACCCTAATATTAGCCCCTAAACCTAATAACCCTCAACTCTAATATTATACCCTAACCCTAATATTAAACCCTAGCCCTAATATTAGCCCCTAAACCTAATAACTCTCAACTCCAATTATAAACCCTAATATTATCCCTAACCCTAATATTAAACCCTAACCCCTATCCCTAATATTAACCCTCAACTCTAATTATAAATCCTAACCCTAATATTAGCCCCTAACATTAAACCCTAACCCCTATCCCTAATATTAAACCCTAACCCTAATATTAACACTCAACTCTAATCATAAATCCTAACCCTAATGTTAAACCCTAACATTAGCTCCTAACTCTAATATTAAACCCTAACCTCTATCCCTAATATTAACCCTCAACTCTAATTATAAACTCTAACCCTAATATTAGCCCTAACCCTAATATTAACCCCTATCTCTCATACTAAATCCTAGCCTCTATCCCTAATATTAACCCTCAACTCTAATCATAAACCCTAACCCCAATATTAGCCCTATCCCTAATATTAAACCCTAACCCCTATCCCTAATTTTAAACCCTAACCCCTATCCCTAATATTAACCCTCAACACTAATTATAAACCCTAACCCCTAGACCTAATATTAACCTTCAACTCTAATTATAAACCCTAATTTTAGCCCTAACCCTAATAATAAACGCCAAACCCCTATCCCTATTATTTATACCCTAACCCTAATATTAAACCCTAACCCTAATATTAGCCCTCAACTCTATTTATAAACCCTAACCCTAATATTAAACCCTAACTCCTATCCCTAATATTAACCCTCAACTCTAATTATAAACCCTAAACCTAATATTAGCCCTAACCCTAAAACTAAACCCTAATATTAACCCCAATCCCTAATATTAAACCCTAACCCCTATCCCTAATATTAACCCTCAATGCTAATCATAAACCCTAACCCTACTATTAGCTGTAACCCTGGTATTAAACCCTAACCCCTATCCCTAATATTATACCCTAGCCCTAATATTAAACCCTAACCCCTAGCCCTAATATTATACCCTAACCCTAATATTAAACCCTAACCTCTACCCCTAATATTAAACCCTAGCCCTAATATTAATCTTCCACTCTAATTATAAACCCTAACCCTAATATTAGCCTTAACCCTAATATTAAACCCTAACCCCTATCCCTAATATAAACCCTAACCCCTATCCCTAATATTTATAACCTAACCCCTAATATTAAACCCTATCCCTAATATTAACCCTCAACTCTATTTATAAGCCCTAACCTTAATATTAAACCACAACCCTTATCCCTAATTTTAACCCTCAACCCTAGTTATAAACCCTAACCGTAATATTAGCCCTAACCCTAAAATTAAACCCTAACCCTAATATTACCCCCTATCCTTAATATTAAACCCTAACCCCTATCCCTAATATTAATCCTCAACACTAATCATAAACCCTAACCCTAATATTAGCCGTAACCTTGATATTAAACCCTAACCCCTATCCCTAATATTATACCTTAACCCTAATATTAAACCCTAACCCCTAGCCCTAATATTTTACCCTACCCCTAATATTAAACCCTAGCCCTAATATTAATCTTCCACTCTAATTATAAACCCTAACCCTAATAGCCCTAACCCTAATATTAAACCCTAACCCCTATCCCTAATATTAAACCCTAACCCCTATCCCTAATATTAACCCTCAACTCTAATTATAAACCCTAACCCCTATCCCTAATATTTATACCCTAACCCTAATATTAAACCCTATCCCTAATATTAGCCCTCAACTCTATGTATAAGCCCTAACCTTAATATTAAACCCCAACCCTTATCCCTAATATTAACCCTCAGCTCTAGTTATAAACCCTAACCCTAATATTAGCCCTAACCCTGATATTAAACCCTAACCCCTATCCCTAATTTTATACCCTAACCCTTACCCCTAATATTAAACCCTAACCCTAATATCAATCTTCAACTCTAATTATAAACCCTAACCCTAATATTAGTCCTAACCCTAATATTAAACCCTTACCCCTATCCCTAATATTAAACCCTAACCCCTATCCCTATTTAACCCTAACCCTAATATCAATCTTCAACTCTAATTATAAACCCTAACCCTAATATTAGTCCTAACCCTAATATTAAACCCTAACCCCTATCTCTAATATTAAACTCTAACCCCTATCCCTAATATTAACCCTCAACTCTAATTATAAACCCTAACCCCAATATTAAACCCTAACCCCTATCGCTAATATTATACCCTAACTCTAATATTAAACCCTAACCCCTAGCCCCAATGTTATACCCTAACCCTAATATTAAACCCTAACCCCTATCCATAATATTAACCCTCAACTCTATTTATAAGCCCTAACCCTAATATTAAACCCTAACCCTTATCCCTAATATTAATCCTCAACTCTAATTATAAACCCTAACCCCAATATTAAACCCTAACCCCTATCGCTAATATTATACCCTAACTCTAATATTAAACCCTAACCCCTAGCCCTAATATTATACCCTAACCCTAATATTAAACCCTATCCCTAATATTATACCCTAACCCTAATATTAAACCCTAACGCCTTTCCCTAATATTAACCCTCTACTCTAATTATAAACCCTAACCCTAGTATTAAACCCTAACCCCTATCACTAATATTATACCCTAACCCTAATATTAAACCCTAACCCCTATCCCTAATATTATACCCTAAACCCTATCCCTAATATTAACCCTCAACTCTAATTATAAACCCTAACCCTAGTATTAAACCCTAACCCCTATCGCTAATATTATACCCTAACCCTAATATTAAACCCTAACCCCTAGCCCTAATATTTATACCCTAACCCTAATATTAAACCCTAACCCCTAGCCCTAATATTAACCCTCAACTCTATTTATAGGCCCTAACCCTAATATTAAACCCTAACCCTTATCCCTAATATTAACCCTCAACTCTAATTATAAACCCTAACCCTAATATTAGCCCTAACCCTAAAATTAAACCCTAACCCTAATATGAACCCCTATCCCTAATATTAAACCCTAACCCCTATCCCTAATATTAACCCTCAACTCTAATATTAGCTGTAACCCTGATATTAAACCCTAACTCCTATCCCTGATATTATACCCTAATCCTAATATTAAACCCTAACCCCTAGCCCTAATATTATACTCTAACCCTAATATTAGACCCTAACCCCTACCCCAAATATTAAACCCTAGCCCTAATATTAATCTTTAACTCTAATTATAAACCCTAAATCTAATATTAGCCTTAACCCTAATATTAAACCCTAACCCCTATCCCTATTATTAAATCCTAACCCCAATATTAAACCATAACCCCTAGCTCTAATATTAAACCTCAACTCTTATCATAAACCCTAATCCTAATATTAGCCCTTACCTTAATATTAAAACCTAACTCCTATCCCTAATATTATACCCTAACCCCAATATAAAACCCTACCCCCTAGCCCTAATATTAACTTTCAACTCTAATTATAAACCCTAACCCCTATCCCAAAAATTATACCCTAACCCATAACCCTAATATTAAACCCTAACCTCTATCCCTAATATTAACCCTTAACTCTAATCATAAATTTTAACCCTAGTATTAGCCCTAACCCTAATAATAATCCTAACCCCCAGCCCTAATATTAAAGAGGAAGTAAAGCTTCCTCTGTAACTTGTACCTATAGGTAAGCCTATAGTAAGGCTTACTTATAGGTACTGTAAATATCTCCTAAACATGCAGTGTTTAGGAGATATTTACTTTGCATGCAGCCAGTGACATCACTGGCACATGCGCTCCAAAGGAATGGCCGTCCTTTCCCGTTCCTTCAGAGCCCTGTGCCGTGAACTGTGGCTCCTGCGCCCATGTGCAAGAGTGATGTAATCGCGGTTCCAGCCAATCAGATGGCCGGAGCACGTGCACCTGGAAGGAAGACCGGGTACAGATAGATGTTGTGTGAACGGTGAGCGGGTGAACCTGTGGGGGCTTTGTTTTAAGGTAAGTGTTTCATTATGAGCTAGTATGCGATGCATGCTAACTCATTATGCCTTTGTCTTTCAGGTTTTTATTTTTTTATATTTTCTGGGGGAGGTTTACAACCTCTTTAGGCCTTTACCCTTATCCCTAATATTAACCCCAACCCTAATCATAAACCCTAACTACTAACCCTAATATTAAACCCTAACACTAATATTAACCCACAACCCTGATCATAAATCCTAACCCTAATCCTTCCCCCAATCATAAAATTAACCCCCAACCTAAACTCTAAACCTAACCCCTAACCCTAATATTAACCCCTAACACTATTTTTACCCCCAACCCTAATCCTAAACCCTAAAATTAACCCCTAATCCTAATATTAAACCCTATTCCTAATATTAACCCAAGCCCTAAACCTAATAATAACCCCTAATATTAAAGAGGAGCTCCAGGCTCATTCAGAAAAAAATAAAAGTCAGCAGCTACAAATACTGCAGTTTATGACTTTTAATAATATAGCACTTACCTGCCCAGGAATCCAGCGGTGTCCTCACCTGAGCTGTTTCTTTAATATTTTTTTTTTTTTAAGGGAAAGCAGCAGCTTTACAGCCAGTTTGCTACTGTACATGTGCGAAGTGCGCTGCACATTGTTAATGGGCTGGCTGCCAGGGAAGGAGGGGGAGGTGAACATCAAAACCCAGGTACCCACTCTCCCTCAAAAGGTGCCAAATGAGGCAGCGGAGGGATGGAGGAGGCAGACAAGTGGAGCTTCCCTTTTTGCGTGGAGCTTCGCTTTAAACCCTAACCCCTAACACTAATTTTAACCCCCAACCCTAACCCCTAACCTTAATCCCTAACCTAACAAAATTAATAAACAATAATAAATAAAAGCTGATGAAAAAGCTGAAAAACATAGCAACAAATGATGAAACAGATGATATTTTTCTCTATTGGCTAATTTAAAAACTCCAAAGCTAAAAAAAAACACTAGAAAAAAACTCCCAAAAAAAATGAAACGCTCAGGTGTGAATGCAGCCTTAGTAGCTGATTTAATCAATAAGGCCCCTTTCACACAGGGAGTCTGTTCAGATCCGCCTGTCAGTTTTTTTGGCAGATCTGAACGGACGCCACATGCATCTCTATGGGGCATCGGATGTCAGCGGAGACATGTCCGCTGACATCCGATCTGTCAAAACTGGAGGGATGGAAACCCCATTTTCCATCCGTCTGGCGGATCGGATCAGATAAGAACGGACAGGCGGTCCGTTCCCATCTGATTCTCCCATAGAGATGCACAGAGATGTATAGTAACTAAGTAGAACTACTTCACTACTGTACTTAAGTACCGAAAGGCGGTATCTGTACTTTCCTAGAGTAGAATTTTTTTCTCCCACTTTTACGTCACTACATTTTTTCAATGATTTCAATACTTCTACTCCGTTATTTTTTTTTTGTGCTGCATAGTTACTCGTTACAATTATAAAAATTACCACTGCCAGAACAGTAGATGGCAGGTTTCATGAAGCTCAAAACATGTGTATTATCAGCGCATACGAAAATAAATGCTACTGTATGTATAAATAAAAGCTGCATTTGAAATAATAAAAAACAATATGATGTTCAAACTTTTGACTTTTTTCTTTAATAACTACATAACACAGTACTTGAACTTTTACTTTCAGTACTTGAGTAGCATTTTTTTTTTCAAAACTACTGGTACTTTTACTTTCAGTACTTGAGTAGCAAAATTAAAAAAAAAAACTACTTGCAATACTTAAGTACAAAAAATGTTGAATACTTTAGTACTTCTACTCAAGTCACTTTTTGATTGAGCACTTCCACTTCTACTCAAGTCACTTTTTAATCAAGTATGGGTTTCGAGTACTTTATACAACTCTGGAGATGCATGGGGACCTGACAGCTGTGTCTCCGCACACAGCGCAGAGACACAGCTGTCATCCGCCTGCTCAGCGGGGGATCGGCGGATCGACCCCCCCACTGAGAAAAACGGAGTCCGCCTGACAGACTCCGTGTGTGAAAGGGGCCTTACTGAGCATTCACCCCAGTGTGTTGATCTGTGTGTTAGCACAGCTGTAAGATGCAGATCAACGGAAGGACATCTGAAAAATAATCATTTCCAATTTGTCTTATTCACACCATAACACTGCGCATGCATGTCAACAGACGTCAAAATGATCGAAATGTACAATCATTTTCAATACATTTTAGCGCAAGTGAGTGTGAAATGGCCCTTAGGGCTATTACACATTTTTTGCAGTGACAGAAGTTTTACTGCCTTGTAGAATGCCTGTCACCTCAAGGACACACAAAAGACAATTTTTTCCTATGCATGTGTTCTATTGACACTGCAATGCAGCCCGGAGCTGCGCTGCAGCGGGCTGCAATAAAATGCAGACATGCATTTTATCACAGCACACTGAACAGAATCACATGGCACTGTAAAGCAGCTATGAATGAAGTGTACATTTTTTTTCCCAAAATATTTTATTGACTTTATAAAGTACACAAGTCATACAGGATGAACATGAACTTTGCATCAACAAAATAAACAGGATAAACAGAGTATACACATGGCAGTGCAAGACTTAAAAGCCAAGAAAAGGAAAAAAAAGAAAATGCAATCAAATGAGTGTGGATATAAACCAATTAAGCGCTATCCATACCATATAGAAACATATCGATCACATGCGTTGGACCGTAGAATTGTAAGAGAAAACAAAAAGCAGAAGAAGCTCTTGGGTGCTGAGCTAACAAAGTTGAGAAGGGATGTTATTGGGGCTTTACAAAGTGGGTGTTGTCACTATAGTCCTTCTTGGACCAGGGGTAGAGTCTCGTAGCTTGAGATCGGGGGAGATTAATAGATAGTTCATGAACAGGGCTCATTGGAGTCTAGAGTGTTGATATAGTTGTACGAAAGGGAGAAAATGAGGGGACGAAATCGAGACTACCAAGAAACTTGATGTCCAGGCCCGTCCTCTTCCATATGGTGGCATAATGGTATGTAGAAATATTTTTGTCGGAGGGGGGGGGAGGTAGGGGAGTGAGGGGAGTGAGGGGAGGGAAGGAAGGGGGGGAAAGCCCTCCCAGTCTCCGTCCCACCGAGGTGTCCCCAGATAAAGAGAAGTAATATAAATGATATATCATATTCAGTATGATTACGGCAGCAAAGTGAATTCAGGTGGGCCGGAGGGGGGGATGTAGGTTACCTCTCACACTCATCCCTTGTTTAGGGGTGCGGGGAACCATGTATGACTGCCAATTAGAGCATACGGACCCTCTGTCCTCCCTACTAATGTGTAGTGTGGTTTTGAAGGGATGCAGGAGTATAGGTGAGGGGAGCTTGTGTCAGAGCTTGCTAATTATTGGCAGTGGGAATGTTTTAAAAGTAGGGTCTGTTCGTCAGTGATGCGTATGTCGCGGATGTAGTGAAAGAGATCCAAGGGTCCCAGATGCGAGCGTATTTATCAGTAGTGTCACGTGCTATAGAGATCATTTCCTCTAATTTCGCTATTTTATCAATTTTCTGTATCCAGTCTAGGATAGTAGGTGGAGTATGAGATTTCCATCGTACCGGAATGCATGTTTTAGCCGCATTGACTAGGTGTGGAATCAGTGTCTTACAATATCGATAGGGTGAGATATCTGTATGATCGAGTAAGTACTTACATTTTCTATACTTCAAATAAAGTTTGTCCAAAAAAAAAAGGGAGCCATGTGATACGCTGAATCGCTCATCATACTGCCCCCTAGCGCAGTTGGGAGCCGACAGCAGCCGGACAGGTAAAGCAGCAGTCCATTCTAGTGTAAACCTGGTTTTGATCCTTGCCTATGTTCAAGATTTAAATAGGCCCATGACTGCTTCTGCAGGTTTCCTTACTCTTACAGCATCTTATGGAGCCACCCTTCAATGCAGGGACTAGACTTGTGTCTCCTAAACTGTGTACATCAAAGTGAACCAGAAGCGTAACTAAAACCTTTACGGCCATTTTGAAAAAGCCATGAAGGGCCCCCCCGGCACACGATCAGGGCCCTTCCCACTGATCCCAGGGCCTTTTACACTCATTGTGGGACTATTTATTACAATCAGGCAGTGGGCCAGCTTACTACCCTCCTGGGGTCCCCTCACAGTGACGGAGCGCTAGAGCCCAGTCGCAAATGCGACCTTTGCGACCCTGGTAGTTCTACCACTGGTGTCAGTAGCTTTTTTTTCTTTTTGATTTATTTTTAGCAAAATACATTAGCAGAATACATTTTGACCTACATTTATAAAGAACAATTATTTATTTGCAAAATCTAATACCAGAAATGAAGAAAAACGTGTTTTTTCTCTTTCGTTCATTGACGGATACAGCTGCTGATTCTTCTTAACGATTGGGTTTTACTACCCCTACAGGAGTAGGACACTAGGCAGGAAAAAACTTGACTATGCCTATGGGCAGTCCCAGGGGGTATACACCCACTCTCAGCTATAGGCACTGGTAGGCAGGTTTTTGGCATAGTCAGGAGTAAGGACCTAGTTCCATGCTTGGATCTCTGGTCCTGGCAATATTTTTATTTTAAATGGAATTTTTTTCCTCTTTTCTTATTTTGCTTCTGTGAGAACTACAATCAAGTGCCGGACTGGGCGAATAACTGGATAATATAGATCCTTAGGGTCCCCCCAGTCTGGCCAGCGAGTGCGTCAGCCACGACATAGCCCCACTGGATGGGGGCTGGCCTGCGAGTTAAACATCCAGCTAGGACGCATACGAACTGGCTTCGGCCTGAGTCGCAGCCTTTCCTTCTGGCTGATAGCACCCACATTACGATGGAGTGGTGTCCTGTCCGGGGCAATGCCCACCCTGTTCCTGGTGTGGTAAGGAGCTGTCCCCTCACTACCCCTGGAGGGTTTTGGGGTAAACGTGGGCCCCTCCCTGGGATGGTCGGACCCCCGGGTTCCCCTTCTTACCCCCAGCCTCTTTAAAATTTCGGGTCACTGTGGTTCTCCCCCCCCCCCACCACTGCTCTTAGGAGGGGCTGGTTGAAGTTGCTGCTGACCGGGCTGCTGACTGGGTTTTCCTGGTGCGTAACGGGGTTAAGCAGGGTTCCCTGCCATCCTGGGGGTTCGTGACTAGGGCAGGGATGTCCTCTGGGCTCCCTGCTGCGTTTGTTGGGCTGGGGAAGCGGATGTTTTTACCATTGGCGGGTACGCACCTCACGCGGCCGGATCCGGCCAAAAATGTAGGCCGCAGCTTTGCAGCCTACTCGTTGGAACCTATGTTAGGCGGCCCTTGTGAGGATGGCTGAAGCCACTGCCTCCCGTTTGGGCATCCGCCTTCCCCTCCGCTGCCCCTAGGTGGTCGGCTCCGCTGGGGCTCACGTCCTGGTGGCCGTTGCGCCATCAAAAATTTAGGGTGTGGCTTGTGGCCTGCTAGGCCACAGTCTGCGGCCTACTAGGCCATGGGGCCGAGTCGGGTCCTGCCGTAGGGGGGCGGCCCCAGTGTGTGTAGCTGAAGCCCCCACTCTTTCTTATTGGCATCTCGGGCTGTGGATTTGTGCAATTGCAGCTGGACCGCCCCAAAAATTTAGGCCACGGCTTGCGACCTGCTGGGCCATATGGTCAGCTTGGCACCTCCCTTGGACCGGGTGGCGCTGTGAGGGCGCTTCGTTTTTAATTTCAGTCTTGCCGCCATTATTGTGTGGGGCACCTGCCTTGTTTTAGCAAGGGTACCCTGCCTGCACGTCCGCGTCACGGCGGGCGGCATCCTTTTAAGGCGGCTATGTCTTATTATGTCCTCTATGGAGGGCTCGGACCCTTTGTTTTTTGCGGGGTCCAATAGGTGGTCCATTTGTGGACCCTTGGCCAGCGTCCCCTTTGCGGGATCACTATCTGAGAACCCTGAGTTCTCAGATAGTGAGGATGATTCCTCTGCTCCTCTAGCCGCGCTTAAAAAGGGGCTGGTGGATGCACTGTTCGTGTCAGTGCGTGCAACTTTAAAAATGGAGGTTGCGGCTGATGCCGCGTTGGAGGCACTGGTTCCTTTTGGCACCCACAGGCCCTCCAAACCTCCTCCTTACCTTGATAACATTGTCACAAACAGTGGGATTGTCCAGAACACAGTGGTTGCTAGGTGTTTCTTGCTTGCGGTATCCTTATGAGGATTTACTGAGTAAAAGGTGGACAGTCCCACCTGTAGTGGACTCGCCAGTTTCCAGGTCAAATTGAGTTACCTTCATCCTGGTTGAGGAGTCCCCGACCTTTACAGGTCCAGCTAATAAGAGAGCGGATGCTCTGGCCGGCTAAGTGTGTGCTGTGGCTGGTTCAGCATTTAGGCCGGTAATTACTATTGCCCTGGTGTCGCAAACTCTGACTGAGTGGGCTAAGCTTTTACGCCAGGACCTGGAGGGAGAATAGTTTCCCCCTGTCTTTGCGGAGCTGGTGGACCAGTTGGTCCAGGGGTTACAGTTTGTCTGTGATGCCTCTTTGGATGCGGCTCCTTTGATTCTAGGCTGTCTGTATCAGCAGTGGTCCTTTGGCGTATTGTCTGGCTGAAATGCTGGACTGCTGACTAGAATTCTAAGAAGCCGTTATCTGATCTCCCTCTTGTAGGGGGTCGTCTGTTTGGAGCTTCCTTGGATGACACGTTAAGGGTCTCACGTGGGCGGGGGAAGTACTTCCTCAGGCTACCAAGGGCAAGGAGCCCCGTCATAGACTTGGGCCATTCTAATTGGCTCCTAAGCGGCCTCTTCGTCTCCCAGGATCCCAAGATTAGGGATCAAAAGTCAGGGCCTCCACCAGAGGTTCCAAGAGGACCAGGTCTGGCAAGCCACGAGCGGGTTCTTCCAGACCAGCGGACAGAGCTGCCTCTGCATGACGTCTTTGGTGGTTTCCGGATCCATGGACCTCCCTTCTACAGGTCAAGTGGGTCCACAAAGTTATTTGGTCAGGCTAAAAGATTTCGGTCTTGTCCTCCGGAAAGGTTTTTTTCCCTTCCAACCTGCACTTGTCCCCAGATTACTTATGGGGTCTCTTTGGGGCAGTGCAATACTTGTTATTTCAAGGGGTGATTGTTCCGGTTCTGACTTCGGAACATTCTAAAGAAAAAGAAGGATTGGGACTTTGAATGAGTCTCACAAAGACATGTGCCTCCATCCCTAATATAACATGAAAATAACAAAAGTTTGGGACTTTACATGAGGTGTGTGGCCCTATGTGACTAATATAAATATAGACACATCAAAAAAAATGAACAAGTCAGATCAAGTATAGATCACGTTTTAAAAGGCTCATAAAATGATGGTAAGAAAAGTGATAGCAATGGACATAGAGAATAAAAATAAAAGGGTATGGATTGTACATGGATACTGTAGTAAAAACATCAACATTAATAAATGGATAATATCACATGTGCATACATGTTGGATAACAACCCGGATATACAATACATATAGATGGTTGTAACAATGCAATTGAGTACATGGTAAAACAAAGGTGGTACAGTGGAAATGCTTCCTAGAAATCTCAACACGTTTCGTGAGGTAAACACTTCATCAGGAGCAGGTGCAATTCATGTATCTAGAAAAAAATAGTATATATACACATGTATGTGTTAGATAGTCTTATATGTAGCTAGTAAACAACTCTGTAAACCCAACCCTTCTAACTTTCAAACTCACAGTGTGGATTCCAATCAGAGTCACAGGATGTGTGAAATGGCGCACCATCAGAGGGTATGCCTGACATGGGAGCTGAGGGGGCAATGCCTGCACACGTAAGTAGATTATGTGATAAATGTGTGGATAGTGTAAATCCTCATGTGGGTATAACAGATATCTCAACCACTTGTCCAAAGTAGATTTCTGAAAAAGTAATGACATAATGTAGTAGAAGGGTAAAAGTCATATGTAACTATAAGTATTGTTAAAGTGGCGGTGAGATATAGTGAAATTCCCATACCCGAGAACCACACACCTGAGGAGGTTATCCATAGGGTAAGTATGAAGGTGGAAGTGAAAGGTAATAAAGTGCTGAAGAAGTACATACACCACAAGGGAAGATCAGAAAAAGGAGTGTAAAGGTGACAAAAAATGCATGCATTAATGAAAAAGAAAGGTAGATAATGGTGAAGCAGTAAGAAAATGCCACCAAAGGACGACAAAATGAGGAGGAAAGAGGGACAGAGGGACTTTGTTTTAAATCAGGGACAATCCTTTGAAATCCGAGACAGTTGGGAGCTTTAAGGCATGCAAGCGCTAGGCACCCAGGGCACAAGCCCCGAAACTCCTGCGGGGTGCCCTGAGTCCTAGACACTGCAATTGTCCACCCTGCTGCAGCCATCCTCTCTAACCACCTGCTACTGAACAGAGGAGTGCAGGTAATTCAGATTTGTGCTCGGGCTCAGGGATTTTTTGCTGGCAGGAGACTTTGGGGTGGGGTGGGGCGGGGTGGGGGGATTTTTGCTAGAAGGGGGAGCAGATTTTTTTGCTGGGAGGGGGGGGGGGGTTAGAAGGGGAGATTTGTGCTAGAAGCGAGGAGATAATTTTGGCTGGGAGGGATGATTGGGGAGGGGGATTTGTACTAAATGGAGAATTTGGGGAGGAGGGTTAGAGAGGAGTGCTAAGAAGGGAAGTGGATTTGTGCTGGGGGGGAGAGGATTTGTGAGGGATCAAAGAGGATTTCACATTCACTTCACGAGCTGCCCTATGTGCTTTTGTTGCCCAAAAAAAGCTCATGCTCCTTTTTGGGGGACAAGCGTAGCTTGTTCTTAAAATTCGCTTTTTGCCACTATCACGACGCGCAACTGTCGCAGCTAATTTACCCTCTTTATTTGTGAGTGGTGATTGTTATCACCAAGAATTAAAGAAAATCCCAAATTTTGGGTTGTCACCATAACAGAAATAGACAGGAATGCTTCCAATATGGATGGTGGTTTTAACCACTTAAGCCCCGGAAGATTTTACCCCCTTCCTGACCAGGGGATATTTTGCGATTCGGCACTGCGTGAATTTAACGGACAATTGCGCGGTCGTGCGACGCTGTATCTAAACGAATTTGGCGTCCTTTTTTTCCCACAAACAGAGCTTTCTTTTGGTGGTATTTGATCATCTGTGCGATTTTTTGATCACGCGCTATAAACAAAAAAAGAGCGTAAATTTTGCAAAAATAACAATATTTTTCACATTTTTTTTTATGAAATTCCCCCCAAAAAAAATGTAAAAATCTAAATTTTTTAACATTTTCGGCCAATTTGTTTTATGCTACCTATGTTTGGTAAAAAAAATTTGCAAAAAACGTATTTTGATTGGTTTGCGCAAAAGTTATCGCGTTTACTAACAAAGGGAAAGATTTTTGTCATTTTTGTTGTTTTTTTTTTAACGCGTAATGGCGGCGATCTGCGATTTTTTTTGCGGTACTGCGACATTGCGGCGGACAGATCGGACCCTTGACTGACATTTTTGCCACTTTTGGGGTTACCAGTGACATTTCTTCAGTAATCAGTGCTATACATATGCACTGTTACTGTAAAAATACACTGGCAGTGAAGGGGTTAACTTTTTTTGAAAGGGAGGGGCTATGTGTGTCCCTAGGGGCGTGCTTTCTACTGTGATTGGCTGTGGCTTCAGATGTATGAAGAGTGATCAACGGTTCTACATAGTAGAACCGTATGATCATCCTTCATACACAGGGGAGAATGACAGGCAGCTTGTTTACACAAGCCGCCTGACTTTCTCCCTCTCCCCCGCCGATCGCAGAGTGACCGGCGGACATCGGGTCCGCCGGTCACACGCGCGGGGGGGGGGTCCGTGACCACGCGGGAGCGGGAGCGGGAGCGCGCCTCCGGCGGCGCGCGCTCGCTCCCTAGACCCTCACAAGCTAGTGACGTAGCCCTACGTCACTTTGCCTGTGAGGGGCTGACCGCCGACGTAGATAGTCGTGCGGCGGTCGGCAAGTGGTTAATGACAACCAGAGATTTCCTCACATTGGAGTGATTTCCTCTCACTTTCTGTTTTGGCTCTGGGACAGGAAGTGATGGGTAATCTCCCCAATGGGGCAGAGGCAAAAAAAGCCCAAGAATGTCCTGGCCCCACTGCACATAGCAGCCAGGAAAGCTCTATGCTGCCGTTGTAGCAGTCTGTACACCATAAACCGTAATACACAGCCCAGAGGGAGTATCCATCATAATGCATGCAGTGGCAAGCACCCATTGGTATGTGTGACCACATGACACTGATGAGACTTCTTTTTTCTAGGACATCTTATTGGCAGAAGAAGCCTCCGATACCCTTTTACCCTGATACCAGGATATTTAGCATTAGTTTACCTTTTCATTTTTTCGTGAAAAGGTAAACCGACCCCTTAAAGTGGACTCTCCAGGAAAACCCTTTTTTTTCATCTTTTGCTGTGGTAACTGTAGTGATGTTCTTCTGGGTAAGTTACCTCTAGTGATGTTCTCCTGAGTCCAGATTGATGCTGTGTAAGGTAATAATCTTGGTTAATTTATGCTGGATACTACTGTCAGTTCTCGTACAGTGAAGGAATCCTATTGTTTACCTCCTCTTCCCATTGTCCATTCAGAGAACACCTTGTATACTGTGAACAGTGCTGTATTTTGGCCTAGGCCAACAAGGCCCAGGCCTAGAGCGGCACTTTGCAGGGGGGGGCAGCAAAAAAGCTGCACAATGCACAAAAAAAAAACAGCCTTCTCCTGGCTCCCGCACAAAAATTGTCCCCACCGGCTTACGCTACACTTTTAGTATAGTGCCAGTCTTATGGGGTGAATTGTACTGGAAGGCAGGGTCCAGGAGGCAAATCAGTCTGGCACCCCCATAAAGCAGTCACACTGCTACCTTGCTGGTATGATAATACCGGCCGGTCAGGACATTCGGACAGACCGCAGGCCGCGACCACACTTAATACAACTGGCCCGACAGCCGCCAATGCTAATAAGTGTGGCACTGCAGCCTAATGCTCCGCCTACCCTCCTCTGCCCCCAGGTATGGCGGGCATCATGTAAATAATATAATTTCATTTCTTTAAACATCCTTGTCCTTGAGTGAGCATATCGAATTGCATCATATACAATTAAGACTTTTAATTGTATAAGATTTCAACAATTATTTGGACCTGCTCACCTCAAATGTGCCATCCCAATATGTCACTGGATTAGTAAGATTACTCCTTTCTTATAAGATATTTGGACTTGTGTTTGCTGCCACTGATTATTTCACTTATTTATATAATCACTAGTAATCTTACTAATCCCGTGACTGATGGCCACTGATGAGGCAGCCATCGGTGGGTACTGATAAACTGCACTGATGGTCACTCAAATGGCTGCACTGATGGGCACTGATAGACTGTGGTTGTGGTCTGTGGTCTGTGGTTTACAGATAACAGGGCGGGTCATAAAAAGGAAGGTGTGTGACCTTTAAAGGAAGGGGTGGGTCATATTTAAATTAGGGGGTGCACAAGTTTAGTCAGGCCTAGGGCAGCAGAAAACTTAAATACACCACTGACTGTGAACAAAACTTTCCATTGCTTTGTTTAGTACCAGGAGCTATATAAAATACTTCCAGGTACTTGCAGCTTTGCAGGAGTGTATGACCCACTCAATGTGACAGCCCTGGACCAATCAGCACTGCCAACATGGAATCAGCAGTCTTGTGTATGCTACAACTCATTGCTTGCACAGGGATTTTCTTCAATTCTGGCAGTTAAACAGTGGAGCAATAGGAAGGTAGTATATGCCATCCTGTGTAGGCAAAGTACATGTTCACTTTAAGTTAGTAATTTTACAGTACAGGACATGTATTCATAGACCATGGGTTATATGCCGCTACTTTCATGTGATTGGACACTGGAAAAAACTTACTAGGGCCACTTCAAGTACAAACATATATACCCCGCATGCTCCATAGGATTTGATTTTTTTTCTAGTGTAATGGACCTCATCTGTAGAAGTACTGTATTTTTTTTTTTTTTTACCTTTTCTTTTTTTTTTTTTAATCTGACACTTCTATCAGGATCTTGCTACTTACCTCCCTGGGCTATCTAGGAGTTTCAGGATCAGTAACCCTATGTGTGTACCTTGGAGATTATACCCAAACTCCACTATGTCAGACTGTAATGTTGGCTTCAAGGTACTGGATTCCGTGTTAGGTACTTACCTTGGCATATAGTGCAACAAATATAGTTAGCGACAGGGTGCTATACAGGTCCAGGGTTGTGGTCCATTATTCCCAGACCCTGAAGAATCCTTCAAGAGTATGCCCACAGAGACAGGCGAAGCCTGGACCTCTAGTAGGCTGAGCATCGTGGATAGACTAAGGCAGGGTTTCTCTGTATGTTGGCACTGGTTTTCAGTTTTAATTTTTAATTACCCAATCCACAGAGTGTATTACACTATACGGTTTTACCAGCAGAGGATTTGGGAGTTCTTCATCTGTGGTAACTCCTGCTATTTTGGCTCTAATGTTATTCTACCAATTCCACCAGGGCTGTTGGTGTCTCTTGGCCTTTTCAGCATTAATCATCTCATCATCAATATGCCAGATTTGCAAGGCCACCACCTGGTCCTCTGTTCATACGTTCTGTAAGTTCTATCAGGTGGATGTTCAGGCCTTGGCTGATGCGAGCTTCAGCCGCAAGGTACGACAAGCTGTTATCTGAATATTTTCGTGTTCTTTAACCCTTTTGTTTTTTTAGTGGGCCTGTTGGCAGTTCTGTTTTGCTATGTTATTTTCCATCAGTCAGTTATTTACTAGTGGTCATCCCATGGTCTATGAAGACAAGTCCTCTGTTCTGCACCGTGCAATTAGGATAATAGGAATTTTGACCTACCTGTAAACTCCTTATCTTGGAGTAAAGTAGGAGTGGGTGGTGTTATATAAGTGTGCACTAGTTTTTTGTCAGTGTCCAGTTACCTGAAGGTAGTCTGCATATAACCCAGGGTCTATGAATGCTAGTCCTGTACTGTAATTCAAGATAAGGAATTTACGGGTAAGTCAAGTTGGAATGACTGAAGACGACTGAGATCACTGTTCGCCAACGTTGCTGCCTACACATTGTTGACGTTTACATCCCCCCCATGTCCCTGAATGGGTTCTTCACTAGACAGCAGTGGTGGGGCAGGTGCAGAATGACCTCGGCCTTCAGTCTATCTGAATGAGGCAGATGTGAAGCTCTTATTGCAGAAAGGGTGTAGTATGTTTTTACTGCAATAAACAAAAGTTAAGCTCTACTGCAGTGTTTTTCAACCACTGTGCCGCGGCACACTAGTGTGCCGTGAGATATTGCCTGGTGTGCCGTGGGAAAAATTCCAATTTCATCCGAATCGCAGGTTAAGCAGTGGTGGGATTCAGCCGGTTCTCACTGGTTCTACAGAACCGGTTACTAAATATTTGGCAGTTCGCAGAACAGCCTTACTGACCATCTATCATCCGCTCGTGTCCTGTGGCTGCGGCGGCGGCGCTGCTCTCTCTGCCTCTGTCCTGTGTCCTGTGGCTGCGGCGACGGCGCTCTCTCTCTGCGGGGAGCACTGGTTGCTAGGCTAGGGTCCGCTTAGCATCTAGCAACCAGTGACGTCACCCCTTCTGAGCCTCTTCTCCACCAGGCCGCCACGCCCCGCCGCCTCCCAGTCCCCGCCTTTTACAATTTGGCTCCGCCTCCACCCACTTTCAGTGCGCACTGCACTGTCTGCAGGTGCGCAGCGTGGGACTCACTGTCACAGAACCTGGAGAAGAAGAAGACTGTGTCAGACAGCACGTCGTGGTGGTGACAGGCAGCCTGGGCAACATTATCAGGTAGGAGGACATTGTGGTGTGGTACTGGGTCTTCAGGATTGAGGCTGGCTCTACATTGTTGCCTCCCCTGATGTTGGAAATTGATGATGAATTTACTGTACAGCAGGTGACATTGTTTTTTATTTATGGAATTTTTAGCAAAATACTTTTTCATGATTTGTGTGTGTTTATTCAATTTTGGAGGTTTTTGGGGATCAGATATTTGGGGGCACCTTTACTATAAAGGGGCTTCCACTCTAATAGGCCCCCGGCACATGCCCGTGAGTCACATGATCCCTTCTGGGAGCAAGATGTAGAAATTACATCTTTGTCTCCTCAACCTGGGAACAAGTTGCCTTACAAAGAGGCAGTGGGGGGGGGGGGGGGCTTCATTTTGAAAGGTACCCTCGCACTGTTAAAAGGGATGTGGCCTGGTATGATTCATGATTGCTATAAAAACTATAGACAGAGAGAGACTGAGAGCTGTTGGCGAAGAGCTACGTGTGTGTTTTTCTTCGATTCCAGCCAGAATATCAGCTTTGTGTTCAGCCAAACAGGCCCAGGTTTCGCACTAAGTAAACAGAAATATGAAAAATGATAAAGTACTTTATTATTTCATAATAAAGTAATTATAAAATAATTTCTTTGTGTTTATTTGATTCCTATTCAAGAGAATTACTTTATATATAGTCAATATAGGAAAACAGAGTTACATTTTTTTAACATTTTCTAATGGTGGTGTGCCTCGTGATTTTTTTCATGAAAAAAGTGTGCCTTTGCACAAAAAAGGTTGAAAAACACTGCTCTACTGGTCACACATGGTATGAATTTTCAACTGATCTGAACAAGATGCATCATTATAAATGAAACAGGTGAAATTGTGTGTTATTTAAAATTTAAAAAATGTCCTTGAGAATTGGTTGTCTTTCTGATGGATTGTGGAACTGCTGTAGCTTATTTTTTACAGCTGTCACCGTTCGTGACTCAATGATCCACTCTCTGAAATAATTCAGACTTAAAACATCTGTCAATTGCCTGGTGAGTACGATATTATGTCCTGTTGAGAAGTAATTCCTTCCAATATCAACCAGTCTATTGCCCATTTTCCATTTTTTCTTTCCACAAGTAAATATCATTCTCTATGTTGTCACGCCTTAAGCTGAGTACACACTATACAACTTTTGTTGTTAGATTTTCTTTAGATTTAAGCCCCGTACACACGTACTGATTGTCGGCCGTAAATATTCGGCCGACGACCGATCGGCCGATTGTAGGCTTGTTAGTATGATGCTTCCGACAGCCGACAGCGCATTTTCGGCCGAACAGAATCTGTCGTGCAGGCATTAAAATTTTTGTTGGCCAACACCAGAACGGCCGATTGTTCGCCAGTCAGTACAGATTTCGGCCGACAGACAGCAGATTAGCAAGACTGGGCATGCTCAGAAAAGAAAAAAGACAAGGAAAGTTAACCATCACATGACATCACTTCTGCAGTCGGCTGTTGTTGGCCGACAAAATTCGTGTGCAGTCTTTTGCAGTTTTCAACAGACACGACAGCCCTGGACAAAAGACGGCCGATCGTTCGGCCGACGATCAGTACATGTGTACGAGGCTTTACCTCCAACTATGTAGTGCAGGGGCCTGCCTGATTGCATACAAATTGAAAGTGTTTAGATTTGACCTCATATTATATGGTTTTGGTAAATCTAAAGGAAAAAATCTATAGGCAATTGTATAGTGTGTATGGCCCATTGGTGTGTTCTTAGTGGTGACAAAGCCATTTTGTATTATGTACCGCATAACAGTGATATAAAAAGCTTTGTGTAAGTTTTGTCTAAACATTGTGAGTGGTCAGTAACACATGCCGAGGTCTTCCAAAATGTTGGATACTCTCTAGGATGTATGAATAATTCTTCTCTTTCATTACCAATACGGGAGAGATTATTTCACTGCATGTATTTGAGCTGTAACAACATCTGAGTTGCATGGTAAAATCTGAGTGGACCTGTAGCTAGTAGAAGAGGGGTACCTGATCCTGGACCCATGAGGTCAGTGGGCTCAACTATTACTCTATGCTTTGGTGTATGTTAACATACTCCAACCTGTTCCACTCTATGCCTTGCTGAATGCTACATACTTTAAATTCCTTCACACTGTACACTAGGCCTTATTCGAACTTGCTCTGAGCTCTGAAATCTTTATGACAGGTAGTCTGTAGCCATGCTGTATGTTAACATACTATGAACCATTAAACTCTGTTTGCTTTGCTGTACTTTGCATAATCCAGATCAGCCAACTCTTTATGATTTGCTATATATTGCATGTTGAACTAGGCGGGCATCCTATTTTAAATCTGAACTCCGGGGAAAAGAAAAATCCTCTCTTGCAGTGGGCCTCTCCCACACTGCAAGGGTTAATTAAATGCTTGTTTATGTCTAGGGTCAAAGTGACTTTTAGTTATCTACTTTTACTAACCCACAGGCTCCCTTTACATAAGGTGTCCACCCCCACAGGCTCTTCTCTAAGGCCAACAGTTGTCTAATGTCATCAAGTGAGTGATCAGTCCAACCTATAATTTTGCATTAACCACTTGCCGCCTGCCCACAATACATTTACTGCGGGTGGCATGGGTATGTACATGTACACGATCCAGCCCTTTTCGGGTTAGAGGCGCACAGCACGCCGCTCCCATGACCACTGTGTCTAACAGACACTGGATTGTGGCTCCCTTTGAGTGGCCCAGGTTTATTGATCAGAATATCAAGTAAGCTGTTATGAATGAATGTCAATTTTACCAGCTGTGCTTCTTATATAATTATGCTGTGAGTGGCCCACAGCTATCACATGGTACCTAGGCCAATCACCTGTACCATGTTATTAGCTGTAGCCAAACACAGATCACTAGTAATCACAGCTGTTATGAATTAAACTTATTCATGACATTGCTGTTACAATGATCATCATTGTAACAGCAATCAAAGGGTAAAAGAAAAAAAAATCCCTGATCACCTCACCCCCAGAGTAGTACAGTGTTACTATGGTGACACTGAACTACTCTGATGAAAGTATGTTAAAAAAAAATAGTTAAAAATAAAAAATAAATTAAAAATAGAAAATAAAGTTAAATAAATTATGTATTTGTATTTTTGTCAGTGTCCCTGATCACCACATTGGTCATTTGATAAAAGTGTACTGCACTGGTAACAGTATGTAAAAAAAAAAAAAAAATTATTTAATTTCTTCATTTTCAACAAAATTGTGACAAAAAAGGAAAACGTAAAAAAACTTGCCATGTCTCTTACTAAATACCTCAGACTGTCTACTTTTTAAAAAAGGATCATTTGGGGGTATATGTACTTTTCTGGCATGTTAAGGGCCTCAAGAAATGAGCTGAGTCTTGATCCGTCAGAACATTAGGCTTGATCCATTTTCAAAGATATATAGCATAGTTTGTAGACGCTATAACTTTCACACAAATCAATCAGTATACACTTATTGGGATTTTTTTTTTTTGCCTTTACCAAGACATGTAGCAGAATACAGTTTTGACCTAAATTTATAAAGAATTTTCTTTTAATTATTATAGGATATATTTTATAACAGAAAATAGAAAATATCTTTTTTTTTTCAAAATTTTCAGTTTTTTCGTTTATATAATAAAAAATAAAAAATCCAGTGGCGATCAAATACCACCAAAAGTAAGCTCTGTTTGTGTGAAAAACATGATATAAATTTCATTTGCGTACAGTGTTGCATGACTGTGCAATCGCCAGTTAAAGTTGTGCTGTGCTGAACAGCATAAAATGGCCTGGTCATGAAGGCGGTAAATGGAGGTCAACTAGTTAAAGTCCTTTGGATCAGGTTCCAGAAGGTATTTGGCCATACATGTAAGCCCAGACTGGTACTGGCAAATGTGGAATATGTCAGCAGAGCTGCAATGCACAACAGTCTGTATGTGTCTAGGGGCATGCATCCCTGTAAACACTTAAATGTGCATGAAGATCTGTACAGCCGCTCCTGTCTTTTAACTTTACTGGCGGTATGATAGTTTCCGATTTTAGGTGCTGAAAGCTGTACAATTATTTTGCATGTAATTCTTAAGGACGAGCAGCCCAAACCAACTATTTACATATGATTTTTTTTTTTTACTGTGCGTTCTTCTTTATAACATCTCGGGTATGATAAAGTTTGAAACACAAAACCATAATTTATAATATAAGTACAGTAAAACTGCAGGCAAGGGCACTGGGGGGCAAACTAATGTAAATGTATTTTATTTAGTAATGTAATCCAATAGGATTACAATATATCATTGTGTTTGTGTGTTTTACTTTTTGAATTTGCCGCCGGTTCCACCCCCCTGCGACGCGACGCTCGCAGGGAACGGAAGCCGGGCCTCACAGTATCAGGTGGAAGATCTGGCCGCCGAATGCTGCCGAAATACATCGCTGGATCCCGGGGACAAGGTAAGTAACCTCTCTTCCAGGATCCAGCGATGCTCCCTGGCGGTACCCCGAGTGTGGCTCGGGGTTACTGCTAATGGCACTGAAATTCCACCCCGAGCCACACTCGGGAACACCGCCAAGGGTCACCGAGGTCACAACAGAAAGGCAGGCAGGTAGTAGTAGCAGAGTCCGTAATGTGAGCCGGGGTCATACACAGGAAGGCAAGCAGGTAAGTAATGGCAAAATCCGTAAAGCAAGCCAGGGTCATACACAGGTGATCAAATAGGAGCAAGGTTGGTAGAGCAAGCCAGAGGGTCAATGTCAGGACAAGAGAGGCAGTTCTTGAACAAGCTGGGTCACAACAGGAAATCCAGGGAATATATAAAGAGGCTCAGGAACACAGGAATTCTGATGACAATCCAGCAATTTGTTGGAATCAGCAGCAGTCTTATATAGGCCAGCAAGTGGCCACATCTGTCACGTTATACACACTCCATTGCGCATGCGGGTACGCTTATTCGAGCCGCCGCGCACGCAATTCACCATTCTTCTGCCCATGAGCGCGGGAGTGCGCCAGATGCGCCCATCTCTAGTATTGCCAGTTCTTCTATGGCTATTTCCCTGACACTACCCTACATACATGGGAAAACAAAAGGTTTGCCCGGAGTTTTCCTTTAATACACCGTGTACACAATTATAAGGCAAGTTGTATTTTTGAGGATTATTTAATTATTGAACAACTACAGTGCTCTTGGTCAATCCAACATGTTAATAGACCTCAAACTTGAATATTTAGAAAAGTAAAAGTGAGGTTTTGGCTCTCTTAGAAAAATATCTGTGTGTGCACAATTATTGAGTGTGCAGAACTATTATGCAACTAAATGAAAAACAAAAATTTTCCCATCTCACCTGTTTTTTTCATCTGTTAACGTGAGAATAATGTACTAACAACTCAAAATTTTCAAACAAACATTTCTGACATTTTGAAAAAAAAAACAGTGACCAATCTAGCCACCCTTTTTTTTCAATAATAGTCATAAACCTTCCATTCATGGAATCTGTCAGTTTCTTGATCTCTTGACGATCAACTTTATGTGCAGTAGCAACCACAGCCTCTCTTTTACACTGTTTAGAGCGATGCACTGTTTTCTTTACCGTAAATCACCCGAAGGGCCCACAAGTTCTCAATAGGGTTTAGGTCAGGTGAGGAAGGGGGCCAGGTCATAATTCTTTCATCTTTAAGGCCTTTACTGGCTAGGCACGCAGTAGAGTACTTTGATGCATGCAATCGAACATTGTCCTGCACAAATATCATGGTCTTCTTGAAAGATGCAGACTACTGCTTGAAGAAAGTGTCTTCTAAAAACTGGCAGTAGGTTTGGGAGTTGATTTTGAGTCCATCTTCAACCAGAAAAGGTCCAACTAGCTCATCTTTAAAAATAGCAGCCCATGCTAGTGCAATTATGCACATTTTTGCAATTGCCCTTTTTTTTTGAGCATTTGAATAGATGATGTTATCAATGGTTTTATTGAATACCTTGGCTGTTGTGTCTTGGAACTCCTCTGCATAAATTATGTGTAGCACCCTACAGGTAGGTGGGCCTTGGCTGCATAACAGCAGGGCCATTATTTCAGCTGGACTGTCATGTCTCCCAGGTGAGGTTACTGAGAGGGGAGTCTCCCCACTGGCTCTGTGAGAGGATTCTCATTGGGCAGTAGAGGAAACCCAATCAGTGGCTCAGTCAGGCTTGTATCTACCCCAGAAGGCAGATTCTGATACAGAGGATTCTAGGAGTGGGTATAAGTTTGAGGGGAACACATGATGCATCGTCTTTGGCAGGAAGCAGAGTCCCAGGGGGGAGAGTATGGCTGTCCCGGGTGGCGGCCTGGGAATCCAGAGAGTGTGAAGCTGAGCTGCAGAGAGGATCCGGTGTGCCGAGAACCAGCAGCGAAAGAGAGGGGTCCAGTTCCAGGAAAGCCTACAAAGGTTGTGAGCACTGTGGACTGCCTCTGGGGGTCTGCCTAGTGTCAGAGGGGACCACTCCGGAGAAGGTTCTAGGGATCCAGGAGTCAGTTAGCGGTTAAAGGGGGTGCATAGTCAGAGGACCCTGAAGTACTAGAGGGGGTACCCAGGTAGAAGACCCTGAAGTGTGAAAGGGGGCGTCTGTAGTTTGGGCCCTGAAGTGTACAGTATTACTGTGTTAAGAGTTGCAGCAGCACAAGTATCTACACAGAGCTACCTTAGCCAGTGCAGGGCTGGAGGGAGCTGTTCAGTGACTTTTGTGCCAAAGCAGTGTCAGTAGTCAAGTGTTCTACAGTCCTGGATCTTCTGAATTAAAGTCGAGGTTCCAACACAGTTTCAGTACTATAGTATCTATAGGCATCAGAAAGCGCTGGTCGGCATTCAGCTGGTGTCAAGACAGAGCCAACAGGCATTTTTCTTCAAGCGTCCCAAAGTGTACCTAGTTGAGCCAGACGAGTATCCCACTCATTCCCTTCTCCCATCCCCTAAATACACTAAAACAAAACAAACCGAAGATGTCGGAATGGTCATTGCCTCAGTTCTCACACCTGGGTTCACAACTTAAATGTTTGGGAAGTGTTACCGGTACTAATGGCAGAGCCACCTCAGGCCCAAGGCCTGGAAATATTGCTACATTTGTAAGTGTTTTTGGACAACTCTAATAAGTATGGCAATAATGAGAATACTGTTATGTATTTATTTTGCTGTTTATATTTTCATTTTGCTTCATTTTGGAAGTGCTTTGTTCTAGCTTATGTATACACCCCTGATGAAACAAAGCTATTTCTGAAACGCGTGGGATGTTTGCTCTGGTTGCCCAGTTGTGACGACAGGCACTTAGGCTTTTATTCTTTGTTTCAATTACACATCAGCCTCAATTGTTTTTAACAACTCTTTCCAATAAAATTTATATTGTATTTTTTTTATATATTGTTTGTGATACACTCATTATATGTTTATATTTAGCTTTCAGGCCATTAAAATTCCATTAGGAGGTTCTCCATCCTTCTTTTTTGCCTCTACTATCAGGGATGTTGGCCTGACCTTTTTATATCGGTCATTCCCCCATTCCCCAATTTTAAACTGATCCAGCCACAGGCCCATCCATGTAGTTCATCAAGAGTCACTCTCATCTCATCAGTCCATAAAACCTTTGAAAAATCTGTCTTCAGATATTTCTTGGCCCAGTCTTGACATTTCAGCCTTAGTGTCTTGTTCAGTTTTGGTCGGGTTTCAGCCTTCCTCACTTTGGCAATGTCTCTGAGCACTGAACACCTTGTAATTCTGGGCGCTCCAGGTAGGTTTCAGTTCTGGAATATGACAGCACTAGAGGATAATGGGTTCCTGGTAGCTTCATGCTTGATTCTTCTCAAATCTTTGGCAGTTAAATTGCGCCTTTTTTTTCTCAACACGTTTCTTGCAACTCTGTTGACTATTTTCAACAAAACGTTTGATGCTTCTGTGATCACACAGAAATATCTTAGCAATTTCAAGAGTGCTGCATTACTCTGAAAGACTTTTTAACATTTTAAGTTAACCACTTAAGCCCCGGAGGATTTGGCTGCTCAAAGACCAGGCCCTATTTTGCGATTCGGCACTGCGTGATTTTAACGGACAATTGTGCGGTCGTGCAACACTGTACCCAAATATAATTAATGTCCTTTTTTTCCCACCGACAGAGCTTTCTTTTGGTGGTATTTGATCACCTGTGCGATTTTTACTTTTTGCGCTATAAACAAAAAAAGAGCGTCAATTTTGAAAAAATAACAATATTTTTCACATTTTTTATATGAAATTCCCCAAAAAAAATGTAAAAATCTAAATTTTTTAACATTTTAGGCCAATTTGTTTTCTGCTACATATTTCTGGTAAAAAAAATCGCAATGGGTGTATTTTGATTGGTTTGAGCAAAAGTTATTGCGTTTACTAACTAAGGAAAAGATTTATGTCATTTTTATTGTTTTTTTTTAACTTGTAATGGCCGCGATCTGTGATTTTTTTTGCGGGACTGCGACATTGAGGCGGACAGATCGGACCCCTGACTAACATTTTTGACACTTTTGGGAGTACCAGTGACATTACTACAGTAATCAGTGCTATACATATGCACTGTTACTGTAAAAATGACACTGGCAGGGAAGGGGTTAACTTTATTAGAGATCAAGGGGTTAAGTGTGTCCCTAGGGGCGTGCTTCTAACTGTAGAGGGGCGTGGCTTTTGATGTAACCACAGAGACATACGATCCTACATAGCAGGATCGTATGATCTCTGCTGTTACATCAGGGAGAATGACAGGCGGCTTTGTTTACATTAGTCGCCTGCCTTTCTCCCTCTCCAGCGGGAGATTGCGAGTGGTCAGCAGACATCGGAGCCGCCGGTCACTCGCGCGGGGACCTCAGTGAACGAGCCGGGGCGGGAGCGCGCCCTAGCCCCCTACAGGCTCTTGGGCGAGCGACGTAGTACTTCGTCACTTTGCCCAGGAGGGGCTGACCGCCGCAGTAAATGTACTTGCGGCGGTCGGCAAGTGGTTAAATCTTTTTTTTTTTTGGTCCATTTTGCTGCCTAAGGAAAAGGAGCTGCCTAATAATTTTGCACACCTTAGGGCAGGGATCCTCAAACTACGGCCCTTCAGCTGTTGCAGAACTACACATCCCATAAGGCATTGTAAAACTCTGACATTCACAGACATGACTCAGCATGATGGGAATTGTAGTTCTCCAACAACTGGAGGGCCATAGTTTGAAGACCCCTGCCTTAGGGTATTGATTTCCTTAGGCCACGCCCTCCCTCATTACACAAATACACATCACCTGATATGCTTAAATCTAATAAGCATTCAAGTTTATACAGCTTAGAGTTGGACAATATGCATAAACATGATGATTGTACACACAGTGTATTATAGTGTGAATGGTCTGGGCACAATAATACCTTAAAGTGAAACTACATTTTTTATATGCAGGGTAACAGGTTTATTTTGATGCAGATAAGTGTTAAGAGCAGCATATGCTTACCTCCTTTTCTCCTCCGGGCTTAGAAAAGTTTGTTCACTTAGAATACCCATAATACAGCCCAAGTTAGATCAGGCTAGATCTCCATGTGTATGGCCACCCTAAGTACAAAGATTATGTTGTAATTTAGTTGTGAAAGTGTAAACAGCTGAGAGTAAAGGGGCGGAATGCCTGTAGTACCTATGTCACCCACTGTGCCTCTCTTGTCGTTGGATAGCTGTGCCTAGAGCCTCCCAATAGTACACAGTCAGCAACTGGTCAGCGAATCAGAGCTACAAAAAAAGCCTCCACTATCAAGGAAAATGCAATGCCAGCATCTGAACTTCAGGCAGCTATTGTACAAGCTATGTGTATGGGACACAGGGATGGGATTAAAGGATCTGTGTGACCATGGCATGCCTGCACAGTGGGGGTACAGCAAGGCTAGTATTTTCAAAGGGGAGGGGGAGCACAGCAATTAGAAGAAGTCCTTCAAGTCCACGTTACATTGTACAGGTGGAAACTGAAAAGATAATTTTTGTTTTTTTTTCTTTGCATTTTGCTATTTTTTTCCTGTTTTCAAATTTTTCATATATGTGTATACACAGGACTATTTAGGATGTTATTCCAAGTTTCAGTACAGGCCGCTTTAGACAATAGATTGTGGTCAGAAGTGCAGGCAAACCCAGAAAGCTGTCAAGTATTTATGCTGGCTACCTAGATCCTAAAAACAAAAGATCTCGTATTGTGACTATTTAGGTTTAGCCTATAGATCAAGAGGTGGAGGTTGCAATAGGATCTTCTGAGATATTGGAAAATATCTGAGTGTGATAACAAGCTTTTATGAGACGTGCATATACTAGATATTACTGTCTCATAGTTTTGAAATGCTTAGAAACACTAGGCCTTGACTGAGCTCATCCTATGGGTAAAAAAGGAGCAAAATGTTTGATGCTGCTCAAAGTGATAAAGCAGATTCCTTATTTTATTTTCTCATCTCATTCTCTGTTTTTCTTTTTTGTTTCCTTAGAAATTAGCTTCTTTTCCTCCCCTAGAAATGAGCTCCTTTAGTGTCAGTTCACATTTCTGCGATGCGGGAACGCTGCGAATATACAGCGTGTTCCCGCATCGCATCCGTACCCCTGGCAGTTCACACTGCCATATGCGATATGCTGGGGGTGTCAATTAAAAGTTAATGACACCCCCAGATCAGATCGCATAACGTAGTTCGCACAGAATCGGATCACACTAGTGTGAACCACCATGCGATCCGATTCTGCTGCAAACCAAAAAAAGGGTCCTGTGCGAGTTAGGTGCGATTGCGGTGTGAATTCAGCCATACAAACTGTGTGGCTGAATTTGCACCGCACAGAGATCGCATGTAATTTTAGGAGCAGTGCGCTCCAAATTACATGCGATCTCGGTGATCGCACAAATGTGAACCGGCACTTAAAGCCTATGTTTAGTCAAATATTTTTAATAAACCAGCACAATGGACAGTATTTACCATCAGTGCTGAGTGTCCCTTGTGCTGATGGCTGCTGCTTTAGTTGAAATGTGAAGTCTTCTGAATCCCACTACACCAGCAGTGGTATTTTTCTGATGCTGAGGGGGTTAATAGAAACAAGAGACCTGTGATAGGCACTAATAAAAATTGCCCACTATATCCATCCTTTCCTTCCACCTCCTTTATTCATACAATCTGTACTATAGCTTCCATGAATGAAAAGTGATCTATGAATGGAGGGTGAGCAGATGAATGAAAGGTCAGCCTCCTTCATTCATAGATAACTTTTCATTCATGGAAGCTATAGTATAGCTTTTATGAGTGGAAGAGAGGTGGGCATAGTTGGCACTCTTGATAAATGCCTGCCACGGCTCCCTTGGCTCTAATAATCACAGCAGCACTGTAAGATTAACGCTGCAGGTGTAGGGGGTTTAGAGAACTTCTGATTTCAAAGTGTTTTTTTTGCATTAGGATAAAAATCCTTCAGTGTGCAGCAGCTCCCCTCAGTCCCCCTAAAACTTACCTGAGCCCCATCTCGATCCAGCAATGTTGCACGAGAGACTCGGCGGTCTGAGACTCTCCCTCCTGGTTGGCTGAGACACACAGCAGGCGCCATTGTCTCCAGCTGCAGTCAAAGTCAGTGAGCCAATGAGGAGAGAGGAGGAGCGGTGCAGAGCCTCAGCTCCTTGTCTGAATGGACACAGAGCAGTGGCTCGGCTCTGATGCCCCCATAGCAAGCTCTTTGCTTTGGGGGCACTCGGCAGCAGGAAGGGGCCAGGAGTGCCAGCGAGGGACCCAAGAAAAGGAGGATCTGGACTGCTCTGTTCAGAACCACTGCACAAAGCAGGTAAGTATAACATGTTTAAAAATAACAAAAAAAACAAGACTTTAGTATCACTTTAGCCACTTGCTGACCAGCCGCTGCATATATACTGCGGTAGGTAGGCTCTATTATGCAAAACGATGTATGTTGTTTCGTGTAATAGCCAGTGGGGGCGCGCTGATTGGCCAGAGGGAGAACCAAGCAGTGGGGCCGGCAGACGCGATGTCCGCCGGCCACCCATGATCGCTCCCCATAGAGACAGAATGGTGGTCTGCCTATGTAAACAAGGCAGACTGCCATTCTGTTACAGATGAACACAGGGATCCTGTGTTCCTGCTATTCAGGAACACAGATCTCTATGTTTCTCTAATACGTCCATCCCCCACACAGTTAGAAAGCATCCCCTAGTGACACACTTAACCCTTTGATCGCCCCAGGTGTTAACCTTTCCCCTGCGAGTGTCATTAGTACAATAAACGTGCATATTTTTAGCACTGATTACTGTAGTAATATCTCTGGTCCCCTCAAAAGTGTCAGGAGTCCGATCTGTCCGCCGCAATGTCGCAGTCACGCTAAAAATCGCTGATCGCTGCCATTACTAGTAAAAAAATGAATAACAACGCCATAAATGTATCTCCTAGTTTGTAGACGCAATAACTTTTGCGCAAACTAATCAATATACACTTATTGGGATTTTTACCCCAAAAATATGTGGCAGAATACATATTGGACTAAAATGATGAAAAAATTAGATTTTTTTAATTTTTTGCATTGGCTGTGTTTTATAGCAAAAAGTAAAAAATATTGTTTTTTTTCAGAATTGTCGCTTTTATTTTGTTTATAGCGCATAAAATAAAAAATGCAGAGGTGATCAAATACCACCAAAAGAAAGTTATATTTGTGAGAAAAAAAAAGGATATCAATTTTATTTGGGTACAGCGTTGCAGGACTGCACAAGCGTCAGTTAAAGTAACGCAGTGCCGTATCGCAAAAAATGGCCTCGTTATCAACCATTTAAGGATTGGAATGCTTTACCCCCTTAATGACCAGGCCATTTTTTGCGATACGGCACTGCATTGCTTTAACTAACAATTGTACGATGCTGTACCCAAATAAAACGTATGTCCTTTTTTCCCACAAATAGAGCTTTCCTTTGGTGGTATTTAATCACCTCTGTGGTTTTCATTTTTTGCGCTATAAACATAAAAAGAGCGACAATTCTGAAAAAAAAAACAATATTTTTCTACTTTCTGCTATACAACATTCCCAACAAAAAAAAAAAAAAAATTTTCATCAATTTAAGCCAATATGTATTCTGCCACAAATTTTTGGTAAAAAAAATCCCAATACGTGTATATTGATTGGTTTGCGCTAAAGGTATCGCGTCTACAAACTAGGGGAAAGATTTATGTCATTTTTATTCATTTTTTATTTTTTACTAGTAATTGCGGCGATCAGTGATTTTTAGTGGGAATGTGACATTGCGACGGCCAGATTGGACACCTAACTGACACTTTTGAAGGGACCAGTGACATTGTTACAGTAATCAGTGCTAAAACTATCCACTATTACTGTATTGACACTGGCAGGGAAGGGGTTAACACCACGACGAACGACGCTGTGATCTGAGTTGGTCTACCACGAGCCATACCCGGAAGAAGACGTTTAGCATCTCGGCCACTCTATTCTGGGTTCCCAGGGCACACGTTCGCAGGACACCTGTCACCGGGCTTGCCCTATATGAGCCTTTATTGTTCAGCTAATATGGGAGTCTTCACTCGTCCACTTGTCTGAATCATTTTATTAAAATACTGCACTTAGAGGCGCTTTTCTTTTTAGTTGTATTTCTATTAACAGAGCTGGCTTTACTCTTGAGAAGAGCTGTTTCCCCTAGTGCTCATTGCAGATCAGACTCTATAATTTATAGGTGTTCTCACCCTAGTCATTGACCTTAAAGCGGTTGTAAACCCGGAAATAAAAAAAAAAAAAAAACTGCAAGACAAAGGCACAATGAGCTAGTATGCATCGCATACTAGCTCATTATGTATTACTTACCTTAGAACGAAGCCCCGACACGGACCCCACACGAAGCCCCGCAGCACGGACCGCTGCGGGTGCTGCCATGATCCCTCTGCGTCTCTTCCGGGTTCGGCGGCTCCGTCGCTGTGATTGGCCGGATGCGCGCGGGAGTGATTTTCCGGCAAGCTCCCGAAAAGGAAAACGAAAGGCCCCCCTGGACCTTCAGAGCACATGCACCGCTCGCGTGAGCGGCTGCATGCACTGCAAATATCTCCTAAACCGTGCCGGTTTAGGAGATATTAATTGTACCTACAGGTAAGCCTTATTATAGGCTTACCTGTAGTTAAAAGTGTCAAAAAGCGGGATACTACCGCTTTAAATCTATGGATTTATGGACTGTGTACAACTTCCCTCTGTTGACACTATACCTTGTGCGTGAATATTAACCCTTTCTTGTATACTGTGGCTGTGCACAGAGCAGAGCTGTGGGAGGGACCCAGCATGCCCCACCCACTACAGGCTGCCTGCAAAAAAAGAGGGAGCGAAAACAAAATCCGTTACTCTGCACATGGAGGGAGAACGGCATGTGACAGGTCTATATTACAGGAAGCTCATGAATGGAGGTAAAGCTTCACACTGGATTACTGCACAGATCTGGAAATACACAAAGTACACCAAGATTCAAAGCTGGATACACGTGGCTTTTGTATTTAGACAATATTTGGTTATCCATCTAAAAATATACAGGATATTACCAAAAGTATTGGGACGCCTGCCTTTACACACACATAAACTTTAATGGCATCCCAGTCTTAGTCTGTAGGGTTCAATATTGAGTTGGCCCACTCTTTGCAGATATAACAGCTTCAACTCTTCTGGGAAGGCTTTCCACAAGGTTTAGGAGTGTGTCTATGTTTGACCATTCTTCTAGAAGCGCCTTTGTGAGGTCAGGCACTGATGTTGGACGAGAAGGCTTGGCTCACAGTGTCCACTCTAAGGCTCCATGTACACGGGACGTTGTTAAAAGTCCCTTTGAATGCTGGAATTTTTAGGACGTTTGAAACGTCCGTTCGGTCGCGTTTGTACCCGCGTTTAGCGGGCGTTTAGCGGCGTTTGCGGGCGTTTGCGTTTAGAAGTGTTCCTAGAGGTCAAAAAAATTATTCCCCTTTAAAATGGAAGAACGCGAACGCTAAACGCGGGTCATCGCGTTTGGACGCGTTCGGACGCGTTTGTGCGTTTGAAACGCCGGGAAACACACGTTCGTACGGAAATAATTGCGTTCTAAAAACAGTCCCTGAACGCAACTGCCTGCAAATGACTGTAAACGACCTGGTGTACATGGACAGATAAGATAAAATGTAGATGGGTTCAGGGGCTTCTGAAAAAAACGCCCAACTGCTCCTAAACGGCCATTTCCAGCGTCCCGTGTACATGGAGCCTTACTCACCCCAAAGGTGTTCTTTTGGGTTGAGGCTAGTCAAGTTCCTCCACCCCAAAATTGCTGAACTGAGTTTTTATGGACCTTGCTTTGTGCACTGGTCCAAATCATTTGGTGGAGGGGGGATTATGGTGTGGGGTTGTTTTTCAGGGGTTGGGTTTGGCCTCTTCGTTCCACTGAAGCAAACTCTTAAGGCATCAGCATATCAAGACATTTTGGACAATTTCATGCTTCCAACTTTGTGGGAACAGTTTGGGGATGGCCCCTTCCTGTTCCAACATGACTGCACACCAGTGCACAAACAAGGTCCATAAAGACACAGATGAGCGAGTTTGGGTTGCAGGAACTTGACTGGCCTGCACAGAGTCCTGACCTCAACCCGATAGAACACCTTTGGGATGAATTAGAGCAGAGACTGCAAGCCAGGCCTTCTCGTCAAACATCAGTGCCTAACCTCACAAATGGGCTCTTGGAAGAATGGTCAAACATCCCCATAGACACACTCCTAAACCTTGTGGAAAGCCTTACCAGAAGAGTTGAAGCTGTTATAGCTGCAAAGGCTGGGCCAATCTTAATATTGAACCCTACAGACTAAGACTGGGATGCCATTAAAGTGCATGTGTGTGTGTAAAGGCAGGCGAGACAATATAGTGTAGCTCCAGCGGTTATGGACTTGCTTTTGAACATACCTGAGTTTATCATTACTCCTAATTGCTGCCAGTTACCTAATCTGTAGTTCTTTAAGAATCCGATGCTGCCATAACTACAGGTTTGTAAAGTGGTCATCTAACTCTGTCACCCATATCAGTAATGTTACTGAAACTAGTGTGAATGCTTGCCTGAGTTAGACACAGGTAGCTCTAAAGCAGGGCTTCCCAAACTTTTTTGTGCCAAGACCCACTTATGAATACAGATTTTTTTCGGGACCCACTTGCTTGTAATTGAATATTGTAAAGCGCTACAGAATTTATTGGCGCTATATAAATGCAAATAATAATATTGCATATTTTAAAGGGAGGGGGATGTTGAGTTAAAAATATCAATTTACTACTTTTCAATTTATTATTGAATACACTTAATTAATATATAACTAAATATGTGTTGTTAAGAAACAGTAGCTTACCTGTTTATGTCTTTGCAGACGACTTGACTCAGCAGGAATACTTATGGTTAATCAAAAAAATCGTACAGGCATGTCACACGTCATGGTACAGGAGATGGTATAGGCATGGCACAGGTGATGGTACAGGCATGGCACAGATGATGGTATAGGCATGTCACAGGTCATGGTACAGGCATAGCACAGATGATGGTACAGGCATGTCACAGGTCATGGTACAGGAGATGGTATAGGCATGGCACAGGTGATGGTACAGGCATGGCACAGGTGATGGTACAGGCATGGCACAGATGATGGTACAGGCATGGCACAGGTGATGGTACAGGCATGGCACAGGTCATGGTACAGGAGATGGTATGAGCATGGCACAGGTCATGGTACAGGCATGACACAGGTGATGGTACAGGCATGGCACAGGTGATGGTACAGGCATGTCACAGGTCATGGTACAGGAGATGGTATAGGCATGGCACAGATGATGGTATAGGCATGGCACAGGTCATGGTAAGGTCATGGTAAGGTCATGGCACAGGTGATGGTACAGGCATGGCACAGATGATGGTCCAGGCATGGCACAGGTCATGGTACAGGCATGTCACAGGTCATGGTACAGGAGATGGTATGGGCACGGCACAGGTCATGGTAAGGGCATGGCACCGGCATTGCACAGATGATGGTATAGGCATGGCACAGGTCATGGTAAGGTCATGGCACAGGTGATGGTACAGGCATGGCACAGATGATGGTCCAGGCATGGCACAGGTCATGGTACAGGCATGTCACAGGTCATGGTACAGGAGATGGTATGGGCACGTCACAGGTCATGCTAAGGGCATGGCACCGGCATTGCACAGATGATGGTATAGGCATGGCACAGGTCATGGTAAGTGCATGGCACAGGTGATGGTACAGGCATGTCACAGGTCATGGCACAGGTGATGATACAGGCATGGCACAGATGATGGTATAGGCATGGCACAGGTCATGGTACAGGCATGGCACAAGTCATGGTACAGGAGATGGTATAGGCATGGCACAGGTTATGGTAAGGGCATGGCACAGATGGTGGTATAGGCATGGCACAGGTCATGGTAAGGGCATGGCACAGGTCATGGCACAGGTGATGGTACAGGCATGTCACAGGTCATGGTACAGGAGATGGTATAGGCATGGCACAGGTCATGGTAAGGGCATGGCACAGGTCATGGCACAGGTGATGGTACAGGCATGGCACAGGCATGTCACAGGTCATGGTACAGGGATGTTACAGGTCATTGTACAGGATATGGTATAGGCATGGCACAGTATGTACAGGCATGGCACAGTAGGTATAGGCATGGCACAGTATGTACAGGCATGGCACAGTAGGTATAGGCATGGCACAGTATGTACAGGCATGGCACAGTAGGTATAGGCATGGCACAGTATGGACACACAATGGCTTTGTGAAGGACCTCTGCCCTCTGAGCCTCCTTTTCCCTGCCACTCTGCTGACCACTGTTGGCTGGGGAGTCCCTGAATTGCTGCCCTGTGCCACTGGACTTGACTGGACTGGATTGTGGCCTGCTACTTACTGTGCCCGGATTGTTACCCACTGCAGCGGCTTCAATCACTGTTCACTTACCTGCTCTCCTGGGCAGTGGGCTGACTCGCTGACTCGACTCCTGTCCTGTGACTCCACACTCCAGACTGTGAGATGTCCACGGCGCGCTGCTCCTCTCTTCTCTCTTACGGCGGCGGGAACCGGCGGGAAGGTGACAGAGTCGGACGGTGAGTGACTGACGCACGCACCGGCACCGCCCCCAACGACCTCAGCCGGGATGTCCTGAATGATTGGTCCAGGCTGGAGTCTAGACCAATCACAGCCAGGACAGGACTAGTGGGGAGTGTCGGGGCGCATGCACGTGGGATGCCAAATTTTGCTGTGCCCCCCCAAAGGATCCCACCTCCTGCTCTGGGATGGCGGGTCCGTAAGCCCCGATTGCAGGATCCCGACCCGCCATCCCTGAGCATTATTGTGACAAACGGAGCTTGCACTAAAGAAAGCAGAGCCGATGCTTCCTGTATAGTCCTGGCTCCTGTCACAGGTGGATGATACCAATTGTACTCTGCCTGTGAGAGGAGCAATACAGGAAGCATCGGCTCTGCTCTCTACTGCAGCCACATGCTTCCTCCAGCGCTGCTCCTGTCACACCAGCCTGCAGTACCCGCCAGCAGTACCCACCAGCAGTACCAGCCCTGGAGGACAGCCTGCAGCAGCCACCAGCTATACCCGCCTGGGGGACAGCAGCAGCCAGCGATACCTGCAGGAATCCTGTGGAAGAAATGAAGATTGAGGTCAGTTGAGGTGCAGGTAAACTACAGTGCATTGGTGTGAAAGCAGCCTTAGGCCCCTTTTACATAATTCATCAGATTGGGTCCACCTGTCTGTTTTTCAGGGGGACACAATCGGACCCTCTATTCACCTCTATAGAGCGGCAGATGTAAACTAACTTGTGTCCGTTTACACCTGCCTATCTCCAATCCGATCCACTTAAAAAAAAACAGAAGGGAATCCATTCCCTTCTGTCTGAGCGGATTGGATCGGAGGGTGGGTTCTTTGATAGACAGAACACCTGGCCAACCAGGACGTGTGATGTCTATCAAAGAAGCCGGGCTAGGAGGCGGGACTGTGTGTGTCGGCGAGCGCCCGGCAATTCCAATTAAAGCTGTTACAGTGGGATGATCCGCCGCTCTGACATTATCCGGCCAGCAGTGGCATAGCAATGGAGGGGGTCAAGCCGGTACTCGCGCCAATCATCTCATGTCAAGGCAGTTGCTCCCTCGGTCTGTGCTGCGCTGCTCGCAGGGTCTGGAAGCAGGTAAATGTCCAAGGATTTAGCAGCCTCCGTGTGTGACTGGATAGGAGGAGCGGTGGGGCGGCTGCATATAGAGGAATTTATATTTCCGTATTACTCCTGCAGCTGTTGGATGCTTGATTCTCCTCTCTGCAGGAGGAATATGGAAAGATCAATTCCTCTATATGCAGCCGCCCCACCGCTCTTCCTATCCAACTTCTTTTTTCCTTTTGCTGGCCCCCCAGTGCTGTACAGCCCCCCCCCTCTCTCCAGCCCCTTAGTGCTCTTCAGCCCTCTCAGTGCTCTTCAGCCCCCCCTTCAGCCCACCTAATGCTCTTCAGCCCCCTCTCTCTAGCACCCCAGTGCTCTTAAGCCCCCCCTTCAGCCCCCCAGTGCTCTTAAGCCCCCCTTCAGCCCCCCCCAGTGCTCTTCAGCCCCCCTCCAGCCCCCCAGTGCTCTTAAGCCCCCCCTCCAGCCCCCAGTGCTCTTAAGCCCCCCTTCAGCCCCCCAGTGCTTTTCAGCCCCCCCTCCAGCCCCCCAGTGCTCTTAAGCCCCTCCCTCCAGCCCCCCAGTGCTCTTAAGCCCCCCTTCAGCCCCCCAGTGCTCTTCAGCCCCCCCTCCAGCCCCCCAGTGCTCTTCAGCCCCCCCAGTGCTATTAGCCCCCCTCAAGCCCCCCAGTGCTCTTCAGCCCCCCCCCCCGTGCTCTTCAACCCCCCGCCCTCCAGACCCTTGATGGGCACTGATGAGGCTGCACTGATGGGCACTGAAAACGTTGTTATTAATATTTATTTTTGTATCTTCTGCATTAATGCAAAAACATTTAACTGTGTAATTTTATGAGATAATTTATGAGGGCGTGTTTAGTGGCGGAATTAGGGGCGGGGCAGGGTAGGAGTTGGGTGGGGCAACTGGTGGCGAGTAACCCTTAAGGCCTGGCTAGTATCTCAGGACTTTAAATTTTGAGCCCTGAGGTACAGCACGGTGAAGTCTAGGGCACACTTTTACACAGGGTCTCAAAAGATGTTAGATGGCTATCGCATTTTGAGAGACCCTATCCTGGAACGTTTAAAGTTGTTTTACAGTTACAAAAAGTGTAAAGAAAAAGTTAAAAATAAAAATAAAAAAATAAAAAAGCCCAAAATAGTTGTCATTTTATTGAGTTAATTTTCTGTTCTTACTGTTTTACTGTACTTTATAATATACTGCTATACTGTAATGTTTTATTGTTACTGTTTTTCATTGTTAACCATAGTTTGCTTTGCAGATACCACCATTCTACTGTTTTACTGTACTGTATGCTATTATAATGTAATGTTTTATTGTTGCTGTGTTTTTCATTGTTTACCATAGTTTTCTTTGCAGATACCACCATTCTACTGTTTTACTGAACTGTATACTATTATATTGTAATGTTTTATTGTTACTGTATTTTATTGTTAACCATCCATTGTTTGCTTTGCACGTACGCCTATCAGCTGCAGCACTGATTTGTGTATTCTGACAGCAACAGCGTTTGCTCTCAGCATATATGTAAATCAATGATTGCATCGCTGTAGGAGGTGATTTCACCATCGCAGTTAAAAAAAAGAGCATATATGGCGAAGCATAGGGAATGGTGGGCGGATCTCCCCTATGCTTCACCATATATCTCATATATATATTTTTTTTTTTGAAAATTCTGTTTATTATGATTTTAGAAAAAACAGTATACAAAACAGAGCCATGTGGGCATACCCAGGCTCAACAACATAAAGACAGTAAAACAACAACCAAGGGACAAAAACTAAAAATAAAAGTAAGCTAAAAACAGCCCACTAACCCCCCAACAGTGGCTGCAGCTCAAAGGAGGCCTTGAACAGCACAGGACACATCACCAATACATCAATTTACAGGCAATCCAGCGACCACAATCCAGTGCGGGTAGGGAAACCTAAAGGAGTATACTTGCATACAGAGACATAGGCAACTTACAAAGCAGTCGAAGGCCCAGCAACCTCCGGAGCAGGAGGATCATCAGCAGTACCAGAATCCTCCAACATCAGATCCCACACCTTGTGGAATTTGTTAGGGCATCCCCTGTACTTGTAGACTGCCTTATATAATGGTACCATCGAATTTACCAGGGCCTTCCACTGTGATAGCGTCGGGGTCCCCGGTGCCCTCCAGTTCATCACCACTAGCTTCCTAGCATAAAAGAGTAAGAGCCCCAAAAGGGTGCGGGTGGCAACAGTATGGGCCAACGCATTCACAAGCCCCAGGATACAGGTCTCAATCCCAGCTGGTACAGCAATGGTGGTTAAGCCAGCAATAAATCCCAGGACCCCAGACCAAAAGCTTTGCAGGGACGGACAGTGCCAGATCATATGAGCATAGGACGGGGTGCCAGATCCACAACGCCAGCAGGCATCCGGAATATCAGAAGATACCCTGTGCAGCCTGGAGGGCGTAAGGTGAAACTTATGTAAGATCTTAAATTGTACTAACCGGAACTCCTGCAGCCCCTCCAGACCCACATGCACACCAGGCATCAGGGATCTATAAATGGAGGAGAGCGGTTTCTTAAGGTCCTCATCTCGAAGGAGTAGCTCAAAATCCGCCGGAGTCAAATCAGGGGGAGAACCCCCAAACTGAGTCCGGAAGGAGTGGCGGAGCTGCAGGAACCGGAAGAAGTAGGAGTTGGGCAGATCAAACTTTTCCTTCAGCTGGTCAAAACTTAGAATGTCACCCCCTGACATATATGGGATAGATGCCGAATGCCCCTAGTGGTCCAGAGAGACGGGTCAGGAATGGAGTAAAATTCAGGCAATTCCGGGTTATGCCATAGGGGTAAGTGCGGAGACAGCCGATGAGGGTTCGATTTAGCATAGGGAGAGACCAGCTTCCAAGCCCTAATAACCGCCTTCATGGAGGTCGTAAGGGGATGAGGAGCCCCGGAGCCACGGTACAGGGCATTACGCAATGCATCGTAGGACCCGAACAGGGCCGCCTCGGGTACTACTGCGGAGTTAGTGTCATCAGATATAAGCCAATTATGGGCATGCGTCAGCAGGCCAGCAATAAAATACATGAAAAAATCCGGGCAAGCCAGACCCCCATGAGTCCAGGGCCGCTGCAGCACAGATAGGCGCAGTCTCGGGGGGCGGGCCCCCCCACAGGAAAGTGGTCATCTGGGAGTGAAATTGTTTAAAGATCCGTTTCGGGATCCACACCGGGGACTGGCGTAAAATATACAATAGAGGGGGCAGCTAATTCATCTTAATAAGATTGATGCGGCCTATTAATGTCAATGGGAGGTTCGTCCATGCCCTGAGCCTGTCTTTGAAGGACTGGAGGAGAGGGGAAAGATTGAGTTCACAGAAGTCCTGTATCCTTGGGGAAATCGTAACTCCCAAATATCTGATACTGTCCGCCCAGCACAAGGGGAGAGAGGTATCTGCCCGCGTCCGAGCATCCGCGTCCACCGGGAGCAAGATAGATTTCTCCCAGTTGACCCGGAGGCCCGAGAGCTCCGTAAAGCGGGAAAGCAGGGCCAGAACAGACCGGAGGGAGGGGCCCGGGTCCTGGAGGAACAGAATAATATCATCCGCGTATAACGCCAACTTTTCCTCCAGAGACCCCACCCGAATCCCCCCGATCTCACCGGACCCGCGAATAGCCCTCGCCAGGGGCTCCACCGCCAGCGAGAACAACGCCGGAGACAGTGGGCACCCCTGTCGGGTACCACTCCGAATATCAAAGGCAGGCGACACCCTACCCCCCAACTTGATCTGGGCCCGGGGTCGACTATACAGAATATTGATCCATTTACGGAATGTAGGACCAAAACCAAATGACCGGAGCACTTCACTAAGGTAGGGCCATGCAACGGAGTCAAAGGCCTTCTCAAGGTCCAATGACACCAAGACTCTCTGACTCTGATCTTCCCCCGGGACCCGTAAATGCGTGTACACCCTGCGGATGTTAATGTCGGTGGATTTCCCCGGCATGAATCCAGTCTGGTCAATATCCACCAAGGACGGAAGTACCTTCATCAACCTGGTGGCGAGGATTTTCGTAAGGATTTTTAAATCATAATTGAGAAGGGAAATCGGCCGATAAGCCGAGCAGAGTGTGGGGTCCTTACCAGGTTTCAATATCAAGACTATATGGGCTTATAGTAAGGAGTCTGATAGCTCCCCAGCTTCCAGGCAAGCCCGAAAGAGACTGCATAACCTGGGAGCCAGCTCAGCCATGTACATCTTGTACCAATCCCCCAGCAGGCCATCCGGGCCCGGGGTCTTCTCAGGAGGGAGAGAGCGGATGGCCGCCTCCACCTCCTCCAGGGAGAGTTCCGCTTCCAGGGAAGCAGCCTCCTCCTCAGCCAATCGTGGCAAGGAAAAGTCTCCAAGGTACTCCAGGTCCACCACGTCCCACAGAGAGGAGGGCACCGAGTACAACCGGCTATAATATGACCGAAATTCTTCTAGAATAGCAGCCGGATCGGCAGTGGTACCACCCGCCTCTACTTGAATAAGGGGAATAACCGTCTGCGCTTTAGAATCTGCCACCAGGTTAGCCAGGAGCCTCCCGTTCTTGTCCCCACTTTCAAAGATTTTAACCTTAAGCGAACCAACCTCAGCCAAGGTGGCAGAGGACACGTGTAGGTGCAGTGCCCTCTCGGCTTGGGCCAGGGAGGAGTGCGCCCCAGGAGACAGGTCCGAGGCAAACTCCAACGATGCATACTAGCTCATTATGCCTTTGTCTTTACAGGGTTTTTTTTTTTTCACTTTTTTTTCAGAGGCTTTACTTACTCTTTAAACTCCCTGTGATAAAAATAAAATAAAAAAATAAAAAAATGAAAGGGAAGGTGTCAAAAAAAAAAAAAGGAAAAAAATAATGATAATAAAAAAAAAAATCAAGCACCTATGTCCCCCCCGTGTTTGCGCGCAAAGGCGAAAGCAAGCATCGGTCTGGTGTCAAATGTAAACAGCAATTGCACCATGCATGTGAGGTATCACCACGAACGTCAGATTGAGTGCAGTAACTCTTGCAGTAGATCTCTTCTGTCAATCTAAATTGGTAACCTGTAAATGCTTTTAAAAATGTACGTAGTCTGTCGCCACTGCACGGGCGTGCACAATTTTACAGTATGTCATGTTTGGTATCTATGTACTCGGCATAAGTTCATCTTTTACATTTTATCACACAATTGGGCAATATATAGTGTAATTGTGCATTAAATTTAAAAAAAGTTTTTTTTTCCCCCAAAAATTGCGTTTGGAAAATCTCTGCACAAATACTGTGTGTGACAAAAAAATTGCAACACCCACCATTTTGTTCTTTAGGGCCTCTGCTTTAAAAAATATATATATAATGTTTGGGGGTTCAAAGTAATTTTCTAGTAAAAAAAAAAAAAAAGAATTTGTTTTATGTAAACAAAGTGTCAGAAAAGGCTTGATCTTCAAGTGGTTAGAAGAGTGGGCGATGTGTGGCATAAGCCAGGACAGTTCAAACACCCCCCAAATGACTCCTTTTTGGAAAGTAGACGCATGGAATATTTTATATTTTGCCACAAGTTTTGGGGAAAATTACAATTTTTTTTTTTACACAAAGTTGTCACTAAATTATATATTGCTCACACATGCCATGGGTATATGTGGAATTACACTCCAAAATACATTCTTCTGCTTCTCCTGAGTACGCAGATACCACATGTGTGAGACTTTTTGGCAGTCTAGCCACGTAAAGGACCCCGAAAACCAATCACCGTCTTCAGGCTTTCTAAGGGTGTAAATTGTTAATTTCACATCTCACTACCTATCACAGTTTCGGAAGCCATGAAATGGCAAGATAGCATAAAAAACCCTCCAAATTACCCCTTTTCGGAAAATAGTTTGCAAGATCTGTAAAATACTTAACATGCCTCTCTGCAAATAGCTTAGGGTGTCTACTTTCCGAAAAGGGGTGATTTGGAGGGGGGGGGTTATGCTATCTTGGCATTTCATGGCTTCCGAAACTGTGATAGGTAGTGAAGAGTGAAATCAACAAGTTACACCCTTAGAAAACCTGAAGGCGGTGATTGGTTTTCAGTGTCCTGTACGCAGCTAGATTTTTCCAGTCTGTACATCTTATATAGGTGTCACACTGCTGCACTCATTAATTTACTATCGATATTCCGTTCTTGCTCACCTTACATCACAGGGTCACTTTATTTGCTTTCATCCTACCACAATACCAAGCACTTTATATCACATTGTAGATATTGATTCTAGGTTTTTAGTACATTTTATATGGTGAATATTTATTAATTATACAGTAATTTACAACGTGGATGTTTACTGTATGATTTATGTGTATTTTTATGTGATATTTATTCTTGCATAGTTTTATATCTGTGGTACCCACTACATTACATCCTTTTTACTTACCCTTATTGGGCAGTGCCAATTCACTACCCCTGTTTATTTATTACCCAGAGGGGAATGTTTTTTTTCTCAACAAAAGTGGAGTTACCCTTTAAAGTGTTACTAAACCCAGGACCCTGCATTCACTATATCTAAGTTTCCCACTTTACACAGTACACATGAAAATGCAATAGTTTTAATATAAACTGCTAAATACTTTTTCTCATCAGCAGTGAGAGCAGTCTTGTGACTTCTATCCATGTCTGGTAAAAGCTTGTAGGAGGAGTTTTCATTCTCCCGATTGTCTTATGAGGCTGCATGACCCCTGACCCTCTGGACAGTGCTGATTGGCCCTGTGCTGATCACATGCACCCTCCCAAGAAAAAAAATCTAACAATACACACCAAACTGAGCATGTGCAGCTTGCCCCCAAAGCTCTATTCTATCAGGAGATAGATTGGGGACTGTGGAAGTAGGGCAGGATCAGAGAAGCAAGGATCAAACAGCCTTTTTACACAATGCACAGGGTTAACCCCTTAGATTCCACAGTGAGTATAACAAGCATGCTTTACTGCATATTTCTGTCTGTATCTCTATAGTGGCACTTTATTTCCCTGTGTCTACCCAGGAAAAAGCAGGTAAGAATATTTAAAAAGTAATGAGAATACATATTTGCATTTCTGTCAAGTAAAGCTTTAATGAGTCAGCTGGTGTTGTAGCAGATGTCACACATCCTCACAATTCCTCTATTCCAAATCCTAGATGTTCCAATCCTGACACGTATTACACAGAAAATATACTTAACCAAATAAAATATTAAACGTTTTTTAAAAAGATACATTTAACCTTTCACCACGTGGTGTTGCCCAGATTGTTGGAGGTATTTAATGCCTTTGCTGAGCTGGGCTCCCTACCTGTTTTGATGTCAAGGGCCAGCATAATATTGTTGCTTGAAGCTGGGAAAGACCCCTTAGACCCTAGCTCCTATAGACCCATATCCTTGTTGCAATGTGATGTAAAAATCCTAGCGAAGGTACTGGCCCTGCATGTAAACAAATGTATTAAATCCATTATTCACTCAGATCAGGTAGGGTTTATGCCTCAAAAGTCTACGGCCACTAACCTTAGGCGACTGTTCCTAAATGTGCAGACCACTGCGGACAACATGGGCCAGAGGGCATTGTTGTCTCTTGATGCCAATAAGGCTTTTGACAGTGTCAGCTGGCCCTACCTCTGGCAGGTACTGTCTAGATTCGGGTTTGGGAGGCGCTTTGTCGATTGGGTGCGTCTACTCTATAGCTCCCCGCAGGCCGCGAACAGGGTGTCGGACAGGGTGTCACCAGCTTTTGCATTGCACAGAGGCACTAAACAGGGATGTCCCCTCTGTTTGCGATAGCCATGAAACCTCTTGCCGCTATGGTACGCAATAGCCCCCTGGATACCGGGTTCTGGTATCGCGATCTTCATGAATGAAACTCATGTTATTTTTCCCAATGACATGTTATTGTTCTTGGGGGACACTTCTTCCTCCCTGACCATATATATATGATCTCGTAATTCTGGGAAATTCTCTGGCCTCACCATCAATTGGTCAAAATCCATGCTAATGCTTTTGGATGCCGACGCTGCGCAGGCAGGAGTGGTTCCGGGTCCCAATTCCCTTGGTAACTTCTTTCCACTATCTTGGTATCCAGATTTCCCCCACCATTTTAGACTACTGTCGACTCAATATGCAACCTCTCCTTTCCAGGTTTAGAGACAAAATTAATATATGGAACAGGCTTAAAATGTCCCTGGCAGGCAAGGCGAACTTGATCAAGATGATCGTAATGTCCCAACTATTATATGTCCTCCATAATTCCCTGGTTGTAGTGCCCCTTAAGGTGTTTTGTCTGATAAATTCCCTTTTTAGGATGCTGCTTTGGGGGGTGAGACCACCAGGGATTAAGCTAGAACAACTACAAAACCCCAAGGACGGAGGGGGCCTTGCGCTTCCTAATCCATGGATTTATTACATGGCTGCCCAACTACAGCACCTTGTAGGTTCTATGTCCCCCGGTCCTGAGGGTTCCTCTGCCCATCTCCTCCTCGTAGGTACTACAGCGAGATCTATCCCGGACTGTGTGGAAGCTCAGGCGTTCCAAAAACCTAATAAGCAACAACCCACTTATGCTCTTATTCAAAAGATCTGGAACAAAGGGAAACAATTACAACATGTCACGGGATACACTGTATATAGCCTCCTTTGGGACAATAATGCCTATATTGAGTTAGCCAAGCTGTAACAGGGGCCCAGGTGGTGTGCTTGGGGGGGGGGGGATAGATTTTATCTCCCAGGTGTTTCATAATGGAAAGGCTGATGTCTTTCTCTGATCTTCAGGGTAGATATGCTTTGCCAGATAGCATGCTATACTACTACTTTAAGTTGGCCCACGCGGACAAGGCGCAAGGACCGGCTATGGATTGGTCCGTATCGCCTACCCCCATCTTTCATCTCATTCAATCAGTAAAGGAGATGAAGGTTTTTTTTCCCAATGCTACTCTATGTTGTTGCGCAAACATTCGAAGGGTTATCCGAACAGGGCACTGCCCCAATGGGAGGGGGGTGTGGGGGCACTGATAGGGGACCAGTGGGAAGAGGCTCTTCAATCATTAAACACTTGCTCCCTTAACGTCTCACAAAAGGTGTCCCAAATGTATATTTTACTTAGAGTACATTATACCCCTGTGAAGTTACATAAGATGGGTAGACTCCCTGAACCATTGTGCAATAGATGTAGGCGAGCCCTGGGTAATCTGATCCACCTCCTCTGGCAGTGCCCCAAGCAGCTGCACCGCTACTGGGCTGAGGTTGTCTCCACGCTGAACAGTGTTTCCTCAGTGACTGCCCCCCTAAATCCTATCCACTGTCTGTTGGGCATACTTGAGGAGGTTGTACCCGATGGGAGGACTAGGTTAGCCCTCTCCAGGGTGCTATTCCAGGCCAGAAAGGTAATACTTCTGGGTTGGAAATTGGCATCTGCCCCCTCGGTGAAGATGTGGGTGGCTCACATGGGACAGATGCTCCTATTGGAGCGATATATATATCAGCACAGGGGCCGACTTACCAAGTTTGACAGGCTATGGTCTCCATGCTTGGATGTCCCTGTGCTATCCCAGAAGGAGCTGGTCATGACAAGGGTATTGCAGTGCCCAGTAGGTTGAATGCTTGAGCAATCAAATGTTCCAACTGTACCCTATGAGAGAGTCTATGTGTGCTATATGCTCTGCGCAAGATTGGATGTTGGCTTGGAAGATACTGGCTTTCGGCTGTGATGCATAATGTGAGTTTGATCATATCAGCAGCACGGTTATGGGATGTATTATGTACTTGGTGATTTCTTTCTTTCTGTATTGTCCTATTACTAAGCAATTCTGTTGTTTTTTTTTTCTCTATTTGTACTATCTTTTGTCTATCAAACTTTTCTTGAATAAAAAAAAAAAAACACCTTTCACCACAGGCCCTTTCAGGGGTTCTTAAAGCGGAAGTAAACCCATCGATTTAACTGTTTCAAAAAACAGTTACATTCCCGTCATGCCGGCAATGCTAACTGTCACATTGGTTGTGCTCTCAACCAAACTGTCAAACCATCCAATGGCCGGCGTCATAACTGATCACATGTGCAGCATCATGGCAGCTGAAGTTTAAACAGAGGCCAACATGGCAGCTTCTTTGGTTGAAAACAATAGGAGGGTTTAATTCCACTTTAACCCCAAGGCGTTTGAGCTTTCCAACCATTTACTATAAATGGCTGTCAAAATGACCACCGATGAAGTGCCTGTCCTTTTACTGACTGCCGAACCGTGTTAGTACACCCGTCAAAAGACTCTGAAAAGTAATCCACTGTGTATTGCTTTTTTAAGGGGCAGTAATCTACAGCGCTTTTGTTAACAAGGATTTAACCACGCTGATACAACATACTGTATATGCATAAGACCAGCCAAAATATATGGATCAGAAAATTGATTAGTTAATAGTGACCCTGTCACTACAGAGTCACTTACAAAAATCCAGTCCTGCATTATTCTTACCTTTCTGGTGGCCCTTGTCTTGAAACACCACTTCTTCCAAACCTTTCACACTCTATCCAAAAGCTCTTCCAGGAGTTTCACTTTATATTTAAATACATCAATGTGTGTCAGAACTGTGAATCTATTTTACATTATATTTGGCATCTTGCCTCACTGCATACAGTTTTCTTAAACAAATAATTTTTTGTATATTTGTTGCAAAGTTGACAAGGGCTGTGGCCATTTTATGCTCTAACAAACAATGTATACCAGTACTGCTTTTTTGTCTGTTGTTTTTGATGGACTCGTGCACACAAGATCAATAAACGTGCTACATTCAAATGCATATAATCCAAACAATAAAAATTGCCTTCAAATTCAGTAATTTAAACGCATATAGAAGCATGTACACACATACATTTAATGGAATGGAGGTAGAATTTAACATGTCTAAACACTGTATGTGAAGATTGAATTCTGTTCTGGAGAGTTTGTTGACCTATTGTGGTGTAAAGTCCATCAAAACACAGCTCATTTCCAGCTCTCTCTGGCAAGAAGTGGCACCTTTGGGGGCGATTTCAATAGACATTTGTGCATGAACCCACACAGATGTCTTTCAAATCGCCCCAGAACTCACAATAAAATGCGGGTTTGAAATTGTGCGAGTTCAGCTGAACTCCCATGATTTCAAACCCGCCTCCAATGTGAATGAGAGCTTAAAGCCATAACTTCCAACTGCCCCTAATTTGGAATCAAATCCCTCTGTGAGGCTCGGTTCACACTAGGTGACTACTTTTCCGATATAGTGTCTTTTAAAAAAAAAAAAAGAAAAATGTATGATATTAAAGGCCTATACATCAGCCCAAAAGAGGAACAGCTGAGAAGGAAAGAGTAAGGCTGGGTTCACACTAGTGCGAATTGGATGCGGATTTCTCTGCATCCAATTTGCATGACAGGAGATTGTGACCGGCCCTCAATGGAGCCGGTACACACATCTACATGACTGCTGCGGAGCGGATTGCACAAGGGCCCTGTGTGTCTTTGGCTCTGTTTCAGGTCCGAATTTAGGCAAAAGTTTGGGCTTGATTTATCCCTCGAACAGAGAACAGGGACCTACCGGACCCCTACTGTCAGCCACATCCCAGTTAAGTGTGAATCCAGCCCAAGATTTGGTTCACATACCTGTGACTTAGGATCCAACTTTGAGACCCAAAGTCGCAGGACATGTGAAAGTCATATCAAAGTTGAACTCCAAAGTTGCACAGAAAATCACGCAACTTTGGAGTCTAACTTTGATTCGACTTTGATAAGGCTTTTACACTTTCTGGCATTGAAGCTGTGTCAATGTCAGATGAAAGTAGTCAAACCTTTTCTGACGTTGTAGCGACTTCAGAAGTGTAAACTGGAACAGTTTTCATATACATGGCTTTTCACATGTCCTGCGACTTTGCATCTCAAAGTCTGATCCTAAGTGGCAGGAGTGTGAAACAAGCCTTACTCTTTCTTTCTCAGCTGTTCCTCTTTTGGGCTGATGTATAGGCCTTTAAATTAATACATTTGTTTTTTTTGTTTTTTCGAAAAAGTAGTTTTGAAGAAAAACACTTGGACCTAGATAGCAAGCAATTGAGTTGCAAGTTTGAAAATGGCTTGCTAACTATTGCTAGACTTGTGAGGCTTCACAAGATTGTTCCACAATTGCAGCTAGTCTGCATTGCATGCCTCCAGATCAACTTTGCAAACATTCTTCAAGTCTGCTTCAAGTTCTGGTTCAGTTATGTTGTGCAATAGTCATCCCACCACAGGGGTCACTGTTGCTGAATTTGGAAAAGTGCCAACTAGAACTTGTGCTTCAAGTGTTCTGCAAGTGTACAACTTGCCAGTGAAAATGTGCAGCAAGTTAACAAGACTTACAATTCAGCACTGCCACAAATTTGTGGCAAGTTATTCTTACTATCTGGGTAGTTCCCACAGATCCTAACTGTCCCCGGTTTTGAACAAAGTCCCTCTGTCCCTCTTTCTTCCTCATTTGTCTCTCACTTTGGTCTGTTCTATAAAGTTGTATATAAAATGCACTATTTCTCTTTCAAAAAGTGTTTCCAAGTGCTAAACCTTTCATCGAAATTCTAAATTGTTGCATTTATGAATTTCAAAAGCCAAAATAAAGGAAATTTAGTGGTAAAAAAAAAAAAGCACCTGTAGAGTTAACTTTTTTTTTTTTTGTTGTTTAATTCTCCTTTAAAGCGGCGTGGCAGGGGTGTGTCCTACGCCTACATACTTTTGAAAATAGGTGTTCCTCATTCCCATCTCAAACATTGGGAAGTTTGAGTTCCTGTAGTGAGTGAGGTGGGGTTGAGCAGGAGTACAGTGGGAGACTGACACTCCCAGAAGTGTCGGTTTCCCAACAATATTTACTGTCAGCTTTTCTTCACTCCTCCACTACTCTGTTCCAGCACTTCTGGGTATGGAGGAGCATGTGATTACCTCTGCGTGACACCACTGGTGCTGCTATCACATGTGGTTGGGTATACTATCATTCCTGTGTAAACTACAAATTAAAAAATAATCTGAATTTACACAAGTCTTTTCTTCCTTAGTCAGAGCAACTTTTTTTTTCCTTTTCTTTTCTTTCACTTATTAAAAACATCAGACAGAACCACCTAAACTTAGTATCATAGACTATAAAATGTAAACTTTGCGATTTTACTTGCTATTTTATCATTCTGTCAAAAAAAAGAAAAAAAGAAAACCTAGTGATACACTTACACTCAGCAGCCACTTTATTGGGTACACCTTACTAGTACCGGGTTGGACACCCTTTTGCCTTCAGAACTGCCTTAATTCTTCGTGGCATAGATTCAAAAAGGTGTTGGAAACATTCCTCAAAGCTTATGGTCCATATTGACATGATAGCATCACTCAGTTGCTGCAGATTTGTCTGCTGCACATCCATGATGTGAATCTCTCGTTCTGCAACATCCAAAAGGTGTTCTATTGGATTGAGATATGGGGACTGGGGAGACCGTTGGAGAACAGTGAACTTATTGTCATGTTCAATAAACCAGTTTGGGATGATCTGAGCTTTGTGACATGGTGCATTATCCTGCTGGAAGTAGCCTTTGGAAGATGGGGACACTGTAGTCATAAAGGGATGGACATGGTCTGCAACAATACCATGTAGTAGGCCATGGTATTTAAATGATGCGCAAATGATATTAAGGGGCCTAAAGTGTGGCAAGAAAATATCCCCCACACCATTACACCACCACCAGCTTAAACCGTTGATACAAGGCAGCATGGTTTTACCTCATTTAAACCAAATTCTGACCCTACTATCTGAATGTTCCAGCTGAAATCAAGACTCATCAGACCAGGCAACATTTTTCCAATCTTCTGTTGTCCAATTTTGGTGAGCCTGTGCAAATTGTAGCCTCGGTTTCCTGTTCTTAGCTGACAGGAGTGGCACCCAGTGTGGTCTTTTGGTGCTGTAGCCCATCTGCTTCAAGGGTTGATGTATTGTGCGTTCCGAGATAGTATTCTGTATTCCTTGGTTGTACAAGTGGTTATTTGAGCTACTGTTGCCTTTTTATCATCTTGAACCAGTTTGCCCATTCTCCTCTGACAATGCAGGGGCGGATCCAGAGTCTAGTATCGGAGGGGCACCGCCAGAAAATAAGGTGTTGCGTACAGAACTGAATTTAATGTATCGTACAGTGTGCGGAGGTCAATAGTATGTAGAGCAGCATACAGAGGTCAGTAGTATGTAGAGCAGTGTAAAGAGGTCAGTAGTATGTAAGGCAGTGTGCAGAGGTGAGTAGTATGTAGGGCAGTATACAGAGGTCAGTATTAGGTAAGGCAGTGTACAAAGGTCAGTAGGATGTACGGCAGTGTACAAAGGTCAGTAGTATGTAGGGCAGTGTATAGAGGTCAGTAGCATGTAGGGCAGTGTACAGAGGTCAGTAGGATGTAGGGCGTTGTACAGGGAACAGTAGAGCAGAGAACAGGGGGTCAAGCAGGGCAGAGGACAGGACAGAGGGGGTACGTAGGGTGGAGGGCTTGGGGAAACAGGGCAATGTACAGGGGTCAGTGGGATAAAGAGCAGAGTACAGAGGTCATTAGAATGTAGGACAGTGTACAGGGATCAGTAGAGCAAAGAAATGGGTGTCACCAGGAGGGGTCAGAACGGTGCACACTGGGGGGGGTTGGAAGGGCACACACCAGGGAGGTCAGGGGGGCACAGTACGAGGTAAGGAGGGCGCACACCAGGGGGGGGTGTTGGAAGGGCACACGCCAGGGGGGGGTCTGCAGGTGACACATCAGGGGGTCAGAACGGCATACACTGGGGGTCAGAAGGGCACGAACCAGTGGGCAGTCAAGATGCTTTAACCACTTGCCGCCCACCCACCGTCAAATGACGGCGGGACGGTGCGGCCAATGTTCTGGGCGGACGTCATATGACGTCCGCCCATTCAGGCAGGGCAGGCGCACGATCGTATGCACGCCGCCCTGCACTGTCGGTGGCGGTGTGTCCCCGGGACACAGCGCGTCACCGGCAGGGGGGAAACAGTCAATGGGCATGGCTGTTTCCCACGTGATCGGCTGTGTTCCAATCACACAGCCGATCACAATAGCAAAGCCTGGAAGTAGACCGCGCATGCGCGATCGGGAGCACGCAGCGCGGTCATGTCGGTGGCAATTGAAGTCAATGCAAGTCGCCTCCAGGTCGCTCCAAAGTAGTACAGGACCCTTTTTCTAAGTCGGACCTTTTTCTATTAGAACGGGTCCTGTACTATTCAATGGCGAGCGAGCGACCGCGACTTGTCAGGCGACCAAGTCGCCTGACAAGTCGCGCTAGTGTGAATGGACCCTTAAAGTGGATAAATGGACAACTTTGTGTAAAGTGCTACTTGGATGTTAGGCCTCTGTATGTGGCTAGGCTGTGTAAAAGTGTTACACATGTGGTATCGCCATACTCAGGAGGAATAGCAGAATGTATTTTGGGGTGCAATTTTTGATATGTACATGCTATGTGTTAGAAATATTGCATAAATGGACAGCTCTGTGTAAAAAAAATGCGTTTTCATTTTCTTTTCACATTTTTTCAAAAACGTGTGGAAAAAAAAAATGACGTATTCAAAAGACTCATTATGCTTTAAAAATTATACGTTGGGCTGTTTGCTTTCCAAAATGGGGTCATTTTATGGGGGTTTCCATTGTCCTGATGCTCCAGGGCCTTCAAAAGTGTGATAGGTTGTCAGGAAATTATATGTGTAATTTGTGCTCCTAGAATGCCGGACGGTGCTACTTGGATGTTAGGCCTCTGTATGTGGCTAGGCTGTGAAAAAGTCTCACACATGTGGTATCGTAATACTCATGGGGGAGTAGTAGAATGTGTTTTGGGGTGTAGTTGCAAGTATACATATGCTGTGTGAGAGAAATAACCTGTTAATGCGTCAATTTGTAAAAAAAGAAAAATCTTCATTTTGCAAAGAATTGTGGGAAAAAATTACAACTTCAAAAAACTCACCATGCTCCTTATTAAATACCTTGGAATGTCTACTTTCCAAAAAGGGGTCATTTGGGGGGTATTTGTACTTTCCTGACTTTTTAGAAATGAGATAGGCCTTCAGTACATCAGGTGTGATCAAGTGTGATAAATTTTTAATGATTAGCACCATAACTTGTGGACTCTATAACTTTCACAAAGACCAAATAATATATACTTATTTGGGTTATTTTTACCAACGATAAGTAGCAGTATAAATTTTGGCCAAAATTTGTGAAGAAAAATGACTACTTTTCAAAATTTTATGACAGAAACAAAGAAAAATGCGTTTTTTCACAATATTTTCAGTCTTTTTTTATTTATAGCACAAAAAATAAAAAAACCTAGTAGCGATTAAATACCATCAAAAGAAAGCTCTATTTGTGTGAAAAAAAGGACACCAATTTTTTATGTGTACAGTGTTGCATGACTGAGTAATTGTCATTCAAAGTGTGAGAGCGCTGAAAGCTGAAAATCGGTCTGGGTAGGAAGGGGGTGAAAGTGCACTGTAGGCAAGTGGTTAATGAGCCCAATTTCTTACTGTGCTACATGAAAAGAAGATGCAATCCCATTTACCAGCTAACAGCACCTCTATACTAAACTGCAGTAACTCAGCAGACTTGGCATAGGGGTGCTTGTAAACTAATCCACAATGTACTGCTAGCTGAGCTTTCCTCCAGGAACATTCACTCAGCTCCCTCTGCTTAGCTGCTCACACCTCTTCCAGGCAGGCATGATCTCGAGATTCAGGCACACCCTGTCCCACCCACTCAAGCAGCAGAAGCCAAGAGGCTCCCGCCCACTCAAGCAGCAGTCTGCAAGAAAATTGCTGAGGGAGGTACAGGGGGCGCATACTTGCCAACTGTCCCTTTTTTCCTGAGACAGTCCCTGCAAATAGGAGCCTGTCCCAGGTAATTTATATTGTCCCTGGAAGCGCCTGTTAATCGGGCTGCCCATAAATGTTACGCAGAAGTAGTGCAGCTGAATGGGAGAATTATTCCAACTCTGCTACAGTGGCCTTAAGTTTGAAATTCCCTTTTTAATTTCCTGTAATTCTCTCTATATTGAGTAGACTCTATAATCTGATAAGTAGGCGAGATTAATTATGCGGAGCTTCAGGGAAGTGGGTGTGGTATTTGATAGCTGTGCTGCAAAGTGTCCCTGGAAATTTTGTTAAAATGTTGGCAACTATGGGGGCGGAGAGTCAAGTGGCGGTGTGTAATGGCTGTGAGTTTTCCTGAGTGTGGCTCTGACCGCGCTCGGCACCGGAGTCCGTAATATTTTCTCAGGGGAGCAATTGCCCCATTCCCCCCTCCCCCCGGATCCGCCCCTGCATCAACAAAGCATTTTAATCCACACAACTGCCACTCACTGGATATTTTCTCTTGTTCGGACCATTCTCTGTAAACCCTAGAGATGGTTGTGCGTGAAAATCCCAGTAGATCATCAGTCTTTGAAATACGCAGACCAGCTCGTCTGGCACCAACAACCACGCCACGTTCAGTCATTTAAATCCCCTTTCTTCCCCATTCTGATGCTCAGTTTGAACTTCAGCAAGTTGTTCTCCCTACGTCTGGATGTCTAAATGCATTGAGTTGCTGCCATGTGATTGGCTGATTAGCAATTTGTGTTACCAAGCAACTGAACAGGTGTATCTAATAAAGGGGCCGGTGAGTGTATACATTTCTCTTTTTCAGTTCTCTGAACTAGAGAAATTCAGTAGATTCCTTTTATCTATGCTAAACAGCATGCATGAAGAAATTTGAACTAATGGCTATTGTATTCAGACAGGCATGACAACAGCAGCTGTCTGAATACCTGAACAGTGACTGTAGTTCAACTGATAACGTTCTACCCAGCTTGATTTGTTAATTGACTTTTGTTGAGCTGGGTGGTGCTTGTAGGGCCATCCATGGCTCTAATTTTAACTGAGCAGGAATCAGCTGAAATTCAAGCAGTATATGACGAGCTAGTGCATTTTGCTGGGCAGTGGGGGTTAAACTAAACATGTTGCTTTACCCTGCACGTAACTTAGCTCACAGAAGTTGAAATTTGCATAACAGATCTCTCTGGGTTTTAGGGGGCACTAGAGCTGCCCAATCCACTATCTAGTGATTTGTAGGTGCTTATTGGAGTCTGTTTTCAAGTGTTTGTGATGAGTTTCTAATTAAAATAAATGACTGATTTAATTTAAGAAAGGATATATTCCCGGTATGGTGTTGATAGAACCTTTTCATAGTGATAAGTAAAACTGCTGAGTTGAAAAGATCATATCAGGTAGATGAGTGGGCAGACAATTTACAGAGATGTTTCGAGGTTGACCCAGCCGAGAGGACAAAGTTTACAGCTCTTAGCCCTGTGACCTCTTTTTTTTCGTCTAAATAATTGGGTGAAGGGTGCTCGTAGGACATGGCTAAATATGCAGTGCTTTGTGGTGTTTGTATAACATCACAATCAAAATTTACACTGCTATGTAAAGATTCACAATGAGAAAAGTACACAATCACTGTGTCCTTACCCTGTTATTGATATTAAAAGACATTTGTCGCAATTCAGAGAAAGGTTTGTTTTTTTTGTTTTTTATTCCATGTGTTACAGTATATGCCTATGTTAATGGCGATTTCTTTTGTTCAGTTCACTAGTGGCATTACAACACACCTCAGATTAATTTTACTGCTCTAAAGTGATCCTTTATCATGCATTATATTTTCTCGATTTTTAAAGTTCCACTCTATTTTAAACAAATAAATGTTGCCCAGTTGTTAAATGAAAGGCAGTTTACAAAAATGGAAAAAAGAGAACCCCAAGTCTCCAAAGGAGGAGCCTGGGGTAGGTGGATGTTACCGTGTCATGCAATGCAAAAATTGATCCATAATTACATGATATAAATGTATAGATTATAGAATTTTGAGCTTAGTGGACCAACGCGTTTCACATAAGTCCAGTGCTTCTTTAAGATCGACAGGCTCTTTATGTCAAAATATGGGTACAATGTCTACAATGAGAAAGCAGTAATTACAAAATTGTACATTACGTTACTTCATATTACAATAATATCTGAAATTTACACTTGTGGAAGAATATGAGCCCCAAGTAAAGAGGAGAAAATTAAGAAAAAAAAAAGGGGGGGGGGGAGTATTTCTTTTACAACTGTATTTTTCTGTGTATCATATCACACGCTAACATCCCCTACTCATGGCTCCTCCTGTGGAGACTTAGGGTTCTCTTCTTTTTCCATTTTTGTAGAGGACTCCACAGATCATGTGACTGAAGACGAGATTCAAGAGAAGACATCTGGGGTAAAGGTGAGTATACTAAAAAATTATTTTTAAAATGGAGGTTGGGGTATTACACGGGTAAGCTTTGTATCAAACCTGAAGATGGGTTTTAAAGTGACCCTGTTGTGGGTGAAACCATCCCTAGCGGGAAAAGATAGAGATTATAATCGCAAGTGAATCCAGCAGGCTGGTTGTACCCAAGTTGATCGATTAATCAACTTGGTACTTTTAGCCTGCCCGTTAACGGTTCGAATCGAGATTCAAACCATGTATGGCCAGCCTAACTGTAACTTCCTGGACAGCTTGGGTTGTTAACCCTCCTCTTATGTTAGAATTCCGTTACTATCCATGATGTTAGGGTCAGTTTTGACCCGTGTTTTAAATCAGCCATAAAATACCCTCTGAATAATTATTTATCATCAAATTTGTTTCTTACCTCTTGGTTACCTTGTTAGGCTTCTTTATCCTTGAAAAGATTGGTTTTAATATTTTTGGTGTGACCCCTAGACCTTTCTTTTGATAGCATACCTCTCATTGTCAAATTTAAAAAATGGTAAAATAAAGTCAGCAACTCTGAAATGAATTTGTCCTATGTTTCTTCACTTTATTTAGAGAAGCAGACAAGCAGGAAAAGAGATAGGCCCCTCCCTAACTACAGCTCACAGGGTTGAGAGGGGATTGGCTGTCACTGTTACTAAGCAGAGAGAGTGTTTATGATTTCAGTTTTGGAACTTATTAGTGTCCTAAAATCCTATATTATAACTGGGTCAGAATTGACCCTAACACCATGAACGTCTTAATTTTCACCACAGTATTTTATAATTTAGTGAAAAGGATTATTTTTCTATTACATTGTTTAAATAGAGGTTCCTGACAAAGTAAAAAAATCTTGATGCAATAAACAAATTTATGTGATACTTATAGACATTCAAAACCTGAAAACGGGTCAGTTTTGACCCTAACACAAGAGGAGGGTTAAAAGAAGTTTAAAAATAACAGACTTACTGGCTGGATCACAGATGCAAAAAAAGCCTAAAAAAATAAAAGTGGAACTAAACTTCCTGCAACAACCTTTTTATATTTTATCCCTCCCCCTCTCTCTTACTCAAATGTGAACAATTTTTATTCTATTTTTTACCATTCTACTTTTTTTCCTGCTGCAGAAGGCAGTGTGTTACTATGCCACATGTGTGCGCAGCACGAGTGCAGTGGATTTCTGCACATTTGCCCAAATGCCATCGTTGGTATAACCGCAATCTGCCAGACACTGGCAGTGTTTGTGCACACGAGCAAAAATCCCATTGTGCATGCACCACGTCCCAAAGCTTTTAAAATCCTTGCACAGCTTGCATGTAGGTGGTGCTATTACATAACCAGGAACCGTCTGTTGATGTCACCAGCATAGGCGTCCAGCAGGAATGGAGCATAGAGTTTGGTGCTTGGAATGCACATCTATGATGGAGCACACACAGCTGTCAGGAAAACTGAGTTCATACCTGTGCTGAAAGAACTGTGCATGCATGCCCAAAAGCATGAGTGAGCACATGAGCGTAAGCATGCATATTTGAATTGACTTTGGCACCCAGTGACCTATTTAAAACACTGCAATACTCCAGATCATTTCTGAGGCCTTAGACTGGATTGTATGTGAAGTCAACAGCCCTAGCAGACTCAGTTCTGTGACACAAGTAACAATCTATAGTATTTCCCTTTTCTCCTCCCCTGGCAGCAGGGCTGGCCCTACAATTGGTCCTGCTGGATCCATTGTACCCAGGTGGAACTTTGAGAGGGGCAGCAAATTGACGCCCAAGATTTTTTTTTCCAAACGTTGTGTGCAGGGCTGCCGCTACCAGCACATATCAGTCGGAGGTGCCATAGGTGCCCCCTCTTCATTGACCAGCTTTACAGGTTGGAAAGGAAAAAGAAGCTCCGTGTCTCCCCCGTCCAGGCAGGCAGATGGGGCCTCCGGGCTGCATGTGGGGCACAAAGCAGCTGCAGCAGCTGGGCTGTCCTTGGAGCCTGCAGCTGCCCACTCAACCTCTTTGCGGCTGCCCATTCAGTTCACGGAATGGCTGGGGCACTGAGACTAGAGGTCAGCTGACTCGTGAGTACTAAAGTGGGAGTAGCTGGAGGAGACTCCATTTCCTGGTCTCTGCATAGGTGTCACTGCTGCTGCAGACACCAAGGAGCCGGAAACACTGCCTGTGTCCCTATCTTCCCTGCACTGCCACTGACCCCCCCAGCACTGCCACTGATCCTAACCTTCCCCAGCTCTGCCACTGATCCCATCCCTCCCCAGCACTGCCACAGGTCCCATCTCCCCACCAGCACTGCCAATGATCCCATCTCTTCCTAGCACTGTCACTGATCACATCCCAACCCCCCACCAGCGCTGCCACTGATTCTATCCCTCCCCAGCACTGCCACTGATCTGACCCCCCCCACCAGCACTGCCACTGATCCCATTCCTCCCCAGCATATCCATCAATACCAATGTCCACATACTACCCTAGCCTGTCCATATACTACCCTAGCCTGCCTATATACTACCCTAGCCCCTATACTACCCTTGCCTGTCCATATACTACCCTAGCCTGTCCATATACTACCCTAGCCTGTCCCTATACTGCCCTAGCCCGCCCCTTGGAATCGAATATAATAGTATGTCATATAATTTTACATATAGATAAGGTGCTGTTGAATGTAAATCTGAATTCCTAATAAATTTAATTGTAGTTTTAATTATCATTATATAAAATAATGGATGTGGGGGCCTTTTGGTGGGTGTGAATTTTTGTTTTTGACGTGGGAGGGGGCACAGCAATTCATTCTTGGACCAAGGCAGCACAATGTCTTGGTGCCTGCCCTGCCTGGCAGCTATTAAAATATTATAATAATAGGGAGGGGTGGAATTGCTTGGCCAACACACACAGTTATTAGACTCTCCCAGAAGATGACAGGGCTACGACATGCAAGTAGGGAGGGGGCTGTGCTTTGGGAATTGACTCTCCTGAAGTAGGTAAATGTCCTAGCAAGTTCAGAGGGACATTGCAAGTAAATAATATTATTTATGCAATCTAAAACTGTTGAAAGTAAGCATTTTAACTACTTTTTTAGAGTCAGGAAGCAAGTGAATTGTAGGGTACATTTATAAAGCCCAGTGCTGTGCTTTTTAAGAGTTTTTTGTTTAACAAAAGCAGGGCTGCAGTAAGGTCATACTGCGTTATAACTTGACCCCCCTAATTATTGCAGTTTGAACGCCAGCACAAAACCGTCTCATACCTGTGCTCTAGACCAGGGGGCTCCAAACTGTGGCACGGGGGCCAGATGAGGCCCTTTGCTTGTCTTTATCCAGCCCTTGTGTCACTATTCATCCCCTTGATATGAGACACTATTCTGCCCATTGACACTTACAATAGGGAATAATTCCTGCCACTGATAACATTGATGTGTTATTTCTCCCACTGACACCAACAATGGGGAATAATTCCTGCCACTGACACTATTCTTCCCCCTACTACCAAAGATGGGGCACTGTTTACTTCTGCTGATGCCAGAAAAAAATGTATATTCCCGCTGGCCACAGTACGCCCCCCCCCCCTCCCCAAAAGTCTAGTGGACAGTAAACCGGCCCTTTGTTTGGAAAGTTTAGAGACCCCCTGCACTAGACTGAAGTATAAACAGTATAGGAAAACTGCAGGGGTGCATTAGTGTACAGAGCCTACACTGCACCACAGAGATTGCTTATCTCACAGAAAAATTATAAATGAGACCTCCACCCAAACCATGTACTTTTTGGATGAGCGAGTGGGACATTCTAGATGTACAGTTATACTTCTGTCTCCAGCAATGATCTGATCTTCCATGTATAATGAGGAGCAATATACAAAACACAGTACTGCATAGCAACCAAACACAGCCTTTTAAAGTGAACCTGTACTTTTTCCTGACTAATCAAAATATGAGGTTCACTGTAAAGTAGTGCTTCCGCCCTCCCCATGGAAAAATTAAAAGTCAGCAGCTACACATACTGCAGCTGCTAACTTTATTGATATTAGGACACTTACCTGTCCTGGAATTCAGTGATGTTGGCACCCCAGCCGATGTTTCCATCGGCCCTCGGGTGCTGCGGCAGCCATTGCCTGTAAGGGGAACCAGCAGCAAAGCCTTGCAGCTTTACAGCCAATTCCCTACTGTGCATGCACAAAGCGCGCTGCTGTTTCTGAATGGTCCAGCAGCGAGGAAGGAGGAGGGAGGCCGAACTTCTGACGGACCTCGCCATGGCGTGATATGGGGTGATGACATGGGGTGATATGAAGGTTGCTGGGGACTGAAATTTGAAGTGGGGGTGATATAAAGGGGGGCCGCAGACAAGAATGTGAAGGGGGGCTGAGGACTCTAATGTGAAGGGGAGATGATGTGCAGGGGGACTGAGAACACTGATATAATAAAAAGGATTGTGATGTGAAGGATCTGAGGCTAGGTTCAAATTATTGCGTAACGCGTGTAGGCAGCCCACAGAGGGTGAAAGGTGGAAGTGATCACAGGCTGTAGGTTATTTGAAAAAACGAGAGACAAACAGCGCAGCAAGCACTTCATATTCACTGGATGCACTTTATTTTATGGTTGGAGCACTGTGATGAACTTTGAATGTACTTTATGGTTGAAGCGCTGTGATGAATTGTGATGGTTGGAGCATCTTTATGGTTGGAGCACTGTGATGAACTTTGAATGTACTTTATGGTTCGAGCACTGTGATGAACTGTGATGGTTGGAGCATCTTTATGGTTGGAGCACTGTGATGAAATGTAAATGTACCGTATGGTTGCAGCACTGTGATCACAGTAACCTTTTTTTTGTATCAGCTTAATTTGAAGTGCAAGAAGTGGCACAAAGTGGTTTTATGCTGCTGTTCAGTGACATGTAATACCTTCCGGAACACTGCAATATAATGCAGCATGTCTGCATTTTATCGCAGCTTACTGCACTCAGGGATGTGTTGCAGGCCATACACTCAAGGCCTTGGATAAGGGGGTACTACCAGTCCTCCTATACAGGGGGTCCAGGTAGCGGGGTGAAATGGATGTGGGTAGGGAGTGTGATCGTTGCAGCAGGGGGGAAATTACTGGAACCAATTCCCTGTATGGCTCTTTCTTCAGCAGCTGAAAGCTGGCTTCTTCTCCTCTCCCTCCTTTTGGCTTTCAGCTGCTACAAAGAGCTAAAGGATTGGTTTCAGTAATTGCCACCACCACCACTTCTACCACACCGATCACCCTTCCTGTGCACTATACGTTTTCCCCTGCTGCCAATGCCCCCCTGTGTGCCCCCTAACCCCGCAGTGCTGCTGGCTTCCCTCTCCTTCCCACCAGCAGCTGCAAGTACACTATGTCACATCTCATAAATATGTCATATTAAACAGCACCTTCCTTTCCTGAATAAACACAATGAGTGATCGGTACTAATCACTCACTGTGTTCATTCATAACTAAAGCATTGGCTGTATGGGGCCCCCTGTCAGCTTGTCTATATGCGGTCCCATGGTTTCTCGTGTTTTCTAACAGCAGCCCTGCATACACTGATCGAAATTTGGCCAGTCGAGTGTGGATTGCATACATTTCAATGATTGTTTGGCCGTCACTGCTCAACAGAACATAATCATTTGATCACCTTCTGTCGAAGGGACCTGCTGGAAAACCTTTGTTGATCAGTGTCTGCAACCAATCGTCTGCAGCTGCAGATCAATGTCTGCAACTAATTGTCTGCAGCCACAGATCAGTGTCCTGGTGGGGGAGATTCCTCCATTAACCTTGTTTGTGTAGATGGAGGAATCTTAATTTTTTTCATTCAGCCCACTCTGTCTGAATGAAAAATAACTAACAGTCCATGGTCACCCTTACAGTCGTGGCCAAAAGTTTTGAGAATGACACACATTTTCACAAAGTCTGCTGCCTCAGTTTTTATTATGCCAATTTGCATATACTCCAGAATGTTATGAAGAGTGATCAGATTAATTGCAATTAATTGCAAAGTCCCTCTTTGCCATGAAATGTAACGTACTGCCATAAAACATACTTCCACTGCATTTGTGAAGAAGGCTTTAAGGTGCTCAAGAAAGTCCAGCAAGCGCCAGGACCGTCTCCTTCAGTTGATTCAGCTGCAGGATTGGGGCACTACCAGGGCCGGACTGGCCTACCGGGATACCGGGATGTTTCCCGGTGGGCCGCCGGCCCTGGGGCCGCTTTAATGGCCAGCGCAGCTGCAGCGCCGCTTTAAACATTGGGGCTGTCTGTGACGGTCCGTCCGTCCGTCCGATATTACCCCCGTCATGCGTGACGTCAGCCGCTGTGAGCTGTGGGCGGCTCAGCATCTGGCGCGGCGGGGAAATGAGTGGTGGCTGAGTGAGTGGAGGGAGGCTGCTGATGATGACTCACGGGCGCGCCGATGATGATCCCTCCCTCCACACTGATGACATGCAACGCGGCCGCCACTGTCCAGTCCCGACACAACAACAACACGTGACAACATGACAGACACGCGCCGCGCCAGCCATGTGATTGAACTCATGATGATGAGGTGAGCAGCCTGCCTGAGCAGCCTGACTTAGGTCAGAGAGTCAGACACACAGACAGTGGCAGCAGAGAGAGCCAGATGAGCGGCTGGCATGCGGATTATCCTCAGAAAGAGTAAAGGGCTGGGGCTGGTGGGTCGGGGGGGGGAGAGACCTGGTTGGACCTCATCCTCTGACCTCTGCACCTTGTCCTCTGAAATCTGTACCTCGTCCTCTGCTGCACATTTGGGGGGGGGGGGAATCAATCAGCATATTAGGGTAGGGCCCACTGCTAACCTCCCTCCCCCCTATTAGGGGAATACAATGCTGGCCTGACTTGCCCCCCCTCCCCCCTCATACAATGCTTATCTGCCGTGCCACCCCTCCCCTGGGGCCCCCCTCCCCCTAATACAATGCTGATCCCCCCCGAAATTTAGGGGGAGGGGGGAAACAGCATTGTATTAGGGGGAGGGGGATCAGGATTGTATTAGGGGGAGGGGGGTTCGCATTGTATTAGGAGGAGGGAAACAGCATTTTATTAGGGGGAGGGGGCCGGGGGGGGGTCAGCAGTGTATTAGATAGTGGGAGGGGTCCCCAGTGTATTAGATAGCGGGGAGGGGGGCCAGCAGCGTATTAGATAGTGGGGAGGGGGGTCAGCAGCGTATTAGATAGCGGGGAGGGGGTCAGCAGTGCATTATATAGCGGGGAGGGGGGGTCATTAGCGTATTAGATAGCAGGCAGGGGGGGTCAGCAGCGTATTAGATAGCATGAAGGGGGGGGTCAGCAGTGTATTAGATAGTGGGGAGGGGGGTCAGCAGTGCATTAGATAGCGGGGAGGGGGGTCATCAGTGCATTAGATAGCGGGGAGGGGGTCAGCAGTGTATTAGTTAGTGGGGAGGGGGGCCAGCTGGATTGTTCCTAGAGCCTGTGGCCTCCCAGCTGGGCTGTCCCTGGAGCCTGTGCCACTCTTACAGCCCCCCCCCCCAACAAGGAGTAAGAGAAGAAATAAAAAGAGAGAGGAAAAGTGGGGGATGAACAAAGAAAAAGGGAGAGAAAGAATAAGAGAACAAGAAAGCTGGATAGAGAGAGATGGGGGGGACAAGAAATTAGGATAGAGAGAGATAAAAGGGAAAGAAACGAGAACAAAGAGACGGGGTAGTAAATCCTAAAGTGTACCATAAGGGGTTTTAATTCTGTATGAGTGGTAGGGACCCAGAAAGCACTAAATGTCCGCTGGTTAGAGGCGCAAATTTACTTGCCTTGGGTTCTGACAACTCACGCTACGCCACTGGGGCTGGTATGAAATTATTTCCAGGGCTGGTTTTTATTCCCAGTCCGGCCCTGGGCACTACCAATGCAGAGCTTGCTCAGGAATATCAACAGGCAGGCGTGAGTGCATCTGCCCGCACAGTAAGGCGAAGACTTTTGAATGATAGCCTGGTGTCAAGAAGGGAAGCCAAGAAGCCACTTCTTTGCAGGAAAAAAACACCAGGGACAGACTGATATTCTGCAAAAGGTACAGGGGTTGGACTGCCGAGGACTGAAGTAAAGTCATTTTCTCTGATGAATCCCCTTTACGATTTTTTGGGGCATCTGAAAAAAACCTTGTCTGGAGAAGAAAAGATGAGCGCTACCATCAGTCTTGTGTCATGCCAACAGCAAAGCATCCTAAACCCATTAATGTGTGGGATTGCTTCCCAGCCAAAGGAGTGGGCTCACTCACAATTTTGCCTAAGAACACAGCCATGAATAAAATATGGTACAAAAACTTTTTCCGAGAGCAACTTCTCCCAACCATCCAAGAACAGTTTGGTGATGAACAATGCCTTTTCCAGCATGATGGAGCACCTTGCCATAAGGCAAAAGTGATAAGTGGCTTGGGGAAAGAAACATCGAAAATTTTGGGTCCATGGCCAGGAAACTCCCCAGACCTTAATCCAATTGAGAACGTGTGGTCAAGCCTCAAGAGGTGGGCCAACAAAAAAACCCCCACAAATTCTGACAAACTCCAAGCATTGATTATGCAAGAATGGGCAACCATCAGTCAAGATGTAGCCCAGAAGTTGATTGACAGCATGCCAGGGAGAATTGCAGAGGTCCTAAAACAGAAGGGTAAACACTACAAATATTGACTCTTTGCATAAACTTAATTTAAATATCAATAAAATCCTTTGACACTTATGAAATGCTTGTGATTATACTTCAGTATACATAGTAACATCTGACAAAAAGATCTAAAAACACTATAGCAGCAGACTTTGTGAAAATTAATATTTGTGTCATTCTCAAAACTTTTACTACAGCTGTAGTACATCAGCCACGCTACATGCAGGGAAGCAGTAGTGACATAGTAGCCAACAAGCCGAACCACAGCAGGTGTGTCGGATACTGAACATTTTATGGTCAGTTTATCTGGGCATGGGCAACATGACAGGTAACTCTACACAGTATGTTTTTGCCTACAGAATTCCTATAAAGCATCCAGTGTTTAAATTTTGCTTGTTGCCATGTAGACACATGAAATGTTGCTTTTGTATTCCATAAAGAACTGTTGATGTCTGTAGTCAGCTCCCAGACTGCGACTTACAGAAGGAGCTTGTAAAGATGAAATGGTTTGAGCAGAATGAGTAAAGGAAAAGAAAAGTAGTGGATATTAGACTTTCTCTGACAAATGCTGACTGCAGAGAGAGTGCAGAGTAAGGCAGCACCCATGTGCTTACCATTGTAATCAGCAGCATCCAGCCACATCTAGCTGCAGACGGTGGGTGTGGGCCCCAGGCTAACTCTGCACTGATAATACCACACAGCCAGGGATATCGGGAGGGGGGCAGGGCACCAGTGCCATGATAAAAGCCTGCTGATTGATTCTCTATGGCACCCAACAAAACAAGAGCCTACAAATCCCCATGCACACAATAGAGGGAGTTCTTGAATGTTCAGTCACTCGATGTTGGAAAACCGGCTGACTGCACTGTACAATACAGCCCAGCAGCCGCTCAGCAATACAACCTAAGGCTTCGGGAAAAAAAAAAATCACCCCCACCTCTGTCCCGTGTTGTATTCCTATGTTATAAAATGTAATGCCAGTAATTTGCCCGGTGTGTCTATGTCTGAACGCCAAAGAATGTTTTAGATGAGCTTATTTCATAAGGCAGCACAGGGATCTTTTGACCTAAGACATATTAAGCTTAGCTCACAAAGCTAATACAACAGGATAAGGATCTTTGTTTTCACAAAGAGGGGTTATTTTTGACTGAGGTTTTAAAATTACAGTCATGTGGTTAAAAATAAAGATCCTTATTTTTATGTTAAAGCTTGCGAATTAGCAATAAAAGAAGAACCACCAGAGAAAGCCATATCTATTTTGCTAACATCCCCATAGTAAAATGGAAAAAAGGTTAGTATCCCCCAAGTACTTAATGGGTAAAGGCAACTCAAGAGAGTTAGCTTGTGAATTTGTATAAAACATATAATTTTATTGCATCCATATAAAAAGGTAAAAAACCATCAATATAAGTAAAAACAAGATCTTCAAGAGTAAATGGCTCATTCATTACAAAGTATATATAGGAAACTGACACTGTTTTCTCTATGTCCCCAACATAGAGACATGGGGACAGACAGGGGATAGTGTCAGCCACCTATGTATATTTTGTGACAATTCAGCCATTTACTCTTGATGATCCTGTTTTTACTACTTATATTGATGGTCATATACCCTTTTATATGGATGCAATAAAATCATATGTTTTATACGGATTTACAAGCTAACTCTCTTGAGTTGCCTTTAAAGTCCCATTATGTACTTAGGGGATACTAACCTTTTTTCTATTAGAAATAAAATGTGGTTACTTTGTGTCCTCCATGATCAAAACAGTTGTAATGGGCAGTCAACGTGCATCAACACAGGTTTTAACAGACCTGCGCTGTTTTTTTATATTCCAGCATGCCACACTGCACAGATGGTTCATACTTGTGCATTGTGGTGTGAAAACAGGCCCGTCATGGTGCGTTGAGATATCATTCAAAATAAATGACGCTGCAAAGTCGATAGTTTGTGCATTACTGTGTGTTTTGTGGTTACACATGGTAAAAATGCTTATTTTACCATGTGGAGGTGTAAATCCTTTCTTACAGATGAAGTTGCATTGTACTCTCTTCTCTCACTGTTTCAGGCCTTTTTTTAAATGCCTTGTAACACATTCACGTGCATTACCAGAAGGCCTCATTCACAAGGTTGTACTTAACGCAGATCTTCACAACATCTGAGCACCACAAACCAAAAACACTTTTAGCATACCCCTGCAGGAGCTGCTGGTTGAATTGGGTCCTCTGTTCTTATCTTGACCTCTACAAAGACCTCTGTACTTCTGACACTTTGGGTATACCCGTCAACAGACACAAATTGACAAGGTTTGGTAAATGCCTCAGGGTCACCCTGAAATGAGACTCGAGACCTTGGAGTATGATAACAAGTTATATAAGGAATATGAGTAGTCAAAAAATAACAGGAAATCACAATGTAGTATACGTTTTAGCATATACAATTTCAAATATCAATCAATGCAGTAGGAGTGTCTCTTTAAGTTTTAATAAAGCTGCATGAACTGTGGCTTTCTCCACTGGAAATGAACATCATAAGGCGATGGGGAATTTGGTATCAATAGAACAATGATTAAGTCGTCTAGAGTGACTTACAGTGAGGAGGCTAGGGCCTAGGCTACAATACAATGACTGTAAAAAAAACTATAAACTGTTGACTAAACAGGGTAACAAGCACTCTAATGAAGTCTTAAAAGTAAAACTTTGGCCAGCAAGGTTGGAGCTCTTGAAGAAGTTTAAAAAATAAAGAAAATGTTTTCTGTAATAAAGAAATGGTTGTTCCCAAAGGCACTGAGTGGCTGTCACCTACCTGGTCCTGAAGCCAAAATGCTGAGAGGGCTCTCCTTGTTCTCAGTGTCCCTGAAGGTGGAAACAGAACATGGAGCCCAGAGAAGCAGGGATTGCCGGCTTTGCCACAGATGAGAAATGCAGGTGTGGGGATCTCTCTGTAGGTGGATACCATATGAGGTGAGCAGTAGGACCCAGCGGAGCTGATGATGGTGCAGACTGGACACAGCAGGAAAGAGGTTGCAGTGGAAGGTGCAGTAAGCTGGTTATAGCAAATAGGTATTGCAGGCTGGAGCGACAGGTAAGTACTGCAGGTGGGTATAGCAGGCTGGGTACTGCAGGTAGGCACTGGGGCGAATCACAGCAGGCAGGGTGAAGCAGGAAATGTAGTCAGAGGTGGATGCTGAGGTCGGTAAGCCAGGGGTCAGCAGACAGAAGAACAGGGACATGGTCAGGCAAGTCGAAGTCATACACAGGACAGGAGACAAGAACAGATTTGTGGGCATATGTATGAAGGAGAACGCCAAGCCTAAATAGCCAATGTACCCAGCAAGCTTTCACCACATCCCTGTTTAAACATAGAAGGAGAAGAAAGCGGTGTGACACACCCTGCGGACTCTTGTTGGGCCCCAGAGAGACCGTAAATTAGGGGTGTGAACCAAGAAATGGGATTTTGAAGGTGAAGCTTGCTGAGGTATATAATAGATAAATAATAATGAGATAAAATAACAAGGTTTTATTACAATGTTTGTAAAAACAATCACAGACAGTGATAATAATTCAGTGCATAAAGATACATAGTATACAAGGAACCATAGTTGTGTGGTTAGGGCCACTTATGTCCGACATGTTTCGCCAGCAGGCTTCCTCTGGGACATTGCAAACTGGTGACCTCAACACAGGTTCTAAATATAGACAATATACAATAGGTTTAGACATAGTCATAATAACATTTAACAACTATTGATGTATTTGAAATTTGAGGCTCACCAAAGGTTGTATCTAAAACATTGCACATGTATCCATATACCAGGGATCTCTGCCATATGTCCAATGGTGGGTAAACACCCTGAACTCGAAGTCCAGCCAGGTCAGACCTTGCTATATTAACAGGAACCGGACCGGGCTATGCCGAATCACAGCATATCTAGAGGGATCAATAATTTGTAAAAAGAAAAGCTCATCACCGATAATCCCAAAATATGCTTGGGGAAAGAGGGGGGTGTGTATGAGTATCACAAGGTTGGTCTCCAAGAGCAAGGCCAAAAGGGTGAACAGAGAAGTGAAACGTAGTGATGAGCAGAATCAGAGAAAGTGAGAAAAACCTATAACCAGAAGATATAAAGGTAGACAATTGTACCATGTGGAGATGAGCAAAGTGAGTGCCCATATAGTATGAATAGAAACAGGTAATACAAGAAACCACATATAGAGCAAATAGTTATCACATAACAAAGTGTGACAAGGTGCCTTGAAGGTTGGCTAAGGAATGACCTTAGGTATATGTCTGTACAAGACTTGAAAAGTGAACGAATATAGTGCGAGATTAAACAGACCCAATCCATAGTAGAAAATAGCAAGAGAAGAGTCAGGCAAGTAAAGTGATGTGCCAATCCGCAGAAAGTGGCGAACAGATCCCGCAGAGAGCCGTGCAGTCGGGAGATCCAAGTTGGTGAGATGCTTACCTTGAGTACTGAGATCGAGTGGTAACAAACAGCCGCGCCACTGTAGTCGTGGCCTGTTTGTACCATGTTGTGTCTGGCATTTTATGCACGGTCCCACCGGAAGTGACGAGGTACCTCGTGACCTCCAACTGATCACTTCCGGTGCGGGCGCCATCTTGCGGTCCTAGCCATGCCTGCGCCGCAAAAGAAGGCGGAAGCAGGCGGGTCGGAGCGCTGCACATCCGCCATGAAAGGAGGGCGGACTCGGGGAATAACGTGGGAGGAGAAAGATGGACAAGATCTCACAACACCACCCCCGGCTTGGCGCCCGAATCCCTGTCAAAAAAACAAAAGCAAAGAAAGTACTGGCCCATTGGGTTTGACTGCAGACCGATCCCATAGGAACATATGGATTTCCATCTAATAAAAATACAAAAGGAATATATATAAGCATAAGTACACTTCAATGACATAGAACAGATTCTAATTTTATTCTCATAGCTAATGACAGCCAAATGTCAATAAATTTATTGAGACAAACAAAAAATAATAAGCATAATAAATAGGAAGGCATATATATGATGTCCTATCCTAAATCAAAACATAGAGCAGGATGATATGCCACTGTGTTGTTAAGTCAGTGTCTAAGCTATGACTATATAGTGTCCTGTATCCCCAATTATAAGATCATGGGTGAGCATGTGGTATGGAAAGCACAAAATGTCTTTAAATGAATCGCAGAGCCATACATCAGGGGAGGAAGAGAAGGGGAATCAGAGGTCAGAGCTTGGGAAAAGACAAGAGGTATCCAAAGGCAGGCTGGGTCGGTAACAGGTGATCAGAAGTATAAGCACAGACGCAGGAACAGGAAGCTGAGGACCAGTCAGTAATGTTCATATGCTGCAGTCACTCTTCTAAAGGCCTGCCAGGATCTGAAAAGCATTGTGTGAGCCAGCATACACACATCCTTGCAGTGGTGAACATGCGTTCGCAATATGTGTGCGCGCATTTGTGCGAGTGCGGCCATATTGGAAATTGGCCACTATGCCAGGCCTATGGGTCACTCTCCTCTGGCTAGTCTCCTGACAGTCCAGCAAAGGGGTTAATTATCAGAAGTATAATATGAGATGCATCTCGGATGTTCAGAGTTAAAATTCTAAACAGCAAGATTGTTGCAGAACATCAAAGGATAGTTGGTGGTGCCTTTAAGAGGGATAGAGCGGTTTGTCTTACAATTAATTTCACTACAGTCAGTCAGTGTGATACAAAGGATGAATTTTCCACTCACCAACAGCACAGTATTTTTAGCAGCAGGTCTCCTTTGGTGATGAACGGGGGCCCCCTTTAGGATGAAATGATTCCAGGTGTACCTCTGCAGTATTCAGGCAGCAGTACCTCTGCGATACAGCACCAGCCTTTATATAGACTCAACAGCGTCACAGCAGAAATCAGCAGGTCTGGGTCTCCAGCACTAGGCCTCAGGATGATCGCTATCTCCCGCACATGGTGAGATGGATGCAGACTTGTCTTGGCAGATGGCAGCAGCTTTACCAGTTCTCCAGAACTGACAGGTACTGTCTCTACTGTAAAGCACAGTCTTCTCCTTGATCTTTCTCCCTGTCTCTCTTCCTGACAGGACCTGCACTTCCTCACACAACAGTCTCATTTCCCAGACTCCCCTCTGGCTTCCCTGGGTTTTCTAATTTATTTAACCCCTCCTATAACACAGCAGGCTGGTCTTTGAAGTCCCTTTGGTTTGGTTTACCATTGGAGCTCTTTCTGGCTGGAACAGAACTCCCAAAATGAAATCCTCTTAACTGATGATTAATCCAAGTTCATAAAGCTCCATCTTGTGGCAGAAAAAAAATAACTTCTTGCAGTACAGATTAACTATGATAATGCATTAGTAATCCTGCACATTTCAGTTACAATGAGCATTGTTACATACTCCCCCCACTAAATCTCTTTGGTCCCCAAAGTGCTATAATTTGCTTTTAAACCAACAGTGTTTAAAAAAACTCAACACAAATGCAAGTATGAACAGCTATAGGATAAAAACACACATTTGTTTTTTTTTTTCAAGATCATAGAAGTAAATGGTTCATACTATGGTTGGAGTGGGTGTGGTTATTTGTTTAGATGTTATTGATTCAGAGGTGACCCACCCAGAGGTGTCAGAGTGGTATTTTTTGCCCCTCGCACAATTAGCAATGCAGGGGACTGGCTCATCAAGAGTCCGTTGACTTGAATGAATAACTTCCTCTGAGTTCTCCCCCAACACATCATACGTTAGTCTCTTTGGTGGTCTGATAGACCGTTTTTCTTTTGGCTCTGGGAACTGAGGGCTCACGTTAATCTTCTTTATCAATAAGAGAGGGCTCAGTTTCTATTGCCTCAGGAATCTGAAGCTTATCAAGTTCCTTTCTAGTTTCTGAAGGTGGCAGATTTAGGAGATTCTGGGTTAACAGTCTCTGAGCCACTATTTGAATCAGGTACATCCGTCATTGGTTATGGATAGAGTTGAGCGGACACCTGGATGTCAGTGTTTGGTGGGTTCGGCCGAACTTGAAAAAAAAGTCCGGGTCCGTGTCCCGGACTTTTTCCGAACTTTACCCGGACACCGAACCCCATTGAAGTCAATGGGGACCCGAACTTTCAGGCACTAAAATGGCTCTAAAACACCAATGGAAAGGGCAAGAGTGCTGCAAATGGCAGCAAAACGTAGTTAAGAGCATGGCGAGTGCTCTGCAAACAAATGTGGATAGGGAAATAACTTAAAACAACAAAAAAAAACAGAAAAATAAAACAATGTTCTTCATCTGTGAAGGACGAGGCCCATATGGAGTAGGAGGGAGTTTGGAGTTTGAGGTGGTGGTGGATGTGGCGGTGTCATAGGCGTGCGCACAGGGTGTGCCGGGTGTGCCTGGGCACACCCTTATCACCTAGGGCACATTAGCATTATCGCTCTGTTTGCCAGTGAGGAGATGGGAAAGATCTCCCTCGGACCTGCTCTGCCATAAGAGAAGTGCCACACACTTCTATTTCACTTTGCCAGCAGGGAGAGTAATGTACCGGGGCCATATACATGTAGGCAAACACATGCATGTGTATTTAAACTTTGGGGTGCACACCCTAATGCAATAGGCTGCGCACACCTATGGGCGGTGTAGGTGGAAGCGGCGGTGGAGGAGGACGAGGTAGCCAACACTGCTTTTTTTCAGTCATTTTAAATGAGGGTACACCCCAAAAGAGTGAGAAAGAGCAAAAATAGAACAATGGCTGGGTAAGGTCGGTATCCATCTCCACATTTCCACATTTCGGCCATGCTAACCCTGCCTTCTGAGGTGCTGGCGGTGCCCTGGTTGCGTTGGCGACCTCTTCCTCCTCCTCCTCTGCCTTGGCCTTGTGCTTCCACTGTGGCCCCGCTGTCAGGTGGGAATGCCAGCAGCATCGCGTCTACCAGCGTGCGCTTGTACTCGTGCATCTTGCGATCAGCTCCAGTGAGTGAATTAAGGACGGTACGTTGTCCTTGTAACGGGGATCCAGCAGCGTGGCCACCCAGTAATCAGCACAAGTTAGAATGTGGGCAACTCGGCGGTCGTTGTGGAGACACTGCAGCATGTAATCGCTCATGTGTGCCAGGCTGCCCAGAGGCAACGAAAGGCTGTCCTCTGTGGGAGGTGTATCGTCTGTGTCCTCTGTATCCCCCCAGCCACGCACCAGTGATGGCCATGAGCTGGCCTGGGTGCCACCCTGCTGTGAACATGGTTCCATCTCCTCCTCCATCTCCTCCTCCTCCAGAACTGTGCCCCTGCTGGACAATTGTGTCCCTGGCGTTTGTGGGTGCAGGAACCCACCTCGGAGCCCCTTGCGAATGACTGCCCTGAAAGCCTTGGAAATGTTACCTCTTCATCCTCCTCCTCCTCCTCCTCCTCATCCTGTGCCACATCCTTTTCCATCATCGCCCGAATCGTTTTTTGAAGGAGGCATAGAAGTGGGATAGTTAAGCTGACAACGGCGTCATCGGCACTGGCCATGTTGGTGGAGTACTCAAAACAGCGCAACAAGGCACACAGGTCTCGCATGGAGGCCCAGTTATTGGTGGTGAAGTGGTGCTGTTCCGCAGAGCGACTCACGCGTGCGTGCTGCAGCTGAAACTCCACTATGGCCTGCTGCTGCTCGCACAGTCTTTCCAGCATGTGCAAGGTGGAGTTCCACCTTGTGGGCACGTCACATATGAGGCGGTGAGCGGAAGGCCGAAGTTACGCTGCAGCGCTGACAGGCGAACAGCAGCAGGGTGAGAACGCCGAAAGTGCGCACAGACGGCCAGCACTTTCTGTAGCAGCTCTGACACATCGGGGTAATTTTTAAGGAACCTCTGCACCACCAAATTCAGCACATGCGCCAGGCAAGGGATGTGTGTCAAACCGGCTAGGCCCAGAGCTGCTATGAGATTTCGCCCGTTATCGCACACCACCAGGCCGGGCTTGAGGCTCGCTGGCAGCAACCACTCATTTGTCTGCTGTTCCATGCTCCTCCACAACTCCTGGGCGGTGTGTGGTTTTACCCCCAAACAGGCAAGTTTTAAAACTGCCTGCTGTTGTTTACCCCTGGCCGTGCTGAAGTTGGTGGTGAAGGTGTTACGCTGACCGGATGAGGAGGCGGTAGAGGATGAGGAAGCGGATTAGGAGGAGTTAGGAACAGGAGGCAAACTGAAGTGCCCTGCAATCCTCGGTGGTGGAAGGACATGCGCCAAATTGCTATCCGCCTCAGGCCCATCCGCCACTGCATTTACCCAGTGTGCCGTTAGGGAGATATAACGCCCCTGACCGTGCTTACTGGTCCACGTATCGGTAGTTAGGTGGACCTTGGCACAGATGGCGTTGCACAGTGCACACCTGATTTTTTCCCCCACTTGGTTGTGCAGGGAAGGGATGGCTTGCTTGGAAAAGTAGTGGCGGCTGGGCACGACGTACTGTGGGACAGCCACCGACATAAGGCTTTTAAAACTGTGCGTCTCCACCAGACGGAATGACAGCAATTCAAAGGCCAAGAATTTTGAAATGCTGGCATTCAGGGCCAGGGATTGCGGGTGGGTAGGGGGGTACTTCCTCTGAAGTGTTTGGGAGATGGAAAGCTGAACGCTTCCACGGGACATTGTGGAGATGGTTGGTGACCCAGGTGGTGGTGTTGCTGACAGATCGTCTGGCGGGGTGGCAGGTGCTGGTATCACTACAGATGTGGATGGAGAGGCCGAGACTGCAGCAGAAGAGGAAGCAGGAGGAGCCAGAGACCTTTCTTGGTTTTGAAGGTGTCTACTCCACTGCAGCTCGTGCTTTGCACTTAGATGCCTGATCATGCAGGTTGTGCTCAGGTTGAGAAGGTTTATGCCTTGCCTCAGGCTCTGATTGCACAGGGTGCAAACCACTCGTGTCCTGTCATCAGCACATTTTCTGAAGAACTTCCACGCTAGAGAACTCCTTTGAGCTCGCTTTGGTGCGCTCATTCCCTTGCTGCGTTGGGCAGTAGCAGGCGTAGTGTCTAGGGCACGGCAGCTCCGCTTCTGCACCCTGCTCCCTCTTATGCTGTGCTGGTGGCTCTGTGCGACCACCGCCTCTTCCTCCAAACTACTCAGGTCACCTGCATGACCTTCATTCCATGTGGGATCGAGGACCTCATCGTCCTCCACATCATCTTCCACCCAGTCTTCACCCCTGCCCTCCTTGTCGGTCTCCACAATTCTGAATGCCACAGCAGTTGGCACCTGCGTTTCGTCATCATCGGAGACGTGCTGCGATGGTCCTTCCATGTACTCATCTTGAGAAATAAGTGGTTGGGCATCGCTGCACTCAATCTCTTCCACTTCTGGGGCAGGGCTAGGTGGATGGCCCTGGGAAACCCTGCTGACAGAGTCATCAAAAAGAAGAAGAGACTGCGGCATGACTTGGGGCTCAGACTGCTTGCCTGATTTGCAAGGGGGTGAGGTGAAAGACGGTTGGACATTGGCTGCAGGTGCCAACTCTGACCTTTCTGCAGTAGACTGGGTGGGAGACAATGTGAAGGAACTGGAGGCACTGTCAGCAACCCAATCTACTATCGCCTGTACTTCTTCTGGCCTCATCACTTCTAGAGGCGCATGATGCCCTACCAAATAATGCTGCAGGTTCTGTCGCCTACTCACACTTGAGGAAGGTGTTTCACTTGTGCGTGTAGCTGGCACAGATCGACCACGTCCTCTCCTTGCAACAGGAGCTCTACCAGCAGCACCACGACCCAGGCCACGGCCCCTATTTGACGGTCTCCTCATATTTCTGTAATTTATGATCTTGCCCTAGAAAGGTGTTTATTGAATAGCGGAAAAAAACAAAAACAGTATCGCACGGGTGTATCTCACAGTCAAATATGCAAACTATGCCGCAATTTAATTTATTTTACCCCAAAAGGGTGTATATTGAATAGCGGAATAGAAAAAAAGGATAAAAAACGGTGTATCTCACACGTACAAACACAGACTAGGCCCCGATTAAAATTTTTTGTACCCTAAAGGGAGGATGAGGAAGAGGAGTAGGAGGAGTTCGGAACAGGAGGCAAACTGAAGCGCCCTGCAATCCTTGGCGGTGGAAGGAGATGCGCCAAACAAATTTAAAAGGTGTATCTCACACGTACCGATACAGACTATGCCGTAATTTAATTTTTTACACTCCAAAAGGGTGTATATTGAATAGCGGAATAGGAGAAATTTTATAATACGGTGTATCTCACACGTACAAACACAGACTAGGCCCCGATTACAATTTTTTGTACCCTAAAGGCAGGATGAGGAAGAGGAGTAGAAGGAGTTGGGAACAGGAGGCAAACTGAAGCGCCCTGCAATCCTCGGCGGTGGAAGGAGATGCGCCAAACAAATTTAAAAAGATGTATCTCACATGTACCGATACAGACTATGCCGTAATTTAATTTTTTACACTCAAACAGGGTGTATATTGAATAGCGGAATAGGAGAATTTTTATAAAACGGTGTATCTCACACGTACAAACACAGACTAGGCCCCGATTACAATTTTTTGTACCCTAAAGGCAGGATGAGGAAGAGGAGTAGGAGGAGTTCGGAACAGGAGGCAAACTGAAGCGCCCTGCAATCCTCAGCGGTGGATGAGATGCGCCAAACAAATTTAAAAAGGTGTATCTCACATGTACCGATACAGACTATGCCGTAATTTAATTTTTTACACTCAAACAGGACGTATATTGAATAGCGGAATAGGAAAAATTTTACAAAACGGTGGTGTATCTCACACGTACAAACACAGACTAGGCCCCGATTACAATTTTTTGTACCCTAAAGGCAGGATGAGGAGTAGGAGGAGGTCCGAACAGGAGGCAAAATGAAGCACCCTGCAATCCTCGGCGGTATGAGATGCGCCCCAAAAATTGGAAAGGTGTATCTCACACGTACCGATACAGACTATCCCGCAATTTAATTGTTTTTACCCCAAAGGTGTAGATTGAATAGCGGAATAGAAAATATGATATCAAAAGGTGTATGTATCTCACACGTACAGACCCAGACTAGGCCCAAATTACTATTTTTTGTACCCCCAAAGGCAGGATGAGGAGTAGGAGTTCGGAACAGGCAGGAGGCACACTGAAGCACCCTGCAATCCTCGGCGGTATGAGATGCGCCCCAAAAATTGGAAAGGTGTATCTCACACGTACCGATACAGACTATCCCGCAATTTAATTGTTTTTACCCCAAAGGTGTAGATTGAATAGCGGAATAGAAAATATGATATCAAAAGGTGTATGTATCTCACACGTACAGACCCAGACTAGGCCCAAATTACTATTTTTGGTACCCCCAAAGGCAAGATGAGGAGTAGGAGGAGTTCGGAACAGGCAGGAGGCAGACTGAAGCACCCTGCAATCCTCGGCGGTATGAGATGCGCCCCAAAAATTGGAAAGGTGTATCTCACACGTACCGATACAGACTATCCCGCAATTTAATTGTTTTTACCCCAAAGGTGTAGATTGAATAGCGGAATAGAAAATATGATATCAAAAGGTGTATGTATCTCACACGTACAGACCCAGACTAGGCCCAAATTACTATTTTTTGTACCCCCAAAGGCAGGATGAGGAGTAGGAGGAGTTCGGACCAGGAGGCAAACTGAAGCGCCCTGCAATCCTCAGCGGTGGATGAGATGCGCCAAACAAATTTAAAAAGGTGTATCTCACATGTACCGATACAGACTATGCCGTAATTTAATTTTTTACAAAACGGTGGTGTATCTCACACGTACAAACACAGACTAGGCCCCGATTACAATTTTTTGTACCCTAAAGGCAGGATGAGGAGTAGGAGGAGGTCCGAACAGGAGGCAAAATGAAGCACCCTGCAATCCTCGGCGGTATGAGATGCGCCCCAAAAATTGGAAAGGTGTATCTCACACGTACCGATACAGACTATCCCGCAATTTAATTGTTTTTACCCCAAAGGTATAGATTGAATAGCGGAATAGAAAATATGATATCAAAAGGTGTATGTATCTCACACGTACAGACCCAGACTAGGCCCAAATTACTATTTTTTGTACCCCCAAAGGCAGGATGAGGAGTAGGAGTTCGGAACAGGCAGGAGGCACACTGAAGCACCCTGCAATCCTCGGCGGTATGAGATGCGCCCCAAAAATTGGAAAGGTGTATCTCACACGTACCGATACAGACTATCCCGCAATTTAATTGTTTTTACCCCAAAGGTGTAGATTGAATAGCGGAATAGAAAATATGATATCAAAAGGTGTATGTATCTCACACGTACAGACCCAGACTAGGCCCAAATTACTATTTTTGGTACCCCCAAAGGCAAGATGAGGAGTAGGAGGAGTTCGGAACAGGCAGGAGGCAGACTGAAGCACCCTGCAATCCTCGGCGGTATGAGATGCGCCCCAAAAATTGGAAAGGTGTATCTCACACGTACCGATACAGACTATCCCGCAATTTAATTGTTTTTACCCCAAAGGTGTAGATTGAATAGCGGAATAGAAAATATGATATCAAAAGGTGTATGTATCTCACACGTACAGACCCAGACTAGGCCCAAATTACTATTTTTTGTACCCCCAAAGGCAGGATGAGGAGTAGGAGGAGTTCGGACCAGGCAGGAGGCACACTGAAGCACCCTGCAATCCTCGGCGGTATGAGATGCGCCCCAAAAATTGGAAAGGTGTATCTCACACGTACCGATACAGACTATCCCGCAATTTAATTGTTTTTACCCCAAAGGTGTAGATTGAATAGCGGAATAGAAAATATGATATCAAAAGGTGTATGTATCTCACACGTACAGACCCAGACTAGGCCCAAATTACTATTTTTTGTAACCCCAAAGGCAGGATGAGGAGTAGGAGGAGTTCGGAACAGGCAGGAGGCACACTGAAGCACCCTGCAATCCTCGGCGGTATGAGATGCGCCCCAAAAATTGGAAAGGTGTATCTCACACGTACCGATACAGACTATCCCGCAATTTAATTGTTTTTACCCCAAAGGTGTAGATTGAATAGCGGAATAGAAAATATGATATCAAAAGGTGTATGTATCTCACACGTACAGACCCAGACTAGGCCCAAATTACTATTTTTGCTACCCCCAAAGGCAAGATGAGGAGTAGGAGGAGTTCCGGAACAGGCAGGAGGCACACTGAAGCACCCTGCAATCCTCGGCGGTATGAGATGCGCCCCAAAAATTGGAAAGGTGTATCTCACACGTACCGATACAGACTATCCCGCAATTTAATTGTTTTTACCCCAAAGGTGTAGATTGAATAGCGGAATAGAAAATATGATATCAAAAGGTGTATGTATCTCACACGTACAGACCCAGACTAGGCCCAAATTACTATTTTTGGTACCCCCAAAGGCAAGATGAGGAGTAGGAGGAGTTCGGAACAGGCAGGAGGCACACTGAAGCACCCTGCAATCCTCGGCGGTATGAGATGCGCCCCAAAAATTGGAAAGGTGTATCTCACACGTACCGATACAGACTATCACGCAATTTAATTGATTTTTACCCCAAAGGTGTAGATTGAATAGCGGAATAGAAAATATGATATCAAAAGGTGTATGTATCTCACACGTACAGACCCAGACTAGGCCCAAATTAATATTTTTGGTACCTCCAAAGGCAAGATGAGGAGTAAGAGGAGTTCGGAACAGGCAGGAGGCACACTGAAGCACCCTGCAATCCTCGGCGGTATGAGATGAGCCCCAAAAATTGGAAAGGTGTATCTCACACGTACCGATACAGACTATTCTGCAATTTAATTGTTTTTACCCCAAAGGTGTAGATTGAATAGCGGAATAGAAAATATGATATCAAAAGGTGTATGTATCTCACACGTACAGACCCAGACTAGGCCCAAATTACTATTTTTTGTACCCCCAAAGGCAGGATGAGGAGTAGGAGGAGTTCGGAACAGGCAGGAGGCAGACTGAAGCACCCTGCAATCCTCGGCGGTATGAGATGCGCCCCAAAAATTGGAAAGGTGTATCTCACACGTACCGATACAGACTATCCTGCAATTTAATTGTTTTTACCCCAAAGGTGTAGATTGAATAGCGGAATAGAAAATATGATATCAAAAGGTGTATGTGTCTCACACGTACAGACCCAGACTAGGCCCAAATTACTATTTTTCGTACCCCCAAAGGCAAGATGAGGAGTAGGAGGAGTTCGGAACAGGCAGGAGGCACACTGAAGCACCCTGCAATCCTCGGCGGTATGAGATGCGCCCCAAAAATTGGAAAGGTGTATCTCACACGTACCGATACAGACTATCCCGCAATTTAATTGTTTTACCCCAAAGGTGTAGATTGAATAGCGGAATAGAAAATATGATATCAAAAGGTGTATGTATCTCACACGTACAGACCCAGACTAGGCCCAAATTACTATTTTTTGTACCCCCAAAGGCAGGTTGAGGAGTAGGAGGAGTTCGGAACAGGCAGGAGGCACACTGAAGCACCCTGCAATCCTCGGCGGTATGAGATGCGCCCCAAAAATTGGAAAGGTGTATCTCACACGTACCGATACAGACTATCCCGCAATTTAATTGATTTTACCCCAAAGGTGTAGATTGAATAGCGGAATAGAAAATATGATATCAAAAGGTGTATGTATCTCACACGTACAGACCCAGACTAGGCCCAAATTACTATTTTTGGTACCCCCAAAGGCAAGATGAGGAGTAGGAGGAGTTCGGAACAGGCAGGAGGCACACTGAAGCACCCTGCAATCCTCGGCGGTATGAGATGCGCCCCAAAAATTGGAAAGGTGTATCTCACACGTACCGATACAGACTATCCCGCAATTTAATTGTTTTTACCCCAAAGGTGTAGATTGAATAGCGGAATAGAAAATATGATATCAAAAGGTGTATGTATCTCACACGTACAGACCCAGACTAGGCCCAAATTACTATTTTTGGTACCCCCAAAGGCAAGATGAGGAGTAGGAGGAGTTCGGAACAGGCAGGAGGCACACTGAAGCACCCTGCAATCCTCGGCGGTATGAGATGCGCCCCAAAAATTGGAAAGGTGTATCTCACACGTACCGATACAGACTATCACGCAATTTAATTGATTTTACCCCAAAGGTGTAGATTGAATAGCGGAATAGAAAATATGATATCAAAAGGTGTATGTATCTCACACGTACAGACCCAGACTAGGCCCAAATTACTATTTTTGGTACCTCCAAAGGCAAGATGAGGAGTAAGAGGAGTTCGGAACAGTCAGGAGGCACACTGAAGCACCCTGCAATCCTCGGCGGTATGAGATGAGCCCCAAAAATTGGAAAGGTGTATCTCACACGTACCGATACAGACTATCCTGCAATTTAATTGTTTTTACCCCAAAGGTGTAGATTGAATAGCGGAATAGAAAATATGATATCAAAAGGTGTATGTATCTCACACGTACAGACCCAGACTAGGCCCAAATTACTATTTTTTGTACCCCCAAAGGCAGGATGAGGAGTAGGAGGAGTTCGGAACAGGCAGGAGGCACACTGAAGCACCCTGCAATCCTCGGCGGTATGAGATGCGCCCCAAAAATTGGAAAGGTGTATCTCACACGTACCGATACAGACTATCCCGCAATTTAATTGATTTTACCCCAAAGGTGTAGATTGAATAGCGCAATAGAAAATATGATATCAAAAGGTGTATGTATCTCACATGTACAGACCCAGACTAGGCCCAAATTACTATTTTTGGTACCTCCAAAGGCAAGATGAGGAGTAAGAGGAGTTCGGAACAGGCAGGAGGCACACTGAAGCACCCTGCAATCCTCGGTGGTATGAGATGCGCCCCAAAAATTGGAAAGGTGTATCTCACACGTACCAATACAGACTATCCCGCAATTTAATTGTTTTTACCCCAAAGGTGTAGATTGAATAGCGGAATAGAAAATATGATATCAAAAGGTGTATGTATCTCACATGTACAGACCCAGACTAGGCCCAAATTACTATTTTTCGTACCCCCAAAGGCAAGATGAGGAGTAGGAGGAGTTCGGAACAGGCAGGAGGCACACTGAAGCACCCTGCAATCCTCGGCGGTATGAGATGCGCCCCAAAAATTGGAAAGGTGTATCTCACACATACCGATTCAGACTATCCCGCAATTTAATTGTTTTACCCCAAAGGTGTAGATTGAATAGCGGAATAGAAAATATGATATCAAAAGGTGTATGTATCTCACACGTACAGACCCAGACTATGCCCAAATTACTATTTTTTGTACCCCCAAAGGCAGGATGAGGAGTAGGAGGAGTTCGGAACAGGCAGGAGGCACACTGAAGCACCCTGCAATCCTCGGCGGTATGAGATGCGCCCCAAAAATTGGAAAGGTGTATCTCACACGTACCGATACAGACTATCCCGCAATTTAATTGTTTTACCCCAAAGGTGTAGATTGAATAGCGGAATAGAAAATATGATATCAAAAGGTGTATGTATCTCACACGTACAGACCCAGACTATGCCCAAATTACTATTTTTTGTACCCCCAAAGGCAGGATGAGGAGTAGGAGGAGTTCGGAACAGGCAGGAGGCACACTGAAGCACCCTGCAATCCTCGGCGGTATGAGATGCGCCCCAAAAATTGGAAAGGTGTATCTCACACGTACCGATACAGACTATCCCGCAATTTAATTGTTTTTACCCCAAGGGTGTAGATTGCATAGCGGAATAGAAAATATGATATAAAATTGGTGATTTTTCAATAGCACATGTGAACAGCAGTGTCTTATGTCAGTCAGCTCTGCTGCAGGCTATGGAGGGGAAAAAAAAAGAAAATTCCCCTTTTAAGTTTGTAATTTTTAAATAGATTAGTACAGACTATGCCACAATTTAATTTTTTTAACCCAAAAGGGTGTATATTGAATAGTGGAATAGAAAAAAGTGTATAACTTTTGAAATCACTCAATAATAGCACATAAGAACACAGCAGTGTATTATCACAGTCAGCAGCACTGAAGGAAAAACGCTGCACACAACTGACTGATAAAAAAGACTTTTTTCTCCCTCCTCCTCAGCGGGAAAAAAGATTGTGTTCACACCACCCCACACACAGCAAAATCGATTGTAGAACACTGACCCTGCCTATCTCCAGCCTGGCCCTAAAATGATCAATAAGATCGGTCACTGCCGGCACTGCAAACCCCCCCCCACACAGCAAAATCGATTGTAGAACACTGACCCTGCCTATCTCCAGCCTCACCCTAAAATGCCCTAATATCTCGCCCTGCCTGCACTCCGACCTGTCCCTGAATTCTTTTCGGACACAATATAATTTTTGACTGTCTGTCCCTAATCAGCAGCCAGCACGTATGATGTGTGCTCTGTCCCTGTACTACAGCAGAATGATGCAGCGGCGCTCGGTCTCGAACTTATAAAGACTTGGTCACATGCTTCAGATGGTCAATCACAGCTACTAATACATTTGTAGGCATGGCTGGGATGGCTTAAGGCACACCAGTTAAACGCTTGTTGATTGGCTGTTTAAAGCCCGCCATTAAAAGCGCGCCAATACATACAAACCCGGAAATAAAATGACCGAACACGGATTTTAAACCCGAACATACAGTAAAGTTTTCGGGGCCGTGTTCGGGTAACAAAAATCCAATTATTCGGTACGAACACGAATAATACAGTCCGTGTTCGCTCAACACTAGTTATGGATCAGCAGTCTTTGAGTCATTATTTCAATCAGGTGCATCCACTTTGGTGGGAAGAGAGAACAGTGGCTATTCAAAGTCCATTTCATCTTCGCTCTTTTGTTCATCAGTTTGTAAAGTGGAACCCTGGGGTAGGCTTTGAGGCTGAGACCTACTGGTGTCTCGTGTAGGAGTGAATAGGTTGAGAGAAGGGACCTGTACTGCATTTGATGGGTAGCAAGTGCTTTCGATGTGTTTTTATAGGCCCTGCCTTACCTTCTGGCCTGATTTTATAGACTGGCAATCCCGGCAGTTGTTTACAAACTATGAAGGGCTGAGATTTCCATCTATCAGCTAGCTTGTGTTTTCCCAGGACTCCTAAATTCCTCAGTAACACTCGGTCCCCTGGCTGCAAGTCTTGCACTCTTACTTTGAGATAAAAGTTTCTCTTTCTCAATAGATCTCACAATTCCAAAGCTTTCCCAAAAGGAGCTATTAAATTTCTCTTTAAACATTCTACATATCCTCAGACTCCACTGTGGCTTCTTCTCACTTGAGAGGGTGCCAAGCATGTTCAGAAGGGTCCGATTAAATAGTTCGGGTTGAGGATCCCCTTGGAGTTGGAAGGCATAGTTCTTGAATTTTATATCCCTAACTGCTTTAGTATCTCTAAAAGTCTCTACCCTGATCTGAGTGTATTCGCTGGGGTAGGCCATAGTGCACAAAAAACTTTTGGACCAGGACCTTCGCCACAGTAGCAGCTTGCTGGTTTTTAGTTGGGAACGCCTGAGCATATAGGGTGAAGTGGTCAGTTATCACCAGGACCTTCCCTTGCCCACTAGAGTCAGGCTACAGACACAGGAAGTCAATGCACACCAACTCCATTCGTCTCTGGCTCTGAAGGTGGCCCATGGGGGAAACTTGTTTTGGCAAAGTTTTCTGTTGTATGCACCGTAGACAAAACGGCAGTAGCTCTCGACTTCCTCTCACATACAGGGCCAATAATATTGGTCTCTGACCAATTCGAAAGCACGTTCCTGGACTAAATGGCCATGCTCATCTTTCAGCGATTTCAGTACTACCACTCAGTACTTTTCTGGTGGGAACAGTTGCCACCAGTTGTCAAGGTGGTCTGAGGGGCCCTTTCGGTAGACCACCCTATCCTCCAACTGCAACCAATCCCATTTTTTCTGGACTATCCGTGCTACCCTAGTGCCATTTGTCAAGAGGATGTCTGCATTATCAGCTTCTAATGTCTCCTTCATTAAACCACAGAGTTGGTCTTTCCTCTGCTCCTCCTGAAGATCCCTCTTTGATAGTTTTGTCAGGCCTTCACTGACAATCTGTGACAGGTTACAGTAATACTGGGGCACCCCAGTGACTGCAACTCCCACTACTTTGGCGCCCACTGCGCCCTTTGCTTGATGCTCAATGCCCTGACCTAAATCCTGCACCTCTTCAGGGGAGAGCTGGGTCCACTCTTGCTAAGGTTCCTCAGTACGATAAGGTCTCCTGGAGAGAGCATCTGCGTCTTTATTGTCGACCCCTGGGTGGTACTTCAGGCTGAAATGAAATCCAGATAGGATTCAGGATTCAGCTGTTTAATTGCACGCTCACACTGATCTATCCATTGGTCACAGATGGGTCCCTGAGGCCTACGAGGACCCTTGTTGGGTTTCATTGAATTGGGCATCTGTCTCTCCCCCTCATTGGTCTTTAGTAATTTGGTGAGAGAGAAGAAGAGACTTTAACAAATCCCTCTATGAATCTTCGATAGTAGGAACAAAACCCCAGGAAGGATCTCAGTTCAGTAACATTCCTGATCTGGGCCAAGTGGCAACAGCCTCAACCTTCTTGGGGTCGGTAGCTTCTTGGGGTCGGTTCAGTGGCGACGACATGTCCCAAACACGTGACAGAGGATTGGTAAAACTGGCATTTTTCAAGGGACAATTTCAACCCCTCCTCATGCAGCCTCCGCAATACCTTCTCAAGTCTCTCTTAATGTTCTTCCAGAGTTCTCCCAAATACGATGATATCGTCTAGGTACACTAAGACCTTGATCAAGTTCATGTCTCCCACTGTGCACTCCAAATGCTGGAAGGTGGCTGGAGCTCCTGACAGACCCTGTGGCATACTATTAAATTCGAAAAACCCCAGAGGGCAAATGAAGGCGGTCTTTTACCGATCTTTGGGTGTATGGGTATTTGGTAATACCCACTCTTCAGGTCTAGCACACTGATCCATTTAGCTCCTGACAGACTTTGAAGGGCATCTTCAATTTGTGGAGTGGTGTATTAATCTGGGATCATCCTTCGATTGAGGGTACGATAGTCGATACACATGTGGAGGGTTCCCTTTTTCTTCCTCACTACAACTATAGGGGAGGCATAGGGACTCCAAGACTCTCTAATAACACCTGTCCGCTTCAACTCAGCCAGTTGTTCTTGAAGATCCTCTAAGTCGCTCAAAGGAATTCTTCGGGCTCTCTCCCTGAAGGGTTTATCTTCGCTGAGTCTAACTCTATGTTGAGCGCTCTTAGCACAGCCCACATCAGTCACTCTTTGAAAACAACTTCTTCCATTGCTAGAGAAACTCTCCTTAACCCTTTCCTTCCATTCTGTGGACAGTGGGGAGTCATGAGAGAAAAATGAATCTTCACCCATTTCTCTTGAGTCTCCTCCCACTATACCGGCTGCTCCCACCAGGGCTGCTGTGCTCACCTTCCCAAGTAGCATCCGGGATTTCAGTCTGATTGGGGATTCAGTGATATTCCTCATGCTGATAGGTATCATGTCCCAATTACCCAAATCTCTAGTTCTTCTAGCTCTTGGAGCAGTATGTGCTTCTGGTATTTATCATAAAACTAACGATACAGCAGTGTCACTTGGGGGCCCATTTCTAACAGAGCTTTTGTATATATTCCTTCAACTTGAATAGAGATTACTGGCAAGGGGCCCACTTATCGTTCTGGCAGTTTGTTGGAGATGGGCTTTGTAGTCTTCACCCAATTTTTTCTTGCTTCCTATTTGTCCCTGCTGAGGCCTTTTCTTGAGCCGAATGGTCTTTGGCAGAATGGTGTGCATCGACCTCCCTTGTATGTTTACCTGAGGGCATTTTGTAAGAAATTGACTGCGTCCCCGGCTGGCAGTCTAGGGCCGAATTCTCAATCTCTATCTCTATTTGAGTTTCTCTAGTCATGGAGCTTTCGGGCTGTGGGTCCTCAGTTCGCTCCTTCACTGAGGCCCCCTGAAGTTTCCCTCCTGCTTGCTGAGGAACAGCTTCTTTAACGTTTTTACAACTTCTGCTGTAAAGTTGGCTACATTCTCCCCATTGGGACATTGTGCTTTGAAGTGACCCACCTCCCCGAATCTGTAGCATATCATCCTAGATGAGGTTGAAGTGAAACTAGGCCTAACTTCTTTGGATACGTTCTTTCCTGCGGCTAAACCCACCATTTCCTGTTGGACATCAGAGAGAGACTTCTCCAAGTTGGCTTGGGTCTTCACTAACTGCATAACGGTTTTGTGCATTTCAAGCTGTGCCTGCATTACTTGGGCTAAAATATCAGGCATTGCTGTAGTGGATGAGGTCTGGAGTGTTTCTCTTGTACTGCTCAGCATCTGTCTCATCCCCATCCTCTGGAGGGTCCCCTCCTGCTTGGGTAGAGCATGTCAGAGCTTTCTCTTTCCTTGGTGTTTGTTTTGTTCTAATGCAGGAGCTCGGGTTTCTCTCTTCCAACAGAGCTTCCTCTTTCCGCACAATCCTAATAAGCTCCAGGTAGGTAGGTTAGGGACTAACATCGCTCAGAGGTTTTTAACTGAATCCATATTGGATCAGATTGCAGAGCACCTCTCAGGATCAGTTTTATTCTGACTTGGTCTAGAGCTGTAGATTCCATCCCCTTCCTTAACAAAATTTGACAAAATACCTTGTTTAGCCTTCTGATATACTCGAACAAAGGTTCACTTTGGTGTTGAAAAGTGTGCTTGAATTGATAAATCAGATCAGAAGCCTTTTCTGTTCGGCCAAACTTTTCTTGCAACATAATAAGATAGTCGTAGGCTGTGCAGGTCTTTTGGCTGAATTTAAGATTGCTAATGACCTCAGCAGCAGCTCCCCTTACGCTCTCGGTGATCCACTGTTTCTTCTAGGCTTAGGGAACATCCCATTCTTCGAGGGCCTGCAGAGCTTGCTCCATCTAGATACTCTTCCTCCCCTTTTGGCAGTGGCTGTGCCTGGAAAAGTCTCAGCTTTCTCTAACCAGCCCCGGAGTGGACGATATTGGTCTGATTACACTTAGTCATAAAATTTCCCAGTGCAGTGAAAAACTCCAGAGTAACCGAGGTCGTAGACATGGGCATTTCATTGACTGGGATGGTGTGACTTGAGCCTTCTGGGCTTAAGCCTTCTTGATTTGAGCCTTCCTGACTTACTTCTGACCCTCCCAACTGGACTAAATGAGCTTCAATGCCGTCAGTTAGTTGGATGTTAGGACCTTGAAAGCAGGCAGGAATTCCCCTCCTCCATTCCAATAATACTAGAGTGTAGGAAGTGTCCTGACTCATCTTCAGATCCAATACGGACATCTTCTTCTCAGGGGCTAAAGCCTCCACCGCTTGTTGGGCTGCACTTCTGTCCATGCAGTCCTGGGGATCTCCACCACACTTAGCTTCAGGCGGCTGTTATCCTCCTCACACCACTGAGCTGCAGCAGCAGCAAACATGTTGATTGTCTTTGGCTCTTTGTCTTTGAGTTTATCTGACAGAACAGAGGATATCCCAGATGAGCCTCCACATGTAGCGCTACCCTCGCGGGAGCCGCTGGTTGAATTGGGTCCTTTGTTCTTACCTTAACCTCTACAAAGACCTCTGTACCTCTGGCACCTTGGGTATACCCATCAACAGACACAAATTGACAAGGTTTGGATAAATGCCTCAGGGTCATCCTAAAATGAGACTCGAGACCTTAGAGTATGATAACAAGTTATATTAGGAATATGAGTAGTCAAAGAATAACTGGAAATCACAATGCAGTACACGATTTAGCATGTACAGTTTCAAATATGAATTAATGCAGTAGGAGTGCCTCCTTAGGTTTTGATAAAGCTTCATAAACTGTAGCTTTCCCCACTGGAAATGAACAACATAAGGTGACGGTGAATTTGGTATCAATAGAACAATGACTAAGTCATCTAGAGTGACTTACATTGAGGAGGCCAGGGCCTAGGCTACAATGCAATGATGGTAAAATAACTATAAATGCTTGACTAAACAGGGTAACAAGCACTCTAATGCAGTCTTCAAAGTAAATATTTGGCCAGCCATGTTGGAGCTCTTAAAGAAGTTTAAGAAATAAAGAAAATGTTTTCTGTAATAAAGAAATGGTTGTAGAACACTGAGTTCCCCAGGGCACTGTGTGGCAAAGTTTCCAGCAAGGGGTTAATTATCAGGAGAAAATGATTAGATGTATCTCGGATGTTCAGGGTTAAAGCGGAGTTCCGGGCACAAAATCGATCTTTTTTTTTTTGTGCCCGTCCGCTTGTTCTCCTTCACCTGAAACAGAATTGGATAGTTAGGTTTTTTTTTTTTTTTGTATTCACCCTGTAATTGTAGATCGAATATACTCATCTATTCTTCACTTCCTTCCTCTGCGCCGCGGCTCCGCCGTCACTTCCTGGCTTGCAATGATTCCTGGGAGCTGAACGTCATCGCTCCCAGGAATCAATGCGACGGCATCGGCCCCTCTCGTCACTTCCGGGGCGACCCCGCATTCCCTGCTAAACAGCTTCTGGGCATGCCCAGAAGCTGTGGAGGAATGTGGCGCCGCACCGGAAGTGACGAGAGGGGACGGTGCAGGCGCATTCTGGGAGAAGAAGACGCGGAAGAAGACGCAGAAGAGGATCGCGCCGGCTTCAGCTGCCCACAAGAGAGATGGCAACGCTGAGGAAGAAATTTTATAAGTGAGTATTTCTTCTTGCAGGTAAGTGCGAACCGGGACAGATCAGAGGCTAGCCATTGTGGAATGTACTAGCCCTGACTGTCCCGGGGGTATGTTCACTGAAAATTTTTTTCTGTGCCCGGAACTCCGCTTTAAAATCCTAAACAACAGGATTGTTGCAGAACATCAAAAGATAGTTGGTGCCTTTAAGAGGTATAGTGTGGTTTGTCTTACAAGCATTAGTAAACCTGCACATTTCAGTTACAATGAGCATTGTTACACACTATTTAATACATTTTTATTACTCAAAACAAACTCCCCCCATCTATTTATGTCTCCATGTTTTATTTTGTTGAGCAATCATTTTGATAACACCCCCTAGCATTTCTGGCTGTGGCTATCTTGAGTAAGGGCAGATGATTCCTGGAATCCATCTACCTCTAGCCCAAGCATACATGCAGGAGAGTGTGCTTAGCTGAGGAAAAAAAAAACCCTCTCCTGAAGACTCCTGGGATGTATGACATCATTTGCTTAGGCAAGAAACCTGAAAGTAACTTAAGAAATGTAAAAGAAAAAAGGTTAAAACAAGTAAATATCATATACTTTCTTATCTTTTTAACAATGCTAGTAGCATGAGGATTAAAAATAGTCAATGTTGACTGGGAGAGTGTGTATGCCCTTACGAGGGCTGTGTTTGCCCACGCGGGGATGCATAGGTGTTCCGTGCATCCCTGTGCTGACAGTCCCATTGTGCATCCAGTCCCATTTATGTCAGCTGGAATGCAGCAGCTGCACGGATACAACTGCTGCCCTCAATTTGACACTAGTGCAAATGCGGGTCTGTAGAATAAATTATTATTAAAAAACTTGCGCTATGGTAGTGGATAAAGTGTTCAAAAACCTAAGTTAGACTTACCGGTGACGGTATTTCTAAGAGCCTTTCAGGCCGGCACCTGGAGAGAGCGCAGCTCCACCCAAATTCCCAAAAAACACTGCAGTCTTTAAATCCCTCCTCTTCCACCATGCCTTCAGTTATATAGTAGCCTCCGACATGCTGGAAAACAGAGCACATAACAACAAAACAACCAACACAACAGGTTATTAAGTCATAACTCAGAAAACATTTTAGGGAGGGTAGTAGGCTGCTGTCCTGAAAGGCTCTTAGAAATACCATCACCGGTAAGTCTAACTAAGGTTTTCTTAAATCGCCTTTCAGGACAGCACCTGGAGAGGATAGCCGAGTAACTTACCCTAGGGCGGGACCACTGCCTGCAGTACCTTCCTCCCAAAGGCCTGATCTGCAGCTGACAGTAGGTCCAGCCTATAGTGCTGAAGGAAAGTGGAAAAACTGGACCAGGTAGCAGTCTTGCATATTTGTTCAGGCGAAGCACTGGCCCTTTCGGCCCAGGACGCAGTCACTGACCTAGTAGAATGGGCTACAATACCTTCAGGAGGAGTTTCTCCTTGAGATATGTAGGCTTCCTTGATTGCCCATTTAAGCCACCTTCCCAGGGTACTCTTGGATGCTTTTTCACCTCTACAAGATTCCGTGAAGATTATGAAGAGTGCATTTGATCTTCTGATTCCTTAGTCACAGACAGATAATGTAGCAAACGCCTTTTCACATCTAGAGAATGAAAGGATTCCTCTTTAGCGTTAGTTGGAGCTGAGGAAAAATGCAGGAAGTACAATTTCTTGAGTACGATGAAAGGATGTAGCCATCTTAGGAAGAAAGGCCGGATCTGTCTGGAGAACTAATCGATCCGGAAAAACAACCAAAAAAGGATCTGCAATTGACAAGGCCTGAATTTCACTGATTCTACTGGCAGATGTAATCGTAGCCAAAAAATTGTTTTAAGAACCAAGTTTCTCAGATGACTCCTCTAAAGGTTCAAACAGAGCCTTAGTAAGTCCTTGTAAAACCAAAGATAAATCCCACTTGGGAAAATTCTTAAAGGTTGTTGGCCTGTTTCAAGCTAGGGCCTTAAAAAAACCTAACTAAAGTTTCTTGCGACAAGGTTTTTTCAAAGAAAACTGAAAGAGCCGCCACTTGGATTTTCAGGGTACTGGCAGCCAGCCCCTTCTCCATTCCTTCATGGAGAAATTCCAAAACAGAAATTATATTTTTGACCTGAAGTTTCTAAAAGGAACACCAGGAGTTATATTTTTTCCAGACTTTCATATAGATAGCTCTGGTCACTCTTTTTCTACTGGACATAAGTGTGGATATCAGCTTTTCCCACAGGCCTTTAGCCCTCAAGAGGACTTCTTCAGAAACCAAGCCGTCAACTGAAGACGATCCGACTCTGGATGATTCAGGGTCCCCTGTATCAGAAGATCTTTACTGAACGGGAGTTTCCAGGGGGGTTTCATGGCTAGATTCAGAAGTGGTGCAAACCAAGGCCTTTTTGGTCAGAAAGGCGTGATCAGGATTAGATTGGTAGATTCCTCCCTGAACTTCCTGAAGACCAGTGATATCAACTGGAAGGGGGGAAACGCATAGCACAAGGGGAAGTCCCAAGGATGAGCGAAGGCGTCCAGGCCCAGAGGTTGATCTTACCGTTGGAGGGAAGAGAATACTGGAGCTTTGGCATTTTGCTGGTTCGCAAACAAGTTGACCTGAGGATGGCCCCAAGCCTCTGAAATCATGAGGAAGACTTCCTGGTTCAGATTCCATTCTGCTTCTAGAACCCTCTTCCTGCTCAGAAGATCCGCCAGGAGATTCTGGGAACCCTTCAAATGAATTGCTGTTAGAGAAGCCACATTCTGTTCTGCTCAAGAAAACAACTGCATGGCCAGATCCAAGAGGCTTCTGCTCCTTGTTCCCCCCTGCTTTGAAACATAGTTTCCTGCCGTCATGTTGTCTGATAGGACCTGAACAATGAACATGTTGACCTCTGATTCTTTGATGAAAGGACATAAGACCCACAGAGATGGCTTTTAATTCTCGCCAGTTCGATGACTTCCTGGCTTCTGTCTGGGACCAAGTGCCCTGAACTGTATGACCATCTAAGTGGGCTCCCCAGCACCAAGCACTTGCGTCTATGGTCAGTCTTTTGTTCTGCGGAAAAGACCAGTCTAGGCCCTTTGACAGATTGATCGGGTTTCGCCACCACCAGAGGGCCCTTTTCATCCTTGCAGAAATATTGATTGGTTTTTCTAGTGGCTCTGGGTGTGACCATTTCTGAACAATGTCCATCTGCAGGGAGCGAGAGTGCAACCTGGGCCACTAGACCACTGGAATGGATTAAGTGAGGAGGCCATTGTTGTCCGAACTGACAGTTTGAGGTTGGTCTGCATCTGAGCTACTGCGGACTGAACCTTTACTACCTTCTCTTGAGGGAGAAAGACTTTTTGAAGTACTGAATGAATGGTATATAATGAATAACCCAGAAATTGAATTTCCTGCAATGGCGTCAGGTTGGATTTTTCCAGGTTTAGAAGCCACCCTAGGCTCTTGAGATGTGATTGAGTCTCCTGAAGTTTCTCTAACATCCTTAATTTGGAGTCTGCGAAAAGTAATACGTCGTCCAGATAGGGGACCATGGAGATCCCCCTCAACCTCAGTGGCTCCAGAGCTTTTGCCATCACTTTGGTGAACACCCTAGGGGAGGATGACAACCCGAAGGGGAGAGCCCTAAACTGAAGATGCCAAATTGATTTCCCCAGGTTGACTGCTAACCGGAGAAACTTTTGACAAGACCAAGCTATTGGGATATGCAGATAAGCATCCCTCAGATCTATAGACGTCATGAAACATCCCGCGGATAACAGCTTTGTCACTGTATAGATGGTATCCATCTGAAAACGCTTGTACCTTATTGATTTATTCACAATATTTAGATTTAGGATCAGATGATATTTGTCCGTTGGTTTCTTTACCAAGAAGACATGTGAATAGAAGCCCCGACCTTGCTGTTCCTTGGGGACTTGGATGATTACTTCCTGTTGCATCAGCTCCTGTAAGAGAGACATCATTGTGGAAGCCTTCTCCGAATCCCTTAGAAGCGAGATGACAAAGAATCTGCTTGGGGGAGTTTCTGAGAACTCCAGGTTGTAACCTGACGTCACAATGTTTTGGATGAAAGCACTCGAAGAGATTTGTTCCCACTGAGGGAGGAACAATCTTAACCTTCCTCCCACTGAAATGGCACCGTCATTTGGCTTTAGAGGATTGCTCCGGCGACTTAAAAAGCACCCCTTCTACCTTTGGCTTTTTGGGCTGGCCGTCTGGGCTTGTGCACAGTAGAGAAGTGCTTACAGGGGCAGGCAACCTCTGGTGGGTATCCAAAATTCAGTACCCTGTCCAGTGGGCACTAGGAGACTCAATCATAATCCATCATCAGAGTTTATTAAATCAATAGTGTCATATAAAAACAGCATATAAAAAATGACATATGAAAGTAATACAGCCAGATCAGAAATAAAAAATAAAAATAAAAAACAAAAAACATGCAAGGTTCCACTGTATAGGTAAACAGGACCAATTGGTAAGCGCCGGATCTTCTATGTGTGTTTCGTCTGGGCTTGTGGCCTTGTTCCCTAATCCTGTGGGATTGTGAAACAGCACGAAAATTATTTTTAATAGGCTGTTTTTTCTTAAAGGGAAAGGTCTTCTTTTTATCCGCTGTTCTATCCAGGACTGATTCCAGTTCTGGACCGAAAAAAAGATCCCCAGAAAATGGTAACCCACACAGCTTGATTTTAGAGGCAGAGTCCCCAGCAGCCAGCCAAGATTTCAACCAAATTGCACGCCTGGCAGAATTGACCAAAGCTGAGGATCTGGCAGACATTTTAATTGATTCCACAGATGCATCGGCCATGTATTTAACTGCCTTTAACAGTAGCAGAAAGGACTCTAATAAATCCTTCCTGGGAGTCCCAGCTTCCACGTGGTTCTTGAGCTGTTCCAACCAGCACTCCAGATTCCTAGCAACCACTGTGGAAGCCATAGCTAGTTTAAGGCTGGACGAGACAGAGTCCCAAGTCTTTTTAAGGAGCGAATCTGCTCTTTTATCCATAGCATCCTTTAAAATGCCCATATCTTCAAACACTAAGTCTGTGCAGCGAGATACATGGGAAAAGGCTGCATCAACCTTAGGTCTTTTATTCCAGACTTGAGACTCCTCATCTTCATCAAAAGGGAACCTTCTCTTAAGACTTTTTGCAAAAAAAGGGGCTTTTTCAGGTTATTTCCACATTCTTTTAACTACTTCTGTGAGAGTCTTATGTATTGGGAAGACTCTATGCTTAGTCTCATCCAGCCCTCGATACATTTTGTTATGTACCGACAGCTGAATCTTCTCCTCTTGAATTCCAAGAGTAGTATATATTGCCTTAAGTAAATCCTGTACCTCCTCCAAGGACAATTTATATTTGGAAGGTCTTCCCAAATCTTCCTCTTCCTCCTCATCTGAATCCCTGAGGGAAGGAAGTGTGCTTGCTCCTTCTCCCTCTGAGTCACTGGCCTCTGCTGACTTTGAGGTGGATGTACAGGAGCTTGAAAAAGCACTCTTTTGGGAGCCTGTCTGTTTTGCTGGAACTTTAATCAACAAGGACCTGACCGAACTTAGAGTATCCGTTAACTCCTTCACTGAAGAAAACAAATCCTTGCATTGTTGTGCAGATTCCTCTTTGACTAGGTCTGCTATTCAAGTTTTGCACAAAGGTTTAGGCCAAGTATCTTTCAAAGGAGGACACTTCCTAGCTACCGAAGGAGACCTGGATTTAACTGTGGCTTTGGCCTAGATAATAAAAATAGACATGCCTATTACCTAACTTACACTTTACAAACACCCAAGTGAAATAGCAAAGCTAAAGTGCGAAATAAAAAACCAATAGCAGCAAATAAGACTCCCAACAGAAAACACTGTAGGGCTGGAGCATTAAAAACCAGCCTAAACAGTGGCAGGCTCAACAGAGGCAAGGATAAACCACCAAAAAGGCCCAATAGTGAAGATAAAGGGTACCCCTGTACCCCTCTTACCTGTGCCTGACCGGTGATAATGGCGCCTGATTCCGCCGCTGTTGCCGACCTCTCCTCCATCTGTGCAGAGAGCGCAGCGAAAATGATCAGAAATGAATCCCTTTTTAAAAAGGCCACTTCTGGCGTCCTTACTCCACGAGGACCGGAAGCGGAAGCACCGGCCTCTGACCTGCTGCTGATCCTGCGTTCCAACAGCCGAATCCAACGCTGCCCGCCCTCGCTGGAAGTCCCGCCCACCGCGCATTCGCCCTCGCAAGCCGGGACTGGGTCGCTACATGTCGGAAAATTAAAACAGAAAAACCAGCCCAGCTTAATCCAGCGGCTCCCGGGCATCCACACAAGAGGACCAGTGAGGCCTTGGCTCCCCTGAGCAAGGAGGATCAGCGGCTTCCTGAACACCCCCCCCCCAAGGGGGGGGGGGTGGGATGGCCAGAAAACATCAACGACACAGAGGTACCCACCCTTTTCCCACCTGGAGAGAGCTTAGTAGTCCACCCAAGGTTCCAAGCAGCGTTTCCACCATGGCGGAGGAAACACAATAAGTGGGGGCATGGTGGAAGAGGAGGGATTTGCAGTGTTTCCTGGGAATGTGGGTGGAGCTGCGCTCTCTCCAGGTGCTGTCCTGAAAGGCAATTTGAGAAATATACGTGCAAACTGATTTACGACGCTGCTGTTGTGTAAGGTGCTAAAACCTAAAATACTAATCCCATATAAAGTACAATTAAACACTGCTTTAAAATGACAATACAATATAAAATATGATCAATAATATATAAAAGTGCAGGTGCAAAGTTAAATAAAGTAAACAATATTACATAAAAGTGCAAGTGCAAAAATGAATGAAGTCCATTAGTACAGTAGAGTGCAATATAGAATGTCTGTGCTTGTTATTTTCTTCTGGTGCTGCCACAATGCTTCTTCGTGCTCCCCTCCTGTAATCCCCACTCACCATAAATAAGACTCAAGTAGGCATATAGTGCTCCCAGGCACAAGATATGTGGAACTATGGTTCCTCTCCTTCTCCTCCAAACACAAATGGTTAGGTTTAAGGTACTTCCTGGATCATGGGATGTTGCTATTTAATTCCTCCAATCACAAGGCGCTCATCAGGTTATTGTAAAATGAGAGAAAGGTACCCATAGTGTAAAACCGTTTTGGATTTGTTAAAAATTAAAACAAATGCACTTACATTTAAAGCATAAATTTGAACATAAGAGCTGGTGAGGTTCACCGCTCAGTGTGCGTTCCAAACACCGGAAATTCGTTTTAATGATGCCCCCGCTTGATGCGTTTCGCCCCTCCTATTGGGCTCTTCAGAATCTTTGTAGCAGACCCATTTGGCTGTCCAATTGACATCAATGGAACTGCCTGCACGGGAAAGGACAGGACCCCTTTGCATCCCTGTGCAGGCAAACATGACCCTCGCACGGGTGCACGTTTAAGTTCAACTGTGTGAATGAGGTCTTATCCTCAGTGTACGTCTGGTGCAGGCAGCTTCCAACAACACATTCTTACATTTGTTTTTACTAAAATAGTCAAATGACACAATAGTATAGTATAGTCCATTTCCTGTGCCTTCTTTTGCCCAACATGGCAGATTACACAACATTACCCTAAACAAGGAAGTTGCACAGGTATCTAATGCTTAGTGTGGGACTTCTACATACAGTATGAAACTGTGAATTCATTCATTAACACATTATAATATACAGTATGTTATTTTTTTGGTTTTGGAAATAGAAGCTCTTTAAAACTGCAATGTCTGTAAAGGAAAACATTTACAGGCAATGTACCGATAAACAGGAAAAAAAATAATGCTCAAGTTCATTATCCTAAATTACAACAGAACTTAGGACTTCCCCAATATAGTACTGGTTATAAGGTAAGTAAAACATAAAAAAAAATCTCTCATCTATTTATCAATGTTTTCACCTGAGATTCACCCAACCTTCACCCAAGATTCAATTTTTTGCTAATTGCATCTTAAATAAAAAAATGGTTACTTCTGAGTGAATTTTGTGTGAATCTTGGGTGAACATTTTTACTAAATATTATGTATGTTGCTCAAAAAAGGACAAACTACTAAACTATATGTAATATATTATATAATCTAATATATTAAATAATATACAGATATATAGAAAAAGGGCGGGGAGAACTGAAGAGAGAGCTGGTGAAGACTAGGAAGTGCATGGTCTATATTTTGATGAAAACTGACAATAAATTTAAATGTTTAGTTTGCTTGGAGTTCTCTTTTAAATACTGAGCGACTGTATAAAAAGGACAGAGGAAAAGAGTGATTCATAGTGCCATCTACTGGACAGATCTGGTATTACAAATGCATTTTATTATATAGTTTTTACTATTAGGCCCTAGTTGAATATCGATAGCCTTTTGCAAGGAAAATACAATGTTAGGAGAGAAATTCTTTACTTTACTAAATGTTTCTTCCCATGTCAAAATATATACTATTATAAGCGTTTCAGACTTCTTAGCTTTTAGTTCCTGCTGTCAAGTTGAATTATTTACATTTTTACTCTTTATCAGGTTGAGTCAGCAGTTTCTTACTGTATATCAGGTTTGCTCTCTGGTTGCTAGATTGGCTTTCCTGGGGAGGAAGGCCAGGCTGGAAACAATGCAAGATTACGGTCCCACTGTCCCTGACTAAACTTTATTTTTTTTTTTAGAGTAAATCCTGGAGTACTGGGCAAGATTTCAATGCTTGAGTCCATTACAGTTATACAAAATCAGAGGATCCATCCATAACTCCATCCTTTTCGAAAACATCAGCACCTAAGGAGATCCTCTCAGTTTGAAAAAAAAAAACAGGTTCCTGCAATAGAAGAAGCATTATGCTCACACCTCTCCAGTGGACAACCTTCCCTCTATTATAGCACTACAGGATCCATCAGCCTTTTCAACATATGACACTTCCAGTAGTGTCAGATGCATGTCCCCCTGCTGAAGGCTAAGCATCTTTCATCCAACCCCTATGTCTTAGTTTGGTCCTGAAGAAGGGGTCCAAGCATGGAATTACAGCTGGTGGCAGGAGAAATTACAGACATCCTCTTGGAAGTATTAAATGCTGAGAAATTTGGCTGCATCTCTGAAATCGGGTAAAAGGAGAAGACATGGCTCGCTGGTAAAAACTTTAGTTGCAGAGATTTGTTTGGATTTTCTAGAAAAATTTACAGAGTCTCTTTAAAGGCCCGTACACACGTACCGATCGTCGGCCGAAAAGCTTCGGCCGACGACCGATCTGCCGATTGTAGGCTTGTTAGTATGATGCTTCCGACAGCCGACAGCGCACTTTCGGCCGAAAAGAATCTGTCTTGCAAGCATGAAAATTTTTGTATGCCGACACCAGAGCGGCCGATTGTTCGCCAGTCAGTACAGAATTCGGCCGACAGACAGCAGATTTGCAAGACTGGGCATGCTCAGAAAAGAAAAAACACAGGGAAAGTTAACCATTACATGACATCACTTCTGCAGTCGGCTGTAGTCGGCGGACAAAATTCTTGTGCAGTCTTTTGCACTTTTCAACAGACACCGACAGCCCTGGACAAAAGACGGCCGATCGTTCGGCCGACGATTGGTACATGTGTACGGGGCTAAAAAAGACTATCACTTTGCCTGTTCCCTTGCCCGACCCACCTATAGTCAACTTCCCTTGCTTCCCCCTTCTGCTCCGTTACTCCAATGGAGATCTTAAAAAAAAATAAAAAATACCCTGTGCTTCCAGATATAGAAGAATAGCACTCAGGCCTAAGTGGCCAATAATTGCTAGGCCCGTACACAGCCAAATAAGGAGGAGGATGATGACTTCCACCACCCTGTGTAAGCCCCAACCACATTCAAAATGGAGCTTGCACAGGGTTGCAGGGAGAGTGCAGCAAAGGTGAGTATAAATGGGTTGGGGGGATTTTAAGAGTCTGAATGAGTAAAGTGATAGACTCTGTAAATAAATGTACTGATATACTGTAGAATTAAGCACATGCTTCAAACAATTCCTTTATGCCAATAACATACTTGCCAACTGTCCCCTTTTTTCCAGGGACAGTCCCTGCAAATAGGAGCTTGTCCCAGGTAATTAATATTGTCCCTGGAAGCGCCTGTTAATCGGGCTGCCCATAAATGTTACGCAGAAGTAGCGCAGCTGATTTGGAGACTTATTCCAACTCTGCTACTTTAGCCTTAAGTTTGAAATTCCCCTTTTTAATCTCCTGTAATTCTCTCTATATTGAGTAGACTCTATAATCTGATAAGTGGGCAAGATTAATTATGAAGAGTGGGCGGAGCTTCAGGGAAGTGGGTGTGGCAATTGATAGCTGTGCTGCAAAGTGTCTCTGGAAATGTTTTTTAAATGTTGGCAACTATGCAATAATTCCTATTGTTGCCTCTGGGCCAGCTTTGTATACAGAACTGCAGGTTTACAACACAGTTACAGCCTAATATTATATAGCATTTATTCCAGACTAAATGTCAATCATCATTGCAGTGCATGTCTTCTATGAAGTACAGCGGCAACGTAGCTCAATTTATCACAGGAATCCTATCTCACTACCAGTAAATAAGAAAACTTTATAATTATCTGGAAAAAAAAAAATTGTACCGTTTTGTCAATTTAAAATCATTTGGCATAAAGTGTTATATTTTATACACAGATTGATGGGAGAGGGCTATGATTGGAATAAAGCCCAGTGTTATTGTAAAATGAAGCAGGGTGGGCTGATCTGTTTAGTTACTGCTTGGAAGTGGGTGGGGGGTTGGCTGAGCTGCTGAGTTACTGCTTTGAAGTGGGTGTGGGGTTAGCTGATCTGCTGAGTTACTGCTTGGAAGTGGGTGCGGGTTAGCTGATCTGTTGAGTTACTGCTTGGAAGTGGGTAAGGGGGTTGGCTGAACTGCTGAGTTACTGCTTGGAAGTGGGTGGGGGGCTAGCTCATCTGCTGAGTTACTGCTTGGAAGTGGGTGGGGGGTTGGCTGAGCTACTGAGTTAGTGCTTGGAAGTGGGTGCGGAGTTAGCTGGTCTGCTGAGTTACTGCTTGGAAGGGTGGAAAAGAGTTAGCTAAGCTGAAAAATCACAGCCTGGAGGTGGGAAAAGAAAGGTCACTGCTGGGAAGGGAGAGAAAAGATAGCCGGTCAGCTATATAACTGATAAAAGGAGGGAGCAGGGGGAGTTGAGCTGCTGAGTAACTGCAGAACGGGGGAGCAGGGGGCGCTGAGCTGCTGGGAGGGGTGAGCAGGGGTGCTCAGCTGCTGACTTACTGCTGGGGGGGAGAGCAAGGTGAGTTAACCAGTTCTGGATCGGAAGGATTTGCGCCTTAATGACCAGGCCATTTTTTGCGGTTTGGCACTGTGTTACTTTAACGGGAAATTGAGCGGTCTTGCGACACTGCACCAAAATAAAATTGAGGTCCTTTTTTTCTCCACAAATAGAACTTTCTTTTGATGGTATTTGATCACCTGTGTGATTTTTATTTTTTACGCTATAAACAAAAATTGTGACAATTTTGACAAAAACAATATTTTTCACATTCTGCTATATAACATTCAAAAATTATAAAACCAAAATTTTTCATCCTTTTAGGCCAATTTGTTGTCTGCTACATATTTTTGGTAAAAAAAATAGCAATAAGCGTATTTTCATTGGTTTGCGCAAAAGTTATTGCGTCTACAAACTAGGGGAAAGATTTATGTAATTTTTATTTTATTTTTTTTTGCTAGTAATGGCAGCGATCTGCGATTTTTAGCGGGACTGGGACATTGCAGCGGACAGATCGGACCACTAACTGACATTTTTGACACTTTTGGGGGCACTAGTGACATTACTACAGTAATCAGTGCTAAAAATATGCACTGTTACTGTAATAATGACATTGGCAGGGAAGGGGATAACCTAGGGATGATCAAAGGGTTAAGTGTGAGCCTTGGGGAGTGTTTACTAACTGTATGGGGGAGTGGAATGATCATAGAGACCTGTGTTCCTATATAGTAGGATCACAGGGGCTCTGTGATCATTTCCGAGAGAAGAATGGTCAGCTGTGTTTACATCAGCTGACTGTCCTCTCTCAGTGGAGAGCGATCGCGGGTGCCCGGCGGCAATCGTGGCCCCGTGCATCAGCATCCCCGCTGCCAAGTGGGGGCGGAAGTGCGCTACTGACAGAGTGCACTTGCCCCCTAGCACCACGCGCATGACCGACGTAGAGTTACGTCGTTTTCGCGCAGCCGAGCCAGCCTTCCGCAGTAAAACTGCAGCGGGCGGTCGGCAAGTGGTTAAAGTAGAACTATAGACAACATTTTTTTTTTTCATTTTGGAAAGACCAACGGAGGTTTATAACCCCTGTCAGATTTTTTTTTTTCACCATCTGGGTCCCATTGGGGTGATTTCCCTTTACTTCTTGTCCCATAGCCAAACAGGAAGTGAGAGGAAATCCCTGCAAATTAAGGGAATTCCTTGGGGACCCCCCAGGTCAACAGAACTAGTGTCCCCATTAGAAGATTTCCCCTCCATTACTTTTCTGGGGACAAAACAAAGTTTGGGATTTTCTTTCACTTTCAATGATAATGGTGAACAATACAGAGAATGCATCTTCTTAAGGTAGAACTATAGGCAACACTTTTCTTTTCATTTTGGACAGAGTAAAGGAGGGTAACTGCTGTCAATTTTTTTTTTTTCGCCATCTGTGTCCCATTGTGGAGATTTACCTTCAGTTCCTGTCCTATTGCCAAACAGGAAGTGAGAGGAAAACCCTGCAAATTAAGTGCATTCCATGGGGACCCCAGGTCACCAGAACTAGTGTCCCCATTGAAGGCTTTTCTCCTCTATTACTTTTCTGGGGACAACCCAAAATTGGGGGTTTTCTACTACGTTTACTACTTTCACTTTCAATGATAATGGTACACAGGACAAAGAGGATAAATCTCCTTAACGGGGGCACAGACAGCAATAAAAACCTGATGTGTTTTAACCCCTCTCCACTCTATCCAAAACAAAAAAAAAACGAAAGTTTTGCCTTTAGTTTTACTTGGTCTTGTCTTTAGTTCCTGAGTCACTGCAGGGAGTGGGAGCAGGGGGATGGTGAGCTGCTGAAAGAAGAAGCAGGTGGATCGGACTTGCTGAATCATTGGAGGGAGGGTAGAGCAGAAGGAGCTGAGCTGCTGAGTCCCTAATCTTCATGCTTCAAAAAACTGGTGGGCTCGGGGGTGCAGAGCACTGCGCCCTGAGCCCACCCAGTTGTATGACAATAGCGAATGAATATTCGCTATTATCACGCTGATTCTCCTCCCAGCCAATCAGGATGCGGGTTGTGAGACCCTTTTCCTGATTGGCTGACAGGAGATGCGATTTTACTAGCCATTGACCAGGTAGAGAGAGGAAACGCAGAAACGCATGGCCAGAGGAGGTAAGAATGCTGACTGTCCGGCCGGCCGCCCGTCCCGCTGGGGGGGGGGGGGAAGGGTGGTGTATTTGCCGCCCTCCCCCAAATTATCATGCACCAGCTGTCAGTGGTACAATGTACAAGCAGTAAATTCAGCTGATCTGTGCAGTAGACCATTTACTGAACTGTAAAAAAGTAAATAATGAACAGTTATGAAAACGATTCACATGTTATGCTTTAGTAAATTGATTTGGAATTTAACTTATGGGAATTCTTACTTAAAGCGGAGTTCCACCCAAAAGTGGAACTTCCGCTCTTTTGTTTCCTTCCCTCCTCCGGTGCCACATTTGGCACCTTTCAAAGGGGAGGGGGGGAACAAATACCTGTTTTTGACAGGTACCCTTCCCCACTTCCGGGATACAGCGCCGTCCCTCGGAAGTTCGGCCCCTTCCTCCCTCCTCTGGCGCGCAAATAGGAATGCGCAGCGCGCTTCGCGCATGCGCAGTAGGGACCCACCCGTGAAGCCGCAAGGCTTCACTGCTGGGTTCCCTTACCGGCAATTGCGGCGGCAGCACCCGACAGCCGATGGAAACATCGGCTGCGGTGCCGACATCGCTGGACTCCAGGACAGGTAAGCGTCCTAATATTAAAAGTCAGCAGCTACAGTGTGTGTAGCTGCTGAATTTTAATTTTTCGAGGGGGTGGAGGGGGAACTCCGCTTTAAGTGGAACTTAGGGCTGGATTACTTGGCAGGTAAATTGTCTCTCATTTACTGTATGTATGTCATCTGTATATTTAGCGGTTTGCCTGAAAATAAGCTTTAAAGCGGAGCTAAATTCTGCAATATTTACCACATATATGCACAAGAGTGTGGATGTAAACAAATAGCTGAATTACAGTCACTGGATCAAGGTAAGCATGCATCTGTGGAAGGGAATGGTGGGTTAGGCTGGCCATACATGTTCAATTGTCTTGTACAATTTTCCGTTCGATTTACCAAAAAACATATGAATGTAATGAGGTCAAAACTAAACAACTTTCAATTGTATTCAATTAGGCAGGCCTTTGCACTACATAGTTTAGGGTAAATCTAAAGGAAAATTGGACAAGAAGATTGAACATGCATGGCCAGCCTTAGCCTTAGGTCAGGGAAGTAAGGGAGGCTTGTTTTACAACGTAAAAGTGCACTGAGTGGTACGGTACGGTACGGTTCAGTACGGTACGGTTCGGAACGGTACACCTTGCGTTTCCACTGCCAATAGTACCCTTTCATGATAGGCATGGTGTAACAGGAAAGCTGTGATAGACGATTCTCTGTCAACCAATCAAAGTTCTGCAGAGTGTAGCTCCACCCTGTTGGTACGGTACTAATGTGCTTGGTACCCCAACGAAAGGGTCCCAAAAAAGTGGTACGGTACGGTTCGGAATTAGGGTACCATTCACAATGGAAACGGCATAAATAGCGTACCGTATCGAACCGAACCGTACCAGAAAGCTCAGTGGAAACGGGGCATTATTCTATAGAGAATTTTTCTTTTTTATTGTGCTAAGATAAGGCTTTTAGTGTTAAAAAGTAATTTCTAATTTGAAATATTAAAAACATTTATAAAATATTTTCAAAACAATTCTGGATATTGTGACACCAAAATTGATCATTGATTTCAGAGCATGTGCTTTTATTGTTATTATTCAGAAAACTTATCTTAAGTCTTAATCTAATAAATTGGCAGTATCACACTTTTAATATTGTGTCTTTGCATTAAAGGGTTTCTATGTTGTCCTGACAGCGTCATCTGACCTGAGAGCATGAGACATCTCTGCGGCTCTGATCATCATGTTACAGATAGATAATTAACTGTTACCACATTACAGAACATTGTCTGATTCTTTGAACATTGCTAGGTTACATAAAACATCCCTCCAAACAAGTATTGTGTTTCCACCTCCCCTGGATACAATATTCCCTGCTCTATTACAGCATATATAGTAGCAGATCAGTGGTGTCCAACTTAAAAGGGCCCAAGGGCCACAGTTTAGCCACACGTTAAGGTGAAGGTGAAGGCCACATCCAAAGCAACTTTTTTTTAAATTAACATATTCCTTTTCAGAAATAGGTTGCTAAAAAAGAAATCTGTTTCTCAATCACCCTTAGGAGCAAAGAAGCCCTTGGTTCTGGGCACTTTAGGGTTTAGAGCTGTCGGATCCCATACCTCCCAATATCGAATGGGGCGGTTCTGGGATCTAGGTAAAAAGCATAATCCAGGCATCCTGTAAATCTGGGCCTTGTCCCAGAGCCTAGTGCTAGAACTCTGGTCAATGTACTTAGTGACGGGTGATCTCCTGCCCCTACATAATGATAGTGGTATCAACGCATTTCTAGCGGTACTGGTCAAACATCTGAAGTATACAATACACTGACAACTTCCCACAAACTTGGAAACATATAGTGTAATGCTGGCCATACACCTGCCAAAAAATCGTTCGATTTTTGGCAGGTGTATTTGGTCCGATCGTCCGTTTTTTCGTCCAGTTAATGGGCACAAATAGAAAATCGTTTTCAACTTTTCAGAGCCGAAAAATTGAAGGAACAGTTTTAAAAATCTGCAGGCCGAACGATAAAGGAACGGTAAATTGAAAGGTTAATGTGAATGTGTTTCTCGGCTGACCTGTTTGCACTAGGTATATATGACAACCTGAATTCATTTATATCCATTGAACGATTTATCGTTCGAAATTCGGTCATTACATGATGGCCCGATCATCTGCTCTCATGGCCGATTTTTCGTTTTTTAGAAAATGAGTTTGCCCGATATTTCAGCTAGTGCATGGCCAGTATTAGTCATAGGCATGTGTAAGGGATGTGCCTGGGCACACCCTAATCACCTTGTGTGCGTTAACCCCCCCCCCCCCCCCCCGCAATGCTGTTGGCTTCCCTCCTCTCCTGCCAGGTGCTGCAGACACACAGGGGGATCTTCACGGTGGAGTGTGAGGAAAGGCCAGTAAAAATTACCCTTCCTTTTCTAAATGAAACCAGGGAGTGATTGGTACCAATCACTCCCTGTGTTCATTTATAACTGTGTTTACTATGCTTCTGTTTATGAATGAACAGGAAGGCTGTGTAGAGCTCTTCTTGTCTATTTATTCTGTGCAGCTGAGGCTGCAGTAAGGAACTTGGGGATGTTTCCTTAGTACTTTTCTCTGTCTCAAAAGTAAGACTTCAGGGGTCTATTTAGAATAAATTAAAATTTCAATAATAAAGGGAAAAAAAAAAAAAAAGTAAAACAAAAATATGGGCTCATTCACATTAGTTCTCTGCGTGTGTATACACTGTATATAGATATAAACACACATGCATGTGTGTTTGAGCATCGGGCTGCACATCCTGTTGCAGTAATGGTGAACCTTGGCACCCGTCCATGAAAACCAGACAGAGGGAAACCCTATTTTCCATTTGTCTGGAGGATCTGATCAGATGAAAACAGACAGGCGGTCCGTTTTCATTGGATCTCCCATAGAGGAGAGCAGGGATCTGACAGGTCCATCTCTGCAAAGCGACGGATCGATCCCCGCTGAACAAAGCGGAGTCCACCGGGCGGAAAGCCTGTGTAAAAGGACCTTAAGCCAACATGGAGAGTAGCGTGGGAAGCGGCTGTAATAAGACCTCTCCTAGCATGATCCTTCCTGCCAGCCCCTCCTTTCCTCCCATCCACCCCATGTGACATCACCAGGGGTGTTTGGGAGGAAAGGAGGGGCCGGCGGGAAGGGTTGTGCTATGAGAGGTCTTATTACAGCCACTTCCCTCTCTACTCTGCATTTAAAATGGCTGCTGTATGCCTGTGCCCTGTACCCTGCTATATGCCCCTGCCCTGTACCCTGCTGTATGCCCGTGCCCTGTACCCTGCTATATGCCCGTGCCCTGTACCCTGCTATAGGCCCGTGCCCTGTACCCTGCTGTATGCCTGTGCCCTGTACCCTGCTGTGTGCCCATGCCCTGCACCACCCTGTACCCTGCTCTGTGCCTGTGCCCCACACCCTGCTGTGTCCCCCATGCCCTGCACCTCCCTGTACCCTGCTGTGTGCCCTGTACTTTGCTGTGCCCCATGCCTTGTACCCTGCTGTGTGTCGATGCCCTGCACCCTGCTCTGTGCCTGTGCCCCACACCCTGCTGTGTCCCCCATGCCCTGCACCTCCCTGTACCCTGCTGTGTGCCCTGTACTTTGCTGTGCCCCATGCCCTGTACCCTGCTGTGTGCTGTGCCCTGTACCACCCTGTACACAAAATCAAAAAACAAACATAGGGCACACAGGCCTAGTGCATTATCTGTAATAATAGGCTTTATTAAATGTAAGTGCATATACTCACTAACAAAAGTTTAAAAACACGTTGAAAGATACAATGTCATCAATAGATGATGGCTAACGCGTTTCGAGGCTTAGCCCCTTTCTTCAGAGCCCTGTACCCTGCTGTGTGCCCTGTGTCCTGCACTGCCCTGTACCATGTTGTGTGCCCTGTAATGCCCTGTACCCTGCTATGTGCCCTGTACCGCCTTGTACTATGTTGTGTGCCATGTACCCTGCTATGTGCCCTGCTGTGCCTTGTACCATGTTGTGTACCCTGTTGTGTGTGCCTTGTACCATGCTGTGTGCCCTGTACCATATTGTGTGCCCTGTACCCTGTTTTGTGCCCTGTTGTGCCTTGTAGCATATTTTGTACCCTGCTGTGTGCCCTGTACCATGCTCTGTGCCCTGCATTGCCTTGTACCATGTTGTATGACCTGTACCCTGTTATGTGCTCTGCTGTGCCCTGTACCCTGCTGTGTGCCCTGTACCATGCTGTGTGCCCTGTACCTTGCTATGTGCCCTGCTGTGCCCTGTACCATATTGTGTGCGTTGTGCTCTGCTGTGCCCTGTAGCATGATGTGTGCTCTGTACCATGTTGTGTGCCCTGTCCTATGTTGTGTTCCCTGTACCTTGTGCCCTGGTCCGCCTTGTACTATGTTTACCCTGCTGTGTGCCCTGTACCATGCTGTGTGTGCTATACCGTGCTGTTTGCCCTGCTCTGCCCTGTAGCATGTTATGTGTCCTGTACCCTGCTAAGTGCCCTGCTGTGCCCAGTACCATGTTGTTGGCCCTGCTGTGTGCCCTGTATAATTCTGTGCACCCTGTTTTTATGCTGTGTGCCTGTAAAATATCGTGTGCCCTGTACCATGTTGTTTGTGTACCCTGCACCATGTTGTGTGCCCTGTACTCTGCTATGTGCCTCGTGATATGCCCTGCTATGTGCCCCATGTTATGCAGTTTACCCCATGGTGTGCCCTATGTTCTGATTTGTGCCCCATGTTCTGTGTGCCTTATGCCCTGCTAAGTACCCTATGATGTGCCCCATGTTCTGCTGTGTGCCCTATGATGTGTCCCAAGCCCTGTTGTGCGTCCTTTGCCCTGCTGTGTGGACTGTGATGTGGCCAATGTTCTGCTGTGTGCCCCATGATGTGCCCTTCTGTACTCTGCTGTGTCCCCCCCATAATGTGCCCTGGTGTGCCCCATTATGTTCCCTGCTGTCCCCCCTGTATTGTGTCCTGACCTCTTGTGCTCTGTCCTGCTGCCACCTATACACTGCTTTTCTCAAGTTAAACCTAGAATTGAGCATCTGTGCAGAAGAAAAACAGCACAAGTTTCACATAAAATAGGTTTCTATTTCTATTTAATGCTATTTCTTAAAATAATTGTTGTTATATCACAGCTCGCTAATCACACCAATGTTCCGTGAGCTGTAGATCTGAACACTATTTTAGGGGTTCCCCAAGATCTCAAACCTTTTGCCAGGGGTTCCTCGATGGTAAAAAGGTTGAGAAACACTGCACTATATTAACCCACGCACTGCAAGCCAACCTTGCCCGGGCAACAATTGTGCGAAGGCTTCCCTGAGTGTTTCTAGCCGTGCGCTCTACGTCTGATCTCTGTGTACCGACTTTGGCTTGTTCGTCTGATCATCCCTGTGTGCTTGTTGCCTCGACCTTCAGCTCGTCCTTCTAACCATCCCTGTCTGCTTGTTGCCCCGACCTTTGGCTTGTTCTCCCAACTATCCCTTGTTGTCCTGGACTGCTGCTTTCCCTCCATCCACCAGAGCCAGCCGTAAGCGTGAGCTGGGAGACCCTGGGGGCCACGACCTGGAGTCAGCTGAAGCCAAGTCCATCCTCATCATCAGATGCTCTGATGAATACCTGCTGGCTCTTAGACTCTGTGCCCTGGGGAATCTTATGCTCTAGCTCCCTGTCCAGGACCGTGCCTTTGACCCTGGGTAGCTGCTTCTCTGAGCTATCAACCCTCAGCAGTCAGCCGTTGGGTTCACAACCTCTGCTGTGTGGTCCCCGTCACTTGGTCCCGCAGGTGGCGCTGACAGTTTGCTCAGGTCATTGACCCAGCTGATATACCTCTACCCGCGGATGATCAGCTGCAGGGCATAGTCCACAGACTCGAGACCAGGAATCTAATCAGACCCAGGCGGTGCCATTTCTTCAGGATTTGGCCTCCCGCTTTGAACAGCTTCAAGCCTCCTAAGGACCTCCAGTTTAACAACCTCAATTCTTTGCATTTTATCAGCTCTGTCCCATTACTCTGGGGACTCCAAGGCCTGCAGGGGGTTTCCTAGTCAGTGCACCATTTATTTTGAACTCCAGCCCCAAAAGTTCCCATCTGAGTGGGCAAAGGTAGCCTATATTATTTCCTTCCTGTCCGGCAAGGCTATAGTCTGGGCTGCCCCACTGTGGGAGAAGAATGATCCAGTGGTTTCTAGCCTATCTAACTTCTTGAAACTCTTTCGGAATATCTTCGAGGAACCGGGTCGTATCTCTTTAGCAGCCAGCGCCCTTTTACGTCTCTGCAAAGAGTCTGCTTTAGTGGGACAGTATGCTCTTCATTTTCGTATACTAATTTCTGAGCTGAGCTGGAGAAATGAGGCCTTAGTTGCAACTTTTTTTACATCTCTCTGACAGAGTGAAGGATAAATTAACGGGAAGAACCATCCCCGCTAGATTCCGCACCCTGGGGAATGTTATGCTCTAGCTCCCTGACCAGGACAGGGGCTGCGAGCCTGTGTAGCTGCTTCTTCAAGCCATCGACCCTCAGCAATAGTGATGAGCCGAACACTCCCCCTGTTCAGTTCACACAGAACATCTCGAACAGGGGAAATGTTCTAGCGAACATGCAAACTCCATTAACCACTTAAGCCTGGGAGGATTTATCTGCTCAAAGACCAGGGCCTATTTTGCGATTCGTCACTGCGTGACTTTAACGGACAATTGCGCGGTCCTGCGATGCTGTACCCAAATGAAATTGACTTTCTTATTTTCCCACAAACAGAGCTTTATTTTGGTGGTATTTGATCACCTGTGCGATTTTTACTTTTTGCGCTATAAACAAAAAAAGAGTGACAGTTTTGAAAAAATAATAATATTTTTCACATTTTTTATATGAAATTCCCAAAAAAAAAAAAAATCAAAAAATCAATTTTTTTTAACATTTTAGGCCAATTTGTTTTCTGCTACATATTTTTGGTGGAAAAAATCACAATAAGCGTATTTTGATTGGTTTGCGCATTTGGATTGTTTTTTTTTTTAACTAGTAATGGCGGCGATCTGCGATTTTTTTTTCTGCGGGACTGCGACATTGCGGCGGATAGATCGGACCCTTGACTGACATGTTTGACACTTTTGGGGGTACCAGTGACATTACTGCAGTAATCAGTGCTATAAATATGCACTGTTACTGTAAAAATGACACTGGCAGGGAAGGGGTTAACTTTACTGGTGATCAGTGGGTTAAATGTATTTCTAGGGCAGTGATTATAACTGTGGGGGGGGCGTGGCTTGTGATGTAACCACAGAGACATACGATCCTACATAGCAGGATCGTATGATCTCTGCAGTTACACCAGGGAGAATGACAGGCGGCTTTGTTTACATCAGCTGCCTGCCTTTCTCCCTCTCCAGCGGGAGATTGCGAGTGGCCGGCAGACATCAGAGCCGCACGGGGATGTTAGTGACCGAGTGGGGGTGGGAGCGCGCCTTTAGCGGCGCGGGCTCGCCCCCTAGAGGCTCGTGGGCGAGCGACGTAGTACTACGTCGCTTTGCCCAGTAGGGGCTGACTTCCACAGTAAATAGTCGTGCGGCGGTCGGCAAGTGGTTAAAGTCTATGGGACATGAACATGAAAAATCAAAAGTCCTAATTTTAAAGGCTTAAAGCGGAGTTCCAGCCATTTACTCACCTGTCCAACGGTCCAGCGATGCGGCCGCCGGAAGCCTCGATCCTCTCCCTCGGCGCCGGCATCACTGCTGTGGGCACCCGGCTGTTACATATCGGGACTGTGGACCTCGCGCTTATGGGATGTGTGGTATTATCCTATTAAGTGTTTATAAATTAGCTGCCTGCTGCAATAAAAGTGCTAGTGCTTTAAATGAGTGAGGGTCAGTGATTGCAGCGCTGCTATTTTAAATATATAAATAAGTGTTCATAAAACAATTTTTAGAAAATGGTGATTAAACCATTCATGTAAACCATCAATAAAGTGCTATTCGGTGCAATTATTGTGCAAAATACCAAAAATATTAAAAAAAATTAAAATATAAAGTGCAGATATTACAATGTAAAACTCCAAAAATGCAAACTGAGTGTAAACAGTCCATAAAACAGTTCTTTGCGGTAACAGAAGCAGGATGCTTGATCTTGCAACTTCGGGGTCTCCCCCTTAGGGTATCTACTTACCACTATGTGGTGTTTTTAAAGCAGATTATAGTGGAGTGAGCTGTTGTTTCTTGCAAAGCTGTTTGGACTATGTTGGAAGCGATCCTTCTTCTTTAAGCGGTATTCTCAGGTGTCCTCATGAAATAAAGAATTGCTGGACATAGTGAGGACCGTTTAAACTGTGAATTTTATTAGGTTAAAATACAGTAGAATACTCACAAACATACAACATGATAAAGCCTGTAAGTGCCTATGTTAGGTGCGGTGGTATATCGCTCCTCAGCGTTCTCCTTTCCGACCTGAAGTCACGTGGCTGCCTCTCGGCCAATGGCGCTACAGATGACGCTGTGTTCACAGCGAAACGCGTATAGCCATTGGCCGAGAGGCAGCCACGTGACTTCAGGTCGGAAAGGAGAACGCTGAGGAGCGATATACCACCGCACCTAACATAGGCACTTACAGGCTTTATCATGTTGTATGTTTGTGAGTATTCTACTGTATTTTAACCTAATAAAATTCACAGTTTAAACGGTCCTCACTATGTCCAGCAATTCTTTATTTCATGAGGACACCTGAGAATACCGCTTAAAGAAGAAGGATCGCTTCCAACATAGTCCAAACAGCTTTGCAAGAAACAACAGCTCACTCCACTATAATCTGCTTTAAAAACACCACATAGTGGTAAGTAGATACCCTAAGGGGGAGACCCCGAAGTTGCAAGATCAAGCATCCTGCTTCTGTTACCGCAAAGAACTGTTTTATGGACTGTTTACACTCAGTTTGCATTTTTGGAGTTTTACATTGTAATATCTGCACTTTATATTTTAATTTTTTTAATATTTTTGGTATTTTGCACAATAATTGCACCGAATAGCACTTTATTGATGGTTTACATGAATGGTTTAATCACCATTTTCTAAAAATTGTTTTATGAACACTTATTTATATATTTAAAATAGCAGCGCTGCAATCACTGACCCTCACCTGGCTGTTACAGTTTGCGGAGCCGGGTACCCACTGCGCATGCGCGAGTCGCACTGCGCGCCGTGATTGGCCGGCAATCTTCTGGGACCTCTGACGTGTCCCAGAAGATTGCAGGGAGGGAGGGGGAGAGGAGAACTTCCGCTCAGGGCGCCGCTGCGCTCCGAGCGGAAGTGGGAGCGGGTACCTGTCAAAACTAGGTACCCGCTCCCCCCCCCAAAAAATGACATGCCAAATGTGGCATGTCGGGGGGTCAGGACTCCCTAAAGCGGAAGTTCCACTTTTGGGTGGAACTCCGCTTTAAATGCAAGTTATTGGCCCCAAAAAGTGTATAGGGACCTGGGTACTGTCCTAGGGGACATGAATCAATGCAAATTTTTTTTTTTTTAAAAACAATCTTTTGATTGATTTTAATAATGCTTAAAGTGAAACAATAAAAATGAAAAATTCCTTCAAATATCGTGCCTGGGGGGCCTCCTAATGTGCCTGTAAAGTAGCGCATTTGTGTGATGTTTGTAGCCTGCTGCAGCAATACTTACATTTCTAAAGGAAAACATGTCATTTAAACTTGCTCGCGGCTTTAATGTATTGTTGGCTCCCGGCAATACAGGTAAAAAAATGAAAAAAAAAACGGCAGGGGGTCCCCCTCAGTCCATACCAGATCACTCGGGTCTGGTATGGATTTTAAGGGGAACCCCACGGCAAAATTAAAAAAATAAATGGCGTTGGGTTCCCCCTAAAATCCATACCAGACCCTTATCCGAGCACACAGCCTGGCTGGCCAGGATGGGGGTGGGGACGAGCGAGCCAGGCCAAGCCAGTGACCTGACGTCACAAGCCACCCCAGTAGCAGTACATTGTAGGGCAGCTTGTGACATCAGATCCCTATAAAAGAGCTGTCACAATCAAAGCAGCTCAGAAGGCGGGGAAGCGTCCGGAGAAGCAGGAGCTTCTTCTTTTTTTTTTTTCCGGGCAGAAGGGTGACTGATCATCGGGGGACACTATTTTTTTATTTTTTAATAAAGGACTTTTCCAAAACTGTCTTTTGTCTTTATTTTTTTTTTTACACTTTTTCGGTGAATGGGTAGGGGTACGATGTACCCGATATCCATTCACATGGGGGGGCAGGGATCTGGGGGCCCCCTTGTTAAAAGGGGCTTCCAGATTCTGATAAGCCTCCCCCCACAGACCCCCACAACCACAGCCCACGGTTGTCGGGAAGAGACCCCTGTCCCCATCAACATGGGGACAAGGTGCTTTGGGGGGGCAGGGCCCCCCTCCCCAAAGCACCCACCCCCCATGTTGAGGGCATGTGGCCTGGTATGGTTCAGGAGGGGGGGGCGAGCCAGGCTGTGTGCTCGGATAAGGGTCTGGTATAGATGTTAGGGGAACCCCACGCCGTTTTTTTTCCGTCTGGGATGCGCTTCCGGGGCTCCTCCCCTCCCCCTTCCACCTCCGGCTGCGGGGGGTCATGCGGATACCAGTGGCGTATCGACGCCACGCCCTACACCCGGTGCGTGTGACGTCTGCTGACGCTGCACGCCGGGATGGTATATTTCCAGCTGCGACCATGTGAGGGAGTTGTTTGGCGCCAATTGCCGTTTGGCACGGGCGTCTTTCATTCTCTCCCCCCCTTTCATGGCACGCCAGCATGACGTTGGGGGTCCCTTGGCTGTTATTCCTTCATTGACAGCAGACCTTGGTGGAATCTTGCACGTTTTCTATCTTCTCCTGGTATCTTGCACTACCTACATTATGGCTCATACGTTGTTACACAAGGTACTACTTTCTCACAGTACTATTGATTTTTCTCCATTCAATATGTCTTTTTTCACTACTCAATTTTTCAACCATGGTGTTTTATGTCCTTACCTCCTTATCAGCCCCTCTTCTTCTCTTATCCTAGTCACCATTTTATTCATATTTATTTGACCACTCTGCCTATTGTGCACAAATATACAATTCCAAAATCCCCCCCCCCTTTTTTTACTCACTCTTCAGGGATTACTACACAGTCCTATGGTCCACCTTTTGCTGCCAGTGTTGGGCTACTTCCACGCACCCTATTGCCACAGCTCCCGGAAAAGACGTTCCCCATGCACCATCCATGTTCCATTATTTCTTCCATGGTTTACCTTTGATACCCTGGTAGCTCTGTAAGTACGAGTAGGGGAATCTTTTTGCTTTGTGTTTTTCTCTTTGCTTTGTCTTTTATTTTTTCTCTTTGACCTACTGGCATATTAACTTAATTAGTTTATATTCTATTATAGATATATACATTTGTATACTTCACATCTGCTCCTGATGAGTGAATATATTCACGAAACGCGTAGAGCTATTTCAGATGCCACACCATACCATCATACGTTTTATTACCATCATATCCCTATAAATTAGATATATTATATATATACATTTTAATATTATGTATTTTCTTTGTTATTGTTTGATCAGAGAACTATTTAGGTCAGTATTAATATTTATGTGCAATCATGTTATTCCCTGTACAATTATGTTTACAATTATGTATTATATGGAATTAGCTGTCTCAATCAGGTTTATCATTATTACTGCAATGTATGCCATATGTCTTTTACGTGAATAAAACTATGATAATTCTTATACATTATGCTTATTGTGCTATGACCCCATACATATACTTACCAGTATACATATACATCTTTTTAATTCCCTTAGATTGCACCCGCGGTTTCATTTAAAGTCATTTAAAGTCCCAACTTCCTTGTGTGTTCATTCAATTGCTTTAGGGATGGAGGTATATGACCCTACCATGGCACATCCTCATATAAAGTCCCAATTCCCCCCCCCCCCCTCTTTTTAATAACAAACTAAATAACTCCTATCTCACCCTACACACAGTGGATGAGATAAAAGTTAGGGAGAGTGTGTTCAGCTTAAGCAGGCTTAACGGTGGTGTAGTATGGTGACTGTACAGGAGAGTAGTGAAATTTATCCCCACTACCTACTTCTGGTCATGTGATGAAAATATTACCTCACACCAGATTTTCGCCATCGTGAAATATGTGTGTAAAGGAAGTTAGAGGGAAGGAGAGGGTGCTAATTTCGGGTCGGAAAAAGAGTTTAAAGACGAATTCCATGACTAAGGTATCACCCATGTAATCAGCACCCACCTAAATAATACCCGTTATTCTAACTATTGAAAGGGTTCTGTAATATCTGATTAATAAGTACAATAAAATACCTTTTGATTATGTCATAGCTGTCCTGAGCACACTTCCTGTGTTATTTCAGGGAGTTTACGTAACCCTATTTTATTTTCTTTCCTTGATGTACCCCTTAAATGCATATCATTCTGTTCAGATAATTGGCATCACTGTAAGAACGTACTTTGTTATTCCCACGCTGCATCCTTCTAGCTTTGCCTGGTTAAGTTACACAATGAACGCGTTAAATCATGATATGACATGATCGCATGTTCCGCAGTTATTACATTGTGTAATCCCTATAACAACTGTCTGCTGTGCATTGCATAATGAAACAACAAGAGAGCTTTGTTTTGGCATCTAATGTTACCTAATGTGTTTTACAATGCATTGCTGTCATATTTTATAACACTAAACCGGTGGCACTCGAGTTGTCGTGCCTGAGGCACTCTTAGCCCTAAACTGTATGTAAAGCCAAAGTTTTTATTTTAGACAGAGTAGGGAACATTTAAGATCTTTATCAGTTTTCCCGTCCCAGAAATACATCAGGAAAACAAATCTCTGCAAAGTAAGAGGAGGTCCCCTCGGCTCTTAGACAGTTGTCACTGGAACAAGTGTGCCCATTTGAAGATTTTCACAAACCTACTGTGAACTCTGAGGCTCCATTCACATCTTAGAATCCCGGATCGCAGGCAGAATTGCCACGGGATTCTGCCCACGATCTTGAATCACAGCAAATCGCGGGACACCTGTGCTGTCTCTGTCACTTCCAATAGGACCCCTAAGGCAGCGTGATTTTACCGTGATTGCCGCCAAGTGAAACGCGGTAAAATCGCGCAAGCAGATTTGCGGGATGCCTGTCACCCAAAAGAAACTCTTGTACTTCTTATGGTCGACAGGCCTTCTGCGATTCTATTTGTGCGATTTTACCGTGATTCGTCAGGCGACAATCGTGGAAAATCATGCTGCATTTGGGGTGCCATTGGAAGAGACAGAGATTGCACGGGTGTACTGCGATTTGCCGTGATTTGGGATCACAGGCAGAATCGCTGCAGTTCTGCCCGCGATCCAGGACGCCAAGATGTGAACGGAGCCTTAGGGCCTATTTACACTTTTTGCAATCCATTGCCGTCCATTAATGCATGTACACCACATAACAGTGGTTTAAAAAAAAACACACAACTTGTGGGAGATTTACTAAAACTGGTGCACACAGCATCTGGTGCAGCTGTGCATATTAACCAATCAGCTTCTAGTCTTTTTTTTTTTTTTTTTTTGTCAAAGGTTATTTAAAGAAGCTGAAGTTAGAAGCTGATTGGTTACTATGCACTGTTGCACCAGTTTTAGTAAATCACCCCCATAGTATATAAAATAAGGTTTGGCTGAGTTATTATTATTATTATACAGGATTTATAAAGCTCCAACAGTTTGCGCATCACTTTACAACACGAGGGCAGACAGTTGAGCTTTACCCTTAAAACAAACCATAACTTTTGACCCTAATCTGAGCCATATGTTAACTGCTTCAATACCGGGCACTTTCACCCATTTCCTGCCCAGGCCAATTTTCAGCTTTCAACGCTGTCACACTTTGAATGACAATTGCGTGGTCATGCAACGCTGTACGCAAATTAAATTTGTATCATTGTTTTCACACAAGACAAAGCTTTCTTTTGGTGGTATTTAATCACTACTGGGGTTTTTTATTCTTACTAAAAAAATGAAAACAGATAAAAAAAAAAAAAAAAAAGTTTTTCTTAGTTTGTGTCAGAAAATTTTGTAAATAAGTAATTTTTTCTCCTTCACTGATGTGCGCTGATGAGGCAGCACTGTAGGCAGTGGCACTAATAGGTGGCACTGATGGGGACTGATGAGGCCACACTGATGGGCACTGATGAGGAGGCACTAAAATGCTAATAGGTGACACTGATATGCGGCACTGATGGGCACTGATGGGCGGCACTGAAAGGCATCACTTGCTGGGCACTGTTGGGGCTGCACTGTAATCAGGGCACTGATGATCAGTGCCCTGATCACCTGTACAGTTTCTCCTGTGAGAAGGTGCCGCTGATCGGTTCTTCTCGTCTCACACTCTGTCTTTGTGTGCTGGGAGGGGTATTTATATTCGGTGGGGCATACGGCAAGTTGTCTTGTTCTGGAGAGGAGAGTCCAGCTGAGGAGGGGGTGTTGTGTCCTTCTCAGCACCTGTAGCCATATGGCCTCGGGTGGGAGGCCTGAGAGCTACAATGCTGACCGAGTGTCCTGAAGAACTGACTGAGGGGGAGCTGTCCCTGGAGATCTGTCTCGGATCATTGGAGGGTGCCGCTGTAAGATTACGAGGTTACCATTCAGTCCAGAGGCATTGTGAGTACAGACTGTAAAGATCTTGGGGCCTGGTTCTCTGGCTACTCCCCTCTGTGCCTGTAAAGTCAGCTACTGGGTCAACAGAAAGGGGATACTGGCTAGTGTCCTGAAGAACAACTGTCCAATACTTCTACAAAGGACTTGATCAAGAATGTGCAGAGTATCATGCAGTACTGTTGAATTTGGAGTATCCCACTACATTCCTTTCCCTATCCCAGTTCTACAATAAAATCCCAAAAACAAACCCCTAGACTGATTATTGAAGAAACGAGTAGAAGAAGATGTGCATCTGGCTGTGGAAGAAAATACTGTGTGCCTGGCAAGAGTTGAAATAGGAAAAGACCTGGGAACTATATCTAGCGGCTCCTAGGGGGTAGCACTACACTAACCTTAGATTAGCCCCTGAAACTGTGTACACACCTTACAGGTAGCAAACATATTTGTGATATGATCTTAACAGTCCCACACTAAAATCTTACAGGCAAGAAAAAGTGATTTTTTTTTTTTGTGTAAAGTGCCAGGGTCAGAGAGGTGGGCTTGAGTACCTGACAGCATTGGCTTGTTGGTCTACAATGCAGAGCAGTGCCCCAAGGGCACCCTAGAACAAAGTATCAAAATGTGCTGAGCTGCCATTTAAATAAAATGATTACAAGATAAAAACCCTAAAATAGAGTATAAAATCTAAAAGTTCAAGTGCAAGAGTGAAAGAGAATATCAATATCTTCAGATACACTTCTTCTAAAGTGCTCCACCACCACCACCACACCAAAACTCAAATCTGCTTACCAGAATGAAATGATTCCAAAGTTATAAATAGTCATATTGAGTTCTTATATATTCCATGCTGGACAATTCCATCAATCTGCAAACGATCTCCTCCTTTGAATAATATTCACGTTCCTACAGGAGAGATACCACAGTATACATCAGCTCTCTGATCGGTTCATGCAGGTAAGTACCCAAAAAGGAAAATCACAAGCTCTACCAAATGTGAAATCCCCAGAAATAATTTTAATAAAAAATTAAAAGTGGACTCACAAAAGATAAAATCAATCAGCGCTGTTAAAAGTATCAAACTCCTGCAAATTTTGCAATCTCACCTGACATTCGGTAAAACGTGATGCTTTCACAACAGGCTCTACCCTACATCAGGCCTCATCTGCCTTTTTGATTTTTATTTTTAATTGTATTAATATTTTTTATTACCGTATGTATATTTCTTTTTAGATTTATGTTCAATCCTAGATTTTTGCAATTACTGTATTTTTGGTCTGACTTTCCAGTTCCTTCATTTTGAATATGGCCGCTGGATTAAAATGAGGCTTTGTTTTGACGATGAAAGAAGTGGATACCTGTAAGTTTCTCTGAGGCCTGGTTCCAAGTTGGTGGTTTTAAAATGACCATGTGGTTTTTTGAGAATGATCACATTTTACCAGAAGAGAGGTCATATATTGTGATATTTACAGGAGTTTGATACTTTTAACTGCACTGAATAATGTTATCGTTTGTGAGTGCACTTTCAATTATTTATCAAAGCGATTTATGAGAATTTCACACTATGTGCAGCTTGTAATTTTCCTTTTTGGGTACTTACCTGCATGCACCAATAACGGATTTGATGTATACTGTGGTGTCTACTGTGGTGGAAACGTGAATCATTTTTAAAGAGGATATCATTTGCAGATTGATGGAATTGTCCGGCATGGAACCTAAATGAGCTTGGCATGACTCTTTATATCTTTAGAGTCATATAATTCTGGTAAGCTGATTTGAGTCTCCGCGTGGTGGCGGTGGAGCTCTTTAGAAGAGGTGTATCTGAAGATTGGTATTCTTTCACTATAACACTTGAACTTGTACATTTTGGATTCTTTTTTTAAGGATTCTTGTTTTGTATTAATTCTATTTAATTTGCAGCGCGGCAAATTTTGATACTATGTTTATTGCAGTGTTAAGTCTCTCATAGCATGCTAGCAGCTCATTAATTCACTTATGATTGGTATCATCCCACTAGTGTGGTTACCACTATATTGTTTACACCCTAGAAGAAAGCATGGGGAAGGTACAGTATAGTCACTTGGAGACGTAGTTCCTTCCATACAGGACATGATATCTCCATCATCCACTCACCCCATGTGGTGACCTTATATATGTGGAACTGCACTTGCTGAGTATTATATCTATACTTCAACCACTATTGTTTACTGGCTTTGGGACTGTGCAATAATACCAACTTCCCGTTTGGTTCTCTTAGTCCATTGTCTTTCTTCTAGCATGATCAATTATCATCATTATTAGACTCTATATTCAACCCGGGTTGATGGTATTCCATTGGTTGTTGTGTTTTTAATCTGCTTTTATCTACACTGTGCCACACTCTGTTACACTGTTTTTTTCAATTGCACTGGCATACGTGCCTAATTAAGGTAATATATATTTTTTTAATTTTCAACAACGGTGTCCCTAGTTGACTCTTCCTTCGGGGGATTTCTGGTCTCTCCAATCCCTTTTTTTGCAGTTCTATTTTTGTCAACGGCCACCTGTTGTGTGTCTGACCTCTTTTCAATTTATTTGATTGGGGTCCCTGCTTACCATGGCCTGTGGGAATATGCTCTAGTTTTTTTGGTAGTCACTTGGAGGTGCCTACTATTCAGGGTAAGTACTAGCTTACTACATATTTGTTCAGGTGTGCTTTATTTTCCTAATGCAAGAAAAAGCCCATATCGAACATTGTAGGGGGAGGGGGGCATAGGTATTCAATAAACCATTTCCAACACTATTTTTGCAGTATGGACCCTTTAAAATGGGCTTAATCAGTAAAGCTTTTTGACAGATTTGTTGTAAATTCCGACTCATCTGATGGATTAGGGTAGTTTTTGCTTGTGTCACATTAAAACGGAAGTACAGCCTAGTACCTTAAATTCTCCCCTGCAATCATTAATGTGAGCGGAGTTCAGCCTTATGTGTCAAAATGGAAAAATCCCAGTTTTCTCCCTTTATTTTGCAGTTTTCAGTGCTGTCACAGGACTTCAATCCCTATTTCTGTTGAGTCCAAGAGAAGCAAGTGGGTGTGGTTACTGAAAGCTGGTGACATCACTTCCAGGGAGGGACACTGTTCCTGTGTAGCCAGTGGGTGTATACAGGATGGGAGGAGCTGATCATAGGATTCCACCCAGTGTTCTCTCATTAGTAAGGATACATTGTACATCCTAATTCATGAGAAAATTAAGAAATAAAAAAAGAGCCGAGCACTCTTAGGGGTAGGTGCAGTGCACATATACAGTATAGCTGTGCTGGGCTTTGAATGAAGACTACCATAGGGGAAGGAGAATGTGCTGGGCATCCATTGTGCCCCTGTTCCTTTAAGGAGGGTTGGGCCACCTCCAGGCCCACCTGCCTCCTATCTGTCGATTAGAATGCATGTGCTCCCACTGTGGAGACTCTCGAAGATATACAGGAGTTAGGACTGCAGGTAATACAGGGTGCCGTGAAGTGGCCCTACAGCTTAAGCATGCGTTTGCAAATGTGTGCTTACTAAACCCCTGTTTTTAACGCATAATGTTAGACAGGTTAATTCGGTTGGTAAGCAAACTGGTTGGTGAATTGAGATGGGAATTTTTCTGGTTTTGTCTACCATAGGAGAAGGAACCTAGACACAGGGACTGTCAGTGTAGCTGTAAGTGCTCTGGGGTCTTAGCTCACAGTCTACAATGATCATAGTACAGGCAACCAAACTACGCCTACCTTTCCATTAGTGTGACTAATCAATGGCCCTCGTTCCCATCTATGCGACTTTGAAAATCAGCAACCTTGAAGGAGGTACATGCACTACTTTGATGCAACTTTTTATGTGACATTGATCCAGAGAGTGTAAAGTTGGAGCAAAGTCGCACTCGCAATAATAGAGACGTAGACTAAAACTCGGTTTCCACTAGTGTGACTTGCCATGCGACTTTGGACACACAAAGTCGCATGGCAAGCCACAGCCCATTGATTTAATTGACACCCATTCCCATCTACATGACTTTGAAAAGGTACCTTCACTACTTTGATGCAACTTTGATCCAGAGAGTGTAAAGTTGGATCGAAGCCGAATCAAAGCTGCACTCTAAATCGCAATAGTGGAAATATAAACTAAAGCTCAGTTTCCACTAGTGTGACTTGTCCTGCGACTTTGTATGAATGTACGCAAAAAAATATTACACGTGTCCTTTTGTTTGCGTTAAAGGAGATGTACAACCAAAGCTCATTTGGCTGTACATCGCCTATGGATCACAGGAGTGCAGTTTGTTCTGTGACCCAATTTCAGCAGAGAGTGGGCTGAAGTCTGCTCTCTGCTGACGTCACAGAAGTCGGACCAGGCTCTGCGTCTTTACAACCATGGAGCCGGGATCCGCCAGGTGCCTGGACTGACACCCGGCTCAGCCTCTCAGCGAGCCGCGGAGAGGCTGAGCTGGCCGCTCCCACCCCTCCACAGCCCAGCGTTCCAGTGAGGGGGGGCAGAGCAGAGAGCTGCGGACTGACAGTCACCAGCTCTCTGCTCATAGAGCTGTGAGAACCCAGTGATCAGTGGTGTTCGATCGTTCGGTTCTTAGTGTAGAGGTGCTGGAGGACAGATGCAGCATCGGACTGATGCTGCATCCACCTAAGTAAGTATAATACTGGAAAAAAAATGTAAACCAATACATCTCTTTTAATACTGATCAGGATAAATAAAAGAGTAGCCACACAAGGATAGCCTGAAGGGAATCAGGAAACAGCTAAATAATGCTGCGTATTTGGATCATGCTGTATTGTTTTTAACCACTAGAGGTCAATATTGCACAGCTCTTGGATTACTGGCCACAGGCAGGTGAGCACTTTGCGACATATAAAGCAATTAAGGTAACTGTCACAAAACATTCAATAATGGTGAATAAATCACTGTCATTTAAAACATATTCACCATGTTTCACAGATTCAGGCATTCAGCTGCAGTGAATGTTTAGTGAATGTCAAATTAGCTGATTTATAAATATAACCTTTTTTGAGTGTATTTAATCTACAGTACTATGTTTTAAAACAAAGGAGCATGCATCACAAATCGCAAAATAAAAACATTTTAGTCCTTATTTTAGGATAGTAGAAAAAGCTGGCACATCAAACCTTTATAGCTTTGGGCCAACCATTCCAGAAATGCTGGCTTACAGAACAGATACAGCCTAATAATGTAGAGCAAACTATTCTAAACTGTATACAGCTGTTTCAGGCTTGTTGGCCATCATCAATGCAGTGCATGGAAACACCGGCTTCTTTAGGGAAACAATGAGAAAGTATACCCATACAAGTTATGGTTAAAATAATTCGAAAAGCTCTCCACTGAACCAGAGAAAAACCCAATAGAGCCTTCATAGAACAAAAATGATTTGCATCACTATGCGCACTAACTTTAAGTGAGGATTTAAACCTCTATTTTTTGGGATTCTCTCTTGAGAAGAGGAGATTAAGGGGGATATAATCAACATGTATAAATACATAAGGGGTCCATATAGTGAACTTGGTGTTGAGTTATTCACTTTAAGGTCAACACAGAGGACAAAGGGGCACTCTTTACGTCTAGAGGAATATTAATATTGGTTGAACTAGATGAACTTGTGTCTTTTTTTATCCTGACTACAGATTTTTGCATTATTTAGAAAATAAAAATGTGGCCAGAAATGATTTATTCAGTTATAAATGTATTAATTAGTCACCTCTGATATTTGGAGGTAGGATCCAACCCACAGATTGTCTACTTAGCATGGCACACACATGAAAAGGCTGGTATAATTTTGACCGCAACGCGGTGTGGTTGTAGTAAACCAGACTCTGTTGTTTTAGATCCTAATTTTGGACAAAACATTTTGAATTTTTGATGAAATAGGGAATGGTAAGAATCTCTGTCAGATTTTTAATTGCTGGCTTTGTCCCCACTGGGGAAATTTGCAGTTTCTTCCTTTTTCAATGACACACTATTAAATCTTAGACACGGGTTGATTTACTAAAGGCAAATAGTCGTTAACATTAAAAGGGAATTTTCAGGTAGCTTAGTGAATGTAGTGAACATTCACTGTGCAACAAATACCCAATCATGTGCATGCATGTGATATGATATTGGAAGTCAGTAGAACTTCACTTCATTCCTTTCAAAAGCGAACAGTCTTTTTTCCTTCAATAAATCAACCCCATAGAGTTTCCCACAGACAGGAAGCGAGGTAAAATTAATTTTGGATACAGGAAGCAGTTAAAAAAACTGACAAACATTGTATCCTTTCTTCTACACCAAAGAAAAGGTGTTTTTATTGGGGAAAATTTCATTTGGAGAAATTTCCCCACACTTTCAGTCCTAGTGACTGGCACAGACCAAAGAAAATGGAAATCTTTAAAAAAATGTTTTGGCTAGAGGTGGGCTTTAAAATTAAAATAAATACTGTATAATATAATTGAAAAAATCTCAGTTTTCCTTACCCTTACATGCAATGGAACAGCAGCTAGGAAAGTGATTCTGATTTATTTAACCACTTGCCCCCTGGATAATTTACCCCCCTTTATGACCAGGCTATTTTTTTGCGATACGGCACTGCGTTACTTTAACCACTTGCCGACTGCCGCAAGTACATTTACTGCGGCGGTCAGGCCCGTACAGGCAAAGTGACGTAGTACTACGTCGCTAGCCTGAGAGCCTCTAGGGGGGCGAGCGCGCATCCGGCAGCACGCTCCCGCCCCGCTCGTTCCCTAACAAGTCTGCACGTGTGACCGGCGGACGCGATGTCCGCCGGTCACTCGCGATCTCCCCGTGGAGAGGGAGAAAGGCAGGCGGCTGATGTAGCCTGTCATTCTCCCTGGTGTAACAGCAGAGATCATACGATCCTGCTATGTAGTATCGTATGTCTCTGTGCTTACATCACTAGCCACACCCCTTTACAGTTAGAAGCACGCCCCTAGGGACACACTTAACCCCTGCATCACCAATAAAGTTAACCCCTTCCCTAGAGTTAACCCCTTCCCTGCCAGTGTCATTTTTACAGTAACAGTGCATATGTATAGCACTGATTACTGTAGTAATGTCACTGGTAACCCCAAAAGTGTCAAAAATGTCAGTCAAGGGTCCGATCTGTCCACATTTTATTTTTTGGGAATTTCATTTAAAATAAAAATGTGAAAAATATTGTTATTTTTTCAAAATTGTTGCTCTTCTTTTGTTTATAGCGCAAAAAGTAAAAATCGCACAGGTGATCAAATACCACCAAAAGAAAGCTCTGTTTGTGGGAAAAAAGGACGTCAATTTCATTTGGGTACAGCGTCGCAAGACCGCGCAATTGTCCGTTAAAGTCACGCAGTGCCGAATCGCAAAATAGGGCCTGGTCAGGAAGGGGGTAAAATCTTCCGGGGCTTAAGTGGTTAACTGACAATTGCGCGGCCGTGTGACGCTGTATGTCCTTTTTATCACAAATAGAGCTTTCTTTTGGTGGTATTTGATGGGGTTTTTATTTTTTGCGCTATAAACAAAAAAGGACCAACAATTTAAAAAAAAAAAATGTTTTTACTTTCTGCTATAAAACAAATCCAAAAATTGTTTTTAAAAAAAATTGAATTTCTTCATCAATTTAGGCCAATATATATTCTGCTACATATTTTTGGTAAAAAAAATCATAATAAGCGTATATTTATTGGTTTGCGCAAACGTTATAACGTCTACAAACTATGGGGATTTTTTAAAATGTATTTATTTTACTAGTAATGGCGGCGATCAGCGTCTTATTATTATTATTGTATAGGATTTATATAGCGCCCACAGTTTAAGCAATGCTTTACAATATGAGGCAAGACTATACAGTTACAATACAATTCAATACAGGAGGAATTAGAGGGCCCTGCTCATTAGAGCTTACAATCTAGAAGGCTTATAGTGGGACTGTGATATTGGGACAGACAGTTGGATACTAACTGACACTTTTTGGGAACCAGTGACACTAATACAGTGATCAGTGCTAAAATATATGTACTAATGACACTGGCTGGGAAGGGGTTAACATAAGGGGTGATCAAATGGTTAACTGTGTGCCTAGCTAGTGTATTTGTGTACTATGGGAGGTGCTTTTACTAGGGGAAGGCATGGATCCATGTCCCTGCTTTGCAGGAACACAGGATCAATGCCTTGCCTACTAACAGAAGGGCAATCTACCTTGTGTACAGCAGATCGTTGTTCTCCCTCTGTACCGAGGAATCGGTGGGTGTCGGCAGACATCCAGTCCGCGTTACATGCCGATCAGCACCTGCTGTGTATAATTAGAGTGGTAGCATCCAGCCAAAAGCACGTGGGCGTGCCCCCAACCCGGAAGTGTCCCAGTACGTGATCTGGTGCAGCAGTGCCACTTTGCCACCGAATATATAAGTTATACAGTCGGCAAGAGGAGGCCCAGTTGGTTTTCTGAAAAATAAATGTTAACAGCTACAAAAATTGTAGCTGCTTACTTTTATTAACCACATAACGACTGCCTGCTGCAGTATTACTAGTAGTAGTACTACGTCGCTCGCTCAGGAGGCTGTAGGGGGTGAGCGTGCGCCGCCGGCGGCGCGCTCCCCCTGCTCGTTCCCTGGGGAGCCAGCGCGTGAGACCGGCGGCTCCGATGGCTGCCGGTCACTCACGATCTCCCGCAGCAGAGGGAGAAAGACAGACGGCTGATGTAAACAAAGCCGTCTGTCATTCTCCCTGAAGTAATGACAGAGGACTGTTGTATAGGATCACATGTCTCTGCGATTATTTCACAAGCCACACCCGCTGACAGTTAGAATCACGCCCCTAGGGACACACTTAACCCCTTGATCACCAGTAAAGTTAACCCCTTCCTTGCCAGTGTAATTTTTACAGTAACAGTGCATAGTTATAGCACTGATTACTGTAGTAATGTCACTGGTACCCCCAAAAGTATCAAAAATGTCAGTAAGGGGTCCGATCTGTCCGCCACAATATCGCAGTCCCGCAAAAAAACAAATCGCAGATTGCCGCCATTGCTAGTTGAAAAAAAAAAAAAAAACATAAAAATTACATACATTTTTCCCGTAGTTAGTAAACGCAATAACTTTTGCGCAAACCAATCAAAATACGCTTACTGCGATTTTTTTTTACCAAAAATATGTAGCAGAAAACAAATTGGCCTAAAATGCTAAAAATATTTTTTACATTTTTTTTTTTTGAGAATTTCATATAAAAAAAATTTGAAAAACATTTGTTTTTTTTTCAAAATTGTCGCTCTTTTTTGTTTATAGCTCAAAAAATAAAAATCGCACAGGTGATCAAATACCACCAAAAGAAAGCTCTGTTTGTGGGAAAAAAAGGACATTGATTTCCTTTGGGTACAGCGTCGCCCGACCGCGCAATTGTCCGTTAAAGTCACGCAGCACCGAATCGCAAAATAGGGCCTGGTCTTTGAGCAGCCAAATCCTCCGGTCTGAAAGTGGTTAAACAGACACCTACCTGTACCAGCATACCAGCGCTGTCCTCACAGCCGGGCGCTCACTGCGCATGCGTGAGCCATGCTGTGCATTAATGGTTCTGCAGTCTTCTGGGATTTGTGACAAGTCCCGGAAGACTGCGGGGAGGGAGCGGGAAAGGAGGACTTCCGCTCAGATCTCCTAGGCAATCCGAGCAGAAGTGGGAGTGGGTACCTGTCACACACAGATACCCCCTCCCCCCCCCAACAAAATGCCAAATGTCAGAGGAGCAGGCGAGGAGGCCTTGCAGCACAACTTCCTCTTTTGGGTGGAGTCCCACTTTAGGTGTCAAAGCATTTTCACTTTTAATATTTACTTTGCAAAGTGAATTTTCACTTATCTTAGGAAAGGGGGGTGAAGTGCATAAAATACCCAACTGCTTCACAAATAGAAAAGTCACTTAGTTTAGTAAATAAGGTAATGTTTTGCTGATTTTAAACATCCACTCATATGCAAGTAAAAATCCTGTGAAAGTGAACATGCTCTACTCCTTTAGTAAATCCTCCCCTACCATCTTCATCAGAAACACATGTGACAGGATGAGAATAGAGAAGTGCAATTGGTAGACAAGTCCAGAGCGTGTCGCCCTATAATAGGAAATGCCTTAACAGAGACTTTCCTGGCGGGATCAGCAGATTTTATTTTAATGAAAGCTGCAGATTTACAAAGATTGTGTACTTACATTACTGTGCAAAATGTGAGATTTTAGTAATTAGGTGTATCTCTTTTTTTAAATGTAACATTCGTATTTATTTTTTTACATGCAAATAATACATAAATGAGCTTTTCTTTTTTTTTTTTTTTTTTTTGGTATTACTGGCATAAAAGTTTTACAGAAACATTTAGCAATGACAGTTGGCCTGTGCAATGATTTTATTTACTGCTTTGCTCCCTCTTTTTTTCCACCTTTCTTCCGCCTCTCTGTCGCTCTTTTGTATCGGTGTAACCAGGAAATTCTTCAAAAGAGAAATTTGGCAAATCTGCAATTAACAAGTACCGTCAGGGATGAAAACCAGATGGGGGCGGAAAAATGTGAGTATGTGACACACAAATACAAACAGACTGACAGACACAATTCCTTTTATAGAAAATACACAGAGCAAGCCTATAGTCCCCCTGAAAAAAAAAAAAATCTTCATAAAACCGAGAAAAGATTCTTCCTGCAAGGTGCACTGTCCATCCATGCGGTGATTTTTTATGTAACCTTTACAGGGATTGCTAATTTAGTTAAAGTGTTTGTTAACCCGTTCAGTTTAAAATTGAAATGAAAGGCAAAACATTTGTGTAAAGCTATAAAAAAACATTATAAATACCTTTTTTCCCTCTTTCTTTTTATAAGTGATTACATTCCCTCTGTTTAGCTACATAGGAGCTGTGGGAGGAGAAACAGCAGTACACTGATCCTTCCCGTAAAAGGGGGGGGTCTGTCAGGACAAGTCTGTTCATTGGAGGAGAGCAGGCTGAGTCCCCAGCACAGCTAGAGAACTGAGCAAGCTGTGCTCTCCTGGCAAGTGTGGTCAGTTTTAACAAGAAAGTAGAGGGACTGGCAGGAACACCAGGGATTTCACACAAAGGAAGCAATAACAAAGAGAACAGGTTACTTTTTCATACAGGTACACGGAACAGCAGCTACCTGTATATATGAGGAATGAGAGGAAAAGGGAAGGCTAAAAGTATACCCCCCTTTTCCTCATGGAGTGGCGGAAAAACGAGTTTAGATTTAGGCTAGTCATTATTTTCCCTCCTTTTTTCCTCAGGGAAAAAGGGGAGGGAAGAATGGTGTAATCCTGAAGGAAACAGCTGGTGTGGGTGGTCACGTAGCTTTGCAGGGGTCAGAGCACCTATAGGGAGAGAGATCAGCTGTGGAAGTTTCTAGAGTCTCTAGGGACCCTATATAGAGAGGAGACTGCCTCAGAGGGGCTCATTCGCCTCAGAAGACTCGACCAGTGGAGTTCCCCCCCGCTCCCTTGTCGCGGCTGTTTTTATGTGGTGAGTCACCTTTGCATTTAGCAAAGGGGGACAGTTTTTACTATATATTTGGAAGTGATGATTTTATCTGAGTTATTTATTTATGCAGCCTGAGCCGTGGTGGCTGGGTTGTTGCAAGTGTTGTATGTTTTTTATCTTATATTTATTAAAAGTTTCAAAACCAATAATAAACGGCAGCGGCCAATTATTTTCCACAAGTATGGTTGTCTGCCTCTTTTTATCTTAGATAAGAATTTAGAATAAGAAATCCTGCCTACTGTCCCATATGAAAAGTTGGGTTTACCAATTCTTTCAATAAGAATTCTGTACATAAACTGACCAATAAACTGATTCTGTACCTAAACAACCACATAACATACCTCAATGTAACGCAATGGAAAGTTTGGTTTATACTGTAGGTTCTCATGACTCCAACAGTCCTACACATGTAAAAGAATTGAAGCCCTACTCCAGGCCCAAGTCCTTCCACCTATTGGTGCTCAACTCAGTGTAGAACTCCTGCATCTATTTAACCCCTTCATGCCGACCGTACGCAAATATGCATGGCAACTGTAAGCCCAGGGGGCAAGTACAAACTGGAGGCCCATGGCGCAGCGACTCGGCCCGAGCAATTGAAAATATGAGACCGCACTCTGGTCACAAATTGAAATCAAAAAGTGGTTCCTTTATTCCTCAAAGATGAATGAAAGCAGACAGACAGTGTACAGACAGACTCGGCCCCCTCCCACTCTTCCTCTTCCCAGCCTCTTCCACACCCACCTTCCAAGCTGAAGCCCTGCTCCATATTCTCTCTACTCACCAGCAGAATCCGGGTTCCCAACCTGGCCAGCAGGGGGAGGTTCGGGGGAGCAAGGACAGCTCTTGTTGGGGCTGGCCAGGGGAGGAGAGTCTGCAGTGGGTCATGGAACCGGCTTCTGCTCAGACACAGTTTATACCAGTGATGGCGAACCTTTTTGAGCCTGAGTGCCCAAACTGCGACACAAAACCAACTTATTTATTTCAAAGTGCCAACATCCATCGCCATGCAGCACACTGCCATACAGCACATCGCACAACTCCATCACACTGTAAACTTCTAGTACATAATATGTATTGCCCTTCAGCTCACAACTCTGTTGTCCGGCTACATCACATCAGTGTGCTACACATTATCATGTAACTCATACCACACCTACTCACAATGCATCCCACACTCCATACAGCTCATGGCACACTTTCCTCTCTATCATAAATCTGGTCCCCGCTCTGCAGCTCACCACCCCCTCCCCCCTCTGCTGGGATATGGCAGTGGTGCAGTGACACTCATTGTAGCCCATCATGCTCCCTCTGCCCACACACCCATAGCAAACGCCCATAGCACAGAACACGGTCACATGGCGCAGCTCATTACCAGCAGCTCTGAACTCATCTCTGGGCTTTCTCCCCAATGGATTGAAGCTGGTGCATTCGGCAACCTCCGGGCAAACAAACACCCACTTCTGCTCCCACGCTAGTTGATTGGCTGTTTATTCCCTGGACGAGGAAGGTGATTGGCCGCCCAGTCGATTGGCTGTTCGTCCCACAGCTGGGGGAGGTGATTGGCCGCCCTTCCTGCTGGGTCTGTGATTTGGTCACGCAGCGTTTTCTCCATAGAGTTGTTCTCTGAGTAAAAGTGCTGTGGGTGATCTGGAGGAGGGAGGGCAGTGCCTGGACAGTGCGTGGACACTGGGTGCTATTTCCTCTCAGTGAAGTGTGTGGAACTTTTGTGTGCCCGGAGCTGCTCAGAGAACTATAGCTCGCGTGCCCAGAGAGAGGGCTCTGTGTGCCAGCAGTGGCACGCGTGCCATAGGTTCGCCATCACTGGTTTATACCATTCATGCTGGGGAGGGAGGCCTGCGCTCTGTCCTTGTCTTCAACCCACACTCAGTAGGTCAGCAGTGGGGACTTTTTACTTCTCTTCACCAGGAATCCTTTAGGAGTGTCTGTGGTAGAAGCAGTGCAGCCTTTTTACAGAACATCAGAGCGGCCCAGGGGGCAATAGCCCCCCTGCCCCCTGGCCCAGTCCTGCCCTGCTTTTATCCTTGGAGCGGCATATTTGCGTATCTCCCTTGTTGATGGGAGGGTGCTGCAAGGCATGCTCCCAGCACAGAGACCGGGGTCTCACCAAGAGCCTCGGACTCCGTTCTCACAATCAGGACCCAGAACGTCCGATTCCGGGTCACCTGATCGCTGTGATAGCCTCTGATTGGCTATCACAGTGATCAGTCACTGTGAAGCCCACCCCTGTGTCTTTTATCTCTGTGAATCGATGAGACAGATACATTGTATCTTTCTCTGTCCTTGCAGAGAAAGGATTTTTTAAATCAGCGTCAGTGTGTTTTAGGTGGGATAAAAAAAAAAAAAGCAAAATGCACACTATTGTTCATGGACTGTACTACAACAACTAACATACACATATGTGGTATCACTGCGATCGTCAGGAGCAGGAGAATTTATTTTGGGTCGTTCTTTGGTGGTAGGTTATGGTAGCAGCAAGAAATATACAGCTAAATTTAATGGGTTTTTTTTTTTTTTTTTACTATTTTGGGCCAGTTTTCCTTAGATAATAAAAAAAGAGTCAGTAGATATCCATTACCATTTACCACCAAATGAAAACCCAATTTGTCCTGAAAAAAAAAACAAGGTATAATCCACCTGGATGCACAAAGTAGTTGTGATGATATGTATGGTTTTACTAACACATGTCAAAGTTTCAAAATTGGGCTTAGGCTTTAACCACTTGTCGACAAGCCACCACAGATATACGGCGGCAGGTCATAAAGTTCCCGTGAAACGCTGTACCCCTACATCGCTTTGCGGGAGCAATTGTGGGGGTGCACACGCGCGTTCCCATTCCCCAGCGGGGAAGCTGATCTGCTGGAATGATGGCCGTGATTGCCACCGGGCACCCGTGATCGCACCCGTGGAGACAGAACGGCGGTCTGCTGTTGTAAACACAGCAGACTGTTTTTCTGTCAGCAATCATCACAGGGCTCTTGTGTTCCTCCTATTTAGGAACTCAGGTCCCTGTGTTGATTCCATAAGCCCCCCCCCCCACAGTTGGAAAACACCCCCTAGGCATACATTGAACCCTTTGATTGCCCCTGGGTTAACACCTTCCCTGCCAGTGTCATTATTACAGTAAGTACCGGTTCACATTACTGCTCCTAAATTACATGCGATCTCTGTGCGGTGCAAATTTCAGCCATACAGTTTGTATGGCTGAATTTGCACCGCAATCGCACTAAACACGCACATGACCCTTTTTTTTTTATCCGCAGCAGAATCGGATCGCATGGTGGTTCACACTAGTGCGATCCGATTCTGTGCAAACTTGCAGATCACACTGCGATATGCGATATCAACTGGGGTTGTCGTTAACTTTTAATTGACACCCCAAGCGTATCGCATGTGGCAGTATGAACTGCCAGGGGTGCGGATGCGATGCGGGAAGACGCTGCATATTCGCAGCGTTCCCGCATCGCAGAAGTGTGAACCGGGACTAACAGTGCATATTTTTAGCACTGATTACTGTAGTAATGTCACTGCCCCCCCCCAAAAGTGTCAAAAATGTCAGTTAGTTGTCCGATCTGTCTGCCACAATGTTGCAGTCTCGCTAAAAATCGCTGATCGCCGCCATTACTAGTAGAAAAAATAAATAAAAATGACATAAATCTTTCCCCTAGTTTGTAGACGCGATAACTTTTGCGCAAACCTTTTGCGCAAAATACACTTATTGGGATTTTTTTTTTTACCAAAAATATGTAGCAGAATACAAATTGACCTAAAATGACGAAAACATTTGTTTTTACATTTTTTTTTATTGGGAATGTTATATAGCTGAAAGTGAAAAATATTGTTTTTTTTTTTCAGAATTGTCGTTATTTTTGTCTATAGAGCAAAAAATAAGCATCACAGAGGTGATCAAATACTACCAAAAGAAAGCACAATTTGTGGGGAAAAAAGGATATCAATTTTATTTGGGTACAGCGTCGCATGACCGTGCAATTGTCAGTTAAAGTAACCCAGTGCTGAATCGCAAAACAATGGCCTGGTCATTAAGGGGGAAAATCTTCCGGTCCAGAAGTGGTTAAGATTTGTTTTACCCTTAGGCGGGAAGAGTTTAAAAAAAATCATTATAATTGCCTCTTTTTCTAGGTGTTTTCTACGCCCTCCTCTTATTTCAGTGGAGAACAGCATTTTCCTGTGTATCCAGGGTAGGGGGCGGAGCCATGACACCCTGGACTCACAGGAAGTAGGTTGAACGATGCTGGGCATCAGCCTGAAAGATGAGAGGCACCACAACACTGGATTGGTGAGTCTCTCAGCGGAGATTGGGTGAATATAGCAGCCTGAGTTACAGAGCTTTACTTAGTGTCCAAAGTTGGGCTTTAAAAAAATGATCATAAAGTGATCCTCTCAGATCAGAAATAAGGGAGCAGCTGTTTATTGATTACAAGTATTTATAGCGCGCTGATTTACACAGCGCATATTGTACATTAACATGAGTCCCTGCCCTCAAGGAGCTGAAAGAGGAACTTCTCCCGATCAACATTAATTATTTTTAATCCTCATGCTGCTAACATTAATAAAAATATAGAAAAGAGTATCATATTTACTTATTTTAAACTTTTTTTTTTTTTACATTTGTTCAGTTACCTTCTGGTTTCTTGCCTAAGCGAATGATGTCATACATCCCAGAAGTCTTCAGGAGGGGAGGAGAGGAGGCGTGGTTTTCTCAGTTAAGCACACTATCCTGCATGCATGCTTGAGCTAAGGGCAGATGGACTCAATAAAGTAAACGTTACATGAATAATTTTCCCTTACTCAAGATGGCTACGGCCAGAAATGCTAGGGGGTGTTCTTTAAAGTGATTTCTCAAAAGTAATCATGGAGGCATGGATAGCTGGGGGAGTTGAGTTAAAATGAATTAAATGGTGTTTTTGTTTGCGGTGCTCAGATGCAGTAAAGATCTGCTTTAAAATCGAAGGTTTCTATCTCGCATGCATAGACACACAAACTAGGGCCAATTTAGACAGCTAAATTATTTTTGAAGGTGTAGGTTTTAAGGCCCGTACACATGAGTCGAAATTCGGCTGGGAATTTTCGTCCGACGACCGATCTGCCGATTTTCGGCTTATTAGTATGGTGCTTCCAACAACCGACTCCGACTTTTCGGCCAAAAAAATCCTGGTGTGCAGGCTATAAAATTTTTGTCGACCATCAAAACACGTCCGATTTTCGTCTCATTAGTACTGATTTCGATGGGGAAAAATCTTATGAGCAAGACTAGGCATGCTCAGAGATGAAAGAACACATACAAAGCAATCCAACACATGACATCACTTCTGAAGTAGAATTCTGTCGTGCGGGAAAATTCGTGTGCACTCTAGAGCACATTCCAACCAACAGACACCACTCTGGACAAAAGACAGACGACCGGTCGGCGGAAATTCGTTGCGTGTGTACGAGGCTTCAGAGCTGTCATATCATGCCATACACGGTTCCAATCTCATGCGAGTCAGCAGGAAGCGACCAAGATTTCTAACTGTTAATGGCCAGGCTAAATGTACCAAGTTGATTGATAGATCAACTTGGGTACAACCAGCCTGCTGGATTCTCTTGCGATTATCGCTAGCGGTTGCTATAGCCGCTAGCAATAATCACAGTCTTCCACCAAACCCTGCCGAGAGAAGATGATTGCTTGGCAGGAGGGATTCCCCTGTCAACACTGTGTTGATGGGGGAATAATGCAAATTTTTTTCCTGAGGCTTTCGGGCACAAGGGCACAGTCATGGCTGGAGCAGAAAAAGGCCTTCCCCCAACTAGAAGTGCGCAATGGTCAAAAATTTATTTTTATGCTGTAGAATTAACAGTACCCTTCACTGGAAATATTTGAACTCATCAAGGTTGCAGGAAAGAAATTTGCACCATGTATGGCTACCCTTACTGCTAATCCAGAACAGGCATACAGCCAGTAAAGCATTGGGACAGCCGATATATATATGTACTATAGCCAAAGATTTGTGGACACCTGACCATCACACCTACACTATATAGCCAAAAGTATTGTATGTTGACGCTTTTCCACCTTGATGAGTTCAAATATTTCCAGTGAAGGGTATTATTAATGCTACAACATATATAGACATTTTAGACCATTGTGCACTCCTAGTTTGGGGAAGGCTCTTTTCTGCTCCAGCCATGACTGTGCCTTTGTGCTCAAAGCCAACTCCTCAAATACATGGATTTATGGGTTTGGTGTAGAGGAATTTGAGTGCCTGCACAGAAATATGGCCTTAACCCTACTTGGGATGAATTGGAACACCACTTGAGAGCCAGGCCTCCTCGTCCCACATCAGCACTTGACCTCACAAATGCTCTGTAGGCTGAGGGGGCACACGATCCCATGGACACACTCCAGAATGTAGTGGAAAGCCTGGCCAGAGTAGTGGAGGCTATTATAGCAGCATAGAAAGCCCACTCCATATTAAAAAAAAATGCCCATGGTTTTGGAATGTCCAGAAAGATATTAAATGTGTGATATTAAGGTGCCCACAAACGTTTGGCCATATTTTGTTAAAAGAAGAGTAAAGCTTAAATTATACATCAGGGTTCAGTGGTATTTAGTTCCCCCTCCTAACTAGGCCTTATAAAATGCTTGAATAACTGTTTTTGTTGCCTCCAGTAACAGATGCCTACTTTTGGAGCGTAAATGACAGAATTTGATTGGCTGCTCTGGGCATCACGGAAACTTTTCCTCCCAGAGAGTTTAGTTCTTCAGGGACGTCCATGAGGCTGTTAAATTTCAGAACTGTCATGGTGGTCGTAGAAGGATGTTGCCAACACACAAACAACGTGCATTTCTCTAAGAAACTCTCGTGCTTTGTACTTTGAACTTGGTCCTGTGAGAGATAGGTGGAGAGAAAGCAGAAAGGAATGAACTTGCCCTCACTTTTGACCTAGGTAAAGATGGAAAATCATTTCATTCTGTTCTGTAGGGACTTTGTGTGGCACATTACACTGTTTGACATCCCTGAAGTAAGGAAAAAAACAAAAACTTCTTTCCAAAATGTTACTTTTCACCTCACATAGCTATGAATTCAGAAATGTCCAGGCTTATTCAAGGCGGTGCAGGCAACAACAAAGATTTTAACCACAGTAGTAAAGAAGCTGAAGTCAGATCAGTGAAAATGAATTCTGATTGGCTGCTTTGATATCCACATTGGTTTTCTATATACTTCCTCATGGGTTTGGCAAGCTATTGGAATACCACTTCGAATCTGTATTCACAGTTCTGCAGTTTCCTGCAGCAGTTATCACAGGAAACCGCAGGAACACATAAAACAAAACTATTTTCTGTGGAGCCAGTTCACATTACTGTGGTGGTAAAAAAAACTTGACCTATATGCGTATTAGTAGCCTAATTTCAATAGCTGAAGCCACATATGACATACAGTGTTGCACATTAACCACTTAAGCCCCGCAAGATTTTACCCCCTTCCTGACCAGGGCCTATTTTGCGATTCGGCACTGCGTGATTTTAACGGACAATTGCGCGGTTGTGCGACGCTGTACCTAAATGAATTTGGCGTCCTTTTTTTCTCACAAACAGAGCTTTCTTTTGGTGGTATTTGATCACCTGTGCGATTTTTTGATCATGCGCTAAAAACAAAATAAGAGCGTCAATTTTGCAAAACTAACAATATTTTTCACATTTTTTTATATGAAATTCCCCAAAAAAATTTAAAAATCAAAATTTTTTAACATTTTAGGCCAATTTTTTTTACTATATGTTTGGTAAAAAAAATCACAAAAAGCGTATTTTGATTGGTTTGCGCAAAAGTTATCGCGTTTACTAACAAAGGGAAAGATTTTTGTCATTTTTTTTTTTAACGCATAATGGCGGCGATCTGCAATTTTATTTTGTGGGACTGCGACATTGCGGCGGACAGATCGGACCCTTGACTGACATTTTTGACACTTTTGGGGTTACCAGTGACATTACTACAGTAATCAGTGCTATACATATGCACTGTTACTGTAAAAATGACACTGGCAGTGAAGGAGTTAACTGTATTGGAGAGGGAGGGGTTAAGTGTGTCCTAGGGGCGTGTTTCTAACTGTGATTGGCTGTGGCTTGATGTGTAAGAACAGTGATCAACGGTCCTACATAGTAGAACCGTTTGATCACCATTCTTACACAGGGGAGACTGACAGGCGGCTTTGTTTACACTAGCCACCTGCCTTTCTCCCGCTGTCACGGACGATCGCGAGTGCCCGGCGGACATCGGGTCACGCGCGGGGGGGTCCGTGACCGAGCGGGAGCGCGCATCCGCCGGCGCGCGCTCGCTCCCAAAACCCTTACAGGCTAGCGACGTAGCCCTACGTCGCTTTGCCTGTGAGGGGCTGACTGCCGACGTAAATAGTCGTGCGGCAGTCGGCAAGTGGTTAAAATGCAGCTCACCCCTCAGAAAAGGGTTTCAAATCCTGCTATGTTTTTTAACCACTTGTCGACCACAATATGCATATATACGATGTGGTTTGCAAGTGTTGTACCGGGATTATAGCTGAAGATATCAGCCATAACCCCCCATCGATTTTTTGCAGCCGGCTTTCTCATGAACCATTCGGAGCTTCTCATTAGCCACTGGGACGGTTTCAGAAGTAGCGGTAGGGGACATCACCATACCTCCCCCCCTTCCCCTGGCGCTCACTGGTGTTTCTCGGGCTTACCGTTTCCGCCAGTAAGCCCAGCCTTACCGTTTGATCGCCTACATGGTCTTGGAGGACCGGAGCAATGTCATGATGTTACTTCTGGTCCAGCCTGGAAGTAAATCATTTTTTTTTAATCAAAAGATCAAAAATTTTTTTTTTAAATCTTATGCTTTTAAAGGTAAAGAAGAGAGGGTCTTTTTAAACCCCAGATCTCTCCATAAAGAGGACCTGTCATCCTTATTTCTATTACATTGTTGTTTACATTCCTTAAAATGAGAATTCAAGCGGAGTTCCACCCAAAAGTGGAACTTCTGTTTATCTGATTGCTCCCCCCCTCCAGTGCCACATTTGGCATCTTTCAGGGGGGGAGCGGGTACCTGTTTTTGACAGGTAACTGTCCCCACTTCTCACAGACTTGGCCTCGGCGAAGTACATCACAAGTCCAGCCCCCCTTCCTTCGCCCGCTGCCGTACCATTCAGAATGCACATGTGTAGTAGAGAACCAGCCGTGAAGCCGCAAGGCTTCACTCCTGGGATTCCTTACTGGCAATTGCGGTGGGAGCACCCGACAGCCGATGAAAACAGCGGCTGGGGTGCCGACATCGCTGGATTTCAGGACAGGTAAGTGTGCTAATACTATAAGTCAGCAGCTACAGTATTTGTAGCTGCTGACTAATAATTGTTTTCTGGGGGTGGAACTCCTCTTTAAAGTGATCACAAAAAAAAAAATTAAAGGAACAGTGTAAAAATAAAAAATAAAAAGTCCAATAAATAGGAAAGAATGTTTTAAATCGCCCCATCACTCTGTGCTCGCATACAGAAGCGAACGCATACGTAAGTCGTGCACGCGTATGTAAAAGGTATTGGCACCACACATGTGAGGTATCGCCACGAATGCTAGAGCGAGAGCAATAGTTTTGGTGCTAGACCTCTTCTGTAACTTTAAACAGGTAACCTGTAAAGGCATTTAAAACGCTGCCTATGTAGATTTTTAAGTACCGTAATTTGTCGTAATTGTAAATCGTGACATGTTAGGTATCTATTTACTCGGCGTAACATCATCTTTCACATTATACAAAACAATTTGGCAAAATATTGTGTTTTTTTTAGATTCAATAAAGAGTATTTTTTTTTCGAAAAAATTGTGTTTTGCAAAATAACGTGACATACAAAATTGCAACAATCACCATTTTATTCAGTATGGGGCTCTGCTAAAAAAAAAAAAATTGTATAATGTTTGGGGGTTATAAGTAATTTTCTAGCAAATAATACTGATTTAAACCTTTAAACAAAAAGTGCCAGAAAAAGCCTGTTCGGCAATTGATTAAAGTAGAACTATAGGCAAAACCTTTTTTTCTTCATTTTGGAAAAAGTAAGGGAGGATTATAACCCCTATAAGGTTTATTTTTGCCATCATTGTCCCATTGGGAAGATTCACCTTCACTTCCTGTCCCGTAGCCAAAACAGGAAGTGAGAGGAAATCCCTGCAAATTAAGGGAATCTTTATCCCCCCAAGTCGCCAGAACTAGTGTCCTTATTGGAAGATTTCCCCTCTATTATAAGGTGACCAGATTTTTAAAATGAAATCCGTGGACATCTTTTTTTATTGGCAAACGGCACAGGACTGCATAATACACAGAGCACTGGGTCCAGGACTACATAATACACAGGTGGCTGGGTACAGGACTGCATAATACACAAAGCTCTGGGCACAGGACTGCATAACACACAGAGCACTGGGCACAGGACTGCATAATACAGAGCGCTGGGTACCGGACTGCATAATATACAGGTGGCTGGGTACAGGACTGCATAACGCACAGAGCACTGGGCACAGGACTGCATAATACACAGAGCGCTGGGTACAGGACTGCAAAACACACAGAGCGCTGGGCACAGGACTGCATAATACACAGAGCGCTGGGCACAGGACTGCATAATACACAGAGCGCTGGGCACAGGACTGCAAAATACAGAGCGCTGGGTACAGGACTGCAAAACACACAGAGCGCTGGGCACAGGACTGCATAATACACAGAGCGCTAGGCACAGGACTATATAATAAACAGAGCGCTGGGCACAGGACTGCATAATACACAGAGCGCTGGGTACAGGACTACATAATACACAGAGCGCTGGGTACAGGACTACATAATGTACAAAGCGCTGGGCACAGGACTGCATAATACACAGAGCGTTGGGCACAGGATTGCATAATACACAGAGCGCTGGGCACAGGACTGCATAATACACAGAGTGCTGGGCACAGGACTGCATAATACACAGAGTGCTGTGCATAGGACTGAATCCAGGGACAAAACTGGGGACAGACTTGGTCCGGGGACAGTGTCCTTAGTCTGGGTACTGTCCCTGGAAACCGGGGACATCTGGTCACCCTACTCTATTACTTTTCTGAGGACAACCCAAAATTTGGAATTTTCTTTTACTTTCACTTTCAATGATAATGGTAAACAGGACAAATAGAGAGGGTGTTAGTGCATGCCTTATTATCCACTCTGTGTCACACCATAAATATGGGAGAGCTAAGGTAATAATAAAACATCTTCCAGCTGCATCAGTGAGCTCTCTTTTTCTGCCTGGTTGTGTCATTGTCAGATTAATGTACAGCTAGCTTTCACCTGATGAGCGCTAGACTGAGAAACCCAGGAATTGTGGGATGTGTAGTTTCTTCAGAGTAAAATGTGATTTTCAGACTACAAACAGAGGTCATGCATTAATCTGCACTGTGCCATGCTGCATGCCTCATGTTCCCACACTTAAGGCCAGTTCACACCACATGCAGTCCGGTGCATTTTTTTTCTGCATCAAAACGCATGTATAGTAGGTTATATGGTTTTCAATGGCATAGTTCACACCTGTGCAGTCAGTTCCAGTGTGTTCCAGTTACAGAAAAATAAGTGGAACATGCTGCATTTCTTCTGCACTTGACTGTACTAGAACGCAGTAAAACGCATCAAAAATGCACCGAAATGCACTGGAACACACATGTCCTTAATTAAGGTTAAGAAAAAAAGAGGGGGAAAAAATGCACTGGACCGCATCAAAAATGCACCAAAAATACATGAAAACGCACTGGAATGCACCAAAAACGTGCATGCAAAAAAGAATCCGGAATGCATCTGGACTGCGTTTCAATGGTGTGAACTGGCCCTAACAAGAATTGCCGACAAAGGAATGTGACGATTTACCATACTAAAAGCTGTGCATACATCCACACAGCTGTCAAATTGGGAGGAGCGACTGTGTCCATACAGCTGCTGCATCCCAACTGACATAAATGAGACTGCCTGCACAGGGATGCATGGAGCACCTGTTCATCCTGCCACGGGCATACACTTACTGTAAGTATGCCATACTCTCCTGCAGCTGTGCATCCCTATGCAGGCAAACACAGCTTTCACACAGGTGCACACTTCAAGGAGTTGTAAAGTCAGGAAGGTTTTTTACATTAATGCATTCTTCTGTGTGCAGCAGTCCCCCTAACACTTACCTGAGGTCCCTCTCTTTTCAGCGATGTCCACGAGTGACTCGGGCATCTGAGATTCTCCCTCCTGATTGGCTGAGATGCCATTGGCTGCTGCTGCTGCTATCAATCAAAGTCAGCTAGCCAATCAGGACAGAAAGGGGACCTGGTCGGGGCTCTCAACAGGAGTGATTGGCCAGGATCACAAGAGGGATCCGGGCAGAGGAGAAACCGGGCAGAGGAGGATCCGGGCCACTCTGTGGAACAGAGCAGGTAAGTATAACATGTTTGTATTTTTTACAGGAAAAAAAATTAGACTTTACAATCACTTTAACCACTTTAGGACCGGAAGGATTTGCCCCCTTAATGACCAGGCCACTTTTTTCAACTTGGCACTGCGTGATTTTAACTGACAATTGCGCGGTCGTGCGACACTGTATCCAAACAAAATTTACGTCCTTTTTTTCCCACAAATAGAGCTTTCTTTTGATCACCTGTACGATTTTTATTTTTTGCGCTATACACAAAAAAAGAGCAACAATTCTGAAAAAAAATCAATATTTTTCACAGTCTGCTATATAACATTCCCAAAAAAAAAATTTAAAAATCAAAATTTTTTAACATTTTAGGCCAATTTCCTACTACATATTTTTGGCAAAGAAAAATGCAATACGCGTATTTGATTGGATTTGATTTGATTGGTTTGCGCAAAAGTTATAGCGTCTACTAGTTACGGGAAAGAGTAATGTCATTTTTTTTTTTACTAGAAATGGCGGTGATCTGCGATTTATTGCTGGACTGCAACATTGCGGCGGACAGATCGGACCATTAACTGACATTTTTGACACTTTTGGGGGGACCAGTGACATTACTACAGTAATCAGTGCTAAAAATATGCACTGTTACTGTAATAATGCCATTGGCAGGGAAGGGGTTAACCCTGTGGGTGATCAAGGGGTTAAATGTGAGCCTAGGGGAGTGATTCTAACTGCGGGGGGCGTGGCTTCTGAAATAACCATAGAGACATGTGATCCTATATAGAAGGATCACATGGGCTCTGTGATCATTCCAGGGAGAAGAATGGTCGGCTGTGTTTACAACAGCTGACCGTTCTTCCCCTCAGAGGGGAGCAATCGCGGGTGTCAGGCGGCAATCGGAGCCGCCTGACCAGTGCATTGGCTTCCCCGCTGCCAACTGGGGGCGGCGGCACGCTCTCGTCCCCTAAATCCCTGCCCGCGACCGCCGTACAGTTACGGCGTTTCGCGCAGGAGTCAGTGGCCTGCTGCAGTACATCTGCGGAGGGTGGTCGTAAAGAGGTTAAATATGCCTGTGTGAATGAGGCATTTTTAAGGGTTTTTTTAAAATATTTTTGCTTTTTACAAGCTGTGTGAAAGCATTTTTGCATGTGTATCGAGCTTCAGGTATTTGTTTTTTGGGTCGGCCAAAGAGAGGAGAGCAGTTCTGGAGGAGGACACTCCCGTTTAAATTTCTGTGGTCAAAAAACACCTGATTGAGCTTAAAACTAGTTATTATGCTTCTTTATGCATGGGGCATCGGTTTACAAGCAACTGAACATTGAAATGTGAACAGGCACAATTACAAACAATGGAATTGTGCATGTTGAGCATAGTCAGATGTGAGGAAGCATACTACAAATACATGGGAATTATGTAAATATATCCAGGTCTGGCAGATAGAGGGAAAGGAAGGGGGAAGGGAAAATGCCAGTAGATCCTGGAAATGGGAATTTAAATGTGCCCAAAATACCAATATATATATATATATATATATATATATATATATATATATATATATATATATATATGTATATGTACATATATATATATTTAAATGAAAAATATATACAAATTTTATTCAATAATACAAAGGATAAAATGACAGATGAGAATACCATGTCAGAATCATTATACATTGAGGATCACATCATATGGCAGGTATGGGTTTCGCTCAAGAATGAGCTTCCTCAGGATCCAAATGTGTATGCACTATGCACCTTCACACAGTAAAACCCCTAGCATAGATAGCTAAACCAATCTCTTGCAGGGGTGATAAGGCTTTGAATTATAAAGTAGGTTTGGCTGCATAATATAGCCATAAAGTGTAGGAATGGATCTTCAAAAGGGCAAATCTGTCTATTCCAGAAAGGGGAAGGGTTACAGTGCAAAGGAAAATCCCCTAAGCGAAAATGCCTATTTCAGGTCATACAGGAACCCACAGACCAAATCCATCATAAGAAAGTACCCACGTGCAGAGAATATAAAAGAGAAGTAAATACAACTGCCGTCCGTCCATAAAATAGCGTAGAGCTGGCTTCACGCTATTTTATGGACGAGCAGCAGTTGTATTTATTTCTCTTTTATATTCTATGCACATGGGTACTTTCTTATGATGGATTTGGTCTGTGGGTTCCTGTATGATCTAAAATAAGTGATTTTCCTTTTGGAGGTCCATTCCTACACTTTATGGCTAGACTTACTTTATAATTCAAGACCTACTTTATAATTCAAGACCTTATCACCCCTGCAAGAGATTGGTTTAGTTATCTATGCTAAGGGTTTTACTGTGTGAAGGTGCATACACATTTGGATCCTGAGGAAGCTCATTCTTTTGAGCAAAACGCGTCGATCCACCTGCCATATGATGTGATGCTCAATGTATAATGATTCAATTTCTGACATGTTATTCTCAACTGTCATTTTACCCTTTGTATCATTGAATACAATTTGTATATATTTTTTATTTCTGGTTTCTTGGTATTTTGGGCACGTGCATATCCCCATTTCCAGGATCTACTGCCATTTTCCCTTCCCCCTTCCTTTCCCTCTCTCATCATTTCCCTTTCTCTGCCAGACCTGGATATATTTACCTACTTTCCTACTCTTAGGGGACAGTGCCAGAATTGTGTTGACAGAGACCCACTCCCCACCCAATTTTCACACTACAAATACATGTAAAATATATTGTATGCTACCAGTCCAGGGCTAAGCTGGTTACAATTGTTTTATTTTTCAGGCTTATTTCCCTTAGTATTTATAGGCTGATCCTGTCAGTAACCTACCCTATGTCCTAGGGCAGTGATGGCGAACCTTGGCACCCCAGATGTTTTGGAACTACATTTTCCATGGTGCTCAACTACACTGCAGAGTGCTTGAGCATCATGGGAAATGAAGTTCTAAAACATCTGGGGTGCCAAGGTTTACCATCACTGTCCTAGGGTAACAACCCTTACTCACTGTACTGTATATATAGAGAAGCAGTGTTGACTCTCTATGAGAGGAAGTGTATTAAAGCGGATATCAGCAGCTAAACTTTTTTTTTTTCCGTACACTGCAAGGTAATGTCATAATGTGCTAGTACGCATTGCAGATTATGTTAAACTTACCTTAGAACGAAGCTCTTCCAGGACTGTGACTGATGGCAGCCTTCGGTAAGCACGCTTCCCTCCTTTTCATTCAGGTCTCAGATTACACTCTGCTCTGTGCTACATGCTGTGCAGTGTGTGACCTCCGATCTGCGAACCCTACCTCCTGGAAGATGAAAAATACCATCTAAACAATAGGTAGCACAGTGGCTAAATGGGTAGCACTTCCACCCAGCAGCACTAGGGTCCCTGGTTCAAATTCCAACGATAACACTACCTGCTTGGAGTTTTCATGCTCTCCCTATGTCTGTGTGGGTTTCCTCTCATACTCCAAAGACATGCTCTTAGATTAATTGGCTCCTGTCTAAATTGTCCCTAGTATATGTTTGAATGTGAGTTAGGGACCTTAGAATGTAAGCTCCCTGAGGGCAGGGACTGATGTAAATGTACAATATATATATAAAGCACTGTGTAAATTGATGGTGCTGTAATAAATACATTTAAACAGTGTATTTAGGAGAGAAGGCTGCAGATAAACAGGTGCAATTTATGTAGGAGGATTTAATTCACCATGTGTATCACCTAAGGCCGATCACGTCAGTAAGCTAATGTAAGGTTTATTATTACTCTAATGTGTACTCTTTGACCTCCGGTCCAAAAGTAGTTGCAGGGAGGACAGTTCTGTTATTTAAAATGAACAGCGGGCATATATAAAAACATCAATTAATCATGTTATATTTATTAAAATAAATGTAATGCATTTATAAATAAAATCAATGTTAGTAACTGATTTTGATTTGTTCTCAGCCTTTTCTAAACAGTGAACTGCAGCACTGGAAAGGAATAGGAGTAATGCTAGGAACTATTCCAGTGTGCTGAAGTATACCCGTAATAACTGGCAAGGAATATTCTGTCAATTCACAGACTGATGCCCAGTACACACGATACGAAAATCGGACGACTCTCCGTCCGTTTTGTTTGGTTGCTAGGAACTCTCAATTATATTCGCAAATGGGAGAGGTTACTTACGATACGAATTTTCTCGGACGATGATTCAAAAGCTTCCGGTATGCGTAACCACGCTGTAGCGTGTGAGGGGAAAATGATGTCTACTGCTCATGCTCTGTCTACTGCTCACCATTTTTTTCGGACGAACAACATGCTGATAATACGATTATCGTACGATTTGCTAGCATACGATCAAAATTTTTATGCTTGCACGACCGGATAATATCAGGTGAACTGTCGTGATCGCCTCTCGTAAGCTGTGTACTAACGATCAGATTATTGTCCGATCCTTTCACAAGCGTAATTTTTCCTCCGATTTTCGGATCGTGTGTACGGGCCATGAGAATCAGGGAGGTGACCAATTGACCAATTTATTGCTTAACTGCAGTAAGGCTGGGTTCAGATATGTGCAAACTAGATATGGGTTTCCCCGCATCCAATTCACATGACAGGAGAGTGTGACTGGCTCTTAACGTAGCCGGCTTACACGAGTCCGGGGCGGCCCCGGTCCACATTCAAAAAGTTTGGGTCCAATTCAGGTGCAAATTCAGGCAAAAATTCACACCTGAATTGCACCTGAATCGGTAAACAGACACCCACCGGTCCCCAGACACAAACCTGCAGCCGCACATATGTGAACCCGGTCTAAAGAAAAGTCTGGCAGTGATGAGTCTGACTGGTAGGATTGTATATATCCCAAGACTGGATAAAAAAAAGAATCTTTTTGCAGGTAACTCAGCTTCCAAACATATTTTTCAATCATATGATTAGCTTCTTGGTGGAGTTTTATCTTAAAGGGGAACTAAACTCCCTCAATCAACATTAACTATTTTAATCCTTTTGCTACTAGCATTAGTAGCCGCACATATGTGAACCCGGTCTAAAGAAAAGTCTGGCAGTGATGAGTCTGACTGGTAGGATTGTATATATCCCAAGACTGGATAAAAAAAAGAATCTTTTTGCAGGTAACTCAGCTTCCAAACATATTTTTCAATCATATGATTAGCTTCTTGGTGGAGTTTTATCTTAAAGGGGAACTAAACTCCCTCAATCAACATTAACTATTTTAATCCTTTTGCTACTAGCATTAGTAAATAGATAGGAAGGAGTATTATATCTTCTGGTTTTTAAACTTTTTCTTTCATTTTTTTCAGTTGATTTTTGGTTTCTGGCATTGGCCAAAATGATATCATTTGTCCTTAATTGGAGGAGGGGAGGAGGGACTAAGCGCTGATTGCACCCTCCTGCCTGCATACCTGAGCTAAGGGCAGGCAGAATCCAGGAAGTAAATGCTACATGCCCTTACATAAAGAGAATCTTCAGTCCCTCCAAAGAAATTCAAATACTGTAGCTGCTGACTTTTAATAAAAAGACACCTACCTGTCCAGGCATCCAGTACTGTCTTCACCCAGGCTGGTTCTTCTTTACCAGTCTTCGGGTCCCCGGCACCGGCATATTTCCTAAGGAAATCCAGCTGCGACTCCTTGTGGCTTTACTGCCAGCTTCCCACTGCGTTCTACGCTCTGTGAATGGTCCCGCACCCTTTTGGGACCTGTGACGTGTCCCAGAAGTCTGCAGGGAAAGAGTGGCGAACTTCTGCTCGGATCGCCTATGAAAACCAGTACCCCTAAGAACGAAATGGGTCTAAAAGTGGTGGATCAGCGGTTGTCAGTGTAAAAGTGAAACTTCCCTTTTTTGGGTGAAGTTCCACTTTTAGATGATTAAAAGAAGATTTGCATACAAATCATTCAGTTTCTGCAATGAGGTGCGATCCAAGCTGCATACCAGAAGGAAAGAAGTAACAGGCCTGTCATCAAATATAGTTGGTGTTGATTCTCTTTATGTCAGCCAAATCCACTCAGCAAGGGAGGCAGGGTATATGAAATCATATATAAAAAACAAACACAAATCTCAGGGTGTAGTACACTCGGTTAATGAAATATATCAAGAGAAACCACCACCAAGAAACCGTGGTATTAAAACCCACAACACCTCAATATTAAAACCCACAACACCTTAGTATGTCCAACAGGCTGCTCACCAGATACAATAAACTTGCAGGCAATGTTGGTAGGCATACATTTCATCCGACTAATTGAATTCTCATCACAGGCAGTCAGTACAGGTCAGATAACAAAGTCAGGAGACTCGGCATGATACCAAAAAAAGAAAAATGGCCCATAGTGTAGTATTCAAAGCATATATAATTTAAAATACAAAAACCACCAACAAGGAGCCGTGTAGATGAAAACACTCCACACCTCAGTGTGTCCAAACGAGCTGCTTACCAGACACACTAACTTTGGAGCAGACAATCCTGGTCAATGATTGCAGCTAGAAAAGTTAAGGGGGTGTTTGCAAAATGATTTCTCAACAAAATACAGGGAGTGCAGAATTATTAGGCAAATTAGTATTTTTGAGGATTAATTTTATTATTGAACAACAACCATGTTCTCAATGAACCCAAAAAAACTCATTAATATCAAAGCTGACTATTTTTGAAAGTAGTTTTTAGTTTGTTTTTAGTTTTAGCTATTTTAGGGGGATATATGTGTGTGCAGGTGACTATTACTGTGCATAATTATTAGGCAACTTAACAAAAATCAAATATACAGTATACCCATTTCAATTATTTATTTTTACCAGTGAAACCAATATAACATCTCAACATTCACAAATATACATTTCTGACATTCAAAAACAAAACAAAAACAAATCAGTGACCAATATAGCCACCTTTCTTTGCAAGGACACTCAAAAGCCTGCCATCCATGGATTCTGTCAGTGTTTTGATCTGTTCACCATCAACATTGCGTGCAGCAGCAACCACAGCCTCCCAGACACTGTTCAGAGAGGTGTACTGTTTCCCCTGTTTTCCAGGTTCTCAATGGGGTTCAGATCAGGTGAACAAGGAGGCCATGTCATTAGCTTTTCTTCTTTTATACCCTTTCTTGCCAGCCACGCTGTGGAGTACTTGGACGCGTGTGATAGAGCATTGTCCTGCATGAAAATCATGTTTTTCTTGAAGGATGCAGACTTCTTCCTGTACCACTGCTTGAAGAAGGTGTCTTCCAGAAACTGGCAGTAGGACTGGGAGTTGAGCTTGACTCCATCCTCAACCCGAAAAGGCCCCACAAGCTCATCTTTGATGATACCAGCCCAAACCAGTACTCCACCTCCACCTTGCTGGCGTCTGAGTCGGACTGGAGCTCTCTGCCCTTTACCAATCCAGCCACGGGCCCATCCATCTGGCCCATCAAGACTCACTCTCATTTCATCAGTCCATAAAACCTTTGAAAAATCAGTCTTGAGATATTTCTTGGCCCAGTCTTGACGTTTCAGCTTGTGTGTCTTGTTCAGTGGTGGTCGTCTTTCAGCCTTTCTTACCTTGGCCATGTCTCTGAGTATTGCACACCTTGTGCTTTTGGGCACTCCAGTGATGTTGCAGAAATCTGAAATATGGCCAAACTGGTGGCAAGTGGCATCTTGGCAGCTGCACGCTTGACTTTTCTCAGTTCATGGGCTGTTATTTTGCACCTTGGTTTTTCCACACGCTTCTTGCGACCCTGTTGACTATTTTGAATGAAATGCTTGATTGCTCAATGATCACGCTTCAGAAGCTTTGCAATTTTAAGAGTGCTGCATCCCTCTGCAAGATATCTCACTATTTTTTACTTTTCTGAGCCTGTCAAGTCCTTCTTTTGACCCATTTTGCCCAAGGAAAGGAAGTTGCCTAATAATTATGCACACCTGATATAGGGTGTTGATGTCATTAGACCACACCCCTTCTCATTACAGAGATGCACATCACCTAATATGCTTAATTGGTAGTAGGCTTTCGAGCCTATACAGCTTGGATGATGTGGTCAAAATACTAATTTGCCTAATAATTCTGCACTCCCTGTAAAGCATGGAGGCCGAGGCCTGGATGGATGGGCGAGTTTGCTTTGAATAATAAAATTTTAATAAATAATGTTTTGAGTTTGTGGTGTTCGGATACAGTTTAGTTCAATCCAAAATTATTTTTCTTCCTGTCAATCACAATTACTACTGTGGTAACTACAGTAAGTGCTGTGGTTTCAAAATTAGGCATGAGCATGCCCATTATGAATTATTATCTACTACATCCAGGCACGGAGCAGCGGGAAGATATTCCGCCTCCATACCACTTTCTGTTTTGACGTTTTGAGATACTAACAGAAAGGGCCAAAAAGTCAGTTTTTCCACTGAAGTTTACTTGGCAGTAGTAACATGAATATTAAATAGCAAAGGTGACTGTAGCCTTGTTTCCTCCTGAAAGAAAATAGAGATATCTATCTTCACATATAACAAGTTCTGTTTAAAACTGTTCTTATCCTCTAGCCAGTAAAGGCAACAAGAAAAAAGTCCTCCTGTCCAGGAAAGATTTAAACGAGTGAAAGAGAATTATTGGACATGTGTTTATGGTGTCAGATGTTTTGAACGCCGATCTAAGGAGAAAATAAAAGTCCAGGTACATGAAGTCACCCCAGGCAGCAGAGCTAAGGTACTTGGTTACATTTAAAGGCTTTTTAATGATGTTACGTTTTGATACATTCTCTTTTAAATTACAGTATAACATTTTAGATGGAGATAAACTTCCACAGATGTGCCGGGAAAAGTGTGCCAAAAGGTTACAGTGAATGTTCTGCTGTATATAATTCCTCACACGTGGCCTTAATCCTCCACTGTAGTCCTCTGATTTGGTAAACTGAGGAGTAAAGTAACTTATTTATACAATTCTGAGACGGCTTATATCATAATTATTCTTTTATAAAAGTTAAAACAGAGAAAAAAATATGGCAAACCTTCCAAATGACCCAGATTTGGCTGGAAAAATACAGCTTTGGGTTTTATCAGCCCTCATTAAAGTGTATATTTAGGCAAATTGTATATTTTTGTTTTGTTTTTGGATAGAGTAGTGGAGGGTATGGCCTAGTATGTTGAGCGGCATTGGCCAGTTCAATATAAACTGACCGATATTTGGCCCATGTGTACTGGAGTCGGTCTGCCAGAAGCTGTTCATTTACCAGGCTTCTGTCGAAGGGGCATGACCGAAAAAGGTCTGCCGATTGCCTCCTGATCAGAACTCTCAGCCAATGGCCAAGATCTGGCGTCCGTCCCCCTGTCAGAACACAATAGAACAGTAGGGGAGATCACTGTACTAACATCAGATAGTTAGTACAATGCCTCCTCCTGAGCTGTCAGTTTGTTTTCGTTCAGCCCTACGAGGTTCAGGGAAAAAAAAAACTACTAGTGTGTACTAGGCTTTAGACTGTCTGTCAATTTTTGATTGATTTCTGTGTCCCCATTGGGGAGATTCAACCCCTTGTTAGGTGATTATTGTCAGCTAGAGAGAAAGTGAAGGAACTATCTAAAATTTTAGAGTTGTCCACAGGACAAAAGGTAAAAGTAAATTGTTCAATGGAGACACCAGTTCCAGGGGCAGTGTCCTGTTGTAATTCTAGGACATAAAGTGAATTGGAATATAGGGCAAATTGACAATGTTTCTTTAATGCCCACCCCCTGGCTCTCTTATACTCAGCTTCCCAACCTCCTTCTAGTTGCTTCAGGAGTGAAACTTGTGAAATCTCTATGTTGTATGGTGTTGAAGCTTACACATGGTTACTGATGACCTCTTTTTCCTCATGTGACATTGTTCAGGCATAGCCATTGGCCTGTAGGCCCAAGATTTGCATCATTGGGGGAGGTCACATGCCCCAGAAGCACCAGGTAGTCACAGTGGCTCTGAAGAAGAATTGGGGGAGTACAAGGAAACTGAATATAGGTGAGTCAGAGGGTGAGGTTTAGAGAGATGCTTACATTGCCCTAAATGGACCAAGTGACAGAGTGTCTTTAAGTAGCAATATCAGCGATCCACAGTATTCATTGCTTAAGAAAACCCCATCATTCTTTCATAAAAAGGGGAAAATGATCCTCTGGCTTTCTTGATAGCAGTATTTTGCATGCCCCTTTCCCATTGTTAGATTTATTGTAGCCATCTGTGAGATGGTGGTTGCCAATTAATACTTTTTTTTACCAGGAGCCAGTACTTTTCCTATTTCCATTGGGACGAGCAAATTCTCCTGGCTAACAGACCTTGCTGGAAATAGTGACTGCTCCGGCTGGAAAAATGATCATTGCTACCCATGGATAAACCAAAACTAGGTGTATCAGGAAATGGCTCCCCCTCCTTACTCGATAGCAAAAAAAAAAAAAAAAAAAACAATTCATGTATATACTGTGGAGCCCAGTATGTTGGTGTCACCACACAGCAGACAACCCATCAGAATGTTTGTGCACTTCTGTCAGGCTGTTAATATTTATGCACATTCGTACAGATGAACAAATTGGTTGCCATGGAACTGGAACTGTCCTAGTCACCATGGTTTAATTAGGGGTGGTCTAGCTTTTTGTGGATTGCTTTTGTTTGACAACTTCCACTGGGTTAAGAAGCTTAATACCTAGTACACACGGGGCTGAATGTCAGGTGGCATCAGCCGGTTCAATAGAATCCTATGTGTACTGGAGTCAGTCCAACAGAAACTGGCCATTTGGCCGGCTTCTGTCGAAGGGGCATGGCGGAAAAAGGTCTGCCCATGCAGTGTTTGCACAAGTCCCATTGTCAATTGATCATCTAAAAAGCCTGCCAAATCAGGGGTCTCCAAACTTTGGCCCTCCAGCTGTTCAAGAACTACAATTCCCTTCACGCCTAGTCATGTCAGAGTTTTACAATGCCTCAAGGGACATATAGTTTTGCAACATCTGGATAGCCAAAGTTTGGAGATCCCTGTGCTAGACCATTCAATGATTATCTGCATCAATACACACACAAAGGGCAAAGCTTAACTGCTTTTCCTGGCCTATTGTAATTTGACGGCAGAGCTGTCCCATCCTGGGTGGAGTCATATGACTTCCTCCCAAGTTTACGTCTCATGTGCACCCAATGAGCTGCACTGCAGCATGGACTGTCACCTGCTGTGTCCACTGGACACAACGGATGACAGATCAGTAAACCAAACCTCTGCGGGTACCATGTAATTGCTGTGAACAATCACAGCAGATCACATAACAATTGTACACAATGGATGGATTCCATTCATACCACTGATTGTGTACTATTGTGTTGATCTCTGTGATCAGTCACAGTGATCACATGGTACAGATAGGACCAATTAAAGCCCATCTGTACGATGTGATTAGCTGCACCCAATCACAGCTAATCACAATAGTACACACTGAATGAATGGATTTCATTCAGAAAAAAATGGTTGCTTATAGCAGTGATTATCACTGTTATAAGCAATCATAGTGTGTAAAAAAAAAAAAATAATTATTATTATTATTATTATTTTTTTTTTTTTACTTACTGTCACCTGTCAGTGTCTGTGACCACAGCCACAGTTATATGATGATGCTGTACTGCACTGGTGACAGTATATTAAAAAAAAGAATTGTAAAAATGTTCATCTTCAAAAAAACTCACCATGCCTCCTACTAAATACCTGGGACTATCTACTGTCCAAAACTGGGTCATTTTGGGGAGTATTTGTACTGTCCTGGCATTTTTGGGCCTCAAGCAATGAGGTAGGTCATCAGTATATCAGGACTGATCGATTTTCATTAGGCAAATGCCTAATTTTTTAAGCAAAAAATTAAAAAAACCCAGTGGTTACATAGTTAGTAAGGTTGAAAAAAGACATCAGTCCATCCAGTTCAACCTATGATGTGTGTGTGTGTGTTTGCTTTTAACCGTACATTGTATACCCCTGTATGTTGTGGTCTTTAAGGTGTCCATCTAATAGTTTTTTGAAATTATCGATGCTCCCTGCTGATACGACTGCTTGTGGAAGAGAATTCCACATCCTTACTGCTCTTACAGTGAAGAACCCCTTACGCACTTTAAGGTTAAACCGCCTTTCCTCTAATTTTAGTGAGTGGCCACGTGTCTTATTGTATCTCCTTTCTCTGAATAGTTTGTTCCTTATGCTCGGGTCACCAGTACAGTATTTGTACATTGATATCATATCCCCCCTCAATCGTCTTTTCTCCAGAGAGAAAAGGTTCAGTGCTTGTAGTCTTTCCTCATAGCTGAAGTCCTCCATTCCCCTAATTATTTTTGTTGCCCTTCTCTGGACTTTCTCCAATTCCAGCACATCCTTCCTGAGGACCGGTGCCCAGAACTGGACAGCATACTCCAGATGTGGCCGGACCAGAGTCTTGTAGAGTGGGAGAATAATCTCTTTATTTCTGGAGTGAATCCCCTTTTTTATACATCCCAGTAATCTGTTGGCTTTGCTTGCGGCGGCTTGGCATTGCATGCCACTGCCAAGCTTGTTGTCTACCAGTACCCCCAAGTCCTTTTCCATCCTAGACTCACCCAGAGGTTCCCCCCCTAGTGAGTAGCTTGCTTTCTGGTTTCTGGCCCCCAAGTGCATTACTTTACATTTTTCTACATTAAATCTCATCTGCCATGTAGTTGCCCACCCCGTTATTTTATGTAACTATGTAACTATGTAACTATGTCTGGTATTGAAGTGGTTGTTGGGCTTTAATAGAGAGCTCTATTTGTGTGGAAAAAAAAATACTAAAAATTGAATTTGGATACAGTGTTAAATGGCACCCAGCAGCATCATTCAACCCACTTCAGTTGAGCCCAGGTTGTCAAGGGCACAACCCCTGGGGGTACGTCATCACAGGCTCTTATTACACCTGCACAGAATGGCGCTATTACCACCCTAGATTTAAGGGATGTGTAAAGAAGGGTGACCACATTTTTAAAATGATATCCGTGGACATATTTTTTTTATTGGCAAATGGCACAGGACTGCATAATACACAGGCCGCTGGGTACGGGACTGCATAATACACAGATCGCTGGGCACAGGACTGCATAATACACAGACCGCTGGGTACAGGACTGCATAATACACAGATCGCTGGGCACAGGACTGCATAATACACAGACCGCTGGGTACAGGACTGCATAATACACAGATCGCTGGGCACAGGACTGCATAATACACAGAGTGCTGGGTACAGGACTGCATAATAAACAGATCACTGGGCACAGGACTTCATAATACACAGAGCGCTGGGCACAGGACTGCATAATACACAGAGCGCTGGGTACAGGACTACATAATACACAAAACGCTGGATATAGGACTTCATAATACACAGAGCACTGGGCACAGGACTGCATTATACACAGTGCGCTGAGCACTGGACAGCCTAATACACAAAGCACTGGGCACAGGACTGCATAATACACAGAGCACTGGGTGCAGGACTGCATAATACACAAAGAGTTGGGCACAGGACTACAAAATACACAGAGTGCTGGGTACAGGACTGCATAATGCATAGAGTGCTGGGTACAGGACTGCATAATACACAGAGCGCTGGGTACAGGACTGCATAATACACAGAGCGTTGGGCATAGGACTACATAATACACAGAGCGCTGAGGTCAGGACTACATAATACACAGAGCGCTGAGCACTGGACAGCCTAAATCACAAAGCACTGGGCACAGGACTGCATAATACACAGAGCACTGGGTACAGGACTGCATAATACACAAAGAGTTGGGCACAGGACTACAAAATACACAGAGCACTGGGTACAGGACTGCATAATACACAGAGTGCTGGGTACAGGACTGCATAATACACAGAGCGCTGGGTACAGGACTGCATAATACACAAAGAGTTGGGCACAGGACTACAAAATACACAGAGCACTGGGTACAGGACTGCATAATACACAGAGTGCTGGGTACAGGACTGCATAATACACAGAGCGCTGGGTACAGGACTGCATAATACACAGAGAGTTGGGCACAGGACTACATAATACACAGAGTACTGAGTTCAGGACTACATAATACACAGAGCGCTGAGTTCAAGGACTACATAATACACAGAGCGCTGAGCACAGGGCTACAGAATACACAGAGTGCTGGGCACAGAATTACATAATACACAGGAGGGTATTAGCCATAGAGGTTTTTAGAGGTTTGATATGCACAGAGGACACTTCTGCCCCCACATCCATAGCTCACCACTGCACCCTTCTCTCACAGATTATCTCTGCAGCCACCTCTTAAACCTTCCTCCACAACAGCTAAACTCTCCATCTCTCCATGCAGCTGCATCAGCTCTGACCCCTGCTCCTTCACTGCCCTCACCTGTGTACAAACAGTCCACCCCCCCCCCCCCCACTATCTACTCACCTCCGGGTCTCAGCCCTCCACCCAGTCAATTCTTGGCTCTGCCTCTCCTCCAATGAACAGCAGCAGGAGCGGCAGTGAGATCGTCCAGCGGGGGGCGTCTGCATCTGAGCCATTGTCCCTGAATCTGGGGACAAAACTGGGGACAGACTTGGTCCAGAGACAGTGTCCCCCAGTCTGGGGACTTTCCCCAAAAACCGAGAACATCTGGTCCCCTAGTGCAGGGGTCTTCAAACTATGGCCCTCCAGTTGTTCAGGAACTATAATTTCCATCATGCTTAGTCATGTCTGTGAATGTCAGAGTTTTACAATGCCTCATGGGATGTGTAGTTCCACAACAGCTGGAGGGCCGTAGTTTGAGGATCCCTGCTCTAGTGTAAAGTGAACTTTTAAAGAATATGTGCGGTGGGGAAGTGGGTGGTGGCTTTAACCACTTTAGCCCCGCCCACATGGAGGCTACTGCGGCAAAGTGCCGCGTTCCCGTCCAGCGATGTAGACCTACGTCACTGGACTCCGCCCCTTGTGGGCGGCGCTCGCGCGCCGCCAGAGGCTCGCTCCCGCTGTGTTCATTCACAGCGGGAGTCGGGCCAGGGGAGGAGCAGCGGCGATCGCCGCTGCTCTGCCCCGATCGTCGGGGATCGAGTCTGGAGATCCGCCCGCTGTGTTTAAACACAGCGGGCGGATCTCCATAGTGACAGGGACTGACAGATCGGAGTGTTCAGCATAGCTGGACATCCGATCTGTCCTTCTGTCACACAGTCACCTCCCCCCCCACACGTCAGTAAGCACCAGGCATACATTAACCCCTCCCTCTCCAATAAAATTAACCCCTTCCCTGCCAGTGTCATTTTTACAGTAACAGTGCATATATATAGCACTGATTACTGTAGAAATGTCACTGGTACCCCCAAAAGTATCAAAAATGTCAGTCAAGGGTCCGATCTGTCCGCCGCAATGTCAGATCGCAGATCACCGCCATTACGCGTTAAAAAAAAAACACCAAAAATGACAGAAATCTTTCCCTTAGTTAGTAAACGCAATAACTTTTGCGCAAACCAATCAAAATATGCTTATTGCGATTTTTTTTTTACTAAACATAGGTAGCAGAAAACAAATTGGCCAAAAATTTAAAAAAAATTAGATTTTTACATTTTTTTGGGGGGGGAATTTCATATAAAAAAATGTGAAAAATATTGTTATTTTTTCAAAATAAACGCTTATTTTTTTGTTTATAGCGCAAAAAGTAAAAATCGCACAGGTGATCAAATACCACCAAAAGAAAGCTCTGTTTGTGGGAAAAAAAGGACGTAAATTTCGTTTGGGTACGGCGTCGCACGACCGCGCAATTGTCAGTTAAAGTCGCACAGCGCCGCAAAAAGTGGCCTGGACGGAAGACAGCAAAATCCTCCGGTGGTAAAGTGGTTAAGGAGAGAATGTGGGGAGAAAATCCTAAAGCTGGGTTTTAAGGACTGCTGCACTGCATGAACACAAGTATTTATTCCAGTTCTAACCAGAATTTTGTTGTGCTGTATACGTGATAATGAAAGATGAAATTATTATTGATCAATGGTGGAAATTTCCCAAAATGCTGCTCAGCTCGGCAATGTTTAAACACACAGTGCTTGTATATACAATTATTTAGGTGCCCTGATACAGTAAGTGTATAATGGATGACGTCTGTTGTGTTAAGTGGGGCCCAGCTGAGAAGTGCACTCTGTATCCCGGGGTTAATCTCTTTTGGCCTAACAGAGCACTTTGATTGCAGCCCCCTGCCATTCCATAGATAAGGGTCCCACTTTGGAGACAGCCTAATCTGGCTTTTCTTTTGAATATTGGATAAGGTACACCATGCTGGATTAATGTCCCTCTTTTCTATGGATTGTGACTTCAGATATGTGAGCCCTGGCACTGATTTATCATCACTGTGACAAAGTTAAAATTTATTTCTGGCATTTTATCAACTTATTTTGTTTGTCACCCAAAGAAGTGATGCCTATCAAATGTACATGGCAGACTACAGAGTTTTTTTTTTTTTTCAATACTGTGAAAATGTGGTAGATGTTTGAAATCTAGAGAAATGCATCTGTTTTAGAACAATAACCAATCAGATTCCATGTCACATTTACTAGTGAAAAAAAGGTCAAATTTGATTGCTTGCAAACTTCAGTGGGAAGCGTACTTTTTATTGGTGTGTGCCTTCTTATTCTGGGGTGCTTGACATTTCATGAACTGATGCCACAGCGGTGTCCCCAAGACACAAAGCAAGGGAAATTTACCCAGAGGGAGCAGATCCAGCATGAAAAACCTAATAGAGGTTCTAACTAGTGTTGAGCGAACACGGACTGTATTATTCGTGTTCGTACCGAATAATTGGATTTTTTGTACCCGAACACGGACACGGACACTTTACTGTATGTTCGGGTAAAAATCCGTGTTCGGTCGTTTTATTTCCGGGTTTTGCATGCTTTGGCGCTCTTTTCATGGCGGGCTTTCAACAGCCAATCAACAATCGTTTAACTGGTGTGCCTTAAGCCATCCCAGCCATGCCTGCAAATGTCTCAGTAGCTGTGATTGGCCGTCTGAAGCATGTGACCAAGTCTTTATAAGTTCGAGGCAGCCGCAGCGGCGTCATTATGCTGCTTAGATTCAGGGACAGAGCACACATCAACGTGCTGGCTGCTGATTAGGGAAAGATAGGCAGGAAAAAACCATTTGTGTCCGGATAGAATTGAGGGACAGGTCGGAGTGTTTAGGCAGGGCGAGTTGTAGGCATTTTAGGGATAGAGTCTGCTGAATTATAGGGTCAGTGTCTTCTACAAACTACAATCGATATTGCTGTGTGGGGGGTGGGGTCTGCACTCAATCCTGATCTACGATCTCTTCTCAATCCTGTTAGGGACAGAGTCTGCTGAATTTTAGGGAAACTGTGTTCTACAAACTACAATCGATATTGCTGTGTGGTGTGGGATTGGAGATAGGCAGGTGTCAGTGATCCACATCCATTATTCTGTGTGTGAGCTGCAGTGAACACAATCTTTTTGGGCTGCAGTGAACACAATCTTTTTGGGCTGCAGTGAACACAATCTTTTTGGGCTGCAGTGAACACAATCTTTTTGGGGTGCAGTGAACAAAATCTTTTTGGGGTGCAGTGAACACAATCCTTTTTGGTGTGCAGTGAACACAATCTTTGTGGGGTGCAGTGAACAAAATCCTTTGTGGGGTGCAGTGAACACAATCTTTTTGGGGTGCAGTGAACAAAATCCTTTTTGGGGTGCAGTGAACAACATCCTTTTTGGGGTGCAGTGAACACAATCTTTTTGGGGTGCAGTGAACAAAATCCTTTGTGGGGTGCAGTGAACACAATCTTTTTGGGGTGCAGTGAACACAATCTTTTTGGGGTGGAGTGAACAACATCCTTTTTGGGGTGCAGTGAACAAAATCCTTTTTGGGGTGCAGTGAACAAAATCATTTTTGGGGTGCAGTGAACACAATCTTTTTGGGGTGCAGTGAACACAATCTTTGTGGGGTGCAGTGAACACAATCTTTTTGGGGTGGAGTGAACAACATCCTTTTTGGGGTGCAGTGAACAACATCCTTTTTGGGGTGCAGTGAACACAATCTTTTTGGGGTGCAGTGAACACAATCTTTGTGGGGTACAGTGAACAGAATCTTTGTGGGGTGCAGTGAACACAATCTTTGGGGGGTACAGTGAACACAATCTTTGTGAGGTGCAGTGAACACAATCTTTGTGGGGTGCAGTGAACACAATCATTGTGGGGTGCAGTGAACTCAATCTTTGTGGGGTACAGTGAACACAATCTCATACTTCTGAAGGTTTGAGGGTGCTGCCTGTTCCATACTCCCCCTACTCCTCATCTAGCCTTTTAGGGGTACAAACAATAGTAATTGGGGCCTAGTGTGGTTGTGTACGTGTGATATACATACACTTTTTTGGGATCATATTTTCTATTCCGCTATTTAATCAAAAACCTTTGGGGATCAGTTAAATTGGGGGATAGTCTGTGTTGGTACGTGTGAGAGAGATCCACCTTTCCAAGTTGTTGGGGTTCATCTCATACTTCTGAAGGTTTGAGGGTGCTGCCTGTTCCATACTCCCCCTACTCCTAGCCTTTTAGGGGTACAAACAATAGTAATTGGGGCCTAGTGTGGTTGTGTACGTGTGATATACATACACTTTTTTGGGATCATATTTTCTATTCCGCTATTTAATCAAAAACCTTTGGGGATCAGTTAAATTGGGGGATAGTCTGTGTTGGTACGTGTGAGAGAGATCCACCTTTCCAAGTTGTTGGGGTTCATCTCATACTTCTGAAGGTTTGAGGGTGCTGCCTGTTCCATACTCCCCCTACTCCTAGCCTTTTAGGGGTACAAACAATAGTAATTGGGGCCTAGTGTGGTTGTGTACGTGTGATATACATACACTTTTTTGGGATCATATTTTCTATTCCGCTATTTAATCAAAAACCTTTGGGGATCAGTTAAATTGGGGGATAGTCTGTGTTGGTACGTGTGAGAGAGATCCACCTTTCCAAGTTGTTGGGGTTCATCTCATACTTCTGAAGGTTTGAGGGTGCTGCCTGTTCCATACTCCCCCTACTCCTAGCCTTTTAGGGGTACAAACAATAGTAATTGGGGCCTAGTGTGGTTGTGTACGTGTGATATACATACACTTTTTTGGGATCATATTTTCTATTCCGCTATTTAATCAAAAACCTTTGGGGATCAGTTAAATTGGGGGATAGTCTGTGTTGGTACGTGTGAGAGAGATCCACCTTTCCAAGTTGTTGGGGTTCATCTCATACTTCTGAAGGTTTGAGGGTGCTGCCTGTTCCATACTCCCCCTACTCCTAGCCTTTTAGGGGTACAAACAATAGTAATTGGGGCCTAGTGTGGTTGTGTACGTGTGATATACATACACTTTTTTGGGATCATATTTTCTATTCCGCTATTTAATCAAAAACCTTTGGGGATCAGTTAAATTGGGGGATAGTCTGTGTTGGTACGTGTGAGAGAGATCCACCTTTCCAAGTTGTTGGGGTTCATCTCATACTTCTGAAGGTTTGAGGGTGCTGCCTGTTCCATACTCCCCCTACTCCTAGCCTTTTAGGGGTACAAACAATAGTAATTGGGGCCTAGTGTGGTTGTGTACGTGTGATATACATACACTTTTTTGGGATCATATTTTCTATTCCGCTATTTAATCAAAAACCTTTGGGGATCAGTTAAATTGGGGGATAGTCTGTGTTGGTACGTGTGAGAGAGATCCACCTTTCCAAGTTGTTGGGGTTCATCTCATACTTCTGAAGGTTTGAGGGTGCTGCCTGTTCCATACTCCCCCTACTCCTAGCCTTTTAGGGGTACAAACAATAGTAATTGGGGCCTAGTGTGGTTGTGTACGTGTGATATACATACACTTTTTTGGGATCATATTTTCTATTCCGCTATTTAATCAAAAACCTTTGGGGATCAGTTAAATTGGGGGATAGTCTGTGTTGGTACGTGTGAGAGAGATCCACCTTTCCAAGTTGTTGGGGTTCATCTCATACTTCTGAAGGTTTGAGGGTGCTGCCTGTTCCATACTCCCCCTACTCCTAGCCTTTTAGGGGTACAAACAATAGTAATTGGGGCCTAGTGTGGTTGTGTACGTGTGATATACATACACTTTTTTGGGATCATATTTTCTATTCCGCTATTTAATCAAAAACCTTTGGGGATCAGTTAAATTGGGGGATAGTCTGTGTTGGTACGTGTGAGAGAGATCCACCTTTCCAAGTTGTTGGGGTTCATCTCATACTTCTGAAGGTTTGAGGGTGCTGCCTGTTCCATACTCCCCCTACTCCTAGCCTTTTAGGGGTACAAACAATAGTAATTGGGGCCTAGTGTGGTTGTGTACGTGTGATATACATACACTTTTTTGGGATCATATTTTCTATTCCGCTATTTAATCAAAAACCTTTGGGGATCAGTTAAATTGGGGGATAGTCTGTGTTGGTACGTGTGAGAGAGATCCACCTTTCCAAGTTGTTGGGGTTCATCTCATACTTCTGAAGGTTTGAGGGTGCTGCCTGTTCCATACTCCCCCTACTCCTAGCCTTTTAGGGGTACAAACAATAGTAATTGGGGCCTAGTGTGGTTGTGTACGTGTGATATACATACACTTTTTTGGGATCATATTTTCTATTCCGCTATTTAATCAAAAACCTTTGGGGATCAGTTAAATTGGGGGATAGTCTGTGTTGGTACGTGTGAGAGAGATCCACCTTTCCAAGTTGTTGGGGTTCATCTCATACTTCTGAAGGTTTGAGGGTGCTGCCTGTTCCATACTCCCCCTACTCCTAGCCTTTTAGGGGTACAAACAATAGTAATTGGGGCCTAGTGTGGTTGTGTACGTGTGATATACATACACTTTTTTGGGATCATATTTTCTATTCCGCTATTTAATCAAAAACCTTTGGGGATCAGTTAAATTGGGGGATAGTCTGTGTTGGTACGTGTGAGAGAGATCCACCTTTCCAAGTTGTTGGGGTTCATCTCATACTTCTGAAGGTTTGAGGGTGCTGCCTGTTCCATACTCCCCCTACTCCTAGCCTTTTAGGGGTACAAACAATAGTAATTGGGGCCTAGTGTGGTTGTGTACGTGTGATATACATACACTTTTTTGGGATCATATTTTCTATTCCGCTATTTAATCAAAAACCTTTGGGGATCAGTTAAATTGGGGGATAGTCTGTGTTGGTACGTGTGAGAGAGATCCACCTTTCCAAGTTGTTGGGGTTCATCTCATACTTCTGAAGGTTTGAGGGTGCTGCCTGTTCCATACTCCCCCTACTCCTAGCCTTTTAGGGGTACAAACAATAGTAATTGGGGCCTAGTGTGGTTGTGTACGTGTGATATACATACACTTTTTTGGGATCATATTTTCTATTCCGCTATTTAATCAAAAACCTTTGGGGATCAGTTAAATTGGGGGATAGTCTGTGTTGGTACGTGTGAGAGAGATCCACCTTTCCAAGTTGTTGGGGTTCATCTCATACTTCTGAAGGTTTGAGGGTGCTGCCTGTTCCATACTCCCCCTACTCCTAGCCTTTTAGGGGTACAAACAATAGTAATTGGGGCCTAGTGTGGTTGTGTACGTGTGATATACGTACACTTTTTTGGGATCATATTTTCTATTCCGCTATTTAATCAAAAACCTTTGGGGATCAGTTAAATTGGGGGATAGTCTGTGTTGGTACGTGTGAGAGAGATCCACCTTTCCAAGTTGTTGGGGTTCATCTCATACTTCTGAAGGTTTGAGGGTGCTGCCTGTTCCATACTCCCCCTACTCCTAGCCTTTTAGGGGTACAAACAATAGTAATTGGGGCCTAGTGTGGTTGTGTACGTGTGATATACATACACTTTTTTGGGATCATATTTTCTATTCCGCTATTTAATCAAAAACCTTTGGGGATCAGTTAAATTGGGGGATAGTCTGTGTTGGTACGTGTGAGAGAGATCCACCTTTCCAAGTTGTTGGGGTTCATCTCATACTTCTGAAGGTTTGAGGGTGCTGCCTGTTCCATACTCCCCCTACTCCTAGCCTTTTAGGGGTACAAACAATAGTAATTGGGGCCTAGTGTGGTTGTGTACGTGTGATATACATACACTTTTTTGGGATCATATTTTCTATTCCGCTATTTAATCAAAAACCTTTGGGGATCAGTTAAATTGGGGGATAGTCTGTGTTGGTACGTGTGAGAGAGATCCACCTTTCCAAGTTGTTGGGGTTCATCTCATACTTCTGAAGGTTTGAGGGTGCTGCCTGTTCCATACTCCCCCTACTCCTAGCCTTTTAGGGGTACAAACAATAGTAATTGGGGCCTAGTGTGGTTGTGTACGTGTGATATACATACACTTTTTTGGGATCATATTTTCTATTCCGCTATTTAATCAAAAACCTTTGGGGATCAGTTAAATTGGGGGATAGTCTGTGTTGGTACGTGTGAGAGAGATCCACCTTTCCAAGTTGTTGGGGTTCATCTCATACTTCTGAAGGTTTGAGGGTGCTGCCTGTTCCATACTCCCCCTACTCCTAGCCTTTTAGGGGTACAAACAATAGTAATTGGGGCCTAGTGTGGTTGTGTACGTGTGATATACATACACTTTTTTGGGATCATATTTTCTATTCCGCTATTTAATCAAAAACCTTTGGGGATCAGTTAAATTGGGGGATAGTCTGTGTTGGTACGTGTGAGAGAGATCCACCTTTCCAAGTTGTTGGGGTTCATCTCATACTTCTGAAGGTTTGAGGGTGCTGCCTGTTCCATACTCCCCCTACTCCTAGCCTTTTAGGGGTACAAACAATAGTAATTGGGGCCTAGTGTGGTTGTGTACGTGTGATATACATACACTTTTTTGGGATCATATTTTCTATTCCGCTATTTAATCAAAAACCTTTGGGGATCAGTTAAATTGGGGGATAGTCTGTGTTGGTACGTGTGAGAGAGATCCACCTTTCCAAGTTGTTGGGGTTCATCTCATACTTCTGAAGGTTTGAGGGTGCTGCCTGTTCCATACCCCCCCTACTCCTCATCTAGCCTTTTAGGGGTACAAACAATAGTAATTGGGGCCTAGTGTGGTTGTGTACGTGCGAGATACATACACTTTTTTTGATCATATTTCCTATTCCGCTATTCAATAAAAACCTTTGAGGATCAATTGAATTGCGGGATAGTCTGTGTCGGTACGTGTGAGAGAGATCCACCTTTCCAAGTTGTTGGGGTTCATCTCATACTTCTGAAGGTTTGAGGGTGCTGCCTGTTCCATACTCCCCCTACTCCTCATCTAGCCTTTTAGGGGTACAAACAATAGTAATTGGGGCCTAGTGTGGTTGTGTACGTGCGAGATACATACACTTTTTTTGATCATATTTCCTATTCCGCTATTCAATAAAAACCTTTGAGGATCAATTGAATTGCGGGATAGTCTGTGTCGGTACGTGTGAGAGAGATCCACCTTTCCAAGTTGTTGGGGTTCATCTCATACTTCTGAAGGTTTGAGGGTGCTGCCTGTTCCATACTCCCCCTACTCCTCATCTAGCCTTTTAGGGGTACAAACAATAGTAATTGGGGCCTAGTGTGGTTGTGTACGTGCGAGATACATACACTTTTTTTGATCATATTTCCTATTCCGCTATTCAATAAAAACCTTTGAGGATCAATTGAATTGCGGGATAGTCTGTGTCGGTACGTGTGAGAGAGATCCACCTTTCCAAGTTGTTGGGGTTCATCTCATACTTCTGAAGGTTTGAGGGTGCTGCCTGTTCCATACTCCCCCTACTCCTCATCTAGCCTTTTAGGGGTACAAACAATAGTAATTGGGGCCTAGTGTGGTTGTGTACGTGTGATATACATACACTTTTTTTGGATCATATTTTCTATTCCGCTATTTAATCAAAAACCTTTGGGGATCAGTTAAATTGGGGGATAGTCTGTGTTGGTACGTGTGAGAGAGATCCACCTTTCCAAGTTGTTGGGGTTCATCTCATACTTCTGAAGGTTTGAGGGTGCTGCCTGTTCCATACCCCCCCTACTCCTCATCTAGCCTTTTAGGGGTACAAACAATAGTAATTGGGGCCTAGTGTGGTTGTGTACGTGCGAGATACATACACTTTTTTTGATCATATTTCCTATTCCGCTATTCAATAAAAACCTTTGAGGATCAATTGAATTGCGGGATAGTCTGTGTCGGTACGTGTGAGAGAGATCCACCTTTCCAAGTTGTTGGGGTTCATCTCATACTTCTGAAGGTTTGAGGGTGCTGCCTGTTCCATACTCCCCCTACTCCTCATCTAGCCTTTTAGGGGTACAAACAATAGTAATTGGGGCCTAGTGTGGTTGTGTACGTGCGAGATACATACACTTTTTTTGATCATATTTCCTATTCCGCTATTCAATAAAAACCTTTGAGGATCAATTGAATTGCGGGATAGTCTGTGTCGGTACGTGTGAGAGAGATCCACCTTTCCAAGTTGTTGGGGTTCATCTCATACTTCTGAAGGTTTGAGGGTGCTGCCTGTTCCATACTCCCCCTACTCCTCATCTAGCCTTTTAGGGGTACAAACAATAGTAATTGGGGCCTAGTGTGGTTGTGTACGTGCGAGATACATACACTTTTTTTGATCATATTTCCTATTCCGCTATTCAATAAAAACCTTTGAGGATCAATTGAATTGCGGGATAGTCTGTGTCGGTACGTGTGAGAGAGATCCACCTTTCCAAGTTGTTGGGGTTCATCTCATACTTCTGAAGGTTTGAGGGTGCTGCCTGTTCCATACTCCCCCTACTCCTCATCTAGCCTTTTAGGGGTACAAACAATAGTAATTGGGGCCTAGTGTGGTTGTGTACGTGTGATATACATACACTTTTTTTGGATCATATTTTCTATTCCGCTATTCAATAAAAACCTTTCTAGGGCAAGATCTTAAATTACAGAAATATGAGGAGACCGTCAAATAAGGGCCGTGGCCTGGGTCGTGGTGCTGCTGGTAGAGCTCCTGTTGCAAGGAGAGGACATGGTCGATCTGTGCCAGCTACACGCACAAGTGAAACACCTTCCTCAAGTGTGAGTAGGCGACAGAACCTGCATCAGTATTTGGTAGGGCATCAAACGCCCCTAGAAGTGATGAGGCCAGAACAAGTTGAGGCGATAGTAGATTGGTTTGCTGCTGACAGTGCCTCCAGTTCCTTCACATTGTCTCCCACCCAGTCTACTGCAGAAAGGTCAGAGTTGGCACCTGCAGCCAATGTCCAACCGTCTTTCACCTCACCCCCTTGCAAATCAGGCCAGCAGTCTGAGCCCCAAGCCATACAGCAGTCTCTTATTCTTTTTGAGGACTCTGTCAGCAGGGTTTCCCAGGGCCATCCACCTAGCCCTGCCCCAGAAGTGGAAGAGATTGAGTGCAGCGATGCCCAACCACTTATTTCTCAAGATGAGTACATGCAAGGATCATCGCAGCACGTCTCCGATGATGACGAAACGCAGGTGCCAACTGCTGCGGCGTTCAGCATTGTGGAGACCGACAAGGAGGGCAGGGGTGAAGACTGGGTGGAAGATGATGTGGAGGACGATGAGGTCCTCGACCCCACATGGAATGAACGTCATGCAGGTGACCTGAGTAGTTTGGAGGAAGAGGCGGTGGTCGCACAGAGCCACCAGCACAGCAGAAGAGGGAGCAGGGTGCAGAAGCGGAGCGGCCGTGCCCTAGACACTACGCCCGCTACTGCCCAACGCAGCAAGGGAACGAGCGCACCAAAGTCAGCTCAAAGGAGTTCTCTAGCGTGGAAGTTCTTTAGAAAATGTGCTGATGACAGGACACGAGTGGTTTGCACCCTGTGCAATCAGAGCTTGAAGCGAGGCATGAACCTTCTCAACCTGAGCACAACCTGCATGATCAGGCATCTAAGTGCAAAGCACGAGCTGCATTTGAGTACACACCTTCAAAACCAAGAAACGTCTCTGGCTCATCCTGCTTCCTCTTCTGCTGCAGTCTCGGCCGCTCCAGCCACATCTGTAGTGATACCGGCACCTGCCACCCCGCAAACAGACGATCTGTCAGCAACACCACCACCTGGGTCACCAACAACCATCTCCACAATGTCCCGTGGAAGCGTTCAGCTTTCCATCTCCCAAACACTTGAGAGGAAGAGGAAGTACCCCCCTACCCACCCGCGATCCCTGGCCCTGAATGCCAGCATTTCAAAATTATTGGCCTTTGAAATGCTGTCATTCCGTCTGGTGGAGACGCACAGTTTTAAAAACCTTATGTCGGTGGCTGTCCCACAGTACGTCGTGCCCAGCCGCCACTACTTTTCCAGGCAAGCCATCCCTTCCCTGCACAACCAAGTGGGGGAAAATATCAGGTGTGCACTGCGCAACGCCATCTGTGCCAAGGTCCACCTAACTACGGATACGTGGACCAGTAAGCACGGTCAGGGGCGTTATATCTCCCTAACGGCACACTGGGTAAATGCAGTGGCGGATGGGCCTGAGGCGGATAGCAATTTGGCGCATGTCCTTCCACCACCGAGGATTGCAGGGCGCTTCAGTTTGCCTCCTGTTCGTAACTCCTCCTACTCCGCTTCCTCATCCTCTACCGCCTCCTCATCCGGACAGCGTAACACCTTCACCACCAACTTCAGCACGGCCAGGGGTAAACGACAGCAGGCAGTTTTACAACTTGCCTGTTTGGGGGACAAACCACACACCGCGCAGGAGTTGTGGAGGAGCATGGAACAGCAGACAAATGAGTGGTTGCTGCCAGCGAGCCTCAAGCCCGGCCTGGTGGTGTGTGATAACGGGCGAAATCTCATAGCAGCTCTGGGCCTAGCCGGTTTGACGCACATCCCTTGCCTGGCGCATGTGCTGAATTTGGTGGTGCAGAGGTTCCTTAAAAACTACCCCGATATGTCAGAGCTGCTGCAGAAAGTGCGGGCCGTTTGTGCGCACTTTCGGCGTTCTCACCCTGCTGCTGCTCGCCTGGCAGCGCTGCAGCGTAACTTCGGCCTTCCCGCTCACCGCCTCATATGTGACGTGCCCACAAGGTGGAACTCCACCTTGCACATGCTGGAAAGACTGTGCGAGCAGCAGCAGGCCATAGTGGAGTTTCAGCTGCAGCACGCACGCGTGAGTCGCTCTGCGGAACAGCACCACTTCACCACCAATAACTGGGCCTCCATGCGAGACCTGTGTGCCTTGTTGCGCTGTTTTGAGTACTCCACCAACATGGCCAGTGGCAATGACGCCGTTCTCAGCTTAACTATCCCACTTCTATGCCTCCTTGAAAAAACAATTCGGGCGATGATGGAAGAGGATGTGGCACAGGATGAGGAGGAGGAGGAGGATGAAGAGGTAACATTTCCAAGGCTTTCAGGGCAGTCATTCGCAAGGGGCTCCGAGGGTGGGTTCCTGCACACGCAAACGCCAGGGACGCAATTGTCCAGCAGGGGCACAGTTCTGGAGGATGAGGAGGATGAGGAGGAGGAGGAGCTGGAGGAGGAGATGGAACCATGTTCACAGCAGGGTGGCACCCAGGCCAGCTCATGGCCATCACTGGTGCGTGGCTGGGGGGATACAGAGGACACGGACGATACACCTCCCACAGAGGACAGCCTTTCGTCGCCTCTGGGCAGCCTGGCACACATGAGCGATTACATGCTGCAGTGTCTCCACAACGACCGCCGAGTTGCCCACATTCTAACTTGTGCTGATTACTGGGTGGCCACGCTGCTGGATCCCCGTTACAAGGACAACGTACCGTCCTTAATTCACTCACTGGAGCGCGATCGCAAGATGCGCGAGTACAAGCGCACGCTGGTAGACGCCATGCTGCTGGCATTCCCATCTGACAGCGGGGCCACAGTGGAAGCACAAGGCAGAGGAGGAGGAGGAGGAGGTCGCCAACGCAACCAGGGCACCGCCAGCACCTCAGAAGGCAGGGTTAGCATGGCCGAAATGTGGAAAAGCTTTGTCAGCACGCCACAACAAACAGCAGCACCAGCAGCTCAGATGGAACGTCTTAGCAGGAGGCAGCATTTTACCAACATGGTGGAGCAGTATGTGTGCACACGCCTACATGTAGTGAATGACGGGTCTGCCCCCTTCAACTTCTGGGTCTCCAAATTGGGCACATGGCCTGAGCTTGCCCTTTACGCCTTGGAGGTGCTGGCGTGCCCTGCAGCCAGTGTATTATCTGAACGGGTATTTAGCACGGCTGGGGGCGTTATAACAGACAAGCGCAGCCGCCTGTCCAGAGACAATGTGGACAAGCTCACGTTCATTAAAATGAACCAGGCATGGATCCCACGGGACTTTTCCGTACCTTATGCAGAATAGCAATGGATACCGACCTTACCCACCCATTGTTCCATTTTTGCTCTTTCTCACTCTTTTGGGGTGTACCCTCATTTAAAATTTTTGAAAAGAAGCAGTGTTGGCTACCTCGTCCTCCTCCTCAGGGCCAGATTAATGTAGGGGCTATTGGAGCTGCAGCTCCAGGCCCCTACCTTTTATATAGGCCCCGGGTTGGCCATATTCACTGTTACCGCTCTTCTGTCACTTGTAAACACAGAAGTCTGGCTTCTATGCTCGCTTCCCCAGGCAGCACCCTCAGAACCTCCCCACACAGCGTGAAGGCCGGACAAGGAGGGACAGTTGGCGATGCATGGATGTGTTTATGGGCTTCAGAGACAGCATCCCATGTTGAATTAGGCATGCATGGCTGCACCCTTCCTCCTCTGGGTGCATGGCAAGGCACGGCCCTTAAGGCCCTTCAAAATCCTCAGCACCAAGCCCATGATGCTGTTAATCCGGCCCTGGTCCTCCTCCACCGCCGCTTCCACCTACACCGCCCATAGGTGTGCGCAGCCTATTGCATTAAGGTGTGCACCCCAAAGTTGAAATACACATGCATGTGTTTGCCAGCAGGGAGAGTAATGTATCGGGGCCATGTACCTGTAGGCAAGGAGAAATAGAGCAGAGCAGGTCCCAGGGAGATCTTTCCCATCTCCTCACTGGCAATGCTATGTGCCCTAGGTGATTAGGGTGTGCCCAGGCACACCCAGCACACCCTGTGCGCACGCCTATGTCACCGCCACATCCACCACCACCTCAACCTCCCTCCTACTCCATATGGGCCTCGTCCTTCAGAGATGAAGAAGAACATTGTTTTATTTTTCTGTTTTTTTTTGTTGTTTTAAGTTATTTCCCTATCCACATTTGTTTGCAGAGCACTTGCCATGCTCTTAATTACGTTTTGCTGCCATTTGCAGCACTCTAGCCCTTTCCTTTGGTGTTTTAGAGCCATTTTAGTGCCTTAAAGTTCGGGTCCCCATTGACTTCAATGGGGTTCGGTGTCCGGGAAAAGTTCGGTAAAAGTCCGGGACACGGACCCGGACTTTTTTTTAAAGTTCGGCCGAACCCGTCGAACACGGACATCTAGGTGTTCGCTCAACCCTAGTTCTAACCTTTCCACACCTATTTAAAACGAAAAAAAAAACAAAAAAAAACATTTGGATGGAGATATGCTGGCCATAGGTGATGGGAATTTTCTTTCCGTCAACCATGGATGGAAGGAATGAAAATCGCTCAGTTCCCCCATTTACACGAATGCCTCCCATTGTGCTATTGTATTCTGCCAGCGGGGCATTCCCTGCCGGCAGAATACAATGGTTACTGCTAGCGGCTATCGCGCCTGAAAGTAACCGTATGTAGAAAAATCTTTCATGCTGGTTGTACCCAAGGTGATCGATAGATTGTGCAATCAGCCTGCCCATACATATTTCGAAATGCGTTCAGTCCCTTATGAACCGGCTAATTTTCAATCCATGAATGGCTGACTTATGGTAATATTGTTTACTTGCCTCTACTGGACAACAGTGAAATGCCTGCCACTGTTTTTCAGCCCTTTCACAGAACTAATCTCCTCTTCAGTGTGCCTTCTCACCAGCAGTAAAGGAGCACGGAGATGCATACGCTATGCTCTGCCTACCTGTTCAACATTCCATTCGAAACCAAATTTATTCTATTCGAAATTTGAATTTTGGAAGCTGGTTATATTCTTTCTATTGCATTCTATTCTATTGTTTTTTCTCTACGTTTTTATTTTCTGTTCTATTCTTTTCTATTCTATTCTAATTAAAAATTATATTTTAAAGATGTTTATATTCTTTCTGTTCTATTCTATTTTTTTCCTATTCTATTCTGTTCGTTTCTATTCTAGTCAATTCTTGTCTTTTACTTTCTATTCTATTCTATTGACTTCAACATCTCTATTAACCACTTAAGCCCCGGAGGATTTGGCTGCTAAACGACCAGAGGGCATTTTGCGATTCGGCACTGCGTGACTTTAACGGACAATTGCGCGGTCGTGCGACGCTGTACCGAAACGAATTTGGCGTCCTTTTTTTCCCACAAACAGAGCTTTCTTTTGGTGGTATTTGATCACCTGTGCGATTTTTTGATCACGCGCTATAAACAAAAAAAGAGCGTAAATTTTGCAAAAATAGCAATATTTTTCCCTTTTTTTTATATGAAATTCCCCCAAAAAAAAATGTAAAAATCAAAATTTTTTAATATTTTCGGCCAATTTGTTTTATGCTACCTATGTTTGGTAAAAAAAATCGCAAAAAGCGTATTTTGATTGGTTTGCGCAAAAGTTATTGCGTTTACTAACAAAGGGAAAGATTTTTGTCATTTTTGTTGTTTTTTTTTTTAACGCGTAATGGCGGCGATCTGCGATTTTTTTTGCGGTACTGCGACATTGCGGCGGACAGATCGGACCCTTGACTGACATTTTTGACACTTTTGGGGTTACCAGTGACATTTCTACAGTAATCAGTGCTATACATATGCACTGTTACTGTAAAAATGCACTGGTAGTGAAGGGGTTAACTTTATTTGAGAGGGAGGGGCTGTGTGTGTCCCTAGGGGCGTGATTCTAACTGTGATTGGCTGTGGCTTCAACTGTATGAGGAGTGATCAATGGATCTACATAGTAGATCCATGTGATCAGCTCTCATACAGAGAGGAGAATGACAGGCAGCTTGTTTACACAAGCTGCCTGACTATCTCCCTCTCCCCCGCCGATCGCAGAGTGGCCGGCGGCGATCGGGTCCGCCGGTCACGCGCGCGGGGGGGTCCGTGACCACGCGGGAGCGGGAGCGCGCCTCCGGCGGCGCGCGCTCGCTCCCTAAACCCTCACAGGCGAGCGACGTAGACCTACGTCACTTTGCCTGTGAGGGGCTGACCGCCCACGTAGATAGTCGTGCGGCGGTCGGCAAGTGGTTAATACTACTAACACTCCTACCACTTCCAAACTTCTCAGTCTAACCTCCTCCTTTGACCTGAAGCAATCGATACATGCTTCTACTCACTCTGAAGGCAATATCCTTGACCTTGTTTTCTCCCACCTATGCACTCCGCACAACCTTTCAAACAATCCTTTCCCTCTCTCTGATCACTACCTTATTAGTTTCACTCTCTCCCTCTCCTCCACCTCCCCTCCCTCCAGCTACCGAACAGTTACCCGCAGAAACCTACGCCATCTCAACCCTTCTCTTCTCTACTCTGCTACCGACCACCTCTATGACAAAATCGCACCCCTGTCCTGCGCCAACCTAGCAACTTCTGTCTACAATGCTTCACTCTTAGCCTCCCTGGACACACTGGCCCCCCTCACCACACACCGAATCAGGCCCCGACCCCTTCAACCTTGGCAAACCGAAAACACTAGAAGTCTGAAAAAGCATAGCCGTGCTCTTCAGCGCCTATGGCATAAGACTCGGTCTCAGAAGGATTTCAACCAATATAAATCTGCCCTCCAAAAATACAATTCCAGTCTCCACGCTGCCAAACAGACCTATTTTATGTGAAAAAAACGAAATTAATACCCGCGCTGATGGATCAATAAAGTGAATGAATATATAATTATATGTAATAAATAAAGTGCATGAAAGTATGCAGCTGCTTCAACACTAAGTAAACCTTAGGATGATAGTTAAAAGCCAAAATTAAGCAGCGCTAGCATTGGTGACAATAATCATATGAAACAAATAATAAATAATCAATTCATCAAAACATCTAAAATATATATGTACAATTCTATTGGTGATCAGATTAAAGTGCTCAGGTGCTGAAAAATAATAATAAAAAGTCCATCTAAAAACACTAAAAAGTGAATAAATAGGAAAAACAGTCCTTATTCGTGATCCAAAGTAAGGTGCTCAGGTGCTGAAATGTATATAAGGTGCTTCAAAGTGATAGGTGCCCCTCTCGGTTCCCCACTCACCAAATTGCCAATATTTGGAAGCCTTGAGATTATATTGCACATTAGCCCTTTAATGCCAGCATCTTAAGGGTATTTCTCCATAAGCCTTTCGATATAGGTAAGTATTAGGATCCGCTTCTGCATCAACCATTAAAATAAGAATAAGAATAAGAAGAGGCCGTACATAGTGAAGTATGTTTTAAACTGGTCTAATCACTACATAAGCCAAAAACATACTTACAAACGAAAGAACATTAAAAGCATGTAAAAGGGTAACTCGTGTGTGCAGCGCTCGGCGTGCGTTCCATGAGCAGGAAGTTCCTGACCGGAAGTGACGTTCCGTCCTGCCCGTAACCGGAAATACGTCAACGCGTTTCGCCGTCCTCCACGGCGTTTTCAAAGACCAAAATACTATACCATACTATGTACGGCCTCTTCTTATTTTAATGGTTGATGCAGAAGTGGATTCTGTTCTTTCCTATTGTTTTCAAGTTCCAATTTATTCTATTTGAAATTCATATTTCATGAGATGGTTATATTCTATTTTATTCTTTTCTATTCTATTTTTTATTCTATTCTATTCTATTTCTTTATTTTCTATTTTGTTCTGTTTTACTCTATTTTTTTATTTTCTGTTCTGTCCCTTTATTTTCTATTAAATTTTTTTCTATTCTAATATTTTGTATTCTGTTCTGTTTTATTCTATTCTTTTCTATCCCAATGCCTCCTGCTCTCTAGCTCCCTTGTTACCTCCTCCCATGCTCACCTCCAGGACTTCTCCAGAGCATCCCCCATCCTCTGGAACTCCCTGCCCCATTATGTCCCCCTACCTTGTCCACCTTTAGGCGATCCCTGAAAATCACTTATTCAGGGAAGCCTATCCCACCTCCACCTAAGAACCGTAGCCGAGCCATCTCCATCAGATTATCCCCCGCAGCTATTACCTTTTGTACCACCTCCTCCTCCCTTTAGATTGTAAGTTCTACAAGCAGGGCCCTCCCATCCCCTCTGTATTGAACTGTATTGTTAGGCCCCTTTCACACGGGCTTTCCGATCAGGTCCACCTGTCAGTTTTTCAGGCTGACCTGATCGGATGCTCCATGCACCCCTATGGAACAGCGGATGTCAGCGGAGACATGTCCACTGACACCCTCTGCTATCCGATCCGATCCTGTCCATGAAATCCGGATGGATGGAAACCATATTTTCCATCCGTCTGGAGGATCGGATCGGATGAAAACAGACAGGCAGTCTGTTTTCATCCGATCCTACATAGAGGAAAAGTAAGCGGAGTCGGAGCTGTCATCCAACTGCTCAGCGGGGATCAGCGGATCGATCCCCGCTGAGCAAAACAGAGTCCAACGGGCGCACCACCCGTGTGAAAGAGGCCTAATTGTACTGTTCCCCCTCTACATTGTAAAGCGTTGCGCAAACTGTTGGTGCTATATCAATCCTGTATAATAATAATAATAATATTCTATTCTTTTTTATTCAATTCCTTTATTTTCTATTCTATTTTATTCTCTTTATAAATTCAAATTAGTTTTGAAAACTATTCAAATTCGATTCGAAAACTATTCACATTCAAATTATGGCCGAAATTTTGTTTCGTTATTTCAGATTTGTTTAAATTCACTTTTATAATTTGGAAATTCGGGTACATCCGAATTCCTGAAAAATGGAGCTAACATGTCAATCTTTGATAAACTGATAAAGAGGTGAATGAAACATCGGGAAATCTCTAGGGACTGGGTTACATCATCGGAGGCTCGATCTAAGCTGAATTCGTATGCTATTAAAAATGACCTTTTCTTTTCAATCTGCAGCGCTGTAATTTTCAGTAAAATGCAATGCAATATGGCTACCTAGAGGCGTTCTGTGTACAGAACACCCCCTAGTAACGTAATTTCCTGCTTGCTTGTGTGATTGGCTTACTGATTGTCCCAGAAGTCTACACTAATATACAAATCAGACTTTGAGCATCCCCTGCAACAAAAATGTAATTTTTGGTAGGATATGCTCAAAGAGAATCACATCTAAGGCCCCTTTTATGCGATCAGACCGATCGGGACCGCCTATCCCTTTTTAACGCTGACCTGATCGGGCCTTCCATTGTCCTCTATGGGGAGGTGGATGTCAGCGGGCATGTGTCTGCTGACACCTGCCTGGCATCCGATCCGACAAGATCAGATGTATGGCGATACGTTCGCCATCCATCCAGCGAGTCGGATCGTATGGGATCGGATGAAAACAGACAGGCTGTTCGTTTTCATCGAATCTCCTCATAGAGGAAAGCGTGACTCTGACAGGTCCATCTCAGCACAGTGAGTGGAGACGAACCTGTCATCCGCCTGCTCAGTGGGGATCAACGGAGCGATCCCCACTGAGCAAGCGGAGTCCATAAAAAGGGATCTGTCCCGTGTGAAAGAGGCCTAAAGTGATGCAGACCCTGCAGCTTGCCTCATTAGAGCCCTGCAGGTGCAGCAGCTGACTGGTAATTTTAAAACCACTCCCATACAGATTCACTGAGCACATGGATACAGACAAATAAACAGTTATTCCTTCAGAATTACTAAAGGTAGGAATCTGCAACAAAGTTTGGTAAAATCCTTGCAATGTTCATAGATTACCCAGAGGGGAAGGTTTTTTTTCTCAATAAAAGTGTAATAACTCTGTAAGCTGGCAATACATTATACAATTTTCTTATTCAATTTCCTTTAGGCTGGGGGTCACACTAGTGCGAATTGGATGTAGGTATCACCGCATCCAATTCGCATGTCAGGAGACTGTGACTATCAATGGAGCCGGTTCACACTCTGGGATGGCTGCAAAGCGGTTTGCAGAAGAGTCTTTTGGCCTGATTCGTCCCTGAAACAGAGAACAGGGATGCACCGGACCCCTGTTGTGAGCCGCTCCACACAGCAGTGTGACCCCAGCCTGAGTTTACTATGTAACTATGTAGCACGAGGGCCTGCCTCATTACATATCAACTAAAAGTGTTTAGTTTTGACCTTATATTATATGGTTTTGGTAAATCCAATGGAAAATTGTACAAGAAAATTGTATATTATATGGCCAGCCTTAGATGCGTAATTATAAAGCAGTAAATGTGACTTTCACCAAACATTCACTGGTTGTGAATCAATCACTGCCATTTAAAACACATGCACCAGGAAGATTCACCTGAATGTCAGATTCACAGTTTTAGTTTTTAAGTATGCCTAATTTTGTTTTACAAAGCAACTGTGTATAATTAAAAAAATTGCCATTTGTTAAAAAGAATACTGCTTTTATCTTTTTTTAACATCTCAATTGTGCTAATCTCCTCCAGCCTCTTTCAGCCACTTCCAGTCTCTATGCCCTCACTCCTGGGTCAGCTTGTTTTTTTTTTTTACTGGCTTACAGTCTGTGCAATGTGTGTTAACACAGCTGCTTGTAGTTTCCACCAGGAGCACACAGGGATACAGTTTTCACCCTATAATAGGAGGGGCCTCAACAAGCCCCTTCATGGCAGGATCACAAACATATTCTTTAACCACTTGCTGACTGCTTACTTTATATAGACTGTGGCAGAGTGGCACCTACAGGCAAAACCACGTATCGGTACGTTGGTCGCCTGGTGGCAGCTAGGGGGCGAGCTCCCGCCCCTGATCATCAGCGGGGAAGCCGATGCGTGTGTCAGGCGGCTCCGATTGCCGCCTGCAGGGCTGGTGCTTCTACTAGGCAAACTAGGCAGCCGCCTAGGGCGCATTGCCACCTAGGGGCGCAGCCACGAGTCAGCACTCACGCTCCATCATGAATGATCCTTGTGAGCTAAGGAAAGGGGCGGCAGTGGGGGAGGAAGAAGGGACAGAGGAAGATGCCAGGTGTCTGGGGCAGTGGCAGAACTACCAGGCCCTGGCTTTCCACCATTGTTGGGGGAGCCCCAAGGGGCAGGAAAGGAGCCCACCGGAGTGCTAGCTGCATAATGATCCTATTCGTCTGGAGCTGAGCGGCCTAATCCCTGGGCGGGAAGTGACTCTCTAATCTGAGCTGGTGGGCAGCCGTTCATTACCCTGGGTCGGTATTAAGCAGGGAGTGGAGGAGAGCTGAACCTGAGCCGGAGCTTGGCACTGGAGGGCGGTACCTTTACTGGAGCAGAAGCGACGAGGCAACGGAATGGTCTGAGGATGTTGGTGATGTAGGAGGTGCGGAGCTCTCTGACTGCTGCTTCTTTCTCCACCAGAAGCCGGTTGGAACTGTGGTGAGCACTGTGGTCCAGGAGAGGAGCGTCCTGGGAGAAGGAATAAGCAGGATCATGGTGAAGGAGGGCAGAGTGCAGTCCACTCTCTTCATACTGCCCAGTAAGTGTCCCCAGAACAGGGAATCAGGGTCCCCGGGTGTGACATGGAGTATCCCTGGTGTGAAAGAGAATTGCGGTCACCAGGTATGCCATGGGGAATCTGAGTCACCAGGTGTAACATGGGGGAGAGGGGTCACAAATGTAACAGGGGTTTGGGGTCACCAGATGTGCCATGAGGAATTAGGATCCCTGGGTGTGCCATGGGGGATTGAGGTATCCAGGTGTGACATGGAGGAACATCAGGGTCCCCAGGTGTGACATGGAAAAACTTCAGGGTCTCCGGGTATGACATGGAGGAACATCAGGGACCCCTGATGTGACATAGAGCAACATTGGGATCACTGGGTATGACAGCATTACATGGAGGAACCATCAGATCAGGGTCACTGGATATGACATAGAGCAGTTTTTAACCTCTTCCCTTTTTATTTATTTTTTGGGGGGGGGGGGGGCGCAAGTAGCTGATCTTGCCTAGGGCGTAAAACAGTCTAGCACCGGCCCTGGCTGCCTGACACCTGTGATCGCTCCCCGCTGAGAGAGAAGGATGGTCGGCTGTTGTAAACACAGCCGACCGTCCTTCTCCCTGAAATGATCACAGAGCTAATATGATCCTTCTATATAGGATCACAGGTCTCTATGGTCATCTCAGAAGCCACGCCCCCCACAGTTAGAATCACTCCTCTAGGGTCACATTTAACACCTTGATCACCTATACTGTTAACCCCTTCCCTGCCAGTGTCATTATTACAGTAACAGTGCATATTTTTAGCACTGATTACTGCAGTAATGTCACTGGTCCCCTCAAAAGTGTCAAAAATGTCAGTTAGGGGTCCAATCTGTCCGCCGCAATGTCGCAGTCCCGCAAAAAATCGCAGATCGCCGCCATTACTAGTAAAGAAAAAAAAACAATAAAAATGACATAAATCTTTCCTGTAGTTAGTAGACACGATAACTTTTGCGCTAACCAATCAAAATACGCTTATTGCGATTTTGTTTTACCAAAAATATGTAGCAGAAAACAAATTGGCCTAAAATGTTAAAAAAATTTGATTTATAAATTTTTTTTTTAGAATGTTATATAGCAGAATGTGAAAAATATTGTTTTTTTCAAAATTGTCACAATTTTTGTTTATAGCGTAAAAAATAAAAATCACACAGGTGATCAAATACCACCAAAAGAAAGCTCTATTTGTGGGAAAAAAAGGACGTCAATTTTATTTGGGTACAGCGTCGCATGACCGCACAATTGTCCGTTAAAGTAACGCAGTGCCGAATCGCAAAATAGGGCCTGGTCCTTAAGGGGGCAAATCCTTCCGGAACTTAAAGCAGAACTTCACTCTCTCACACTAGGTTCATGCCTATGCGTGTGGCTGTGGACCAACCTTCTCTGAGGAAACACATCAGGCTGCCATTCATTCTGAATGGCACCCCCATGCATGTAAAAACGCAGTGCATTTGCAGGTGCAGGAACTGCAGGGAAAATTACCATGCAATTTCCAGGCGGGCCACATTTTAAAAAAGGTGCATGCATCTCTATGGGGCATCGGATGTCAGCGGAGACATGTCTGCTGACATCCGATCCGGTTCGGTCCGTCAAATATGGACGGATGGAAACCCTATTTTCCATCCGTCCAGCGGATCGGATCGGATGGGATCGGATGATTTCCCTATAGAGAACAGATGGGACCTGACAGGTCCGTCTCCGCACACAGAGCGGAGACAGGGCTGCCATCCGCCTGCTCAGCGGGGAATTGGCGGATCGATACCCGCTGAGAAAAACTGAGTCCGCCGATGGACTCCCATGTGTGAAAGGGGCCTTATGCTGCTAACATTAGTCATCTTTATACATTTCGTCAGTTACCGTATATACTCGAGTATAAGCAGGGCCGGACTGGGAATAAAAACCAGCCCTGGAAATAATTTCATACCAGCCCCAGTGGCGTAGCGTGAGTTGTCAGCACCCAAGGCAAGTAAATTTGTGCCCCTAACCAGCGGACATTTAGCGCTCTCTGAGTCCCTTCCACTCATACAGAATTATAACCCCTTATAGTACATTTTAGGATTTACCACTCCTTCTCTTTGTTCTCCTTTCTTTCCCTTTTATCTATCTCTATCCTAATTTCTTGTTTTTTTTTTTGCATCTCTCTCTCTCTATCCGGCTTTCTTGTTCATTCTCTTATTCTTTTTCTCCCTTTTTCTTTGTTCCTCCCCCGCTTTTCCTCTCTCTTCCATGTATTCTCTCTATTTATTCCTTCTCTTACTCCTTGTTGGGGGGGGGGGATGAGTGGCAGTGCTATGGAGGGTGGAATAAGTGCCAGTGACCCCCCTCCCCACTATCTAATACACTGCTGATCCCCCTCCCCACTATCTAATACACTGCTGACCCCCCCTCCCCACTATCTAATACACTGCTGACCCCCCTCCCCCTATCTAATACACTGCTGACCCCCCTCTCACTATCTAATACACTGCTGACCCCGTCCCCCTATCTAATACACTTCTGCCCTCCTCCCCCTAATACACAGCTGACCCCCCTTCTTCTAATATACTATAGCAGTATTACCACTGCTGACCCCATCCTCCTAATACGCTGCTGACCCCCCTTCCCCTAATACACCGCTGACCCCACCTCCCCACTATCTAATACACTGCGCACCCCCCTCCACCTAATACACTTCTAGCCCCCTGCCCCCTCCCCCTATCTAATACACTGCTGACCCCCCCTCCCCCTAATACACTGCTGACCTCCCTACCATCCCCCCTAATACACTGCTGACCCCCCCAACTCCCTCCCCCTAATACAATTCAGTTTCCCCCGGGCCCCCTCCCCCTTGTACAACGCTGACCCCCCTCCCCCTAATAAAATGCTGACCCCCCCCGGCCGCCTCCCCTAATACAATGCTGATCCCCCCTCCCCCTAATATAATTCTGATCCCCCTCCTCTTAATACAATGGTGATCCCTCCCTCCCCCCGATACAATGCTGTCCCCCCTAAATTGGGGGGGGGGGGAATCAGCATTGTATTAGCTAGAGGGGGGGGGACAGCAGTGTATTAGGGGGAGGGGGGCGGATCAGCATTGTATTAGGGGAAGAGGGATCAGCATTATATTAGGGGGAGAGGGATCAGCATTGTATTTGGGGCCCTAATACCATGCTGATTCCCCCCCCCCCCCAATGCAATACACTCAGGTCAGGTCAGGTTCCCCCCAAGCCCCTTTACACTTACCTGGCTGTCAACAGGTCAGCTTAGCAGCTTCGCTCTGCTCAGTCAGTCAATGTTTTAGTCAGACACAGTGATGCCTGCTGGCTGCTGTGCCTGCGATGCTGGTGTCGTGTCTGTGTGGGAGGGAAGGGAGGGATCGGATGCCGCAGTCATGTGAGTGTGAAGAAGGACTCTGGTGATCCTCCGCTGCGCAGCCGCAGGATATGACGTCATGCCGCTCACATCGGCTGGCGGCGGCCACATAAGGAAGAGTCTGTCACTCGAGTGAGTGAAGTGGGCCGGCAGCGCCGCGGCCACATCTCAAAGCGTCCCCAAGGACGGCGGCCTACCGGGAAATTTCCCGATATCCCAGTAGGCCAGCCCTGCCCTGAGTATAAGCCGAGGCACCTAATTTTACCACAAAAAACTGGGAAAAAGTATTGACTCGAGTATAAGTCTAGGGTGGGAAATGCAGCAGATACTGGACCCAACTGGACCACCACGAGACCCAAAACAGGGGCTGCGGGCATGGTGCAGGGGCTGCGGACATGGTACAGGAGATGCAGGGCTGTGGGCATGGTACAGGAGATGCAGGGCTGCGGGAATAGTACAGGAGATGCAGGGCTGTGGGCATGGTGCAGGAGATGGTACAGGCATGGTACAGGAAATGGTACAGGAGATTGTACAGGAGATGGTACAGGCATGGTTCAGGAGATGGTACAGGCATGGTACAGGAAATGGTACAGGAGATGGTACAGGCATTGTACAGGAAATGGTACAGGAGATGCAGGGCTGTGGGCATAGTACAGGAAATGCAGTGCTGCGGGCATGGTACAGGAGAATCTCCTGTACCATGCCCGCAGCACTGGAACTCCTGAGGAAATGCAGGGGCTGCGGAGGAGTCTCACTTACCTTATGGTGAGGCGCCTTGTATTTAAAAATGGCTCTGCCCGGAGCCAACATGTCACCACGCATGCGCTGTCTGCCCGGGAATAGCCGAACATGTACGGGCTTTCCCAAGTGGCAGCGGCGCATGCGCACTGCACCAGAGAACAGGTAAGTTGGACCCTCGCTCAAGTATAACTGGAGGGGGGCTTTTTCAGCATTAAAAACGTGCTGAAAAAGTCGACTTATACACGATTATATATGGTACTTCCTGGTGCATAGGCCTGGGCAAATGATACATACATCCCAGGAGACTTCAGGAGGGCTTTTCTCAGCTAAGCACACCCTGTTGCCTGCATGCCTGAGCTAAGGGCAGATAGATTCCAGAAAGTAAGTATTTTGTGAATCATCTGCCCCTTGCTGAAGATGGCCTCAGACAGAAATGCTAGGGGGTGTTTTTCAAAGTGATTTCTCAACAAAATAAAGCATGGAAACATGGATGGATGGGGGAGTTTTCTTTTTAATATTAAAAATACATTTTGGTTTGTGGTGCTCTGATGCAGTGTAGCTCCACTTTATGAACATTGCCAAATTAAAGCTTATGTGAGATTTTAGAGATTTGATTTCTTATATCTCTTTGGGAATCTTTTGGTGAGATTTCCTTGTTTGAGCCAATATAAAGGGTTCCTGTTCTCCTACTGGTATTTTTATTTTACATTGGGTATAGAAAAAAAATCGCCCCCCCCCCCTTAAAATAATTACATTTTGTTGCTGTGCAGCCTGAAATGAAGACATACACAGTTTTGTTTTATCCAGCTTTACTCAGTACAACTTATAACATCCAAGTGAAAGATATAACACCAATATGTCAGAAAAAAAAAATCCAAAAACAGAATTACTGAGTTGGAAAAAGGATAACCCCTCCTAAAAATGATTTGTAAACTCAATCAGATGTAACAAATCACCTACTCAATGACACAAAAACCCATTTGACTTTCAACTGTGATCAGCTGTGGTCATTTTCATTAGCTCAGCATGAAAAGAGCTTTCCTAGAGCATTACAGTCCCTAGTAGTGCAACTGAAGCAAACAATTAGCTATGGGTGGCAAGACACTGTCACTAGGATCCCCAGGATAAAGTTGTGGACAGGCAGAAGTCAGGAGATGGATACTAAAAAAATGTCAAAGGTTTTATCAATGCCTAGAAGCACAGTTAATTCAATATTTAAGAAGTGGAAGCTATTTCCCTGGATCAGGACGTCCTTCCAAACTGGATGAAATAGCAGGAGGAAACTGGTCAAGAAGCCTACAGCAACTCGGAAACAGTTGCAGGAATTTATGACAAAGAGTAGTCATTGTGTGCATGTGACAACAATATCACAAATTCTCCACAAATGTGTCTTGTATGGGAGGGTTGCAAGAAAAAAGCCACTCCTGAAGAAAGGCCACATGCAGTCACGACTGAGCTTTACCAAAACGCACCTTGAAGATTCTGAGGCCATATGGAAAAAAGGTGTTATGGTCAGAGGAGACTAAAATTTAATTATTTGGCCTCAACATCAAACTGGTGGAAATCCTATACAGCTCACCATCCAAAAAACACCATTCCTACAGTAAAGCATGGTAATATCCTGTTATGGGGTGTTTCTCTGTACTTGTCAGGATAGAAAAAAAAAATGGATGGGCCAAAATACCGTCAAATTCTTGAGGAAAATCTGCTGCCCTCTGCCAAAAAGTTGTCAATGGGAAGAAGGTTTACCTTCCAACATGGCAATGACCCAAAGCAAAAGTGACCACACAGTGGTTGAAGGAGAAATAGGTGAATGTCCTTGCATGGCGTAGTCAGAGCCCAGACGTAAACCCCATTGAAAATCTGTGGAATGACTTTATGACTGCAGTCCACAAACGGCCACCATCAAATTTAACTGAACTTGAGCAGTTCTGCAAAGAAGAGTGGGCAAATACTGCAAAGTCTAGATGTGAAAAGTTAGTAGAGACATATCCCTACAGACTAAAGGCTGTAATTAAAGCAAAAGGTGGTTCAACAAAATACTGACACAAGTAGGTGATCCTTTTTCCAACTCAGTGATTTTTTTATTTTTCTGTAATTAAAGCAAAAGGTGGTTCATCAAAATACTGACCCAAGTGGTCTTTTTTCCAACTCAGTGATTTGTTTTTTAATTATTTTTTCTTCTAACATGTTGGTGGTATATCTTTCACCTTCCTGTTATAAGTTGTATTGCGCTGGATAAAAAGAAAAACTGTGTCTGTCTTGATTTCAGGCTGCAAAAATGAGACTATTTTAAAGGGGGATGATACTTTTCTATACCCGCTGTATATTATCTTACTGAGGCTGTAAGCTGGAACATACACAAAGGAGGGCGGGAACTTCCACAATTCCCAGGTAGACCGGACTAGATTTGGGAAATCGGACAGGGAGATCTTGCTACTGGATTATCCAAGACATGTAAACACCAACTAGTCCCCACCTATAATTAAAACATCAGGTGGACTGACATTTGTTGTATTATTTGAACAAGGCTGTTCATCTTTACATGCCGAAAATTTTAAAAACAACATTTTTCCATCTTAAACTGTAACATTAATCTGGACACTAATAATCCTCCAGAGAACCATTGAATTGATGGGCTGTTGCATTCCTAGACAGTCCTTCCTTTGGTACAGGTTACATTTCATGATTTCGAGTTCCTTAGCACATAACGTATTGGCGGAATGATGGATTTATGAAGTACGGGAGAGGTAAATGATCAGGATGGAGAATTCCAGTATGAAAGGGTTAATGATGGGAATGAAGTGGTACCAGTCTCCCCTACTTATTCCCAGACTATGGGAGAGACTGCATCTCCCAGCCCAGTTCTCCTGTCCAACTCTAGACTTCTTGTCACCATTCTGATTGGTAGACTAAACAGCTAAGTGCCTCCTTCTCTGTGTTCCGTGGTCCCAGGCCTGCTGTAGTCACTCTCAGGGCTGTCACATGGCCCCACTACAGCTAGATGGCATGACACACTCAATAGGTTTGGGGAGAAGATGGTTAGCATCAAACCCTAGAATGAAATCCGAAGTGACAGGCAAAAAAAAAACTCCATTACCGCTGGAAAAGAACTGAAAGGAATATGCAATTATCTGTGCAGTCCCTTCATCGTAAGTTTAATAAAAAAAACTGCATTCTTCTCAAATTATTCAGCTCTTTTAACCTAGAATTCATTTTCATATTATGGTTTCATGAAAAACAGAAAAGGGTTTCCACTTTTAGTATTTACACTGGCAGAAAGGGAAAATATCCCTTAAATATAGGAAAAGGTTCCTAAGAGCGACAATGAGAGGGATCTAATTTTACATATGAATTATTTATTCTGACCAATGTAAATAAAAGTAAACACGTAAAACTCTAGCCCACTTCCCTATAACCTGAATGGCTTTATTGTTTTTCTCTAATGTTAAAGTGAAATTTAAAGTCTTAATTTCTTTGAAATTCCTGCCAAAATAATGAGATTTTGGTTAAACTTCTCAATTTCGGCAAACTGCATTTGGGTCAACGTGAAGGGCAGTTATTGTTTGTTAGGAGAGCAATGGGCTTTAAATGGTTCTTGAGGGTTACAAATGTTCCGTTTAATGATTCTGGACCTGGTAATATTTTGAGAAAGAACCCCCCATTAGCCTCACTATTTTAACATTTTTTTCTTCCCTGGAAAAAAAAAGTAAAATAAAAAAATTTTAAGTATTAAAATGAAAATAAACCTTTTTTTATATTAAAATAAGAAACAAGTTGTACTTACTTGCACTGTACAATGCTTTTGCACTGAGCAGCCCCGATCCTCTTATTCTGGGGTCCCCTGACGGCGCTACATTAGGGTTGCCACCTCATCCCTTTAAACAAGGACACAAATTAATTACACAGGTTCTGTGGTGGATAAAGGTGGTAATTAAATTCACTTAGTGCCTTATGTGCATTTTATTAGCCTCAGAACCTGCATAATTAATATGTGTCCTGGTTTAAAGGGATAAGGTGGCAACCCTATGCTACAGGCTCCTTCTCCTTGGCAAGTGCCCCCACGGAAACCTGCTTTCCATGGGGGCACCCGTGTGTGCTTCCTCCCGAGCCACCCTGTCTGCATCTATTGACACAGAGCAGGCCACTCTGCGCCACCCCCCCTCCCTCGTCACACCATTTGATTGAGCGCAGAGGAAGCCAATGGCTATCAATCTGCCCAATGAAGAGGGAGACCTCATCGAGAGCCGCTGCTCTTTGCTGTACAGATTGACACAGATTTGGCTCAGGTTAGAGAAAAAGGGGGGGCTGGATGGGATGCTGCAGCACAGAAGGTTTTTTTTAGTCCCGGTTCACACTTATGCGATGCGGGAACCCTGCAAATCTACTGCGGGTTCCCGCATCGCATTCCCAGCGCAGGCAGTTCACACTGCCATATGTGAATTGCTGGGGGTGTCAATTCAAAGTTAACGACACCCCCAGATCAGTTCACATATTGCAGTGCGAACTGACATTCGGACATGAATCGGATCGCATAAGTGTGAACCACCATGCGATCCGATTCTGGTGTGGACCCAAAAAAGGGTCCTGTGCGTGTCTGTGCCGAATCAGATGCAAATTCAGCCATACAATCTGTATGGCTGAATTTGCATCGCACAGACATCGCATGTGATTTTCAGAGCAGTGCGCTCAGAATCACATGCGATGTGTGCCATCGCACTAATGTGAACCAAGCCTTAAAGCCTCGTACACACGAGTCGAAATTCGGCCGGGAATTTTCGTCCGACGATCGATCTGCCGATTTTCGGCTTGTTAGTATGGTGCTCTCGACCACCCGCTTCCGACTTTTCGGCCGAAAAAATTCTGGTATGCAGGCTATAAAATTTTTGTCCACCGTCAAAACACGTCCGATTTTCGTGCAGTCAGTACAGATTTAGACAGGGAAAAATCTTATGAGCAAGACTGGGCATGCTAAGAGAAGAAAGAACACAAAGAAAGCAATCCAACACGTGACATCACTTCTGAAGTAGAATTCTGTCGGACGACAAAATTCATGTGCAATCTAGAGCACATTCCAACCAACAGACCCCACTCTGGACAAAAGACGAACGACCGGTCGGCGGAAATTCATTGTGTGTGTACGAGGCTTAAGGCTGTAGAACCACTTTGAAGGGATTGTAAACCCTCACCTTGTAAAACAACCCATTTTTACAATAGAAACGAAAGGCAAAACATTTGTGTATAGATAAAAAGAAAAAAAAAACATTATAAATACCCTTTTTTCCCTTTTTTATAAGTGATCACATTCCCTCTATTCTCAGCTGCATAAGAGCTGCGGGAGAAGAAGCTGCAGCACACTGATCTTCCCAGTGAATGGCTGTGAAGGGGAGGCGTGTCAGGACAAGTCTGATCATTGGAGGAGAGCACACTGAGTTCCCAGCACAGCTAGAGAACTGACCATGGTGTGCTCTCATGACTAGTGTGGTTAGTTGTTTGAATAGGAAAGCAGAGGGACTGGCAATACCACCAGGGATTTAACTCAAACGAAGCAATACAAAGATAACAGGATACATTTTTAAAAAAGTTGTTCAGCAAGCACATATCAGGAGAATAAAATGTTGGGTTTACAAAGGCTTTAGGTAGAGCTTTTTATTATTTATTAGAGGTACTTATATGGCGTCATTAATTTACACAGCACATATATATTGTACATTCAAATCAGTCCCTGCCCTCAAGGAGCTTACAATCTTATGTCCCTAACACACATTCATATATACAAATACTAATGCAATTAACCTACCAAAAGCAGTTTCCTTTGAGAACGCCCATTCAGAGGAAACGTACGTTGAGGCAGAGCCTGTGCTGACGTCATCGCGCATGCTGGAACTGGAACTAGCAATGCAGTACACGGTTTGTCATGCTCACTCTACTACGGAGATTGTAAGTACATACAGTATATTGTGAATTTTTTAAATAAATCATATGGTTTTATAATATTTGAGACTGTTATCTGCTTCTTTTACCGGATTGCCATTCCTGGAGTGAGAGAGGGTATACAGTTGATTTTCCGCTCTTGTGCCCTGTGTTTCCATGTGGTTAGATGATCCATTATTTCAAGGTCCTCGCACATCTGAGCCTTTATAGACCATCTATAATTTGAGGTCTTGTGATCTGGTAAGAGGCTGTGTGGTTACTTGGTAACAGGATTTACTGACGGCACTCCATATTAGGATTATTTTGGATGAATTAATGGGACTGATTTTCACATTTATGTCACATTCACAGAATATTTTTGATTATTAGTGATATTAATAAGTGCATACATCTTTATTCGTGATTGTTCATATATTTATGATTATTTAAAGGTACAGCGCAACAATTATTATTGGTAATTTACCTACCAGGAAGTCTTTGGAGTGTGGGAGATGAAACCTACACAGGCACAAGGAGAGGATGCACACTCCAGGCAGGTAGTGCCGTGGTTGGGATTAATGACCCTAGTGCTGCTAGGTAGAGTTGCTAACCACTTAGCCACTGTTTATCAAATAAATTTCACCTAGGCAGCTCAATGAGTGAAATTGAGAGTTTCTGCCCTGAAAACAGCTAAATCAGTTAGGTTGAACCATCAATTCTATCAAATCAATTCTATTCAATCGATCAAAATCAATAATTTTATAGAAGTCTTGGTTTCCAAATCTTATACTGATAAGAGATAACAAGCTTGACAGCTGTATGTAAGTTAGATTTTAAAAAATAACATAAGTGCAGCAAAGGGCTGCCCAAGACATTGTGCTGCCTGGGTCCAAGAATGAAATGCTGCCCCCCCCCCCACACCCTCAAAAAAAAAAAAAAAAAAACACGTCCACCAAAAAGCCCACACATCCTTTATTTTATATACATATAACATTTAGAAAATATTATATATACTGTTATCTTCTTCCATAACTCACCATTGGACTGGTCTACCAAACACTCACTGTCTGTCCTCAGTCCTCCTGTCACTCCTGTGTCTGCCATGGCCATTGAAAATCCAGCCTGCCCTGCGTGAGATGGAGTGCGCTGATGTCTGACGTCATTGTGCACACCACGATCACGCAAGGGACATTCCCCGGAGGGGACACTCCGCCTCCTCATACTCAACAGTTTCACTATGGGCAGACACCCCTGTAAAGCCCTGCAAACTGATGACACACAAAACAACCGGAAGGAAAATCTTGGGCGTCAGTTTTGCCGCCCCTCTCAAAGTGCTACCTGGGTCCAATGGACCCAGCGGGACCATGGTAGGGCCGGCCCTGGTGCAGCGCTTGAAGTTGAAAAATCAGATTATCAGTCAAATTTTCATGAATATAATCAGTCCATATGAGAACACTGAATAGTGGCGAATAATAAGAAAAAAGGGGAAGGAGTGTCCAGAAAGGAGGCGTCACCATCACCTGTTCACACTGCCTCTTACCCCTCCATGTGGACCCCCACTAAGGAAGGTCAAACAAGCCTGTTCATAGTGATCCTGGGATGGTGCCACTGGATTGTGTTTCCAGCTTCTCCTTAATGGGATATTCATGGGCGCCCGCAGAACTTTTTTCAGGGGGGGGGGGGCATAATTTTAAGGTCACCCATGCTCCGCCCCCTTTAAACAATGTCATGAAGGGGAGGGGCTTAGTAATTATACTTATTTTGAGTATATTCCCTTAAAGCATGTTATACAGCACAGTGGTCAGTTTACGTGCCTCCATCATCCGCAGCCCTCCTGTCCTCCTCTGTCCTCTCTCCCCCCTCCCTCCCAGCCTGTCTGCTCCTGTGTCAGTGCCCACCCCCCTCCTCTCCTGCTGCTGTAGTTTAATTTAAAGTTTCATATTCTGTCTACAGTCTGTTTAATAATCCTGTGTGCCCCTGTATCTTTTTTTTATAAAAATAAGCCATTTTTTACAAGTATAGAGTGCCACTCACCGCTCATGTGACCCGCCACCTCTCTCCTCCTCTCCTCTTCCCCTCCTCCTCCCCTCCTCCTCCCCTCCCAACTGAAATCAGTGAGGAATCCTTGGCCCAGCCCGCTGCAGGCAGCTGTCAGCCGGAGAGAGGAGAGAGCCGACAGGTCACGTGAGTGGGGCTCGGCCCTCTGAAAACTGGTAAAGAACAACTTATTTTTTTAAAACACAGGCACACATGATTATTAAACAGAACAGACAGGATGGTATAAAGTGGCTTAACCCCTTCCGTACCGCGTCATGTCAAATGACGTCGGCACAAATCCTTTCTCGATCCGGGCGGACGTCATATGACGGCGCCCGGATCTCCCCGCTACTGCGCGCCCCCGGGGGCGCGCAGCGCGGCGATCGGGGGTGAGGCTCGTCCCTCGGACTGAGCCCAACCCCGATCAAGGTAAACAGCCAATGAAATTGGCTGTTTACCACGTGATCGGCTGTGTCAATCACAGCCGATCACATGAGCGGCTCCAGCGCGAGCCGCTCGTTCCTTCCTTAATGCGCGCCCCCGGGGGCGCGCAGCGCGGCGATCGGGGACGAGGCTCGTCCCTCGGACAGAGTCGATCCCCGATCTAGGTAAAGAGCCAATGAAATTGGCTCTTTACCACGTGACCGGCTGTGTCCAATCACAGCCGGTCACAAATGTCATCAGAGAACACGGTAACTAGCTGTCACCGTGTTCTCCTCCTCACACACTGATCCTGTGTGAGGAGGAGATTGTGGTAACAGCTAGTTACCAAGTACAGTGCACCCCAAACACACTGATTGCCCCCCCCCCCAATAAAGAGCACCTGTCACTAGCCCATCAAAGTACCCGAGTACCTGTCACCAGCCCATCAGGTACTCTGATGACAGGTACTCGGGTACTCTGATGGGCTGATGACAGGTACTCGGGTACTCTGATGACAGGTACTCGGGTACTCTGATGGGCTGATGACAGGTACTCGGGTACTCTGATGACAGGTACTCAGGTACTCTGATGACAGGTACTCGGGTACTCTGATGACAGGTACTCTGATGGGCTGGTGACAGGTACTCGGGTACTCTGATGACAGGTACTCTGATGGGCTGGTGACAGGTACTCGGGTACTCTGATGATGGGTACTCGGGTACTCTGATGACAGGTACTCGGGTACTCTGATGACAGGTACTCGGGTACTCTGATGACAGGTACTCGGGTACGCTGATGACGGGTACTCGGATACTCTGATGACGGGTACTCGGGTACTCTGATGACAGGTACTCGGGTACTCTGATGACAGGTACTCGGGTACTCTGACGACAGGTACTCTGGTACTTTGAGTACCCGTCATTGGAGTACCCGAGTACCTGTCACCTACCCATGAGAGTACCCAAGTACCTGTCACCTACCCAACAGAGTACCCGAGTACCTTCCACCTGCTCATCAGAGTACCTGACACCTGAAGTACCCGAGTACTTGCCACCTGCTCATCATTACCCATCACTACTCATCAGTACTCATCAGTACCCATCAGTACCTATCACCTATTAGTATCAGTACTGATCATCCGTACCCATCATCAGTACAGTATCTGTATCACCTATCAGTATCAGTACTACTCATCAGTACCTATCACCTGCCTGTCACCTGCCCATAAGAGTACCCGAGTACCTGTCACCTGCCTATCGGAGTACTCAAGTACCTGCCACTTGCTCATCAGTACCAGAGTACCTGTCACCTGCCCAGCAAAGTACCCGAGTACCTGTCACCCTTCATACAGCCACCATGTCCAAGTCCAAAAAGGTTTATATACGTCCTCCGTTTAAACCTAAATACCGGTGTTATGGCAGCAGATAGCTGCCATAACCCTGGTATTTTTTTAAACGGTGGACGGTTGGCTTTCCGATAAGGGTGGTCCCAGCGGCGGATTCGCCGCGGGATCACCCTTCCGGGGTGGCGGAAGAGGTGCCCCCCCCCCTCCCGCTGCATTCTGGTCCTTTTCCCCGTTTACCGGACCCGCCGGCAGCGGGGAAAACGATCCGGTCCCAGATCCTCACAGACAGGATGTCGAGTGAGGGCAAGCTTGCCCTCACTTGACTCTATGGTCTTGGAGGACCGGAGCTACGGCAAACGTCATTGCCTAGCAACCAGTTTAAAGGTCCCTTTTTTTTTTTCATTTTATTTAATTTTTTTTTATTTTTTTTTTTTTATTTTTTCTATCTTTTAGTGTACTTGTGAGATCTGAGGACTTTTTGACCCCAGATCTCACAAAAAAGAGGTCCTGTCGTGCCTTTTTCTATTACAAGTAATGTTTACATTTCTTGTAATAGAAATAAAAATGATCATTTTTTTTTTTTTTTAAAAAACAGTGTAAAAATAAAAAATAATAAATAAAATAAATAGTAAAAAAAAAAAAAAAAAAAAAATTAAAGCGCCCTGTCCCCGCGAGCTCACGCGCAGAAGCGAACGCATACGGAAACCCCGCCCACATATGTAAACAGTGTTCAAACTACACATGTGAGGTATCGTCGCGATCGTTAGAGCAAGAGCAATAATTTGAGCCCTAGACCTCCTCTGTAACTCTAAGATAGCAACCTGTAGAAATTTTTAAAATGTCGCCTATGGGGATTTTTAAGTACCAAAGTTTGTCACCATTCTGTGAGCGTGCGCAATTTTGAAGCATGACATGTTGGGTATCTATTTACTCGGCGTAACATTATCTTTCACATTATGGAAAACAATTGGGCTAACTTTACTGTTTTCTTATTTTTTAATTAAAAAAAGTGATTTTTTTCCCAAAAAATTGCGTTTGGAAGACCGCTGCGCAAATACGGTGTGATAAAAAATATTGCAATAATCTCCATTTTATTCTCTATGGTCTCTGCTAAAAAAAAATATATAATGTTTTGGGGTTCTAAGTAGTTTTCTAGCAAAAACAACTGATTTTAGCTTGTAAACACCAAATGTCAAAAATAGGCCTAAGCAAGTGGCTAGGATGCATGATGATGCTCCTTGGATGTTTAGGCCCCTCTATATGGCTAGACTGTGAAAAAGTCTCACACATGTGGTATTGCCATACTCAGGAGGAGTGGCAGAATGTATTTTGGGGTGTCATTTTTGCTATGTACATGCTATGTGTTAGGAATATTCTATAAATTTACAACTTTGTGTAAAAAAAAAAGTTTTTATTTTTTTCCCACATTTTCCAAAAACTTGTGGAAAAAAATGACATGTTCAAAGGACCCATAATGCCTCATAGAATATACGTTGGAGTGTTTGCTTTCCAAAATGGGGTCATTTTGTGGACTTTTCCATTGTATTGGTGCTCTAGGGCCTTGAAAAGTGTGATAGGTAGTAAGAAAGTTTTATGTGTATTTATGCTCCTAAAACGCCTTATGGTGCTACTTGGACGTGGAGTCTCTTTTTGTGGCCAGGCTGTGTAAAAGTCTCACACATGTGGTATCACCATACTCAGAAGGAGTAGCAGAATGAATTTTGGGGTGTCATTTTTGCTGTGTACATGCTATGTGTTAGAAATAGCTTATAAATTGACAACATTTTGGGAAAAAAAAAGAAAAAAAAATGTTTTCTTCATTTTCCCAAGAATTGTGGGAAAAAATTATAACTTCAAAAAACTCACCATGCCTCTTACTAAATACCTTGGACTGTCTACTTTACAAAAAAGGGTCATTTGGGGGGTATTTGTACTGTCCTGACATTTCAGGGCCTCAAGAAAGGAGATAGGCCATCAGTACATCTGGTGTGATCAATTTTCAGTAATTGGTACCATAGCTTCTAGACTCAATAACTTTCACACAGACTAAATAATATACACTAATTTGGGTTAATTTTACCAGAGATATGTAGCAGTATAAATTTTGGCCCAAATGTATGAAGAAAAATTAATTTTTTGCAAAATTTTATAATAGAAACTAAAAAAAAGTGTTTTTTTTGCAAAATTTTTGCTCTTTTTTTGCTTATATCACGGAAAAAAAAAACCCCAGTTGTGATCAAATACCACCAAAAGAAAGCTCTATTTGTGTGAAAAAAATGATAAAAATTTTGTTTGGTTACAGTGTAGCATGACTGAGCAATTGTCATTCAAAGTGTGAGAGTGCTGAAAGCTGAAAATTGGTCTGGGCAGGAAGGGGGTCTAACTGCTCTGTATGGAAGCGGTTAAAAACCACTTAAAATGGGAAGTTGAGATTCCAAGGGGGGGCATTTGCCCCCCCTTGCCCCTACCTGCGGATGCCCATGGGGATATTCCTACTGCCAACCTCACCATATATGGAGAGATAAAGGGGGCAATGAATATAGTGTGTAGTATATTCCATTAGTATAGTGTAGTATATTCCAAAAATTTATTTTGGAATATACTACACTATACTTTTTTGGTATTTTGGAATATACTACACTATTCCTTTTTTAAAATGTTTTTAAAAAAAGTTACACTCACTTGGTAAAAAGTCAGAACAGGCATCGATACAAAAGGAAACCGAATGTTTCCAACCAACAGGATGGCCGCCTCGTCCCTGTCCACGATGAAGTCACACGTCACAACTCCTCCCTCCTTCTGTCTTATAATGTAAGTTAGATTATTAGCTGAATATTTTGGATGCTGTGTGTGTCATAAATCGATGAGCCTTCCACAACTTTGATTAGAATTCTGTTGGTTGCCGGAACTGGGGAATAAATTGATAGATTCAATCTAGTTTACTGAAAACTTTCTGGATGTACAGTATGTCACAAAATCAAAAATCAATGATTTAAAGGATCCCACCTAGTATCCCTAAATAATAACTTTAGAGCCGGTTCACACTACCGCGACCACAAAGTCGCCCCATGAAGGAGCGACTTTTTAGCACGACTTTAGCATGACTTTAGCACGACTTTAGCGCGACTTGTGCACTACTTTGAAGAGACTTAAATGATAGGCGACTTTGTCTGTGGGGAATGCCTGGGTAATCTTTTTCTTCCTCCTGGAAAGTCTGATCACAGTCGCTTGAAAATAGATAAGGAACCGACTTAGAGGCGACTCCCATTGAAGTCTATGTGCACAAGTTGGATAGAAGTCGCCTTGAAGTAGTGCAGGAACCTTTTCTGAAGTCGGAGCGACTTCAGTAGTGCATATTAAGACGGCTCTCATTCATTTACATTGAATTTGCAATGACAAGCGACTTGGGACGACTTGAGGTCGTACAAGTCGTGTCCCAAGTCGGAGTAGTGTAAACCGGGTCTTAGAAAAGTGTAATTGCCTTGATGGCAAATCTTGATAATGCTGCACTTAAAATTATTATTTGATTACATTTCTGTAATTTCAATCATCAAGTACATTAAAAGTTCATGATCAGAATTTGTCATCATATGTCAATCAAGGCTACAATTGTCTCTATGGCTACAGATAACACCAACAGGGAGGAGGAGGAGCCACAGTATAAAAAGATGGTGAGAAGACGGTATTATTATAATTATGCAGGATTTATATATTGTAGCGCCAACAGTTTACGCAGAACTTGATATGAGAGCAGACAGTACAGTTACAATCCAATTCAATACTGGAGGAATCAGAGGGCCCTGCTCATTAGAGCTTACAATCTAGGAGGGAGGGTTAACAGATACAAAAGGTAAAAGCTGTGGGGGGTGAGCTGATGGAGAAAAAAAAAGTGCAGGTGTTAGGTTGGGGCAGAATAGGCTTCTCTGAAGAGGAGGTTTTTCAGGGATCGTCTAAAAGCAAACAGAGTAGGAGAGAATCAGACAGCTTAGGGTAGGGAGTTCCATAGGATGGAGGAGGCTTGGGAAAGGTATCAATAATGTGGAAGAAGGAGTGGGATTTGCCATACTTATATGGGCAGTCCTTAATCTGACCCCCAGCCTTCCCTTCAGTCTTGCACAGTTGTAGAGGCTCCTCTCCTGTACTGAAAACGCTTACTCTGCATTCACTGCACACTGTGAGCTTTTCAATTTGTGCATTAGAAGCTGCAGCAAGTCAGAAAGAGCCTGCTTCCTTAACAAAAAAACAAAGAAAGGGCGCACCGGCCTAGCGAATTATCCTCAGTAAGGCTTTATTCATAACCAGTGCTTTAAGTGGCCCAAAAGAGATGCCGGTACTCTATTTTATAGCCTATAAATTTTTTTCGCGAATGCGATCAGATGTGCGGATGCGAGTTCAGCCATACACTTTGTATGGCTGAAATTCGCACTGTATCCTCAGCAAACTCGCACATGACCCTTTTTTCTAGCCGCATCAGGATTGGATCGCACAGTGGTTCACACTTGTGCGATCCGATCCTGTACGAACTGTCAGATCGCACTGCGATATGCGATCAAACTGGGGGTGTCGTTAACATTTAATTGACACCCCCTGCGTATCGCATATGGCAGTGTGAACTGCCAGATGTGTGTTTGCGATGCGGGAACAGGCTGCAAATTCGCAGCCTTCCCGCATCGCACAAGTGTGAACCGGGACTTAGTGCCGGGTCACACTTGTGCGATGCGGGAAGGCTGCGAATTCGCAGCCTGTTCCCACATCGCATCCACACAAGAGGCAGCCATATGCGATACGCAGGGGGTGTCAATTAAATGTTAACGACACCCCCAGTGTGATCGCATATCGCAGTGCGATCTGACAGTTTGCACAGGATCGGATCGCACAAGTGTGAACCACTGTGAGATCCGATCCTGATGCGGCTGTAAAAAAGGGTCCTGTGCATCTTTAGTGCGGGTGCAGTGCGAATTTCAGCCATAAAAAGTGTATGGCTGAATTCGCATCCGCACAGGAGATCGCATGTAATGAAGGAGCAGTGCGCTCCGAATTACATGCGATCTCCGCAGCCGCACTAGTGTGAACCGGCACGAAGCCAGTATATTTTGGGCCTGATAATGGTAACTCACCTGATGTGTTGTGCTGGTGGCAGGAAGGATGGCACGGCAGGGCACTGACTGTGGTGGCACTGGCAGGCCAGGCAGGTGCTGTGGTGGCAGGCGGCAGGCAGCTAGGGCACTATGAGGTGACAACTTTTCCTTCAAGGAGCAGCAGCCAGGCTTTATTCTCCGGAGTCGGCAGACGCAGGACTCAGGAGTCAGGACACCACACCACGCAGGGCACTGCTGGAGGGGGTGGGGGATGGAGCACTGTTTAGGCGCGCGTGGAGGAATAAGTTCCTCCTCCGCTGTGAATGCTGGGGCGGCGGGCCGGGCGTATGACGTCACGGTCAGTGTTTGTGATACAGAGGGAGGGACACAGCAGAGGCTCTGGTCAGCGGTCGGCATCGATGGATTATTGTTGTGTCTGCATAGCGGCGCCCCCTCCCCTTTTCGTCAGTGGATCGGTCCTGCGTACCGGTACGCTAAAATGACGTTCTGGGCGCAGGGAGAGGTGGCGGTACTCTCTACAGCTTTCTGCAGAAGTGGCGGTACTGAGTACCGGGGCGTACCGGCCCACTTAAAGCACTGTTCATAACAGAATAAAAATATCTACTCACAAACAAATGATGTAAACCAGCATGTCAGATTCAAATGACGGAGTCCAAAGTTATAGAGTCCACGGTCTTTGTTGGAGTGATGGCTAACGCGTTTCGAGGCTACGCCTCTTCCTCAGAGCTCTTCACTAAGGAGAGAATTGCCAAACACATTTTGTCCATGCTCTGAGGATATTGCTGAGGGTCAACATTATAGGTATTTGTGTTTTGCTTGCTTTGTACCTTTCCATTACAGGACAGCTTGGACTGTGTGTAAATGTGGAAAAAATCAATGTGAAAGAAAAATACTAAATTACAAGTAGGGATGAATAAAAATGTTTTCATTTTCCTGAATTCCAGCGGAAAGCTGTAGATTTCTTTGAATATTCGCTATTTTGGCAAAATGCGTAGCCTTCAATGAGGGAGGTGAAATTAAGGTGGTTTTAGGGGATTTTAACTTCTTGTGGACTGCCCCACGTACATTTAATGCAGGGCGGTGGCTCCTGTGCGCAGAATGATTGAACACAGTGGGAGCCAATCAGCAGGTTCAGTGGAGCCGATGTCCTGCCAATCATTCTCGACAGAGGCAAAATGGCAGTCTATAAACAAGGCAGATCACTATTCTGTTAGTAGGGAAGACAGAGATCCTGTGTTTCTGCTAGGTAGGAACACGGATCTCTGTCTTCCCACAGTTAAAACAGTTAGCAAACACTCTCTAGGGACACAGTTAACCCTTTGATCATCCCTGATGTTAACCTTTTCCCTGCCAGTTTCATTAGTACAGTGACTTTTCAGCACTGATCACTGTATTGTCAGTTAGTATCCAATTTGTCTGCAGCAATATCGCAGTCCTGTTATAAGTTGCTGATCGTCGCCATTACTAGTAAAAAAATAAATAAATAAAAATTCCATAAAAATATCCCTTAGTTTGTAGACGCTATAACTTCTGCGCAAACCAATCAATATATGCTTGGGATTTTTTTTTTTACCAAAAAACATGTAGCAGACTTCATATTGGCCTAAACTGATGTAGAAATTCGATTTTTTACATTTTTTTTATTGGATATGTTTTATAGCAGAAAGTGAAAAATATTGTTGTTTTTTTTGAATTGACGCTCTTTTTTGTTTATAGCGCAAAAAATAAAAATCACACAGGTAATCAAATACTACCAAAAGAAAGCTCTATTTGTGGAAAAAAAAGCACATGAATTTTATTTGGGTACAGCGTCGCACGACTGCGCAATTGTCCATTAAAATAACTCAGTGCCGAATCGCAAAAAATGGCCTGGTCATGAAGGGGGTAAAACTGGAGCTGAAGTGGTTAAGAATGCAAAAGGCCCGAGGGTTACTTAAACTGCTTAAACTACCCTGGGTCCTGTTTATCATTGTTTAGATAAACTCTCACACTACACAGCTTAATGGAAAATCTAAAAGAGATCGTACAACTAGATTGTAACATGCGTGGCCAGCTTTAGACTTGAGATCATCACCCAATGTAGCCACTGTAGCCACTGAGGACCAGAGAACTGTTCTCTCATGAGTATGAACAACTTAAGGTCATTGCAAGCTGGTAAATGCATATCCTGTAGCACATAATACAGAGGCAAAAGATGCCCTCTAGTGGCCACATCTACTGAATCTGAGAACTCAGGTGTAGATATCATATTCTTCTAGTCCACAAGGCTAGCAACAGATGTTTAAAGCGGAGTTCCACCCTAAAAATTAACTTTACAGCATCAGTTAGAAAAAAAAAAAACCTAAAAAAGAATTGGATAATTAATATTTTTTTTTTGTTTCACTTACCTTGTTTTTAATGAAAATGAACTTACCTTCCTTCCTCTTCCACCTTATGCGACCACGGCCCCAGACGCCACTTCCTCCTTTGCATTGCGTCCTGGGAGAAGAGCGTCATCAATCCCAGGATGCAATGTGAATGGCCGGCTGCTACTCTCATTGCCGATCGCAATCTACAGCGCATGCACGAGATTGCGATTGGCATTCTGGGAGCCAGAAACCAGGAAGAAGGTCACAGCAGGGGACACAGCGGCTTCAGCCACCGGAGATGGCCGCGCTCTGCAATCAATTTTAAAGGTAAGATTTTATCTTAATTCAATTACTGTCCTGTACTGTAATGTGGGGTTAGTGTTAGTGTAATTGGGGTTAGCTTAGAATTAGGGGGGTATTTTTAGCTAAAAAATGTCTTTGTGGCCGGAATTCCGCTTTAAATATCTCTTTTTCAGCCCCACAGGCTGAATGAGAGAAATCAATAAATGTCCCCATCCACGCTAAAGAGTGTAATGCCCCGTACACACGTGCAGATCGTCGGCCAAACGATCGGCCGTCTTTTGTCCCCGGGCTGTCGTGTCTGTTGAAAAGTGCAAAAGACTGCACAAGAATTTTGTCCGCCGACTACAGCCGACTGCAGAAGTGATGTCATGTGATGGTTAACTTTCCCTGTGTTTTTTCTTTTCTGAGCATGCCCAGTCTTGCAAATCTGCTGTCTGTCGGCCGAATTCTGTATTGACTGGCGAACAATCGGCCGCTCTGGTGTCGGCATACAAAAATTTTAATGCTTGCACGACAGATTCTGTTCGGCCGAAAGTGCGCCTACAAGCCTACAATCGGCCGATCGGTCGTCGGCCGAAGCTTTTCGGCCGACAATCTGCACGTGTGTACGGGCCTTTAGTAGAGGAATCTGCACTGTTGGCTTTTGTATTCAGACAGCTGCAGCACCTGCAACTGAATCTGATTTGGATGCTGTCTCTGTTCGGCCAACAATTTTCTGCCTTGCTTTTTCAATTTTTCATTTGACTTTTGATGAGCTGAGAGGTACCCACAGATCAAATATTGGCTGATTCAGCAGGACAGGACAAAATTTGAACCGTATATTGTCAGTTTAGGAGTTTTGAGTTGTCAAAAGGCTATGCACCTGTAAGCATCCACCCAAAATAAACATTTCAGTTTTGAGTGAGCTTACTAGAGGTGCTCCTTAATCACTTTAAGACCGGAAGATTTTCCCCCTTAATGACCAGGCCCTATTTTGCGATACGGCACTGCGTTACTTTAATGGACAATTGCACGGTCCTGCGACGCTGTACCCCAAAAAAATGATGTCCTTTTTTCCCCACAAATAGAGCTTTATTTTGGTGGTATTTGATCACCTGTGCGATTTTTATTTTTTGCGCTATAAACAAAAAAAGAGCGACAATTTTGAAAAAATATATATATTTTTCACATTTTTCTGCTATATAACATTCCCCAAAAAAAATTAAAAAATCAAAATTTAACATTTTAGACCAATTTGTTTTCTGCTACATATTTATGGTAAAAAAATCGCAATAAGCGTATTTTGATTGGTTTGCACAAAAGTTATCGCGTCTACTAACTACGGGGAAGATTTATGTCATTTTTATTGTATTTTTTTTTACTAGTAACGGCGGCGATCTGCGTTTTTTTTGCGGGACTGCGACATTGCGGCGGCCAGATCAGACCCCTAACTGACATTTTTTACACTTTTGGGGGTACCAGTGATATTACTACAGTAATCAGTGCTATAAATATGCACTGTTACTGTAATAATGACTGGCAGGGAAGGGGTTAACCCTACGGGTGATCAATGGGTTAAATGTGAGCATAGGGGAGTGATTCTAACTGTGGGGGGGGGGGGGGGGATGAGGCTTGTGAAATGACCATAGAGACATGTGATCCTATATAGAAGGATTACCTGATCTCTATGATCATCCCAGGGCGAAGGACGGTCGGCTGTGTTTACAACAGCCGACCGTCTTTCTCTCTCAGCAGGGAGAGATCGCTAGTTTCAGATGGCAATTGGAGCCGCCTGACACCCGCAGCGGCTTCCCCGCCGTTGCGTGCTCGCCCCCTAGCTTTCCGCGCGCGACCGACGTAGATCTACATCGCTTTGCGCAGGAGAGCCACCCTGCGGCAGTAAATTTGCAGCGGCTGGTCGAGAAGTGGTTAAAAGAGAAGTTTGGGAATCAAAGGCAAAAACAAAAATACATACCTCTACGGCTGTAGCATCACTGCAATGTTGCAGGTTGTCCCCAGCCAGCTCTAAGGTCGTTAATATGACCACTAAATGCTCAATTCTCTTTTTGCTCTAAACAGAGAGCGGTGGCTGTCAGTCACTGACTCTCTGCTTTGCCCCTCCAGCGCTCACTGAAGTGCTGGACAGGGGCAGGAGCAGATGGCTTAGGCTATCGGCAATGCACTGAAAGGCTGAGACCGCTGTCAGTCAGACATCATGGTGGATTCCGACATTATTGGCAGGATCCTTTCCGAGCCTGGATCAGCTGTGTGACTGGCTGATTCCGGGTCACAGGAATGCAAAAGTAAGTGCACACCTTTGACCCAGAAGAGAAGTATGACCAAAAAGATATTTTAAATCTTTCTCCTTAAAAGGCTGAAGAACGATTACCCTCTATAACTTCCATTGCAAGTTATTTCTATTGTTCTGTGTTTGCTTATATAATACCTGGAATGTTTTACTGTGTGACATAAATTTTTTTTTGCTACATGCGACCAAGAGATTATCCAAGTGCAGATGTTTATGTCATTTTTAAGCTTATTAGTGTGTGCATGTCAAAATATTTTCACTTCAGCTTCCGAAGAATTGTTGCCATATTCCACCTGACACATACACCAAAATATAAATCATTCAATGGGAAGGATTTGTGGTAATAATTAAAATAGTTCTAAAGCCTTAAAGTTTCCCACCATAATGCATTCTATGCATTAGGGTGAAAACCATTTGAGCTGCAGCCCCCCCCATTTTCTTGAGCCCATCCGATCCAGCGATGAGCATAAGAGCAATGGCTCTCGCTGCTGCCTCCCTTCTCATTGGGCAGATTGATTGGCCCCCGCTGCTGTCAACAGGGTAAGATTAATGTAGGGGCTATTGGAGCTGCAGCTCCAGGCCCCCACCTTAATATAGGCCCAGTATGGGCAGACTGACTATTCAGCTCAGGGCCAGTAGGGGGCCACATGAGAGGCTCCCGCAACCTCCTCCTGCAGCAGGGGAAATATGACAGGTGGGGGTTTATCAGTGCGGTGGTGGGGGTAATTACAAGCACCAATCTCCCTCTTTGACTCTCCATGAAGCAGCTGAAAGCTGCTTCTTCTCCTCTCTCTCTCCTGAGGCTTTCAGCTGCTTTCTTTGTGAGCCATAGAGGGAGATCAGTGCTTATAATTGCTCCCCCCCCCCTTGCACCATTCACCCAGACTGTCCATCAGATTCCCCCTGCTCTCTGGGGTACTGATCCTTAATGATCACTGACTGTGTTCATTCATACCTGAAGCCCTGAACCACCAAAATCCTCAGCACCAGGCTCACGATGTTCTTAATCCAGCCCTGGCTGTCAAACAAATGCTGCGACATAGGAGCAGGAGGCAGGGCCGAGTTGTCCACTCTGCGTCAATAGACACAGATAGGGCGGCCCGGGAGTGAGCACACATGGGTGCCCCCATGGAAAGCGGCTTTCCGTGGGGGCACCCTCCAAAAAGGAGGGGCCTGGAGTGCCAGCAAGGGACCCCAGAAGAAGAGAATCGGGGCTGCTCTGTGCAATGCATTTGTAGAATAGGCATGTTTGTTAAATAAATAAAAAAACAAAAAAACAAAACAAAGGTTTAATAACACTTTAATAAAGCAAAGAACATAATTAATGTACTAACCCATATCAACCAATTGGAAAGCATCTATAGGAGACCTGAATATGTTAATCTAGAATCTCATTGGTTGCTAGAGAGTACTGTACTGTGCACATGGAATAGGCTGGGTTTATTAGGTTTTAACCCTTAGTTACATAGTTACATAGTTTGTGAGGTTGAAAAAAGACATCATTCCATCCAGTTCAACCTATGATGTGTGTGTGTGTTTGATGTTAACCGTACATTGTGGACCGGTGCCCAGAACTGGATGGCATACTCCAGGTGTGACTGGGTTAGGTTGGGCTTACATTGGTAATTTTTGGTAGTGAAATTGTGCTACTAAAATAACCCAAAAAATTGTCAAGTTTGCCCAGCTTTAGTCTGCCAATGGGGCCCCAGCACGGCAGCAGTTTTGCATCACTTCAGCCGTTCCACGGCAAGGTCATCCGGTGCAAAAAATGGAAAACTTGTTGTTGCTAGTTCCTGCAATACTGATCCCCAGCATAGGTGTCAGTTTCCACAATAATAACCACCAGCATCCGTGCCAGTTTCTGCAGCAATGACCCCCCCAGTATTGACACAAGGAGTACTCCAGCACTTAGCACCCCACTGCAAGGTCACAAGATGCTCTGTTTTAGGCAGTGTCTACGCTGAGCATCTTCATCCCCCTTCAGGCAGACTCCACTCCATCTGCACCCCCCCCCCATTATTTTATTTCAGGTACTTATATATAGCGCTGTCAATTTACGCAGCGCTTTACATATACATTGTCAATTGTCATCAGTCCCTACCCTCAAGGAGCTTACAATCTAAGGTCCATAACTCATATTCATACATACACATAGTAGGGCCAATTTAGACAGGATCCAATTAACTTAAGAGCATGTCTTTAGAGTGTGGGAGGAAACCAGAGTAGCCCAAAGCAGACACAGGGAGAACATGCAAACTCCAGGCAGGTAGTGTCCTGGTTGGGATTCGAACCAACAACCCTTTTACTGCTAATCACTACATTACTGTGCCACCCACTACACCACTGTTGTGCCTGGGGCTCCTGTCCCTTATAACCCCTTCATTGACATTGTTAAGGATTTTAATAGGCACATAGAAGACTATTTGCATTGTCTTTACTGGCATGGTCCCATCAAACATCAACTATCTACAACTAGTACATCCTCCCTTATGATGTGACAGGCAGATACAGAACTTTGACCAGCTGCACTATTCCCCTGGTTTCCTTCAGGAGAATGAATGCTGTTGCTGGTCCCCCTGGATAATCACTTGGCTCTACTTAGCTTGCCTTGTAGATTATCTGGCTCTGGATAAATCGCGTTAATCAAATGGTAAAATAAGGTCACCGTTTTTATGTTTTTCGGCATTTCAGGCGCCCTAACTGTGCTTATGGTTTGTAATATTCAAATGGTATCGGACAGCAAGCACCTCCTTCACTCCCTAAACTCTTCTCTTATTACTTCTTGGTACCATTTGAACTGTAATTGAAGGAATTGTTCACTGTCTGATTCTACTTTAAAACCATTAGTGAGTTTAGAATATTGCAAAGTTTACGTTTCATCTGCATCTATCTAAACTCTCTATTTTATCTATCTATCTATCTAATTTATCTATCTATAGGAAATAAATGTTGGTACTTAGGTAGTAGTCGAATGGTAGGACCTAAAAATAATAATGTTTACGATCCCTTTGCTCGATCTATCTATCTATCTATCTATCTATCTATCTATCTATCTATCTATCTATCTATCTATCTATCTATCTATCTATCTATCTATCTATCTATCTATCTATCTATCTATCTATCTATCTATCTATCTATCTATCTATCTATCTATCTATCTATCTATCTATCTATCTATCTGAAACAAATGTTGGTACTTAGGTAGTAGTCGAATGGTAGGGCCTAAAAATAATAATGTTTAAGATCCCTTTGCTTGCTTTTTTCACTATGGCTTATGAAATAATGTGAAAGCCAAATGCTGCTCTGTATAATGGGGTCCTATAAAAGTGCCAAAAGAATACTATTTAAAATGCATTACACTCATTGGATTGGTTTTAAGGATGCGGTGGCCTTTATGGAAGCCCCTTCTCACTATCCTGGATCTTGTCAAAAAATGGCTCTTTAATAACCACATTATATTGTAACTGTTTCCACAAAAAGAAAAAACAGACTAAAAAAAAATAAAGAAACAGTATGCAAAAAAAAAAAAAATGTAATAAGCACAAAAAGAAAATAAACACATATAATTAACACTAAATTAAATAAATTGGACTACCTTAACCACTTCAATACAGGGCACTTTCACCCCCTTCCTGCCCAGGCCAATTTTCCCCTTTTAGCGCTGTTGCATTTTGAATGACAATTGCGCGGTCATGCAACACTGTACCTACACCAAAGTTATGTCATTTTCCCCCCCACAAATAGAGCTTTCTTTTGGTGGTATTTGATCACCTCTGGGTTTTTTCCTTTTTGCTAAACAAATAAAAAAATACCGAAAAGTTTGAAAAAAAAAAAAAAGTTTTTTTGTTTATGTTATACAATTTTGTAAATAAATAAGTTTTTTCCTGCACTGATCAGCACTGATGAGACTGCACTGACAGGCACTGATGAGGAGGCACTGATGGGGTGGCACTGATGGGGTGGCACTTATAGGCGGCACTGATAGGCACTGATATGTGGCACTGATAGGTAGCACTGATATGCAGCATTGGTGGGCACTGGTAGGCGGCACTGCTGGGCAATGATAGGCGGCATTGATGGGCACTGATAGGTGGCACTGATGGGCACTGATAGGTGGCACTGATGGGCACTAATGGGCACCGATAGGCGGCACTGGTGGGCACTGATGGGCACTGATAGGCGGAACTGATCGGCACTGACAGGCGGCACTGATGGGCACTAATGGGCACAGATAGGCAGCACTGGTGGGCAATAATGGGCACTGGTGGGCGACACTGATGGATGGCGATGGTGGGCACTGGTGGGCAGCACTGATAGGGAGGGCACTGGCGAGCAGCACTGATGGGGAGGGCAATGGGGGGCTCCCTGAGCCCTGATTGCCATCCCTGGTGGCCATAGTGGGCATCCCTGGGGTCATGGGTGGGCATCCCTGGGGTCATGGGTGGGCATCCCTGGTGGTTCTAGTGGCACCCCCCCAGGGGGTCTGCACTGGTAATCAATGATCTGATTACCAGTGCCGACCCCCCCCCCCCCCCGTCAGGGGAGCCGCCGATCGGCGCTCCTTTACTCGTGCCTGTCAGGCACGTACTGAGGAAAGCCAATCAATGGCTCTTCCTGTTTACTATGTGACCAGCCGTTATGGGAACGGCTGGTCACATGGTAAAGAGCCTACGTCAGTGCAGGGAGTCAGACTGACACTTCGCATCACCGATCGCCGCTCTGCGCCGTCATATGACGTCCGGTCAGGATAATACAGCCACAATCCCGCCGTCAATCTGCTATAGGGCAGGCGGGATGTGGTTAAATATGAAAAACACAACCTCTAAATAACATTTTAAAAAATCTAATTTTTTTCTAGGCAGCTCAATGAGTAAAATTCTGAGTTTTGGTGACACCTTCCCAAAGGTGAAATCAGTTTTTCCAATATCGCTCTACTCATCCCTAGTTATCAGAATACAGTACATTTTACGTTAGTGAGGCTTTAAAAGTTAGCTACTAAAATAATGTCCTAAGTAGATGGAAAGGAAATCTATGAGTTCAGAAGCTATTTCCACATCCATAAATTGTCCTCTTTGACTACGGCACAATTAAATAGGTTTATGAGATTGGATAATGAAACCATGAACTACAGCAATGTAGCTGTCAAAACGGGAGAGACGTCGCAGTAATTTTAACGAGGAATAAAAAGCTCCAGATCACCAAGGATTACGGCAGGGACTTCAACCATTCGACTTTTTGAGCAATGAAATTCTAATAGTCATTGTTTATTGGTAATAAGATTATAAGCACAGAGACTAATGCCAATTTACCTTATGAAGCATTGTGGAATTTGTCAAAGATAAATAAAATAAAAATTCATAACTTCTGGAAAAATAAAGTTGCATTTAGTTCTCAGCACAATGCACGGACTTCAAAGGTCTTTCTAAAGAAAATGTATAAAATGTATATTGATTTTATTTATCAATTATGTTGAGGGCTAAAAAAAAAGTTCAGAATATATTTTTTAGGTTTTGGTATATACAGTAATCCCCCGCTACATCGCGGTTCAGTTTTTGCGGTCCCGGTAATTCACGTTTTTTTTTGTAATGTTATTTTACTATATAAATCATTAAAAATGAAATATTTTTGTGTTTTCCATAGCTCTTGCTATGTCTCTTAGTATCTTTTATGTGTTTAAATGAGTTTCTATTGTTTTAAAAGTGTGTTTAAAGACCTTAAAATGCTTCTACACGTACAGTGACAGTAAAAAAAATCATGCCTACAATGCATTTTAGTAGGGTTTTTCTATTTCGCGGAATTTCACTTTTCGCGGCTGGGTCCGGAACGTAACCCCCGCAATCGAGGGGGGTTTACTGTATGACCTATTACAGTGTGTATGTGACTAGTCTGTCTGGCAAGCCAGCTGACCTTGCAGTTTAGTATAGTATAAGAGTTTAGTATAAGAGTTGTCACATTATGGTGAAGATGTCTGCAAGACTTAAGGGTGAAAATTCTCAATGAACCCTTCTATATTTTTATATATATATATATATATATATATATATATATATATATATATATATACTGTATACATATATACACATACAGGTATATATATATATATATAGATATATATATATATATATGGAGTGAAATAATCTTATGGAACGAAATAATCTTCTGGTTACCAAAATACCTCCAAAGAATAAATGGATCCCATTTGTGTCTCAGTTCCATCCATTTTCATTTCATATACAGAAAATAATTAAAAAACATTGGTCCATTTTGAGGGAAAATTATCCAACCATTCCAGAATTTCACCACCCCCCTATCCTAATAGAAAAGGGAGAACATTACGAGACAGATTGGTGAAGACTGATCAATATAATACACCCAGTCCCATAATGACATTCTTAGGGCCACAGAACACAGGTTCATACCCATGTTAAAGTTGCATACAATGCAACTCAATGACTAAACAGAAAAGTTTCTCACACCCACATAGAGGATATAGTATTAAAATTAAAAGTCACTATACATGCCAGTCATCATACGCTGTTTATATTATGAAATGCCCATGTGGTTTACTTTATGTTGGTGAAACGACCCAGAAAATTAAAGACCGAATCACCCGACATAAATATTCTATCAGGGTCAAGCTGGTACAACTACCGCTTGCTAGACATTTCTTAGAAAAAGGACTCAGAGTGTCCCAATTAAAATGTATGGTCATAGATGGGGTACGAAAAGCTAGAAGGGGTGGTAATCGTAAATTACTTTTTAGAAAGCGAGAAGTTCAATGGATTCATTTTTTAGACACATTACAGCCTGGGTTGAACTCGGAACTGGGTATATATTTTTTTATATAAAGTGGTGTGTAAGAATACAATATCTGACATTGGAGGACATTTTGAGACAAAATATTTGTTTTGTTACATATTTATCATTATAAAAAATGTGTTTTTTTATTAATAGGTCAATTATTGGATGTTAATGACAGTAGGGTAGATTTACTAAAACTGGTGCATTTAGAATCTGGTGCAGCTGTGCATGGTAGCCAATACAGAGCTGCACCAGATTTTGCACTCCTAGTTTTAGTAAACAAACCCTAATGTGTTGGGGGATGGACTCGCTATGTTTAGTCATATCCTAGCCTTGTGAATAATGAATTGAAGATGTCTGTGTTGCCTTATTTGCTAATTGATGGCTCAATGGATTCCCAATTATTGTTGAACATACAGTATATTTAACATGAGTTAGATGTATTTCTATCTGAAGAAGGGTGCTATCATACCAGCCTGAAACCGTCATGTGAAATACTTCTGATCAATATGTACTCCATGGAATATAATGTATTATGTGCAGCAATCCCTGTGGACCGTTTCTATATATATATATATTTCATCAGGTGGCATGATAGGCTCCCTTCAAATGTTTACCAGGCTAACATTTACTGTAAGCAACAAATTACCGTGTAGGGGGCCTATACCCCGGACTATTAATGAAACCAATGTAAGAAAATATGGGGCTTTGCGGGCCAATGGGAGTAGGAGGATCAAATATAACACAAAATTATCTAAAATATAGCTTCATTGTACATGTTAAAAGTGATACAGTACATAGGATGGTTACCCATGTCTAACATAAAATATACAAACATATAGAATCGCAATATAGAAATACTTCCCAAAAGGGAGTGCCGATAATTTAATATGAGGAGATGACGAGATGACATTAGGTCTCAGATGGAGCACGGTCTAAGGGTCCCCAGCAAGCCGACGCGTTTCACACGAGACTTCCTCAGGGCCAGAGAGACCAGAACAGACCGGTATTTCCGATGCGACTCAAAATATGGCAGGCAGGCATAAAAATGGTGAGAGTTGTCCAGGACCAGTAATAGCATAGTACCATGTATATGACCAAAAGTGGCGAAGATAATATCTGTGGGTTTCAGTAGAGAGGCATGCTTGTGTGCATATTCATGTCCACATTGGGAACAGGCCTGAATGGCTATTCTAAATATTATAATGGCGACATATGGTCAGAGTGTATGTGGACATCTCAGTGAGGTAGGTATATCAATATCTCCTGAATCCTATATATATCTGGAGACTATAGCTGCAGATATTATAATCAACGCATGAGGCAGGTAATAATTGCAATCTGTTTAGGCTGGTTAGCTAATACCAACAGCTAAGAACGCCATGCAGAAAGCAAGCCTTCAGGGTGTCCAAGCTCCGAATGCCTGCCTTGAGGCGCTATTATATTGTTCAATTTGTAAATTGGTCTTTTAGCAGCACCAATCTGAGAATTGTGCGTTTAGGGTGTGTCCCCCAATATCGTTTTTGTTTCACCACAAGATGTAAACCATTGGTGAGCCTCAAAAACAGGAAGGCCAGATTAGAGTTTGTCAAACAACATCTAAAAAAGCCTTCACAGTTCTGGAACAACATCCTATGCAAAGATGAGACCAAGATCAACTTGTACCAGAGTGATGGGAAGAGAAGAGTATGGAGAAGGAAAGGAACTGCTCATGATCCAAAGCATACCACCTCATCAGTGAAGCATGGTGGTGGTAGTGTCATAACGTGGGCATGTATGGCTGCCAATGGGACTGGTTCTCTTGTATTTATTGATGATGTGATTGCTGACAAAAGCAGCAGGATGAATTCTGAAGTGTTTCGGGCAATATTATCTGCTCATATTCAGCCAAATGCTTCAGAACTCATTGGACGGCGCTTCAGAGTGCAGATGGACAATGACCCGAAGCATACTGCGAAAGTAACCAAAGAGTTTTTTAAGGGAAAGAAGTGGAATGTTATGCAATGGCCAAGTCAATCACCTGACCTGAATCCGATTGAGCATGCATTTCACTTGCTGAAGACAAAACTGAAGGGAAAATGCGCTAAGAACAAGCAGGAACTGAAGACAGTTGCAGTAGAGGCCTGGCAGAGCATCACCAGGGATGAAACCCAGCATCTGGTGATGTCTATGCATTCCAGACTTTAGGCTGTAATTGACTGCAAAGGATTTGGAACCAAGTATTAAAAAGTGAAAATTTGATTTATGATTATTTAATCTGTCCCATTACTTTTGGTCCCTTAAAAAGTGGGAGGCACATATACAAATTGTTGTAATAACTACACCGTTCACCTGATTTGGATGTAAATATCCTCAAATTAAAGCTGAAAGTGCAGTTAAAGCACATCCTGTTTGTTTCATTTCAAATCCATTGTGGTGGTGTATAGAGCGAAAAAGATTTGGATTGTGTCAATGTCCCAATATTTATGGATCTGATTGTATTTGAATAGACAAAAATTAGATCCTAATTCAAATAGTCCTTATGAAAAAAAATGTGATTTACTTAGGCAAATGACACATTGGAATGGTTTATTCATTTTCATGATTTAAATGGACAGAATTACAGATTTGTCACATGGAAAACAGGATAGATGTAGGAATCCACCCCCCCCCTCCCCTTGTTTTGACTGGGACTTTGTATTCCTGACAGCAGCACCTGTAGCTGTCTGAATACCCTGATCAGTGGCTGTAGCTCATTTACTGCAGTCACTGATTAAGAAAAAAATATGCTTTGACAAAGGTCAATCAAACAATTGAATTCTGTCGAAGGGTGGGGTGGGGGGGAGGGGTGTCCATACATTTATGGAAACGTGGACGGTCCCTGCTGAACTGGGAAAAAATTTGATTAGTGTTTTGCCAGCTTTGGAATTTAGTGTTCTAGATTAGAAACCAATGACAAAAACTTCCTTAAACCATGGACATCTAGAGTTTAGTGTTCTTTTTGTCATTGACATGTGTGGTATTATATCAAGATCAATTGAGCTCTCTAAGGCCCTCAAAAAGAAAGTCTTCTATGTCTGGCAAGTGAATTGAAATCAGTAATTCCACTGTAAGGAAGATAATATACAAGTGGTGTAGATTTCAAACAAATGCTTATTTGTCCAGGACTGGCCGACCCAGTAAATTCAACCCACTTGCTGACAATTTGATGCAGAAAAGAAGTCTCCAAGAACCCAAAAATGTAATTGTGGGGTCTTCACTTAATTCTTGCATCTAAATCAGAAAGAGAATGCACAAATTCAACCTGCATGAAAGGCCTGTTAAGAAAAAAACGTTCTAACGTTCTTTTTGGACATGTAGGCGAAGAACAAATGTACTGAAGACTGATTAATCAAGGACAGAATTGTCCAGTCACAGAAACAGTAGACATGTATTCTGCAAACTGAAGACAGCATTTTAGGAAAGGAACCTCAGAAAAATTGGGAGGTATAGTTGAAGTATACAGTGCCTTGCGAAAGTATTCGGCCCCCTTGAACTTTGCGACCTTTTGCCACATTTCAGGCTTCAAACATAAAGATATGATATAAAGATGAAGTTCTACTTCATGATTGTGTCCCACTTGTTGTTGATTCTTCAAAAAAAAATTACAGTTTTATATCTTTATGTTTGAAGCCTGAAATGTGGCAAAAGGTCGAAAAGTTCAAGGGGGCGAATACTTTCGCAAGGCACTGTAGTTGTGGAAATGTTATGGTGGGGAGTTGCTTTGCTGCTTCAGGGCCTGGGCAGTTCGCAGTCATTGAATTTACTAGATATTCAGCATCATATCAAAGTGTGCTTGTGGCCTGGGACTTTAAATGAAGCACATTCAATTTGGTAAAATGATCAATAACATGATTGTACATTTATTAATTCATACATATAGTCATATAAGTCTCATTATAGCAAAATTCTGTTAAAAATAACGTGAGGTTATTGAGCAGATCTGTGTTATATACAGTATCTCAAAAAAGTGAGTACACCCCTCACATTTTTGTAAATATTTTATTATATCTTTTCATGTGACAACACTGAAGAAATGACACTTTGTTACAATGTAAAATAGTGAATGTACAGCTTGTATAAGTCCCCGTTCACACTGGGGTGGCCGTAGGTCGCCTTCCATAGGGAAGCTGTGGACCCGTTCTAATAGGAGCGACACAAGTCGCTCCGACTTAGAAAAAGGGTCTGGAGCTTCTTTGACTTGCTAGACTTTAATGTTATGAAGTCCGCGCCGGCCGCTCCGAGGTCGCGACGCGCTGCTCGCACCGCGACCTCGGAGGTCGCCCCGGGAAGTCGGATCACCCCAATGTGAACGGGGCCTAACAGTATAAATTTGCTGTCCTTTTAAAAATAACTCAACACACAGCAATTAATGTGGAAATAGTAGTGGGTGGAGCCAAAAAGAAAGTATATCAGAGTACCAACACCCCTGTAATAAGTGCAAAAAAAAGGGAGATTGGGCTTGTGAGTTTAAAAAAAAATTAGTTCCAATATCCAAAATGTAAAAAGTACAAGGGACTTGAAGGGTTTGAATCAAGAAACTGACTTGGGATATGGACAGAAGAAGCCACACTCTCCCAAAGATAGAGAAAATAATAGCCTTTCACAGCGAAGAGACACACACCGGCACACAGGGAGTGTATGAGAACAGGAGTTATTATCTCTTAATATTCATTGTGTTTTGAGTACCGTTAAAGTCCCACATTCCCAATCTCCCTTTTTTTTTACACAGCATTTAATGTCTAAACCGCTAGTAACAAAAGTGAGCACACCCCTAAGTCAAAATGTCCAAATTGGGCCCAATCAGCCATTTTACCTCCCCGGTAAAATGACATGTGACTCGTTAGTGTTACAAGGTCTCAGGTGTGAATGGGGAGCAGGTGTGGTAAATTTGGTGTCATCGCTCTCGCTCTCCCATACTTGTCACTGGAAGTTCAACATGGCACCTCATGGCAAAGAACTCTCTGGGGATCTGAAAAAAAAAAAATTGCTGCTCTACATAAAGATGGCCTAGGCCAGTGATGGCAAACCTTGGCACCCCAGATGTTTTGGAACTACATTTCCCATGATGCTCAACTACACTGCAGAGTGCATGAGCATCATGGGAAATGTAGTTCCAAAACATCTGGGGTGCAAAGGTTTGCCATCACTGGCCTAGGATAAAAGATGATTGCCAAGACCCTGAAACTGAGCTGGAGCACGGCGCCCAATAATGATCCAAAGCACACTAGCGAATCCATCAAGAAGAAATAGAGGATTATGAACTGCCCTAGTCAAAGCCCTGATTTCATTCCCATCAAAAATTTTGTAGGAGGATTTTGAAATGGGAAGTTCATGCAAGTAAACCCATAAACATTTTGAAACGGAAAGAAGTGTTTAAAAATGTTGCTGAGTGAATGTCAGATACTGGGCAGTTATACGAAATGTTAAATCGAATATTGATCCCTGATACTTATGTAGTAGGTGTAGCCAACATCCCGGATATGAATCTTAAAGCAAGGTTTGGTGCCTCAAGCCACAAGTAAGGATGTGCAAGTGAGCCTAAAGGAAAGGCATTTTGACACTTGAAAAGTGCATCCGACAATGAATAAATATAGCATTGTCGGATGGATAACTTACTGTTTGTTGCAAGAGGAAAAGGGAGAGTATCCAAAGGTAGCGCGTCCTGGGCGTCCGTCACGTTCCCTCGGCTGGAGGGAAGTGGCGCCCTATTGAAAATCCCCGGCTATTTATACCCACTGGCGCATGCGCATAGCGCATCGGAATGGTGACGGAATGGTTTCCTTTAGGCTCACTTGCACATCCTTACTAACCGGAATACAAGACCGGGGCTCCCCCTGCTGGTATACCCACGTTACATCTACAACTGTAAGTGACTTAAGCCTATATGCCTATGAAAGCCTATGAAAGAATTTGTTAAAATTTACCTCTGACTCCAGATATAATGTGCCATTATTATAACATTTCAGGCCAACCAAGAAGGGCTCTTCCCACACGAACCAAAGTATCCACATTTCTCATTTAAGTCTGTGGTATATCACTCCCTTCTTCACTCATACAAAACTCCAGTTTATTTATCAACAATTTCTTCACACCACAGATAGCAAGTCCTCCAAAATCCTGTGTGAATAGCTTTGGGAGAACAAATAGAAAGGTCCGGGATCCGACTTTTAGTCACAAGTATGTGTATACTTACCTCATTTTACAAAATTCCTTATTATCTTTGAAGCATCGTATTTCCTGACATGTACCCACCATATATCTTTCAGAGATGGTGGCCCCCTCGCTTCCTTGATAAAGGCAATACAGGCCGAAACTCGTCGGAAGTTTCAGATATACACTCTCTCTCTAACAGCTCACACATATGAGCAAGAACAGACAGAGATCTATATCAGAGTCACCATGCACATTGTCACTTATCTATCTTATTTCTCACCCTCTCACATGGGTCTATAACCCATTGGCACATTATGATGATTATCATTGTATGCTTTATTATGTTATAATTTCAATAAATTGCAACAGTTTTTACTACTACATGTCCTATTACCTGACTTAGCCCTTAAAGTCCCACCCCCTTGGCTTGAGGCACCAAACCTTGCTTTAAGTTATACGAAATGTAAGAAGTAACTTCAGCTGCAGGGGGCAGTACCAGCTTTTGATGCCAAGAGTGTAATTACTGTTTCTATAGCACAGCCAAACATCTGTTGATATTTTTGTTGAATACATTTCTAAAAATGCAACATTTTCTTATTTAAGTATATCACCTGCACTGTTTAAATAATGTTTGAGGTTGCCTGTTGAAATATTTCAAAAACGTTTTCATTTCATTTCATTTCGTTCATTTCAGTGAAGTGCTCCTAGTTTTCCACATGGGCAGCACAGTGGCTAAGTGGTTAGCACTTCCACCTAGCAGCACTAGGTTTGCTGGTTCAAATCCCAACCACAACACTATCAACCTGGAGTTTGCATGTTCTCTCTGTGACTGCATGGATTTCCTCCCACACTCCAAAGACATGCTGGTAGCTTAATTGGCTCCTGTCTAACTAGTGTTGGCCCTAGTATGTGTATGTATGAATGTGAGTTAGAGACCTTAGATTGTAAGCTCCTTGAGGGCAGGGACTGATGTGAATGTACAATATATGTATAGTGAACAAAATATAAAGATGTGATAAACAGATACACAATAATTCAAAAGTGAAAAGAATGGTGTAAAAAAGTTCTTATTGCCACAAGGAACATAAAACCAGAATTCTCCAAACACCTGGTCAAAACGATGAATAAATTGTTGTCACACAATCCCCCCCAATCGTTTAAAGAGGCTTACCAAAGTCAGTGGACCCAGTTTGGCGTATGCCAAGTGGGTCGACTCTTGCGTTGGTGTATGTACACCTTGTATACTGGGGAAGATGTTGCATGGCCCCTCACATCAGTCTCCTTCTTAGTTTCTTGTATCAATCAGGGTATATGTAGTAGATGTATACTCTCCCATAATGGATTAAATTTTCCGAAAAGGAAACAGAAATGTTCCACATAGTGTAAAACCGGTAACTTGTTTTCCAAGAGTCTTTCACGACAGCACCGGAGAGATTGTGGCTCCTCCTACCGACTAAGGAAACACCTCTTTTACCAATCTTTTAAAAGGAGACTTCTCCCCACCACATATCAGTCATAGTAGAGTACCTCCGGTCCAGGTTTTCCCAACTGTATATACTGGAAGATAGTGACCATCATGAGTTTCTTCAGTGCAAGTCCACAGTAACTTTACATTTCATATTTGATATATTGTGTATCTGTATATCACATCTTTAAATTTTTATATTTTTTCACTATTGGTTTAGCCCATTTATGTTACCTTATTTGGTTCATTATTATTAGGTCATGTTAATCACGTTTAGCGCTGCACAACTTGTTTATACTGTTTACTGTTTGCACTAGTGTTGTGCTGGCTGCTGTTTTTGGCTTTTGGACATTATAGAGAGTTAATTATCTTTTACAATATATGTATGTAAAGCGCTGCGTATATTAATGGGGCTATATACTGTAAGTACCTGTAATAAATAAACATCTGTTTGTATGATGTAGCCTTTACTGAAAACACTTAACTTTAATCATTTGAAGGGTTATTCACATACTTTTGATCTGTTACAGTTCATTTTACTCTACTTTTTTTACTGTTTAAAATGTATTATTTTTTTTTTTATTACAAAAAATTATAAAGTTAAAAAAAAATCCACATTTCATTGTTAACAATTGTTTAATCAGCTAAATGTAGGTAATGCTGTGAGCAGTGAGTTTATCAGGAAAGTGTCACAGTGTATATCTGGTGACATGGGGGGCAGTACCTGCAAGCATGACTGCTCTGTAGATTAATGGCCTGGGCTGTGATTTATACCCCAGCATCACTCAGGTTAAGCAATCGCAGTAAACAGAACAAACAAAGAACACAGTTTGGGGTAATTTATGATCTTCACTAGCAGTTTTTCTAGTGAAGGAAGAAGTCACACATCACTAGTTCTGTCTACCCATGGGGAGAGAGTGGCACACTCCTACTTGGCCTTTGGAACTGCAAAACAAACAGTGTCTTTCCTCTTGTCATTTTAGGAGATGCAAGGAGTTTCTTTTTAATTAATACAGTCAATTTCAATTGAAACTGACCACTAAAGTTTAAAAACTGATTTTCAGTTACTAAAAGTTTTTGTTTTTAAAGCAAATTTTTGATTTATTTTTTATTAGTTTTGTAATTTTGAAAATGGTGGGAAATGGTTAAAAACCATGTCATTTTCTTTTTTATCTTTGACCTGTACATGAAAAAACACAGTAGAAAGTAAATGGAAACATTTCAAAGTAAAGGGAAAACCCCTCTTAGACAGTTGCAGTTGTAATAGGTGTCCCCATTGGATGATTTGCAATTGTCCCCACTAGAAAGTTTACCCTCTATTCCTGTTCTGGCAAAAGTTGTAAAATTTTGAATTTCCCATCCCTTTCTGTCCTAATGACAGTGGCCACCGGGACTAAATGGCAAATCTTTCCATCAGGGACACACAGATCGATAAAAAACGAACAAAGGTTCTAACCTTTCACAATCTGAAACCTAAAAAAAAGCTTTAGATAAGTTTAACCGTCCAATTATTGTTACCTCCAGTTACCCTGTTTGGATCAGGAGACACTTGATTGAAATGACCATCCAAATATGATGGTGACCTTAGGGCTAGTGTACAGAGGCATTTTAGATTTGATTCTGTGCATTTACCATGTGTACGTCATACATTCACATTGAGCCCATTGATCTATATGGAAGAATAAAAAAAGCACAAAATTTGTCTCTAGCTGACTGTAGCAGATTTAAAAAAAAAAGGGTATACAAGCCTCTATTGTGCAATACTGGTGCATGGCTCTTTTTTTAGTTAATTAGCCCAGAGCAGAAAAACGAGAGCGGATAATTGGTGAATGGTTCCCTTAAAGTGCATTTGTATCCAATTTTTTTTTCTTAGAGTGGGAAGGTTGAAAATTCCTGGTTGCCTTTTACGTCTATTCAGGGCGCTGTAGTGGCGCTTTTCCACTGCGAGTACCAGCTCGGCTCCACTCGGCACTGCTTGGCCCAGCTCGGTTTGCTTTTCCACTGCATGGTACGAGTCGGCACGTTTCAGCACTGTATAGGCTCTACTCGGTTCGGTTTGCTTTTCCACTAAAGTAGTAAGTGGGTGGGATTACAACGATTCTCTGACCAATCAGTGGCTAGTAGTGACAAACAATCAAGGCTGCATGCGAAGGATTGTGGGATATTGTATAGGTATGGCCCGCATGGAACCCCAACCGAGATGGTACTGTTTAAGTGAGCCCTACCGAGCCGTGCCATGTAGTGGAAAAGTGCTGCTGTACCAAACCGTACCGAACCGTTCAAACAAGTACCATGCGGTACCATGCAGTGGAAAAGTGCCAAAGCGAGCCATACCGAGCCGTACCATGCAGTGGAAAAAAGCCATTAGAGTTGATTTTCTCTTAAAGCATATTTATGGTCAAAATGTAACATCATAGATTAAATTCCACATTAAAATATCTTGACATTTGTAAACTTACTTTGCAAAGATCCCCACACATTTACTTTTTTAAATTCAATGACACATACACTATATTACCAAAAGTATTGGGACGCCTGCCTTTACACATTAACTTTATTGGCATCCCAGTCTTAGTCCGTAGGGTTCAATATTGAGTTAGCCCACCCTTTGCATCTATTACAGCTTCAATTCTTTCTGGGAAGGCTGTCTACAAGGTTTAGGAGTGTCTATGGGAATTTTTGACCATTCTTCCAGAAGCGCATTTGTGAGGTCAGGGACTAATGCTGTGTGAGAAGGCCTGGCAACCAGTCTCCGCTCTTATTACCCAAAGATGTTCTATTGGGTTGATGTCAGGACTCATCCATGTTTTTATAGACCTTGCTTTGTGCACTGATCCAAATCATTTGGTGGAGGGGGCATTCCAAGAAGAGTTGAAGCTGTTATAGCTGCAAAGGGTGGGCCAACTCAATATCAAACCCTTCACCAATACTTTTCGTAATATAGTGTATTCGCTATGCCCTGTGAGTAGGCACTGCCGTGTCACACATTTTACAGAGCTTTCCTTCTGAACTACAGAGGTGCTGAGAGGAGGAGTTTCAGGAGGCGGGGTAAGTACGGGAATCACTGCTTGCAGGTAGCAAGTTACCATGGGATATGTAGTCCTTAGACATGGCAGAGGAGAAGCTACGAAGCATGCAGAAAATCCAGAAACATGTGGAAAAAGATGGACGGCAGACAGGCTGCACTCACAGCATAAAAGAAAATTTTTCATGTAAGCTTATATTGGATTGTCAAACTTAACTATTGCTTATATTTTTATTACAATGCTGTTATAAAATGAAAGAGTATGCTGTGACCTTAGATATATATTAATTGATTTCCTGTTGACAATGTTTTATTAGACAGAAAGTGCAGGGAACTCTCCAACAGCAGCAAAGACAGAAATTAAAACTTTTTTTTAAAGAAATGAAAGTGGAAAATGACAGATTTTTTATTTCTCTCTCTGTATCTGTTGTACCTTCTCCTTACTGCCTGTCTGGTGAAACCATTGTGAAGCGACAAAGTGTGGAAAATGTTTTTTTTTAAAAACGCCCTGAATAGCAATACAAACCAGACAAGGGTGGTAATGCTTCCCATTATGTCCAAAACTAAAATAAACATTTTTGCCTTGACATGCACATTTTTATCTAAAGCCAGCCACAGATGCAATTACTCGATCCATTTATGGGCATGCTGGTTGTACTGAAATTATTCTATCAATTGCCTTTGGTACAACCAGTCTGTTGGATTTTTTGCATGCGATTACTGGCGGAAACTATTGCCGCCAGCAGTAATCATTGTGTTCTGTCGGCAGGGAACCATCAGAACACAATAGTGCTGTAAGAGGGATTCCTCCATCAACACTGAATGTGTTGATGGGAGAGACAAGCCATTTTCTTTCCTGCAATGTATTGCTTCAAGACAGACAAATCACATCATCTATAGCTTGCTGCCACCACTGTTGCATTTCCTCTGGCACTCCTGAACTAATATCGCCTTTCCTCAGGCATTGGATGGCCCCTGTTGATGTGTTAGATTGACTTTGAATGTGTTGATGGAGGAATCCAGCCATTTTCTTTCCTGCAACCCGTAGTTGCAAGAAAGAAAATTGCATTATCTATTAACTAATCTAACTATCTATCTAACTAGCTAAATATCTAACTAATATCGTCTTTCTTCAGGCATTGGATGGCCACAGTTGATGTGTTGGATTGACATTCCATTCTCGGCATATTACAGCAGTAGACCTTACATGAAAGTACTGTGGCAAAGGTGGGAAAAGAAGGCATTTTATGGAAATTTCCTAAAAAGTTTATCACTTAAACGAGCCATACATTATACAATTTTCTCTCCTGTCATCAATTACTATTTGGAGCCACTGGGTGGGGCTCCTGATCATGTGACTGCAGCAGCAGCCAATGACAGCATTCAAAATATCAGGCTTTTTATTATTTTATTTTTTTTATTTATTTAAGGCATTTATATGCATTATAATGTAGTGTTAGTATATACTGTATGTTTCTGTTATCTAAAAACATAGTATCTTCTACAGTCAAAGGCAGTTTAGGGGCCCTTTTACATTTTTGCCATGATGACAAAAGAGCATGAAAATGATTCTCCTGTAAATCCTGTGTAACTCTTTACATCAGTGCACTGTGTTTTGAAAAGTCCTACATTTAGGTCAATAGAAATGCACCAAAACGCACTGCGTTTTGAGTCACATGTCACGTCCCTTAAACTGAATAGTTGGACCCTTTGGGTCTGGTATGGATTTTTAAGTGGGTCCCAATGCAAAAAACAAAAAGAAAAATGGCATGGGGTCCCCCAAGTTCCTTACTATGCCCTTTGGGTCTGGTACATAGTGGTCTTGATGTACAGAAGGGCCACAATGAGGCTTCCACATAGATTTGAAAATGTATTAAACTAAAGCTGCCCATAAACTAGTAGAATTTCCCTCAAAATTTTTCATTTTAAGAATGTTTGTTAGAGGGGCCAGATTGTCATTTGCTTTCGAATTCAATGACAAAGAAACTCAAAGGAGAAGGATGGAAACATTTTCTTGGGAAATTACATTCCTTCCAAAATCAAATGTTAAAAGGAAACAAAGTACTTTCCAACAACATTTGTCAAATCATTAAATGTACTGAGAATTGTTGAACGAGTGTTTGTATGACTAACTGTACAGCTATTTATGTATTTTAAAATTAAAATACATAAATAATTGTATAAGGGTATATATATATATATATATATTTTTTTTTTTTTTTTTTTTTGTGTTAAGTTATTATTGTGTTAAGTTGCATTGTTTTTTCTTTTTCCCCCTTTTATTTTTGTATAATATTGGAAAATTAATAAAAATGTATTAAAAAAAAAATTAAAAAAATGACTAACTGTACAAAGTTTGTTTGGAAATTATGTATGGTCAGATTTATACCTCTGTTTTTAATACATGGTGTTCAACCACTTCAGCTCCCGAAGGTTTACCCCCCCCCCCTCATGACCAGGCCATTTTTTTCAATCCGGCACTGCGTTATTTTACCTGACAATTGTGCGGTTTTGCGACGCTGTACCCAAATAAAATTGATATCCTTTTTTCCCACAAATAGAGTTTCCTTTTGGTGGCATTTGATCACCTCTGCAGTTTTTATTTGGTATTTGATCACCTCTGTGGTTTTTATTTTTTGCGCTATAAACAAAAAAAGACAGGCAACTTTGAAAAAAAAAAAAAATACAATATTTTTTACTTTCTGCTATAAACCATTCCCAATAAAGTAATGTAAAAAATCTAATTTCTTCATCAATTTAGGCCAATATGTATTCTGCTACATGTTTTTGGTAAAAAAAAATCCCAATAATATATTGATTGGTTTTTGCGTGAAAAGTTTAGCATCTACAAACTAGGGGATATTTTTATTTATTTATTTATTTTTACTTGTAATGGTGGCGATCATTGATTTTTTGCGGGACTGCGACATTATGGCGGACAAATCTGACACTAAGTGACACTTTTTTGGGGCCAGTGACACCAATACAGTGATCATTGCTACAAAAAACGCACTGTCACTGGACTATTAACACTGGCAGGGTTATCCAAGGCTTAAATGTGTTCCCTGGGAGTGCTTGCTAACTGTGTGGGGGTTTGATTGGGAGAAGACAGAGATTTGTGTTCCTGCTTAGCAGAAGCACAGGATCTCCATCTTCCCCTCTCACAGGATGGTGATCTGCCTTGTTTACATAGGCAGAGCGCCATTCTGCCTTTCTCGGGAAGGATTGTGGGGTGCCAGCGAACATCAGGTCTGCTGGGCTCGCTGATTAGCTCCTGCTGTGTCCAATCACAGGCCGCCGGCACCCCAGACCTGGAACTAGAAATCAGGTATGGTACGGGCACATACAGTATATATGCGGGCGGTCCAGAAGAGGTTAAGTACGCTGGCTTTTTTAATTTGGATTCATGCGGTGTCACCATTGGTACCGTACCTTTTTGACTATTGCCACCAGGACACAGTAAACATGTTAAACTCCAAACCTCTGCTTTTGAATCTATATAATAGTACAGTTTTACTTCTCAGGGATTACTTTTATTATTTACTTCTATTCTCTACCTGTTAGAGGAGAAGTTTCAGCCTGTATGTCTGTCCTATCTCCTGCCTGAGCCCAGCACTGAAACAGACACTCATAAATCTGTCATAAAACAACAGTGCTGTCAGGATACTATGAAAGAAAATTCCATTTTTTTTTTTTTTATTAGTTGACAGTTTTTACCTTCCCTATTGCTAGTTATCATCCGTTGGCTCCAGCAGAAGACAGGTCAGCCTCCCAGGGGATGTTAAAGTCATATTAAACACACACTGTTTATATGACATTATCCCTTCTGTATATGGATATCCCTTTCTGTATATGGATGACAGCACTGTAATTATTGTAATAAAACAAAAACATCCAAGTACCCTGTTTCCTAATCAAAATTCAGCTGTCACATCACCCAGCTCTTTCCCAGCCTATCTGTAGGGAAAGAGTGTCAGGAGGAGCTTCTAGTCCTCTGCTGCTGGTCACATGTTCAAAAAAAAAAAAACAGCCTTTGGGATACAGAGTAAAAAAAAAAAATTATATAAATAAACTGTTTGAAATTATCATACAAATATATGTTTGAAATCAAATCTTTATTATGTTTGGCAATAACATAGTGTGGGCGGATTTCTGCTAGTCAACAGGCTGTGTCACAGCACTCCAGCCTATGTCTTAGAATAACAGGAAGGTGAAGCCACCATCAATCAAGATGTAATATCCTACCCCCATTGTGCTTCGCTGGTTAGTAGATATGGAGGAAGAGGGAGGGAGTGGACTGTCATTTACCACTGTGTAAACACCCACATGTGTGACTGTATAGTCACATGGGCTGCTCAGATGTGATAGGAAGTAAATGCTCAGGGTAGAAATACACTGAAAACTGAGCATGTGCATCTACCCACATTGCAAAATCCCCAGCTGCAGTGGGGACATGGACATTGGAGGGAGATAGAGAACAGCAGGATCAACCAGTTTTTTTTTTCAGAATATATTAAACAAATCCATAGTGACCGAGTGAGGATGAACAGCATGTAAAACACCATTTATTGATGTTTTTAAATGATGTGAGTTTAATGACACTGAGCTGATATTTTTGCCCAGGGAGGATACAAGTGATAAGGTTACACACACACACCTATCGCTGAGTGATTAGGTTTATAAAAATGATAACAAGATCAAAGATTTATGCAGGCCATACATGGGTCGAATCTTTTTAGAAAATCTTAACTAATAATTAAGATTTGAATTTCGTACCATTAGTAAGCTATCGAATTTGAGTGTTTGGGCATGTCGGAAATTTTTGGAAAAGCAAACGATTTCCTATTCAATGTTGGGAGAATCGTGCAAGAAATATAATCGAAAAAGAAATGCGCAGTGCAAGAAAAGAAAATTCCTGGAAAGAAAAAAAGATTCCCATTCACGAAAATACTTTCTGTAGCAACATGAGATGAAAGTAAAGGCTTGGTTGGTTACATTTCTAAATCAATGGTGGCACCATAAGACGCACAAAAGTTCTGATTTTCGAAAGTAAGTTATTTCGGAATTCGACCCATGTATGGTTTGCATAAGATTCTTACAAATGCCCTCACCTAACTGATTTTCTTTAAACCTGTAACAGTTTTACTTAAAAGTAGTTGGGCACAGAGCTTTCTCCATTGCCTCTCATAATTTAAAACAACACAATTTAATATACATACTTTTTTATCAGATGTCTTCTCAGCAAATAAAAGAAGGTAACTGCTAGAGTTTACATACCCTCATAGATACAATGCAGATTTTATGAATCATCAGAGCATCCTCTGTACCAACACTTAAGCCCCGTACACACGTACCGATTGTCGGCTGTAAATATTCGGCCGACGACCGATCGGCCGATTGTAGGCTTGTTAGTATGATGCTTCCGACAGAGGCCGAACAGAATCATTCAGTATCAGTCGTGCAAGCATTACAATTTTTGTTGGCCAACACCAGAACGGCCGATTGTTCGCCAGTCAGTACAGATTTCGGCCGACAGACAGACGATTAGCAAGACTGGGCATGCTCAGAAAAGAAAAAAGCCAAGGAAAGTTAACCATCACATGACATCACTTCTGCAGTCGGCTGTTGTTGGCCGACAAAATTCGTGTGCAGTCTTTTGCAGTTTTCAACAGACACGACAGCCCTGGACAAAAGACGGCCGATCGTTCGGTCGACGATCAGTACGTGTGTACGGGGCTTTAGTCCTGAATCCACATTTAACATCAAGCAAATGCCCACTGGTTTTGTTCTATTTTTTACTCCATATTTCTTCCACTTTCTCCAGCAGACCTTATCTCGACCTGTTCTCCACTGACATTTAATGCACATATTTATCCAATTCAGAAGCAGCAAGTGGAGCACTTTCACGTTAACCTGTCTGGAATTCAGGAGAGATGCCAAGAGCGCCGAGCTAATGAACGTTTAAAAGCTGGCCTGCTCCCTCAACCCTCCACCCCATCTGCTGGGCTTGACTCCATCCGCCTGGGTCATTTCCACAAGGAGCTGGTGCTAATGAGGCCTCATTTTGCCGGCTCTATACTTAGGTGCTCAGCTGTTTCTCATTGGAAGCAATGAGAATGGAGTGAGTTTTCTTTTTTTTTTTTGCTTTTTTTTTTTTCCTTGTGCAGCTGCATGAGCAATATACCTCATACACTATAATTTCACTTTATGAGAGACAGGCACATTTGAATTCTTAGAAGTTTTATGTCTTCTTTCCTGATTATATGAAATTAGGCAGCATCTTCCCTCCTTGTTTATGAAGAAGGAGCAGAATTATTACAGGTTTGCAGCTGTGTATTTGCTGTGTGCTATGTTTTACCTGAAGGGTCAGAGCCACCATTGGTGAGGTGCAGCACAGTATGTGGGCCCCAGTGGCGTACCAATAGGGGGGGCGGTCCGCCCCGGGTGCCACACATTAGGGGGGTGTCACTGTCAGCGAGCACCAGGGTGACACCCGGGGCCGGCCGCCAGACTGCCTCCGCCGCTCGCTTATACAGGAGCGCAGAGGAGGAGAAGCTGTATAGCTGAGAATGGGAGAGAGACTCACTTCGCTCACGAGCCCTGCATACACTGCGGGAAATGCCGAAGTTGACTCTGCTAGATAATGAGAAGGCGATTGGTTGCTAGGACCGCCTAGCAACCAATCACCGGCTCATTAACCAGCACTGTAAACTTCGGCATTTCCCGCTGACCGCTGTGTATGCAGGGCTCGTGAGCCTCTCTCCCATTCTCTGCTTTGAACAGTTCCTCCCTCTCTACTCTCCTCCTCATAAGGTAAGGGGGCGAGGGGGGGACAATTGTATTGTAAAGACAGTCGGGGGGGGGGGAGGGGGTCTGCATTGTAGAGGGGGTCTGCATTGTAGAGGGGTTTTATTGGAAGGGGGGAGGGGTTGTCTGCACTGTAAAGGGGTTTTATTGGGGGGGGGGGGTGTCTGCATTGTAGAGGGATTTTATTGGGGGGGGGGGTGTGTCTGCATTGTAGAGGGGTTTTATTGGGGGGGTGTGTCTGCATTGTAGAGGGGTTTTATTGGGGGGGGTCTGCATTGTAGAGGGGTTTTATTGGGGGGGGGGGTCTGCATTGTAAAGGGGTTTTATTGGGGGGGGTCTGCATTTTAGAGGGGTTCTATGGGGGGGGTTTGTATTGTAAAGGGTTCTATTGGGGGGGTTTGTATTGTAAAGGGGTACTATTGGGGGGTTTGTATTGTAAAGGGGTTCTATTGGGGGGTCTGCATTGTAAAGGGGTACTATTGGGGGTGTTTTTATGTAAAGGGGTTCTATTGGGGGTTTGCATTGTAGAGGGGTTCTATTGGGGGGTTTGTATTGTAAAGGGGTTCTATTGGCAGGGGCTTTGTATTGTTAAGGGGTTCTATTGGGGGGCTGTATAATTTAAAGGGTTCTATTGAGGGGGGGGAGGGCTATGTCATGTAAAGGGTTCTATTGGGGGGGTGCGGAAACTGTGTAATGTAAGGGGTTCTTTTGGGGGGCAGGGGCTGTGTAATGTGAAGGGTTCCATGGGGGCTGTGTAATGTAAGGGGTTCTATTGGGGGACGGGGGCTGTATAATGGAAAAGGTTCTATGGGGGGCGGGAGCTGTGTAACATAAAGGTTTCCATGAGGGGGGTGTGGGCTGTGTAATGTAAAGGCTTCCAATGGGGGGGCTGTGTAATGTAAAGGGTTCCAATGGGGGGGCTGTGTAATGTAAAGGGGTCCAGGGGTATGGGGGCTGTGTAATGTAAAGGGTTCCAATGGGGGGGGCTGTGTAATGTAAAGGGGTCCAGGGGTACGGGGCTGTGTAATGTAAAGGGTTCCAATGGGGGGGCTGTGTAATGTAAAGGGTTCCAATGGGGGGGCTGTGTAATGTAAAGGGGTCCAGGGGTACGGGGGCTGTGTAATGTAAAGGGTTCCAATGGGGGGCTGTGTAATGTAAAGGGGTCCAGGGGTACGGGGGCTGTGTAATGTAAAGGGTTCCAATGGGGGGGCTGTGTAATGTAAAGGGGTCCAGGGGTACAGGGGCTGTGTAATGTAAAGGGGGTCTTCCTACATTTTACTCGCAGTTATTACTGCAGTCCTATAGATTTTTTTTCTGCATTTTCTGAAAGCGCACCAAAAGTCTTGCATGCTGCATCTTTGGCACGCTTTCAGAAAACAGGAAAATAATTTTTTGGGGGGGGAGCGACACCATGGTTTACTGCACCAGGTGACACCAACGCCTCAAGTCAATCGGCGCCGTTTTTGCAGAGGAGGAGGGGCCTGGTCGCCGGGTCAATGTGCGGTTCGTCGCCTGCACGCCGGTGGGGGGGGGGGGGTGCCAGATATAGGATCCGCCCCGGGTGCCAAATGCTCTAGGTACGCCCCTGGTGGGCCCTCCTAGAGTTCTGTTACTTGGGGCTAGGGATGCCACCTCATCCCTTTAATCCAGGACACATAATAATTACACAGGTTCTGAGGCTGATATAATGCACATAAGGCACCGAGTGAGTTTAAAGCGGAGTTCCGGCCATGAAAATTTTTTTTTCAATAAAAATACCCCCGGGACAGTCAGGGCTAGTACATTCCACAATGGATAGCCTCTGTACTGTCCCGGTTCGCACTTACCTGCAAGAAGAAATACTCACCTTTAAAATTTCTTCTCCAGCGTTGCCATCTCGGATTTGGGCAGCTGAAGCCAGCGAGATCCTCTTCTGCGTCCTCTTCTGTGTCCCCTTCTCCCAGAATGTGCCGGCACTGGCCCCACTCGTCACTTCCGGTGCGGCGCCGCATTCCTCCACAGCTTCTGGGCATGCCGGTTGACGAGTGGGGCCGGTGGCGGCGCATTGATTCCTGGGAGCGATGACGTTCAGCTCCCAGGAATCATTGCAAACCGGAAGTGACGACGCGGGCCGCGGCCACCGAGGGAGGAAGTGGAAGAAAGGTGAGTATATTTTTCTACAATAACAAGGTAAGTAAAAAAAAAAAAAAATCGGAACTATCCATTTCCTTTTCAGGTGCCGAAAAGCAAGCGGATGGCCACAAAATCGATTATGTCGATGTTGTGGCCGGAACTCTGCTTTAAATAAACCCTTAATCAGCCACAGAACCTGTGTAATTAATGTGTGTCCTGGTTTAAAGGGATGAGGTGACAACCCTACTTGGGACCTTTATGCATAGCAGCATAAATAAACTGTTGTGGTCTGCCATGATAGGAAACAAATGTTTTTGCCTTGTGAATGTGTTGAGACTGTGTTGGGCAAGGCTTCCCAGCAGAGCTCAATGCATCTGGTGGGAACCAGCCCTTACTAATTACAGTACATGGCCAAAAGTGCGTGGACACCTACCGTCACACCTACATTATATATGCAAAAGTGTGCACACAACCCTGCAAATATCCAAGTTCATTAAAGGGTTCTATCATTGATACATGCTAGTGATACATTGTTGTAAATGCACTTCCAACCCTGTAGCAACAGTTTGGGTAAGACGCTTTTCTGTTACAGCATGACCTTACGCACAAACCATTTCCATAAAGACTTGTTTGATAAGTTTGTCATGGAGGAACTCAAGTGTCCCACGCAAAGCCCTGACCTCAAGCCTACTGAACACTTTTGGGATAAATTGGAATTGCGTGCAAAGTCTTCTCATCTACTGTAAAGGCCTGTACACACGTACCGATCATCGGCATACAAACGTTGGCGGACGAAAGATCTGCCGATTGTACGCTTGTTAGTATGGTGCCTCCGACAGCTGTCTGCGCACATTCTGCGGACAAGAGTCTTTCTTCAAGCATTTAAATTTTTGTATGCCGACACCAGAACGGACGATTGTTCGCCAGTCAGTACAGAATTCTGCCGACAGACCGCAGATTTGCAAGACTGGGCATGCTCAGAAAAGAAAAAACACAGGGAAAGTTAACCATCACATGACATCACTTCTGCAGTCGGCTGTAGTCGTCGGACAAAATTCTTGGGCAGTCTTTGCACTTTTCAACAGACACCGACATCCCGGGGAGAAAAGACGAACATTTGTATGCCGACGATCGGTACGTGTGTACGGGGCTTAACTATGCTACTTGACCTCACAACAGTGTTCATTTTGTTGACAAAATTATTTTCAGCTGCATGTTTTTAGTGGGGAACACAAGGCTCCTTTCACACAGTCCGCCTCTGTCGGCGGACTCCGTGCTGATCAGCGGGGGATCAATATACAGATCCCCGCTGAGCAGCCAGGTGACAGCTCCCTCTCCGCTCTGTGTGCGGAAAGGGAGGTGTCAGAGCCCTGCTGCTCTCTATGGGGAATCGGATGAGAACAGACCGCCTGTCCGCTCTCATCCAATCCCATCCGATCCGGTCCCTTGGACGGATGGAAAATAGGGTTTCGGTTGTCTGGATTTCACAGACAGGATCGGATGCGGATGGTGGGTGTCAGCGGACATGTCTCCCCTGACATCCGCGGCCCCATAGGGATACATGTAGGATCTGATCAGATGCGCCTAAAAAACAGACAGGCGGATCTGATCAGATCGTTCGTGTGAAAGGACCCTAAATGAAAATAAAATTAGAATTAAAGTGTTACTAAACCCAGGACCCTGCATTCACTATATATAGTCTCCCACGGTACACAGAACATGGAAATGCCATTATTTTAGTAAATATAAATGGATAAGTACCTTTTCTCATCAGCAGTATATAGCAGTCTTGTGACTTGTATCAATTCCTAGTAAAGCTTGTAGGAGGAGTTTTCATTCTCCCCTGACCCTCTGTCTGGACATGTCCGAACAGTGCTGATTGGCCCTGTGCTGATCATATGCACTCTCCCAAGAAAAAAAAAAATTTCACAGGCTCGTTCACAGGCAAGTCAGTGCGTGTGACCGGCGGACTCGATGTCCGCCAGTCACACTGCGATCGCTCCTGTGAAGGGAGAAAGACAGAGCAGCTTGTGTAAACAAGCTGCCTGTCAGTTCTCCCTGTGTAAAAGTGAAGATCTGACCGTTCTACTATGTAGAACGGTTGATCTTTGCTTTTACACCAATAGGAATGTCCCTACACAGTTAGAATCACGCCCCTAGGACACACTTAACCCCTCCCTGTCCAATAAAGTTAACCCCTTCCCTGCCAGTGTCATTTTTGCAGTAACAGTGCATATGTATAGCACTGATTACTGCAGTAATGTCACTGGTAACCCCAAAAGTGTCAAAAATGTCAGTCAAGGGTCCGATCTGTCCGCCGCAATGTCGCAGTACCGAAAAAAAAATCGCAGATCGCCGCCATTACGCGTTAAAAAAAAAAACACCAAAAATGACAAAAATCTTTCCCTTTGTTAGTAAACGCGATAACTTTTGCGCAAACCAATCAAAATACGCTTTTTGCGATTTTTTTACCAAACATAGGTAGCATAAAACAAATTGGCCGAAAAATGTTAAAAAATTTTGATTTTTACTTTTTTTTTTGGGGAATTTCATATTAAAAAATGTGAAAAATATTGTTATTTTTGCAAAATTTACGCTCTTTTTTTGTTTATAGCGCGTGATCAAAAAATCGCACAGGTGATCAAATACCACCAAAAGAAAGCTCTGTTTGTGGGAAAAAAAGGACGTCAAATTAGTTTAGGTACAGCGTCGCACGACCGCGCATTTGTCCGTTAAAGTCACGCAGTAAAAAAGCGCAAAAAAACCCCTGGTCCTTTAGCAGCCAAATCCTCCGGGGCTTAAGTGGTTAATAAAAACTATGACAAAAATAAATTCCAATTTTCATTTAGTCTACTAAAATCTCCAGTACATTTTAGTCGACTAAAATCGAATGTGTTTAACCCCTTGCTGACCGAATAACATAGATATATGGCGGCAAGGCGGTCCTGTTGCGCCAGATCACGTATCTAGTACGTGATCTGGCACTTCCGAGTGGGGAGTGCGCGTGTGCCACCGGCAACCTGGCTCTGCTGTGATTTTAAACATGTAAACAAGGCAGAGCTCTGTCCTGTCAGAGGGGAAGTAGCGGGTTTACTTTCTCAAAGCAGGGAATGACATTAATTCCCCTAGTAAAAGCACCACACATAGTACACAAACACTGGCTAGGCATACATTTAAGCCTTTGATCACCCTCGATGTTTAACCCCTTCCCAGCCAGTGTCATTAGTACAGTGACAGTGCATATTTTTAGCACTGATCACTGTGTTAGTGCCACTGTTCCCAAAATGTGTCAGTTAGGGGTTTATTTACTAAAGCTAGAAAGGGCAAAATTGGTCACAATTCTGCAGAGAAACCAATTAGCTTCCAGGTTTTATTGCTAAAGCTTAATTAAACAAGCTGAGGTTAGAAGTTGATTGGTTTCTCTGCAGAATTGTGACTAATATAGCCCTCTCTAGCTTTAGTAAATAAACCCCCAAGAGCCCTTTCACATGCACTTTGTATGGCTAAATTCGCACTGCACCCGCAGTAAAGTCGCACATGACCCTTTTTTTGAGCCGCATCAGGATCGGATCGCACAGTGGTTCACACTTGTGCGATATGATCCTGTGTGAACTGTAAGATCGCACTGCGATATACGATCAAACTGGGGGTGTCGTTAACATTACATTGACACCCCCAGCATATCGCATATGGCAGTGTGAACTGCCAAGGGTGCGTTTGCGATGCGGGAACAGGCTGCAAATTCGCAGCCTTCCCGCATCGCATAAGTGTGAACCGAGCCTTACGGTTTGAACGTGCACTACAGACACAGATTTAGCCGTTGTGATATATAACATCTTTATTAATAATAAAAGCAAGTTTCATAAACAAATAAAAATATTGTTTTTTTTGACAAACAGCAGTGTAACTTTAAAATATAAAAGAAAAACGAAAAAAAAAAAAAACCCTGTAAACTCTATTGGCTGTAATGGCAGACTGCAAGTGGGTATGGGGAAGTAAATGGGAGTGGGGGAGTGCACAGGGCAGGGTGCATTATAGACAGACACAAATCGGAGTTCCTCTTCTGTGGTTTGCAGGGCATTGTTCCAGAACTCCCAGGCAGCAGCCACGCAGACAGAGGGAGCCTGCGTCTCTCAGCCAATACAGCTTGCCAGTAGAGTCAGGGGGCTTGGGCTTTAACAGTCAGGCAGAGCTCCAAGCAAAGCAGGAGTTCAGGTGGGTATTGGAGATTTTCGACTAAAATACACCAAAAACTAAAAAAATTCAGATGACTTTTACTGCACACTGTAAGCTTCTCGCTGTGTGCATTAGAAGGTGCAGAAAGTCAAATAGAGCCTGTCCCATTTCCTGGCTGGAGAACATTCATCGTCATCTAACCCTTTCCTCTCCAGCTTTACTGTCCCTGGCCCGTCACTTGTGGGTGTTACCATAGCTTCCCGTCTTTAGGCAGCTGTGTACAGCCTCCTGCCAGCCCCTTCCACTAACCATGATCTTGCTGCATTGTAAAGATAAGCACAAAGACCTAGAGATGATGGCACTGGGTCTAAAATAAGGTATGTAATGAAAACAGGTTTTATTTAACTATTTCATTAATCATTTTCTTGCTGACCCCCACCTATTACATGATATAGCAATGGCTTGGGGATCAGGAGGAGGAACCAGTAAGAGCTGTGTAGAGAGTTTTATGTAAGCAGTGGGCCTGTGTGCAAGATCATAACTTGGGCCCGACTTGCAGAGGAACTAGGGTAGCGTGTGCGGTGCATGCAGGGAGCCACTGCAAAAATTAGATATGTTTTTTTGGGTTACATAGTACAGTAAAGGTGCTTAGTGGTTGCGGGGTTATTTGCTTTGTGCGGCCATTTGGCTCCCACTCGGCTTCAACAATGACAAGAAAATTTATGCAGCGGTGGATCCTCTCTGTGTGCAGTGTGTGACAGGGCACACTGGGCCCCCTTTCCCTTGGCATCATTGGGAGGCCCCATGTTTTCTGTTATGAATGAACACTGAGTGATCGGTATCAATCACTCGTTGTGTTCATTCAGGAAAAGAAGCGGCTGGTAAATATGACATATTTATCCGACCCTTCCCCACTCTCCATCTTGAAGGATCCTGTTGTGTGCTTGCAGCTTCTGGTGGGAAGGAGAGGAAGGAAGCCAGCAGTATTGTAGGAGTGGGGGGGGGGGGGGGGGGGCAGCAGGGGGAAATGTATGGTGCACGGGGAGGGGGATTGGTGTGGGGAGGGGGAAATTACTGGAGCTGATCCCCTGTATGGCTCTCTCTACCTTTCCACAACAACTGAAAGCCAACAGACGGGAGAGGAGAAAAAGGCCAGCATTCAGCTGCTGCAAAGAGAGGCATACAGGGGATTGGTTTCAGTAATTGCTCCCCCACATCCCCCACCACACCAATCACCCTCCTTGCCCACATCTATTCTTTTACAGGTATGAATTAATTTAAATAATACTACTTTCTGGGACTGTTTTTACGTTTAGGTGTATACTGATTCCCCGGGATGCCACTGTTTGCTATAGACAGATCCAGTAACTGCAACAAACACGGTTCCATAAATTGGCACTGTGCAGGATGTATGCTATAATAAAATAGTGCATTGTAAAAATGCTACTGCGGCAACCTATGATTTTCTTTTATTACTATTAAATTAGATTTACCTCATTCTATCTTGTAAACCTTTGTATTGGGTAAATCTCTTGTCTAAATTTTCCATTGACTAAACATCCAAGCACCAAATAATTGAGCTTCTGACTGCATTTGCAGATTGCCCATCTGGAGGCAACATGGCTCCCCTCATTGCATGGCAGTTGTACATTATAATCTAAAATGGTAGACGTCTGCCTACTTAATATCACTGCCTTATACCATTGTTCATAATTATACAAGTACGCTTGGCTGCATTTTTGTTTGTTTTATGGCTACCATTAAATTGCAGTACAAGTCAAAAAATGCCTCAACCCAGTCTCCCAAGAATTGTAGATGATTTAACCCTATCTTGTTTTTTCTGGAAAGTGTTTGTTTTCAGAAAGCTAAATATTGTCCTATTAGCACAGAAAGGGTTAAACTGCAACCTTAACGCAACCTACTGAAAACGATTAAATGAATAAAGTAGAGGGGTCAGAAAAGTAGAAAGTCAACTAGCAATGCCCCTCATTGTGTCTGAGTAATTTAAACCAAGAAGGGTATTTGTCAATGTCTTTTAACTCTTAAACTAAGACAGAACAGGCTAAAGGAATTTGAACCATATTTATCAGCAAGATCAAGCTGTGTTCACTTGCATCATTATAAAGGTTGTTTTCCAGAATTCATGTGTGTGTGGTTGCCTTTCATTTCACAGGCTACAAAAAAAAAAAAAAAAAAAAAAACTGGGATTGTTTTAAATCATACAGAAGCAATGTCTGTGGGGGTAATAGAGGGGCCTAATAGTAAAACTTTGTGCAAACAACTAAATACATGTTTTAAAGTGACCCTGTCACATAGGTAAAATGGTCCAGTCAAGGAAACAGACCTTTTCTGCTGCCTGTGTTGGTGAATGCTGTCCTGCTGCTGATAAAGGGTATCCCAAAGACTGCACCAAAACTGACACTTCAAGGGGTATCGATCCCCTGGGTCTGTAAGACTCTTGTTGGTTAACAGCAGCTGCTGCTACTGAGAAAAGTTGCCCTGCTCGTGTGGCGGTAGTCAACGTCACTGGGAATGAAAGACAGACACTATATGTAGGGTTTGTTATTGTTAAGTGCCTGTATCCCATTGTTCTATTGTTTCTGTCTGCCTTGGGATCAACCTATTATGGGATGTATATGTGTATGTGGATTAGCTGCTAAAGGGGAGGGGGAATTTCTTCAGCAGCCCTTCCTAAAGACTGTCTACTGTTAGAAAGTTGAAGATACCTGTGTGTCATGTTACAGAATGTAGTTTACCCCGCCCTGTGTCATTAGGCAAAGAGTGGGGGATTGTCCCCTGAGTGTATATCTCTTTGTGCCTGTGTTTGAATAAACAGTCTTATGCTTCTTACCACCCTACACTGATGTCTCGACAAGGGTGGGTTAAGGGATCTTGGATCGTGCTGGTACCGGGCAAGGGAAGCTTATACGGCAGACATACTCTTCTTGAGTACGGGGTCTGTTACAGCTCGCCTGTTCCCTTCTGCGCCATTCAGAGAATTCAAGTTCTGTAAACGGGTGTTTCAGAACTTGTCATTAAACTGCTCTTGCTCCAATTAAATAATGTAATGCATTCTGTTTAACTAGTAATAAGAGCATGTTGAAAAAGAAAACATGATTCATCAGACTAAGCCACCTTCTTCCATTGCTCCATGGTCCACTTCTGATGCTCAGCTGCCCATTGTAGGCGCTTTTGGCTGTGGACATGGGTCAGCATGGGCACCCTGACCCTATGCAGCCCCATATACAACAAACTGTGATGCCCATTTTTTCTGCTTTCAGCACATCAACTTCAGGGAACATCAGGGACAACATGTTCACTTGCTGCCTAATATATTCCCCTGACTTTCACATGCCATTGTAACAAGATAATCAGTGTTACTCACTTAACCTGTCAGTGACCATAAGGTTATGGTTCAAATATGGGGTACCTATACTTAGAGGAGAACTATGCCCAGCTGCTCCCGGCCATTATCTTCATCCAGTGTACTTTATACCCCTAACACAGATCTTAGATCATTTGGTGACTGTGTCTAAATACAACGCAAAGTTTTAATCCACCAGTGTGGTGGGTTGTGTGGTAGTGTGCATGCACGTCTCCCCCCCCCCCCCCCCCTTAGACTGTATTAAGGAACTTACAATGAGATGGACTCTCCATTATATGCAAAGCTGAAAACAGGGATAACTATAAATATATATTTTTCAAGTTAAGTGCATGCATTTCAGGTAATGTTAGTGTAACATTTACAGATATTTATGTAAAATATGTACAATGCAGAGAGTGAAGAAGAGGGCGGGCAAGAGGCACAACTTTTTTGAGTAGCAGCTGCTGTTAACCTTCATTGTGCCTGAAGACAGTAGCCAGGCACCAGCAGTTATGAAGGAAGCACTGCAAGAAGGACTTTTACCAGGAGCAACTGCCTTCAGGGTAATACACACCATTACACATAACCAAATTGATTTAGTACCATGTTAATCCCCACCCTCCTTGGCATGGGTCCAGGATCTTAGAGAAAGAAGGTTATGTAATCCTGACTATCAGACTGAAGACATGTAGAAGATATAGAAAGGGAAATCTCTGAATTGAAGGTGAATGTTACAGCCAAAGCTGGTTTTGTTGATTTCATTTTTTTAATGGGTTATTCATTTTGTCTTGTTATTTTTTTGGCTGGAGTTCTGCTTTAGGCTAAGTATAAGGAGATATTATAAAAAACTGTTGTGGGGGCAAGTAAGGGTATGGGAAAGTTGTAGATGGGCTTAATAACCCAAAACCACTATAGTTTCTCTTTAAGGCCCCGTAAATACGGGTGTTGTTTGGACCTATCAGCAGGAGATTTTTTTAACATCCGATGTTGATTTGAAGAAGAACGAGACAGGCGTCAGTTTTGTGTTCCTGTTCAGTTTTTTCTTAATTTACAAACTGGAGCTTTCCAGACCCATGGTTGATCTATGGATGGCCAGATGCGGCCAGGTGAAAATGGACTTATTTCTATTTACGACAGATACGACTATCTGTGATCCAGGGCCAGGGCAGGAGGGGAAGCTGCCCGGGGCACTGTGGTATCATATGTGGTGGGGGGCACCACAAGGGAGGAGGGAATTTGTGTTGGAAGGGGGAATTTTGGGAGGCAGCAAGGGATAAGGATTGTTCTAGGAGGGGAAACTTGGGAAGGTGGGATAGGAGTGGTGATTTGAGGGCATTAGCATTGGGAGGGTGGATAGGGGAAGAGAATTTGTGCTAGGAGGGGGGATTTTGCAGGGTTTGTGCTAAAAAAAGGTATTATAGAGGGGTATTGTAGAGGGGATTTGTGCTAGGAGGGGATTTTTTTTTGGAGGGGCGGTATTTGTGTTAGCAGGGATGATTGGGGGTATGTGTGGTAGGAGGAGGAATGTGGTGATAGGATTAGTGATTGGGGAGAATTTCTGCCGGGAGAGGGGATTTGTAGTGGGTGGTGAGGATTTGTGTTCAGAAGGGAAAATTTGAGGGGTAGAGGAATTGTACTAGCAGTGGAATTTTTTTTTGGGGGGGGGGGGGACATGTGCTGGGGGCATATGATAGGGGTAGAGATTTGTGCTGGGAAGGGGATTTCAGCAGGGGACACAGGTTTGTATTTGGAGGAGGGGGAATGTAGGCTTAGGGGTAAGCATGCAGATTAGTGCTTGATTTTTATTTTTTTGGGGGAGGGGGGGATTTTTGCTGACACATGATGCCCATACATCCTGGAGGGGGGGGGGCAATTTGGCATGTTGGCTCTGGGCTCTGGATGACCCTGTCCCAGCACTGCTCTGATCCATCATGTTTAGGTCTGGAAAAACAGAAAAGGACGCAGGAACCTTGATCAAATATACAACTGAAACTATTCTATTTACCTTTGTGGTTTCTCTTTATCCTCAGCTGGAAGCAGTAACATATTCTGATAAGGAGAACAGGATTGCAGCTCTTGTCAGCCACAGTGTATTGGATATTAAGAGATCAACAGAACAAGAATATTTAGCCACTGTAGCTGTTAGGTGTAAAGAGAGAAGGTGTTCTGATCTCCTGTTCCAGGCAGCCCTCTGACAGGTGAAGGTTCAGGGACCAGAGTGATGACATGAATAAGTCTGCAGGCCCCCGATAGGAGGAGAGGGTGCTATGTGATGTGTTAAGAGTGGAGGTTCCTTGGCAGGACTCTTATCTGGCAGCCAGAAAGCTGCAAGAATTTATGTCACCTCCAAATCCTACTACTGGTTTTCATGCTCTGGCTTGGGCATGTGTAGCACAGAAGTGATGCCTGAAATAACAAGAGTGATCATACATTTTTGGCTACTATATAAAGTAAAGTGAATAATAAACAGTTTTCAATGGGGACTGCCACACTTTATAATTCATCATATGAGAGCATAGACAAAGCCAGTCAAGCCTAATAAAATTTTGCATAGGGGTGCCATTATACCTCAAGCCCTGGAAACATACACTTCGGGACCAGTGTGATTAGAAGATTATTAATCAACCAGCATGCTTATGCTGGAAACCAAAGCAGCCGGAGAAAACTCTCAAAAAGAAAGAACATGCAGGTTCTATGTAAATAATTAGATAAGTAAAATGGTTAGCTTACAGTCCTGTTTACATCTTCCTTTTGCTTTGCTTCAAAAATTATACCCCATGTGGCTTTAGTGGTGCTTCAAAGCAACTTAAAAGCCTCCATAGAAGTCTAGTTTGAAGCACCTGAAGCTTTTGAGAGGCTTTTATTAGGCTTTAGCTTCGCTTTGATTTTGAGCTTTTGCAGGTATGAGAGCTCAACACACACACACACACAGGCTTCTGCCAAGCTTCATGCTTCAAAAAAGAACCATCGAAGCATCATCAAAGCACTCCCGAAGCATCATCAAAGCATCACCGAAGCATCACCGAAACACTACCGAAGCATCATCAAAGCACTCCAGAAGCATCATCGGAGCATCCCCGAAGCATCATCGAAACACTACCGAAGTATCATCGAAGTACTACTGAAGCATTATCAACGCACCACCAAAGCATGATCGAACCACTATCGAAGCATCATCAAAGTGCCACCGAAGCATCATCAAAGCAAAACCGAAGGATCATTGAAGCACCACCGAAGCATCCTCAAAGCACCACAGAATCATTATCGAAGCACCATTGAAGTGTCATCAAAGCACCACAGAATCATTATCGAAACACCACCGAAGCATCATCAAAGCACTACAGAAGCATTATCGAAGCACCACCAAAGCGTCATCAAAGCACTACTGAAGGATCATCGAAGCACCACCAAAGCATCACCGAAGCACTACCGAAGCATCATCGAAACACCACCAAAGCATCATCAAAGCACTACTGAAGCATCATCAAAGCACAAGCAAAGCATTGTCAAAGCATCACTAAAGCATCACAGAAGCATTAAATACACATCAAAAAAAGATGTTGAAGTGGTAGGCGCTTTAATATGTGTTGAAGTCGAAGCAAGTGTAAATAAGCTCTAAGAATTAAATTTATGACCCCAGCATCAATGTAGGACAACAGTACTAACTATTTCGTAAAATATATTGGTCAGGACCTTAGCACTATAATCCTAAATCCACCGCTTTAGATTTAAAGCCCAAATCTGATTTTGTATATTTATTTTTTTTTAAACAATATCCTAGCAATCAAAATGATAAAAAAAGGTTATACTGCAGTACTCACCTCCTCTCCTCTACACTAGCAATCTTTGACCCAGCGCTAGTCCTTTTCCAAGTTAAATGACAACCAGTGTCATTTAACCTACAGTACTTACACTAAATGTGTGTTGTTGTTCAATCCTGATCCCTATATCACTACAGGACGCAGCCATGATGTAGGGGCCAGAGGAAGGAATCAGAGTGCACCCCCAGAAATGTCAAATGCTAAAAAGTGTGACATAGCATATGATACAAAATAGGGGGAAGAAACTGCGCTAAATATCTGGAAAATGGTATAGCGGCAACTTAATATGTGACCAACATCAGATAAACATTAAAAAGGGGGAAAGCTGCGCTAAATGACACAAAACATATAAAGTCCAAAAAGTCCAAAATGTTTTGATGAATGTGTGAATAATGAAACCAAAAAGTCCAAAAAATATATTCAACCGAATATCCACCCGTGCAGGAATTGAATAAATTTACTGCTTACCAGAAGTAGCAGTATAATGCGCCTTGTATGGAATAAAGCCGAGCCAGCTGAAAATCTGTGATGGATTCCTCACCAGCGATGGCCGTCCCAGGATCACGATTAGATGGGTGTAGGAATAAAAAATATATACAACATAGCGTGATACTGTATATGATAATGAGTGAATCACTCCCGAGTGTGTCAGAAGAAAAGAGAGATGCTATTAAGCCCACCACCAACACAGGCTGCTTACCAGATGAATAATATATATAAACAGATAAATAAACAGCGATCCAAAGAATATGAGCCTTTGGATAAACCACCACCTTTAGTGCATTATAATTACCAAATAAATGATGTGTGAAGGCAAATAAATAAGCAGCAATTCCAAATGAATGTTGAAAAGCCGTAGGATAAGCCACCACCTGACTCCAAGTGTAATTACCAGATATAAAAGCAGATGAGCATATAGGGTAATTCCGGATGGACTCAAGATCTATTAGGGAGTTGCACCAAAATCGCCCGCTTACCAGAGATAAGCACTTTCAATGCCAAATTCTGGATACAGATGTCCCTGGAATATGTCCCAGTCTCATAGGCAGAAACGGTCCCCAATGATGCAAAGGCCGATCCACAAATATGGCTGTCACAGAAGTGAAGAAGTAGAGGAGGTGTCCGCGGTGTGCGCTGCCAGTTTCCTGTACACCTCGCTCTGCACATGGAAAGCCTTCTGTGATTCTCTGCTCTGTAACTCGGCAACCCAAAGGAGATTACATGGCGCATCTGTGACAGCCATATTTGTGGATCGGCCTTTGCATCATTGGGGACCGTTTCTGCCTATGAGACTTGGACATATTCCAGGGACATCTGTATCCAGAATTTGGCATTGAAAGTGCTTATCTCTGGTAAGCGGGCGATTTTGGTGCAACTCCCTAATAGATCTTGAGTCCATCCGGAATTACCCTATATGCTCATCTAGTTTTATATCTGGTAATTACACTTGGAGTCAGGTGGTGGCTTATCCTACGGCTTTTCAACATTCATTTGGAATTGCTGCTTATTTATTTGCCTTCACACATAATTTATTTGGTAATTATAATGCACTAAAGGTGGTGGTTTATCCAAAGGCTCATATTCTTTGGATCGCTGTTTATTTATCTGTTTATATATATTATTCATCTGGTAAGCAGCCTGTGTTGGTGGTGGGCTTAATAGCACCTCTCTTTTCTTCTGACACACTCGGGAGTGATTCACTCATTATCATATACAGTATCACGCTATGTTGTATATATTTTTTATTCCTACACCCATCTAATCGTGATCCTGGGATGGCCATCGCTGGTGAGGAATCCATCACAGATTTTCAGCTGACTCGGCTTTATTCCATACAAGGCGCATTATACTGCTACTTCTGGTAAGCAGTAAATTTATTCAATTCCTGCACGGGTGGATATTCGGTTGAATATATTTTTTGGACTTTTTGGTTTCATTATTCACACATTCATCAAAACATTTTGGACTTTTTGGACTTTATATGTTTTGTGTCATTTAGCGCAGCTTTCCCTCTTTTTAATAGCATATGATACTGCTGAGGGACACAGGTCTGTGAAGAGGTCAGTATAACTACCAAAAAAGAGTGCGGAAATTTTAAAGGAGAAATTCAAGTTTTTTTTTTTCCATCTTAAAACGGAGTTCCGGGCACAGAAGTCATTTTTTACTAAACATACCCCCGGGACAGTCAGGGCTAGCACATTCCACAATGGCTAGCCTCTGATCTGTCCCGGTTCGCACCTACCTTTTAGAAGAAATACTTACTTATAAAATTTCTTCCACAGCGTTTCCATCTCTCTTGTGGGCAGCTGAAGCCGGCGCGGTCCTCTTCTGTGTCTTCTTCCGCGTCTTCTTGTCCCAGAATGCGCTTGCACCGGCCCCTCTCGTCACTTCCGGTGCCCGGAAATGACGAGCGGGGCCGGTGCCGTTGCATTGATTCCTGGGAGCTATGACGTTCAGCTCCCAGGAATCATAGCGAGACAGGAAGTGACGGGGTGAGCCGCGGCTCCGAGGGAGGAAGTACTCTGAGGTGAGTATCTTCGATCTTCAATTACAAGGTAAGTAAACAAAAAAAAAAAATAACTATCCAATTCCTTTTCAGGTGAGGTCTACCTAGCGGAGGGGCACAAAAAAAAAGATATCGTTTTTGTGCCCGGAACTCCGCTTTAAACCAATGTAACTGTGCGTTTACCATACCTGTGGGATCCCTCTAGATAGAAGCTAAAATTACTATAGTAAGTGACACTGCTACTATAGTGATCTCCACCCATTTCCAAGTCCCAGGAAGTCAGCTGCTTGGCATGGGCACCATTCAAGTGATAGCTTTGGAATTTTCCAACAAATGCAAATGGATGGATGACATGTAGATAATGTAGTGACATCACTTTTTTCACCTCAATTAAGCAGAGGATGCTTTGCATTTATTGAGAAAATCCCTGGAATTCTTCTTTAATGACTTGACCACTGGAAGGTTTTACTCCATTCATGACCAGGGCATTTTTCTTTCTATTCAGTACTGTCCTACTAATTTTCCTGGCAATTGCACTCTTACCACTGTACGCAAATTCATTTTTATCATGTTTTTCACACGAATAGAGCTTTCTTTTAGTGGTATTTAATTGCCACTGAGTTTTTTATTTTTTGCTATATAAACAAAAAAATAGAGAAAATTTTGAAAAAACACACGTTTTTTCATAGTTTCTGTTGTAAAATTTTGCATTTCTTTATAATTTTAGCCCAAAATGTAGTCTGCTATATTTCCTTGGTAAAAAAAAAAACCCAAATAAGTGTAAATTGATCAGTTCTGATGTACTGACGGATCTAAATTCTTGAGGCCCTAAAATGTCAGGACAGTACAATTTTCCCCCAAATTACCCCTTTTTGGAAAGTAGACCATCCACCATTCTCGGTAAGAGGCATAGCAAGTTTTTTGAAGTTGTCATTTTTTTGTCACAATTTTTTGGAAAATGAAGAAACTAAATTAAATAAAAAAACTTTTTCCCAAAATTTTTGGCAGTGATCAGGCTTACTGACTGGTGACAGTATGTAATACTAAAGACAGTATGTAATATTAAAGAAAACAGTATGTAATATTAAATAAAAACTTTAAATAAATATTATTAATAATAAAATATTAAAGTTAAAGCAATTATATATATGCCATAATATACCTGTGGATCTTCCCGAAAATGCATTTCTGTTCTGCGTGTGTCCTGCCAGTAACACACTTCCTATCCCAGGTTGACAACACTACTCCTTTGTAGTTACAGCACAATGAGTGACCATTGTTCTTTGTATTTTTTTGGACAATTGACAATGTCACTTCAACATCACCACCAAACCATAAACTTGACCCAAAAAGTTTTAAATAAAGTGGTTCTGCAGGCTTACGTTTTTTTTTTTTTTTTTTTTTATCTTAATGCATTCTCTACATACTTACCTGAGCCTGATTCCAATCTAGTGCTGTGTCTGGGAGCAGTGGCTTTCTCCCTTGTCACAGGACAGAGGGGCAGCAGGGAGAGCCATTACTGTCAATCAACCCCTGTGGCAGGGGTCAGGATTGAGCCGCACTGTCTGAGTCAATAGCCACAGGCAGGGCGGCTCGGGATAGAGCCCGCATGAGTGCTGCCATAGGAAGTGGCTTTCTTTGGGGGCACTCTCTAGACCCCAGATAAAGAGGATCAGGGCTGCTCTGTGCAAACCATTGCACAGAGCAGCTAAATATGACGTTTTTTTTTTAACCACTTCTGAACCAGAAGATTTTCCCCTTAATGACCAGCCCATTTGTTGCGATTCGGCACTGCATTATTTTAACTGACAATTGCGCAGTCGTGCAACGCTGTACCCTAATTAATTAATTTCCTTTTTTTTCCACAAATAGAGCTTTCTTTTGGTGGTATTTGATCACCTGTGCGATTTTTTATTTTTGCGCTATAAACAAAAAAGAGCAACAATTTTGAAAAAAACAAACAGGGGCCCTTTTTTCCAATTTATTTTATTACATTTTTTAACTTTAGCACAGGTTTAAAAATAAAAAATAAAAAATCTGGTCACTTTTATTGCTGTCACAAGCAATGTAAACATCCCTTGTGACAGCAATAGGCAGTGACAAGTACTCTTTATGGAGGGATCCATTTTTGAATACTGTCAGTCGCTGAGTAACCCGGTCGTGACGTCATGAACGCTGCTTCTGGGTTACAACATCGGAGACGCGATTGAAGCCGAATCCGGCTTCATTCTGGACTCCAACCAGTGGTGGGATGGGAGACCCGGGCAGAGCCGCGGGGGTGTCCCCTCCCACTCACTGGTGTAATGACGAGCCACATCGGCCGTTACCGCCTAAAAGCCGACTGCCGGCTCTTAAAAATGGTACCGAGACGATGCCTCTAGCTGCAGACATCACCGCGGGACAACCACTTCTTGCAGATCACGTAGATCTACATGAGTTTGCGGGAAGTGGTTAAAGTGTAACTAAAGGTAAAACAATTTTTTTACATTTTGGATAGCGTAATCAGGGTTATAACCACTGTTCGTTTTTTTTTTGCCACAGGTGTCGCATTGTTGAGATTTACTGTCACTCCCTGTCCCATAGCCAAACAAGAAGTGTGGGGAAATCCCTCCCAAGTGAGGGAATCCCAGTGTGTCACCAGGGTCATCAGAACTAGTGTCCCTGTTGGAGGATTTCCCTTCTATTGGTGTTTTGATGTTAACCAAAAATTTTGTATTTTCTTTCTTGTGATGATAATGGTAAGCAGGACAAATAGCGTGAGTGAATTTTCCTAACCCCTTAGGGCAGCCTTTCTACCTTTTCAACACAGAGGAACCCTTGAAATAATTTTCAGGTCTCAGGGAACCCCTGCTAAAAATGACTATATTTACAACTCATGATACATTAGTGTGATGGTCAGTGGGATGACTTGTGGACATTGTGAAGAATTACCTTCTTCCAGATAGCTAAAAAGATCAATGGTGTCAGGGGGGGAACTTATCTGTGAGGCAGAAATTACTCATTGCTCAAGGCACCCCTAGCAACCTCTGGAGGAACCCCAGGGTTCCACGGAACCCTGGTTGAGAAACACTGCCTTACACCCCGTTCACATTAGGTCGCTCCGACTTAGGGAGCAACCTGTGAAGTCGCGTGCAGCGCGACTTCGGCGCGACTTGCACAGACTTCATATAATGGAAGTCAATGCAAGTTGCCTCCAGGTCGCCCCCAAGTAGTACAGGACCCTTTTTCTAAGTCGGATTGACTTGTGTCGCTCCTATTAGAACGGCTCCTGTACTACACAGTGGGAGCGACCATGCACGACTTGCCAGGCTGACCAAGTCGCCTGACAAGTCCTGCTAGTGTGAACCGGCACTTAGGGGAACACAGACCACAAAAAAAAAACTGACAGGTGTTGAATCCCTTATCCTCTCTACTCAAATAAAAAAACAAAACTTTTGCCTTTAGGTACACTTTAAATGAAATCCTTTTTCCTTAATCACCACTCCGCGGGGCCTGGGCGAATTTCGGTCCATGTATGGACACGGAGGTTGTACAGAAGTAAAACAACCAATTAACTTCTGTATAACCAGCCTGCTGGAAAATTTCCTCTCGATCAGCGTGGCACCCTATAGTCTGCAGCCCTGATCTGTGTATACTGATGGCTAGGAAGTCTCCCCGCCATCAGAATACAATGACACAGCCGGAGGACTCTCCCATCCACCTCAAAAGTGTGGATGGGGGAAATTGGATCAGTTTTTTTTATATTAAACCTGCTGGTTTAATTTTAAAAAAAACATCTCATCTCATGTCTGGCCAACCTAACATCATTCACTCATTGAAAGATTCCAATTTCATGATTTTAAAATATGCATAGTGTATGGCTTCACTAGAAATCACACCTTTTTATTTGAAAAGGTGGAAGAAGTACAAATAAAAAGGTACGTTTATATTTAGAATCAGGCATTTAATCTAATTTATTATACACGTGATTTTTGTAGAGAAGTGGAAGGATTTTCTTTTGCTTGGTAACCTCAAACTGGGCTCTGAGGGTTTATGAAAAATGACTATAAAAGCTCCAAACGATTACGCCTGTACGCAATATTTCAATCCTCTTTGATCGCATGTTTATACATGGATTCGAAAGAGCTTGAAGCAATTAATATCCCCTCATAGCTTTCACGTGGACTGTTTTACGTGAGATTTTAAAAAAAAATCTCTTTTTTTTTTACCAATTTCACAGCCAGAAAATTTGATGTCACTGGCCGACTATAGCCGGCAGTATATTATTACACCATAATATTCCAGCTTAGTTAGAAGAGGCTTAGAAAGAAAAGTTTAGAATTCTGTCTAGAGGAGAAAGTCATCAGTAGGAATAAGCGGAGTAATTTGGAATAAATTCGTTCTTCAGCAAAATTGTGTCTCGGTTTTACTCAATTTAGGTGAACTTTGCATTAAAAACAAAATCAACTTTATTTACTTTTTTTTTTGGGGGGGGAATGGGGAATTTTTGGGGAATGGGTGGGATTTAGAAAAGCTTACTATATTTGACTTAGCATTCTTTGTATCTGTATTTTTTTTTCATGTTTATTGGATTGTTATATGAATGCCGGCCGATATCGGATGTTTAAAAAAAACTCGGCCCGGAACTCTTAAGGCGTCAGCATACCAAGACATTTTTGACAATTTCATGCTCTCAACTTTGTGGGAACAGTTTGGGGATGGCCCTTTACTGTTCTAACATGACTGGACACCATGCACAAACAAGGTCCATAAAGACATGAATGAGCGAGTTTGGGGTGGAGGACCTTGACTGGCCTTTGGAATGAATTAGAGGGGAGACTGCGAGCCAGGCCTTCTCTCCCAACATCAGTGCCTGACCTCACAAATGCGCTTCTGGAAGAATGGTCCCATAGACACTCCTAAACCTTGTGGACAGCCTTCCCAGAAGAGTTGAAGCTGTTATAGCTGCAAAGGGTGGGCCAACTCAATATTGAACCCTAACAGAAAAAGACTGAGATGCCATTAAAGTTTATGTGCGTGTAAAGGCAGGTGTCTCAATACTTTTGACAATAGCGTATCTTATATAGCTACTGGCTGGATAAAAGAATACACAATATTCTTATCATTTTAAAATATCCAAAATTGAATTTGCTGACTATTATCAGTTACATTGTTTCCAGTTCCCTCTGTAAATTGCAAAAACTCCTCCCTTTATGTTATGGAGAAGAGAATAAGGAGAGGAATTCAGTAGTCCCAACAGAACTTCCTGCACCAGGATGACAATGCTGTTCCTCCATAGATACAGTGCACTGTGAGTGTTGTTGCTCTAGGACACGAAGTGTGTTACTGGTAGGATTGCTAGATGAAAATAAAGGGAAGAAAGAAAATAAAGCAGCCACCAATGCTAAGGACAGGTAGGTCCAATATATTACATTTTCCCTTGAGTTAAAGTTTATATGAGAGTTTAATGATTGGTTTTAAAGAAATTAAAAATAAAAATAAAAGACAATCATCAAATTACTAATTGTATAGCAAAACAAAACCAACACCCTGGGTTTTTTAGCTATGACCAGTTTTGCTTCAGAAGAAAAATCACAAAGTCAGCGGGTAAATACTCTGATGGTGAGGAGATGGGAATTTGGGTGTATTGTATATGAATGTTCAAATCTATGAATCTTTGCATCATTCTTTTTTATATGGAAAAATAAATAAAGAGAAAGTAAAAAAAAATAATAATAAAATACTGGTATTGTATACTGGTGGTATTGTACCAAATTTGGCATTATGCACAGGGTAATTCACTTTCTTTTCTCATTATTTCATCTCGTCTGCGATTGTCCAACATTCCTCTGAGCCTCTGGACCATCCAGGCTCTACTAAGACCCCAGGAAGCATCAGGTCCACTGATGGAGCCAGTCTCTCCCCCATCCGTCATCCTTATCAGTAGAGTCTGGCAGCTGGGGTGGTCCTGGCTGCCCTCCTTACTCACACACAAGCAGGGAAATCGAACTGGCCAGCAACTCTTGGAGACAAGGATGAGGCATTAAGGTGATAAGCCAGAGTCACAAACAAAAACAAATGTCCATATTCTTCACTTCAAAGCATGGCAGCTAAATTTATGCCTGTAAACTATGCCCACTGAAAGCCTCTCTCCAGTCAAAGTGAAATGTATGGGCTGGGGGGCACTGACCTATGGCATCCAGGTTCACAAGAGCCTAGAGGTGACATGTCACTTACTGCTGTATATTGGGAGAGTAAGATGGCAGATTCACTCACCCATGCAACACCTTCTTGACATCATTAACAGTGAGGAGATAATTCTAAGTATAACTAATATCATCCAAATATTATGTGAAGTGATGACGTGTTCGCTCCCCAGGCAAGTTTATTAACATCTAGCAATTTAATTCCAGCTAAAATATTTAGGCAGCCATTAAAGCTGAACTCTGGACATCACAATCTTAATATCTTTTTTTTTTTTCATGCATGTTTGTGCTGAATAACATAATAAAAGAAAAATAAATACACAGTAAAGGTTATCAGATAGTAACGGCAAAAGGTATAAAAAAAAAAAAAATGGAATTCTGCTTTAAAAAAAAGCTTTCTGCTTTAAAAAAAAAAAATCACTACACATTTTTTGTTTCATCAGTTGTTTATTTTGCTCCATGGTTTGGACTTCACTCATTTTCCAAGGCTAAAGGTTAAAGTATATCTAAGGGGGTAGGAAAGGGTTCGATTTGTTGCCAGTTTTTTTTTTGCCATCGTTGTCCCATTAGGGAGATTTCCCTTTACTTCCTGTCCTATAGACTCAACAGAAAATGAGAGGGTACCTTTCCAAGATGAAGAAAATTCCTCTTAGGGCTCATTTACACTTGCTTCGGCTTCGACACACATTAAAACGCCTACCCCTTAAACATGCTTTTTTGATGCTTCGGTGGTGCTTTGGTGGTGCTTCGACGAAGCTTTGATGATATTTCGATGATGCTTCAGCGGTGCTTCTGAGCTTTGATGATGTTTTAATGATGCTTAAGCGGTGCTTCGGTGGCGCTTCAATGATGCTTCGGTGGTGCTTCAAGCGAGCTTTGTTATAGACTTCTCACACATCTAAACTCTTTTATAGGAAAAGAGAAATTCAAAATGGAGACGCTATTTACAATCCGCCAGGCAGTTCAGCCAGGAGATTGGCTTGTGTCGATAGACCTGAAGGATGCGTACTTCTAGGTGCCAATAGCAACAGAGTTCCAGAAATACCTGCGGTTTGCTGTAAATCAAAACCATCTTCAGTTTACATTTCTCCCTTTCGGGCTCACAACTTCTCCTCGAGTATTTTCAAAACTCTTATTGGCTGTGGTAGCCCTGATCAGAACCAAGGGCGTTCGTCTTCACCACTATCTCGACGACTTACTCCTTCTGTCGCAAGATCGAGAGCAACTCCTGATACACAGAGGCCTGGTCATTGCGACTCTTCTCGAGTTCGGCTGGTTACTAAACTTGGAAAAGAGCCATCTGGAGCCCACACAGGCGCTAATCTTTCTCGGGGCACAATTCAATACAGCCAAGGGCACCATCTCCTTGCCTCTAGAAAAAATCCCGTTCATCAGGGACAGAGTACAGCGGGCCATGTCATCATCCCATCTCTGGGCCTCGCAGATAATAGGTACCATAGTGGCTGCGACACCTGTGGTGAAATGGGCTCAATGGAGAATGCGTCTGTTTCAGACAGGTTTTCTTCAACAATGGAGTCCAGGCCACATGGATCATCTCATTCGGATATCTCCAGTGATGCGGGAGAGTCTCCTGTGGCGGTTACAGAAGAAGAATCTGCTAAATTGCCATTTAATCTTTCCCATCTCTTGGGTCACGATAACCACGGACGTCAGCAACACAGGTTGGGGCGCTCACTGCCTATCGGAGATAGCCCAGGGCAGATGGAACTCTCGGTCACACAGGGAGATCTCGAATATCCTGGAGCTTCGGGCAGCCTTCCAGGCTCTCCAAGCGTTTCACCACCTTACAGTAGGAACATCTGTCCTCTTGAGGCTGGACAACACGACGGCAGTGTTGTATATAAAACGACAAGGGGGAACTCGCAGTCACTCTCGATTGAAAGAGGTCGAGCCAATAATGATCTGGGCTCAGAAATATTTGTCCAACCTTACTGCGGTTTATCTGCTCTCATGAGTCTCAATGGACAACAACAAATGGGTTCCTTCCGGAGGTGGATCGGTTCGCTTCCCCATGCAACTTCAAGTTAGAGAAGTATTACATGAGGTTCTGATGCCCACAAGCCTTCGGGGTGGATGCCCTAACGGAGCAGTGGAGGTTTCACAAGGCTTACGCCTTTCCACCAGTTCCAGTCCTCCTTTGATTCCTGATGAGACTCATGGCGGAAGAAGTGGAGGTCCTTGTGGTGGCCCCATACTGGCCGAACAGGCCACAGTTTCCAATGTTATTACAGCTCAGCTTTCGGGAGCCAGTCCCACTGCCCTCCAGGCTGGATCTCCTGTCTCAGGGAACATTGCTACACCCTTGCCCGACCCATCTGCACCTGATGGCCTGGTGTTTGAAAGGGAAAGGTTGAAAGCACTAGGGTGTCCAAGTGGAGCCATCTCCACACTTTTGAACGCTAGAAGAGCGGGTACAAATAGAGTCTATGAGAGGATCTGGAGGAAGTTCATGACTCACATCACTGAGAGTATGGATGCGCATGGCGCTCCAAAAGTTCAACATATCTTGAGCTTTCTACAGTCTGGCCTGGACCTGCCTTTATCAGTCAGCTTTCTTCAAGTTCAAGTATCAGCTATCTTGGCCTTCACAGGAATATCCTGGGCGAAGCATCCTCTGGTGAGGCAATTTTTCAGAGGGGCCTCTAGGCTCAGACCGTAAAGGAAGCCAAGATTCCCCAAATGGGATCTACCACTCGATCTGGATTTCCTTGCAGACTTCAGAAGAGAACACTTGGGTCAGCTCTCCATCAAAGAGTTGTCTCTCATAGTAGCGTTTCTGGTGGCAATCACCTCGGTCTCTGAACTGGGAGCTCTGGGATGCAAAGAACCTTTCTTGACTTTTTTCCCGGATCGGGTGGTTCTAATTCCCATGTTAGATTTGCATCCCAAGGTATCCTCTGTCTTCCATGAAAATCAGGAAATTGTGCTGCCAACATTCAAATCCTCTGATTCTGCTGCTCATCCACTAGATGTCGGGCAAATTTTGAGACTGTATCTGGAAGCCACATCTCATTTCTGCCATTCAGATTACCTGTTTGTCCTGTTCTATGGGAAGAACAAGGGCTTGCGTGCTTCATCTAGAACTATTGCAACATGGATTGTCCAGAGCATTCAATGGGCATATAGAGCTAAGGGGTTGGCTCCCCCAGAGGCGGTGACCCCGCATTCTATGAAAGGAGTGTCGACGTCGTGGGCAGCATTCCGTCATTTGGCCCCCGAAGTTATATGCAAAGCGGCCTCATGGTCTTCAATTCATACTTTCACGGCTCATTATTGTATCGAGCCAGCTTCTTTATCATCTGTTGATTTTGGTTTGCGGATACTATCAGTTGATGGTGCAAATTAAATTTCTTTTTGAACAGCAGTTTGCCCACCCTGGTGTGTTTGGCTAGTTATTTCCCACACGTAGGCTGCCATGGAGTCTGTCAGGAAAACTGAAAATTTCCTATGAAATACTTACCGTAATTTTCCTTTCCTGATGGACTCCATGGCAGCCAAAGTCCCCTCCCATCTGCTGGAGCAGGCTATTAATGGAACATGGTCTCTGGGGCAGAGCAAAATTTATGGGAGTGGGGTCCTATGAGGTAGGAGGAGGCGGGACTAACCCACGCGTAGGCTGCCATGGAGTCCATCAGGAAAGGAAAATTACGGTAAGTATTTGATAGGAAATTTTATATATATAACATACCAGTGGCACTGTAGGGGGGGGGGTGATTCCTGGCAAATGACAAAAGAAAGGGGGTACTTCTCTGCACTGACAACCAACAGAAGGAGGTATTTTCTCACTAACCACCTATGGGAGTAGAGCACTTTTTCCATTGACCACTATTAGAAGCAGGGAACTTCTCTGCTCACTGCCAATCGAAAAGATACTTCTCCACTGATCACCAATTTATGGGGAACTTCTTCGCTCACCACAAATAGAAGTGGGAGATTTCTTCACTCACCAGCAATGGCAGAGGGGACATTTTCACTAACCAGCAATGGAAATGGGAACTTCTTAACCGACAACCAAGAGAAGGGGGTGACTTCTCCAGAACCATTAATAGAAGTGGAGCACTTGTCCACTGGCCAATATAAGTGCTTTTCTACTGACCACCATTGGAAGGAAGGAACATTTTCTTTCACCACCAACAAACGCGGGGCTTCTCCTTTGACCATCAATGGAAAGGAATTTGTCTCTACTGACCACCAATGGAAAATTACACTTTTTCACTGAGCAATAATGAAAGGGAGGCATTTCTCCATTGCCACCAAAGCAAGGTGGCATTTGCCCACTGATTATCAATCAAAGGTGGCATTTCTCTTTTGACCACCAATCAAAGTGGACACTTCTCAATACTGACACTTTGAATAGTTAGGGTTCTGGTATGGGAGAGAGAGCAAGAAGCCAATAGTGTCTTGGAATACTTCTCTTGCATTATTAACAGTTAAGCAAAAGCACTTCCAAGATTAAGAGATTACCAAAAAAATGGGAATATGACTGACTAGTTTGCTACAGCAATGCCTATATGGTAAAACTGAAGTACTGAGTATGAGCATGCATGTTGTGTTCTCTGCGTGTATTCCAAGGTCTATTTTTCACTTTTTACTGGAGTGTACCTTTCACATGTGTTCTCCTCAAAAATCACATTTGAAATGTACAGTATGCAAGATGTGTTGTGTTTCCTTATAACAAATTACCAAAATGCAATGTTTAGGTGTTCCTCTCAAACCATGCGAATTACCCCTATTAAAAGCCATGATTCGTTGATATCCAAGCATTTTTGCATTGGAAATACAGTGACATACACTAAAATATATCCAGGGTGAAGGAGCCTTCATGGATTGTGCTGCTAAAGTTTAAGCCTAAATTAAACAATCTGGACTTGAAAGCCCAATTTAAGATCCTTATCAAACTCTGTCTTGAAAAGCAGAATGCTGACTCCTACACAGTATCCAAGAGTAATATGGGGCAATTGATCTAGATTGTCCTCATCTCTTGTGGCCCTCATCACCTTTAGATACAATGTTAACAGCTTCAGCACCCTCCCCCTCCATCCTTTTAACACAGTCTGGAGAATTTTCCTCCTTCCCTAGTGCAGTGTGTCTGACATCTCAAGAAGCTTTTCAATACCTATGGCAGCTGGACTGTGTCAGTCAAAGAAGGGGGCGGGGTCAGATCAGACAGTGATCCGTATATTACAAATGACTTATTTAATTTTAATGTAAATTAGACATTTCTGTGTAATAATCAGTTATAATGTTCACAGATCCATGGCTGATACAAAATCAGTGGATTTATAAGGAGCCTGTTTACATAAATTACAATAATTGTGCTATATTTTTGTCCTTTTTTTATGTTTCCTTTTTGAATTCTGAAAATAAAGGCTTCTCATTTCTGCATGTTAGATGCAGCTAAATAGTATTGGTATTTTTTATTTATGCAGATTGCAACATTTATGATTCAGAAAAATGGTGTTTAAAATGACCCTGTCGCTTATATGAAAAAAAAATAAAAATAAAAATAAAAACACCCTGTAAACAGAACCTTTTATACTTACCTCTCCCTTGAATATTCACTTTGTTTAAGGACGTTGATTAAGAATCTTTACATCTGAAATACTTCCAGGTGTTTCAGATACTTAGATCCTTTTTTTTTTTTTTTCTAAAGTAAAGCCCCGTACACACGTACCGATTGTCGGCCGTAAATATTCGGCCGCCGACCGATCGGCCGATTGTAGGCTTGTTAGTATGATGCTTCCGACAGCCGACAGCGCATTTTCGGCCAAACAGAATCTGTCGTGCAGACTTTAAAATATTTGTTGGCCGTCACCAGAACGGCCGATTGTTCGCCAGTCAGTACAGATTTCGGCCGAAAGACAGCAGATTAGCAAGGGCATGCTCAGAAAAGAAAAAAGACAAGGAAAGTTAACCATCACATGACATCACTTCTGCAGTCGGCTGTTGATGGCCGACAAAATTCGTGTGCAGTCTTTTGCAGTTTTCAACAGACACGACAGCCCTGGACAAAAGACGGCCGATCGTTCGGCCAACGATCAGTACGTGTGTACAGGGCTTTAGTTTATTCATGTTTCGGAAGAGATACAGAGTAACCATGTACAATATAACATATTGTCGTCAATAAACACAGTACATTAGTACATTCAGTCGCGGTTCACATTAGTGCGATGACAGATATCACATGTGATTTGGAGCGCACTGCTCTGAAACTCACATGCGATGTCTGTGCAATGCAAATTCAGCCATACAGATTGTATGGCTGAATTTGCATCGCATTCGGACACAACACGCACAGGACCCTTTATTGGGTCCGCAGCAGAATCGGATCGCATTGGGGGTTCACACCTATGTGATCCGATTCATGTCAACTTAACTTTGTATTGACAGCCCAAGCAATTTGCATATGGCAGTGTGAACTGCCTGCGATTTGAATGCGATGCGGGAACCGGCAGTAGATTTGCAGGGTTCCCGCATCACATATATGTGAACCGGCACTAACTCATTCAGGTTCAAGCTAGGATTATACTTTGTTGCGTTTTTTTTGTAAATAAGTAAACAAAACAAAGGACATACAGTAAGCGACTTCGTTCATCGCTTTATAGCAATATATCTATCAAATTCTTGCAGGCAAGGCAGACCTCCAAAAGGAGCATACTGTTTCAGAATAATAAAGACAATCCATTAGGCTACGTTCACATCTTGCCGTTGCTATTTACAGGCGTTTTTTAGGCGTTTTTTCAGGCGTTTTTATGGGCGTTTTTTTTCGGACGTTTTACAGGCGTTTTTACAGGCGTTTTTGTGCAGGCGTTTTTAGGTTGACTAGTAACCAATGGAAAAGAATAAAAACGCCTGAAATTTGCCCAAAAAGAAGCTCGTGTACTTTTTTGAGCATTGGGCGTTTTGCTTAAAACGTCAAAACGCTCAGATGTGAACAGGGGCCATTGAAATGAATAGGATTTGTCTTTTTGGGCGTTTTTTGAGCTGATCCTAAAGCAGAAAAACTCCCCAAAAACGCCCCAAAACGCCTACATGTGAACTTAGCCTTAGAATGGATACCGAGTAGAGTCTCTCAATCGGACCCAATGTTTTATGAGAATGTTGCTACTCAAGTTTTAAGATCCCTGGACACAATATTCACCCAGCCCGACCATAGTTTGTTGAATTTCTTAGGGCAACCTCTAGCAAGGTATGTAAATTTGTACATTGGTAAGGCTTTATTAATTAGTTCAATCCAAACACTCAAACTAGGCAGATACATAGATCCTTCATCATGCAATGCGGTTGTACTCCCCCCCTCCCCGGCTCCTACCTCACTGAAGGACACATGGGGGTTCTGTGGGGCATGCAGGCCCCCAGCACTCCTGATGTTGGATGTGAAGATTCTTTGGATGTGTTGGATATGGAGATTCTATATGAGGTTGTAGCAGGGCCAGCAGAAAGGGTGGACACTGAAGGACACATGGGGGTACTGTGGATGGAACCACAATGACGCATGCAGGCCCCCAGCCCTCCTGATGTTGGATGTGAAGATTCTTTGGATGTGTTGGGTATGGAGATTCTATATGAGGCCGTAGCAGGGGCAGCACAAGGGGTGCCCACTGAAGGACACACGGGGGTACTGTGAATGGAACCACATTGGGGCATGCAGGCCCCCAGCACTCCTGATGTTGGATGTGAAAATTATTTGGATGTGTTAGATATGGAGATTCTATATGAGGCTGTAGCAGGGGCAGCACAAGGGGTGCCCACTGAAGGACACATTTGGGTACTGTGGATGGAACCACAGTGGGGCATGCAGGCCCCCAGCACTCCTGATGTTGGATGTGAAAATTATTTGGATGTGTTGGATATGGAGATTCTATATGAGGCTGTAGCAGGGGCAGCAAAAGGGGTGCCCACTGAAGGACACATGGGGGTACTGTGGATGGAACCACAGTGGGGCATGCAGGCCCCCAGCACTCCTGATGTTGGATGTGAAAATTATTTGGATGTGTTGGATATGGAGATTCTATATGAGGCTGTAGCAGGGCCAGCAGAATGGGTGGGCAAAGGGGGAGCTGCCCTGGGCACTGTGTTATCATGTGAGATGGAGGGGCACCACAAGGAGATTGGGGGGAGGGAATTTGGGGACAGCAGGAGGTAAGAAATGTTCTAGGAGGAGAAATTTGAGGGGGTTTGCTAGGACAGGGGATTTAGGGGAATTTGTGTTTGGAAAGGGACTGAGGAAGGAGGAAGAGGATTTGTGCTCGAAGTGGGGATTTTTGGTGTTTGTGCTAGAAGAGGTGATATGGCAGAGGGGGAGGGGATTTGTGCTAGGAGGGGAAATTTTTTAGGAGGAATTTGCACCTGTAGAGATGAATTGGGGAAGTGAAGAATTGTGCTAGGAGGTGGGATTTGGAGTGAGGGGAGAGGATGTGTACTGTGAGGAGAGTTTTGAGGAGTAGAGGATTTGTGCTAGGAGGAGTGTTTTTTTTTGGGGGGGGGATGACTAGGGGGATTTGAGAAAGAGAAGATTTGAGCTGGGATGGGGGCCAAAGATTTGTGCTGGGAGGGGGGATTTAAGCAGTGGGGCGGATTTGTCCTGGGAGGAGGGGGAAAGTGGTAAGCATGCAGATTAGTGCTAAGTTTTTTTTGGGGAGGGGGGGATTTTTGCTAACACATAATGCTCATACATCTGGGGGGGGGGGCACAGTTTCATCGTGTTTGCCCTGGGCTCTAGCTAGCCTCCCCCCAGCACTGAGCTGCAGCACTTGAACTAAGGGTGGGTCAGAGGAAGGCTGTTGGGGCAGGTGAATATGAAAGGTCCTCGTTTGTATTGCTTTACATTGGCATCATGGTCACTTTAAAGAAATCAAGGAAATTTTGGGAGCTGTCATTGCTGACTACTTTCTGAAAATGCTAGATGCCTGACTGTCCTGGAAAGCAGCCAGTCATACTAGAGAAAATTCAGAAGTTCTGATCTGCCTTTTTGTTTTAAGTAGTGGTTTAGAAAGTATTGGAGCTATTGGATAAACATAACAGTCAGACAACTAGGATTTTCAAAAGGAGAGTTCATCAATAGTAGTCATTACGGTTTCTCAGTACAAGTCTCCTTAAAGTGACCATACCCACTCACAGTACATTAGTTTAATTCACTTCAATTATTATATAGTGCTGATTGTTTTTCCACAGTATTTTACAGAGAACATTAAACCTGAAGGAGCTGATAAACAAATTTCCCTACTACTAGATAAGTATACCTATTAGCTATAGTTTGGTTTTTACTATTTACATTTTTTTTAAAGGATAACTCCGCTTTCATGGGAAAAGAGTAGCAAATAAATAAAAAGTAAAATAAAATATAGCATTTACAATTGCGACACAAATCATATTGTAATTGAATGTTATAAAAAATGATCTTTCCTTTGCAATCCTTTTCAATCTTTTCAGAATACAAATTGGCCTAAAATGATGACAAAAAAAAATTGATTTTTACATGTTTGTTTTTTGTTTTTTTTGGAATGTTATAATGTTATATAGCAGAAAGTGAAAAATATTGTTTTTTTTTTTCAGAATTGTCACTCTTTTTTGTTTAGTAAAAAAAAAAAAGAAATTTGCACAGTTGATCAAATACCACCAAAAGAAATTTTTGTGGAAAAAAAAAGGACATCAATTCTATTTAGGTACAGCGTCGCATATCCGCGCAATTGTTCGTTAAAGTAACGCAGTGCCGAATCGCAAAAAATGGCCTGGTCATTAAAGAGGCCAATCCTTCCGGTCCAGAACCGATCAAAAGGAAGCAAATAAGAGACGTTCTCTGATTGGATTTACCCAAGGAGTTCCTTTGATTAGAAGAAAATTGTCTTCATAATGCAGAATGCATTACTAAAGACTTTAAAATTATCAATTATATTAGTGGATGATTTATATTAGTGGATGCATATTATATTAGTGGATGCAAAGTAATAGGTATTTTTATACTATTTGTATTGATAATTATTTACACTGTAAAGCTATCTAAAAGTAACTTTAAAACAGATGCTACAAATACCTCATATACCATATTTATAGCAATGGACTGTATTAAACAAGACTATCCTGCATTTTATTACATACTGTGGGTAAGTATCACAATAAGATCATACATACTGTATGTGAAATGTATTCTTCAGGGTAGGTATCATGTTCTGATGGATTTTGTGCCACAACACTTGGATAGTAATGAGAAAACAAATGAATTTAACTATCTTTTCAATCATTTCTATTGAGTTTTTAAACAAACTTTACATCAGTGAAAATAAACAGAGGTAATTTTTGAGTTACATAAATGCCATCAAGTTAACGATGTGTAAAGTGGGACCAGCTAGGCTCATAACTAACATCGGCCTCTGTGGTGGGCAACTGAAAAGTGCAAAAGAAGGCAAAAAAATCAGAAAAGGAGAAAGGGGGCTCAGAAAATAAGAAGCATGGGGAAGGGGAAGACAAAGAATAATAACCAGGAGAAAAGGGTAAGGGGGAGTAGGAGAAGGGATAGGAAGATGGGTTTGCAAAATTGGGTGGTAAGCAGACTTGTATAAAGTACTGGAAATTTCTACTTGAGTAAAAGTACAAGTGCTCGATCAAAAAATTACTTGAGTAGAAGTGGAAGTGCTCGCAGAAAAAGTTACTTAAGTAGAAGTACTAAAGTATTCAACATTTTTTTTACTTAAGTATTGCAAGTAGTTTTTTCAAAAAATTTGCTACTTAAGTACTAAAAGTAAAAAGTACCAGTAGTTTTGAAAAAAAAAATTCTACTCAAGTACTGAAAGTAGAAGTACAAGTACTGTGTTATGTAGTTATTAAAGAAAAAAGTCAAAAGTTTGAACATCATATTGTTTTTATTATTTCAAATGATTTATTCAAATGATTAACCTGTGTTTGTTAGTAGTTTCTTGATGCACTTTAAGCGCTGTAGCACCATTTATTTGTTTGTTTCATATTTTCTTTTTATTGGAAAGATTTGGTATAGCAGCTTTTATTATACACAGCCTTTATTTTCGTATGCGCTGATTTACAAATGACATACACATTTTTTTGAGCTTTATGCAACCTGCCATCTACTGTTCTGGCAGTGGTAATTTTTTTAAAAGTAACGAGTAACTATGCAGAACAAAAAAAAAAATACTTGAGTAGAAGTATCGAAATCATCGAAAAAATGTAGTGAAGTAAAAGTAGAAGTAGGAGAAAAAAATTCTACTCTAGGAAAGTACAGATACCGCATTTCGGTACTTAAGTACAGTACTTAAGTAGTTCTACTTCGTTACTATACATCTCTGGTGGTAAGTAGTTTGTGATCCAAAGATCATTCAATAATTAATACAATAATTGAATTCTTTGCTTCTTCCAGGACCTAGCAATTGTCTCCTTCACATCGGTAATGATATGGATAAGTAGACAAATCCTGTTTTAGTGCAATTGGCCATTTTTTTAGTTCAGAAGAACTTTTACTTGGTTCTTTCAGAAAGATTGGTCTAGAAAAGTATAGACTAGCTGCAAGTACGAGACCGAAAAGCTTACTTTTTAGACAGTACCACCAGATGTGACTTAATGTGCCCTAAGCACTGCATCCTCTTATACACTAAGAAGGGATGGCATAGGAGAGTCAGGGGGAAATGATGTACCAACACATAAGTAATTTGTAATTTGTTTTCATGGCTAAAATATCAATTATACTTTTTGCAGAATTTGCCAAATGTCTCGCCAACCCTCTTAGGAAATAGAAGTCCTGAGGTCCTTTAGCCAGGTGGCAGTGTCCTTAGGTACCGAGGGGAAGCAAGAAGATAATATTAATGGATAAATGGTAGAAAATAATAACTGGGGTGTGGGGGTCTCTGGAACAAATACAGTAAAACCTTGGATTGCGAGCATAATTAGTTCCGAAAACGTGCTTGTAATCCAAAGCACTCTTATATCAAGGCGAATTTTCCCATAAGAAACAATGGAAACTCAGATGATTTGTTCCACAACCATTATTCATAAGTCTTTCAGTTTATGTATGTTCAAATGAGGTAAGCTGTACCAAAAGATCTCCGAAGGAGGAATAATACTGTATGTGAATTGGTGAGGTATTCAAAAAATACCAGGCCTGAAGGATCAAGAAGGTCATATATACAAACAGATTAGTCTGTAACCATCTTATAAAGCTTCGGGAAGGGTCCTTGCCTGGAACAAAGAGAGGATTCCCAAAAAAAGTAGAAAGGGGTAGATTTGACTTTCAATGGATAGAATGAAGTGCCTGTGACTGTCTCCCCCTTCATACTGCATAGACTAAACAGGAATGCTTGGTTGTGCTGAATGTTTGTGTTTAGTGGTGAAGCTACAGATGAAGAACGCTGGGGACGACTAATCATGCCTGACCATCCAACACCACCCTCTGTTGTTTTTGTCGGCGGCCCAAATTTTAAATTTAGGTTTAGTCCCCCTCCATCACTGCTCGCTAGTTAATCCTAACTATTCCAAACCTGAAATATCTATTCGTAGGATCGGGTTCCATCCTGGTACCAACCAGCAGGTTGGTTGTATCAACACAAGGGGCAGAAATTGCATGAGGGACAGTAAGCTTCCTGACTGTCTGAGCAGCCAATCAAGTGCCTCTGCCTCACACTAGAGTCATCCTCTGCCACAGTGTGAGCAGGAAATTTGCTGAAAGCATCTTGTTGCCGATATCACATTGATGTGTGGGTAAAGATAAGCATTTCAGGCATATATGCAGGCAGTACAGTGGCTAAGTGGTTAGCACTTCTGCCTACTGCACCAGGATTGTCAGTTTGAATCCCAAACACAGAACTACCTGCCTTGAGTTTGCATGTTCTCCCTGTGCCTGCGTGGGTTCCCACTGCCCAAACACTTGCTTGTAGGTTAAAGAGGAAGTAAAGTCTCCTTTTTTTTTCTGTTTTTCTTACCTGCAAAGTAAAGACATAATGTGCTATTATGCATTGCATACTAGCACATTATGTGACACTTACCTGCAAACTAAGCCCTCGTCGTCCCTGATAGAGCCCGCATCCATCTTCGTCCATCTTTCTTCCGGGTCGGCAGAGTCCGGCTGTGCTACTGGCCAGAGCGGTATGACGTCACTCCCACACATGCACGTGGGAGCCGCCAGTTACGGCACAGGGCTCCGAAGAGATGGCACGGACTGCCATTCCTTCATAGTGCATGCGCCGATGATATCATCTGTGCAGTATACAGTAAATATCTACTAAATGGTGCAAGTTTGGGAGATATTTACAGTATTATTATTATTATTATACAGAATTTATATAGCTCCACCATTTGCGCATGGCTTTACAATGTGAGGGAAGACAATACAGTTACAATACAATTCAATACAGGAGGAATTAGAGGGCCCTGCTCATTACCTATAGGTAAGCCTTATTATAGGCTTACCTATAGGTACAAACATAAAGTGCCCATTCACACTACCGCGACTTGTCAGGCGACTGGTCAGCCTGACAAGTCGCGGTCCATGGAGTGCTACGGGAACCGTTCTAATAGGAGCGACTCAAGTCGCTCCGACTTAGAAAATAGTTCCTGTACTACTTCGGGGCGACATCGGAGTGACTTGCATTGACATTCATTATATGAAGTCCGTGCAAGTCGCGCCGGAGTCGCGGTGCACGCAACTTCACAGGTCGCCCCCGAAGTCGTGCCGCGGTAGTGTGAACCGGCACTATAGGGAAGTTTACAAGCACTTTAATTGGCTCCTGTCTAAATTGTACCCAGTATGTTCACGTATGCATGTTAATTAGGGACCTTAGATTGTAAGCTCCTTGAGGGCAGGGACTGATGTAACTCTACAATATATATCTAAAGCACTTTATAAATTGACAGCGCTATATAAGTACCTGTAATAAATAAATACATTTCACATAGGCTGCCAGTGCTAAGCATGGATGGGGGTTTGGGGTTCAGATAGCTAAACTTAAAAACAGAGTTTAGGTCTGTTATAAAAAAAAAAAAAGGCTGACTTTTGGGGTGATTAGGAACACCGAAGAGACATCACTGTGTAATTCAAAAATCCAATCATGCAGAAAAACAAAAGTTTGCTTTTTTGACAGTCTCCCATCCATTCTAACAGCGGATAGAGGTCCTATTCAGTTTACTTTTGTAAATCACCCCCAACATGTAACAGTTGCTTAAAAAGAATGACTGCATATTTCTGAAGTTACAGCAGTATATTTTGAACTAAATAACTCCAGCTGAATGTAACTAACTACTAAGAGCTCTACCATGTCCTGGGTAAATGAAAACCTTCATAGACGTCTTTTGAACTGTTACACTGAAATGAACAGATATATACATACTCTTGCTTATCTGGATAAGAGAAAGAACAATGTGCTAACGGTACGTATTCATGTAATGCTTAACTACTAGTATAAGCTTACACTGACTCATGTTACATTTATAAGAAATTCATGTTAAGTGGAAAACTTCTGTTTTATTTTAATTTTCCCAAACATGATTGGGTTGTTGAATATCATGGGGTGATTGCCTCCTAATTAACATGGCTGTATTTCTAATAGTGGCTACATTAAAAAATGTCAGGGACAAGTTCATTGTACAATCAAAGTATGTGGTTACTTCAATTTATACACATCATCTAATCCATACTATTATACTAATGAAAAATGACTAGGTATACTTTTCATGTGGTCACTGCCAAAAAAACACCAAACTGTGCAGCTTGAAGAAAGACATTAAAATCTATGTTTTTGGACAGGATCATGACCATATTAATCTATTAGACTAATCTCTAAAACAAAAAGGTTTTTTTTCTTTTAATTCGATTTTTACACTTTCGTTTTTTCAGTGAACAAATGTGCCCACTATAAGCAGACATTTTACTTACAGAATCATATTCATAGACTTTAAAGTCAGGTTAAACATTTGTGAAAAATACATTTTTGAATATTATTTAAATATGAAACTTCTAAGGGAAATTTTATGTTTACCAAAAGCAATTTGCAACAGCTGAAAAAAAATCAAACCTATTAAATGAGCTGCATTTAATTAGTGGCAATGATTTTTTTCTCTTTACTTATTTTTTGTCTTTTTTTTTCATCTTTAGTGAATATATATATATATATATATATATATATATATATATATATTATTTTTTATTTTTTATTTTTTTTCATTGTTTCTCAGCTATCTTTTTTGTTCTTTTTTTTTTCTCTTTGCTTTTTTCCTTCTGTTTGATCATTTTTTTTAACACTGATATATTATTGACAAACAATTTTGTGATAAAATATATAATATCATGTCATGTATAAGCCTTTTTAACTGAATAACAGTAAAGTTGAACATATTAACTGCAAGAAAATTATCATATGTATAGACAATTTTTCCTTCTTTTTTTTTCTTCTGTCTTGTTTAATGTTCCTGCCTTTCTTGTTCTCTTTATTGTTCTATATTTACCTCTCTAAAATAAAACAATTTAAGAGTTAGTAGAAAAAAAAAAAAAAGCCTAATTGGTTCACCGAGATGACGTAAAACATATGTTTATTAATGATTTTCCTTTCTTGAATGTTTTCTCTTAAAATTGTTTGTTTAAGGCATAATTTGATAACTATTTACAACCCTGTTCTATTTTTGTTCATATTTCCATACATTCGTTAATACATTACATCCTTCTTCGTGATGAAAAAGCAATTAAATCTCTAGTCTTATGCTTAAGGGGTTGTTTGCACGTATCTCTCTTTAAAACATTCCTAATCATAATAAGGAGAGTGCGTGTTAACACCGATGGGGACTCAGACATAGCTCGTGACTGTATTGTATATACATTATCTCTATCTATATACAGGGGAAATTCCATATATGGCAATATGGTGTGAGATAAATTCTCAAAACCGTTTTCTTTTTTTCCTTGAGTGGTTAAACAATGTGTTAGATTTATGGTCCACTGGGAAAAAATTCCACTGAGAAAATATCTCACGTGATATAGAATAGGACCTGCTTTAAATGCCGAGGGAAATAAACCTATGAAATATTTATTAATTTTCCATATTTCATATAACACTAACACATTGTATTTCATAGTATTGTACCTTTAATCATTCATAGCAGTTCCTATATTTGTGATAGTGACCAATTGTAGCTGTTGTAAAGCATGTTCAAATGGGAATTTAAAGCTGAACTCCAGGAATTCAGCCCCTTTGTAAAATGTGCTAGATTACTACTGTTAGGTCCAAGGAGGTCCAAGCCACCTCATGAACTTATCTCTTTAATTTACAATCAACATTTTTACTGAGCTCAGGGAGCATAGCTATGGCTATAATTTCTGTGTTCCAATGCTGGACCTTCTAGTCTAAGTTTCTGCAACATTCAGATGCTGTTCCCACCCTTTCCCTCCTACTTCCTAATCACAGAGCACTTTGTATTATGTCAGAGCCTCAGGAGTATAGTGATAGCTGTAAACTGCCAGATGTAGCCTGCATCTTGTTGGTCTTGGAACTTGTGGAAGCTCAGTTCTAACTAAGGGTAAACCTACTCCCACCCCCATTCTAAGCCTATTCTATCTACCCTGTTAAAAGAAAAATGCCTATATTTACCTATTCTGAAGTTGCTCATGTCAAGGTATGCCAGCACAAAGTTGCTGAAATCATGGAGTTAATCTTTAAAGTAGACCTGTGCACTAACATTACTTTCTACAGCTCTACAGATCTAGAGTTGGCATCTCTAATAACTACCATTTGAGATTCCTGATTAATCTTCTGTTACCAGTCTCAGGCAATCTGTTATGTCAATATAAACCACATTATAATGTGTTGTACCTTTCATATAATTTCCTATACCAGAGGAGATTGTAATCCATTGTTCTAAGCACAGTATTGCATCTTCTTTATTGATGTGGGCTCACCTTACCTTCTGTGGTGGCTCCATAAAGTAGGCACATCGAAGTACCTGCTGACAACCTTGGTTATTTATCAAATCTGCAAGGTGTAACCAAATCCTTGACTCTCTGTTATGCAAATATTGAACACACTATATAGTTTTGCACCTTTAAGTGTTGATACCACTTTCCATATCATCTGTTCTTTTGATATAATGTTTCAGGCACATTATTGCATGTTTTGGGGTCACTTTAAAGTAGACTTCTGGGCTCGTCTTGTCTTCTACTGTGGCATCAAGTTCAGGCAACTTCAGATACTTGGTCATATCTATTCTTTACCTTCAAAACTTTTCTTCATAACAAAATCTAGTTAATTCTGTTATATAACTATAGACCACAGCTTTCTTGGTCAATCCCTGGCAGCCTCCTCCCACAACCGGTACCTTCTTTTTCACCATTGATGCTGTATATAACAGTTGGTGGCCAGTAAGGAGGCATTAGGGGGTGAAGGAGAGCAGGCAATGGAGTCCCTGACCCGAGCAAGTTTGCATACTATGAGTTCTGACTCCTGGCTGTGGAGTTGTTGCAAGTCAATGGATCAAAACGTATTGATGCCAAGGGCAGTCAGTTAGAGTTTTATGAAGGAGGTCATCAATTTTAACCTGAAACTCAGAGGAAGCAGTGCAACCTGAGAATTAAGCATGTAGTTAGTTTCTTTACAAAGTGCCCAAAAGCCTTAAATGCAGGGGAGCTGTATAATAAAAATTAGTTAGTGCATCAATGGTCATTGTAAGCCTGCACCCCCCTGCCGCAGACACCTTATCCAGTGATGCCACCCTTCACATTTGCTGGCCAACAAAAAGGCACACATATCACAAAGGCCTGGGACCTACAATTACTATGTTGGCACTGATAGCAATTTTCATTATAGAACACATCATGATGTAGACCACATTGTGTTTTGCAGCTCGAAGCTCGACACTCAGAAATGCCCAACAAGAAAAATCCTAGTAATTTCAATGGACCCTGTTCACATTTGAGAGTTTTGTCACCAGTAGCAAAACGCCTGTCGCTCAAAAAAGTATATGAGCTACCTTTTAGGCAGATTTGAGCGTTTTTGCCCTTATAGACTTATATGAAAAATGCATGAACAGCAAGAAATTTGCATTTTCAGGCTTTTTTAGTTAACACAGCAGTGCCCTTCCTCTGTCCTAGCATCACTCCATAAATCACACAGATTAATATTGTTCACAGCAAAAAAATGCCTGAATGAAAAACGCCTATAATATATAATAATATGCAAATCTGCTAAGAATAAAACTCAAAAAACGCTTAAAAAAAAATGCCTAAAAATGCTCAGCTCAAGTGTGAATGTAGCCTGAATGTAGCCTTAGGACTTCTGGGGTGCTGCACAAAAAAATGAACTACACTTTCAACAGACATGTGAAGAGTGTTTAAAAGCATGTGTAGGCAAACCGGTTTGCAACATTTGCAATTCTGTTCAGCTAGTTTTTTTAATTCAATCACCATAGCTTTTTTTCACCCAAAGTAATACAGATTGGGCAAGGTTGTGATTGTATGGCAAACAGGCAGCAGCCCACTGGCCGAAAAAAAAAAACTGTCCCATGTATGCCCAGTTTTACTGATAAGTTAGCCAGTCTATAGATGAATCAGTTTATTTTTTTTCAACCAGCGGGTTGAAAAAAAAAAAAAGACTCAATTCCCTCATCTACACATGTGGTTGGGTGAAATCTCCCCTGCCATCAGAATACACCGATCAATGTTGCAATCTATAGCCTGCAGTGCTGATCGAGTGATTTTCTAACAGGCTGTAGAGACATCAATCGGTACATCAAGTTCTGTTCAACCACAGTGGCCATAGATGAACTAAAATTCAGCATGTCCGTGCTGAACCAGCCACATTTTGATCCATGTATGGCCGGCTTAATCTCTGCTTCAATCAGAAAGCTTTAGTTGTTATATGCACAGTACTGATGCAATAAAGCCTGATTGGCTGTCTAACAGCCTGAATGCTGCTGTGACAGTTATTACTGGAAGCTGACACAAAGATAGACAGAGGTATTGTTTAAAAATACATGAGTTATGCTTAAAGCGGAGATCCACTCAAAAGTGGAACTCCGCTGATCTGCTTTCTCCCCCCCTCCGGTGCCCCATTTGGCACCTTTCAGGGAGGAAGGGAGAACGGGTACCTGTTTTTGACAGGTACCCTTCCCCACTTCCTGGGAGACAGCGCCGAGGCGCTATCCCTCAGAAGTTTGGCCCCTCCGCTGCTGGGCCAATTACAAAGTGCAGCACGCTTTGCTCATGCGCAGTAGGGAACAACCAGCAGTGAAGCCGAAAGGCTTCACTGCCGGGTTCCCTTACCCTAGATGGCGGTGGCAGAACCCGAGAGCCAATATGTAAATCGGCTTCGGGTGCCGACATCGCAGACTCCCGGGACAGGCAAGTTCCACTATTTAAAAGTCAGCAGCTACAGTATTTGTAGCTGCTGACTTTTAATTTTTTAAGGGGGGCAGAACTTCGCTTTAATGAATATTTAGTTTGCTTCAATAGGAGTACTTTATACCTGCCTGCATTTTTTTAAATTGCATTACATGACCCTATAAACCCAAAAAGGTGATGGCCCTGCAGCCTATCTTGCCTACGCATCAGGTCATACCCAGGGCCGCCATCAGGGGGGTACAGGCAGTACTGGTGTAAGGGGCCCGAGCCTCTACAGGGGCCCGGGGACCGCTTCCCCCTTACACACTTTAAAAACAATGGCTCCCGATCTTCACCGCCGACACCCCCCCCCCCCCCCGTACACACGAGCTGATATGTGCTATTGCTGTCTCTAGGGGCCCGGGCAGGGGATCGCTTCTCTGGGCACATTCCCCGCATATTCTCTGAGGACCGGGGCCGCTATGAACCCCTCTGTGACAGGTCCCGGCTGCTTATCACAACAGCACAACTAGACGACGGAGTCTGGGCTCTTCCTCCATTCTGACCAGGGGCGGACTGAGGGTCCAGGGTAAGTGGAGGGGGAGGGGGGGGGATATACTTGCCACTGTGGGGACAGCAGCAGTGTTATTGATTCTAAATACATACACTGTCTGCACCGGTGCTGTATGTATTTAGAATCTCCACAGTTCCTTTCTCTTCTCCACTCCCTTGTCTCCCGCACTGATCTTTGACTCAAACCCCTCCCCATCCCCCTCCTCCAATCAACAGTGCGGTATGCTGAAGAAGGGGCGGTGCTCACTGTAGCCACTGCTGGCTGGGATGGCTGCTCAAACTACAGGGAGAAGGTGACCACTGACCTGAAATTTTTCTTGGATGAAAAGCTGCCAAAGTTTCTGCTAGGATTTGTCTTGCAGGTATTGCAGGGATAAGGAGAGGAGGAGAATCAAGAAGAGACAGGGAGTGTGACAGATATCTCCCAAGCTGGCAAACAGCCCTATCTACATAAAAACATCCCCCAACCACTCAGTCCAGATAATGTGTGATCCTTCATTTAACCCTTTGTTTATGTGGTTAGTTTACACTTCTGATTGTACAGACTCAGAACTTGGATAACACAGGGTTAAATGAATTGTCATAAATTCATTTCACATCATCTGGACATGAACAGAGTGCTGGAGGAGGATTATATAGATATATATTTACAGCTTATAAAAGGAGGATTTTTTTTCTTTGGGTACCAATTTTGTATTATGTATTGTTGTATATTATTAGTGAGTGAGCACAATAGTTTATTTTTTTATTCTAAACACCACAATCTGACCACATCTCAGCCCCCTACTCCCCCCAGCTTGCATCACCCACATACCACTTCATACATCCAGCTGAAAGACACTTGGACCCTTATCTGCCCAACATCACTCCCTAGTCACCCCACAGACTGCCATTAAAATAAACTCTTCGCCATTCTGCCACTTTCATACCCTCCACACTCTTCTCTACCTACTGGAGGGATTACACTGGACTGGATCTGGGCTGTACTGACGGCGCAGAAGGGATAGAATGAACGACTACAGTGGGAGGACACTGAGAGAGGACTATCATAGAAGGGAGATGAGACTGGAGAAGGACGACATGGGATGGAGAAGGACATGGGGTGGAAGAGGAGGACATGGGATGGAGGAGGACATGGGATGGAGAAGGACATGGGATGGAGAAGGACATGGGATGGAAGAGGAGGACATGGGATAGAGGAGGACATGGGATGGAGAAGGACATGGGATGGAGGAGGACATGGGATGGAGAAGGACATGGGATGGAAGAGGAGGACATGGGATGGAGAAGGACATGGGATGGAAGAGGAGGACATGGGATGGAGGAGGAGGATGTGGGATGGAGGAGATGGGACTGGAGGAGCAGGAGGACATGGGATGGAGAAGATGGGACTGGGGAAAGAAGACATGGGATGGTGAAGATGAGACTGCAGAAGGAGGATGATGTGGAAGATGGGACTGTAGGAGCAGGAAGACATGGGATGGAGGAGGAGGACATGGGATGGGGGAGATGGGACTGGAAGAGGAAGAGAAGCACATGGAATGGGGAAGGAGGAGGACATGGGATGGAGGATATATTAGGTTGTAAAAGTATTAAAATAAAAGTGGTGCACTGAAGGACATGGTGGGATGGCCAGTGGGTGGATTTGGTGGGAGAGCCAGTGGGTGGGCCTTGAGGAATGTTTGTGGTCAGCCCCGGGGGGCCCAGACCTAAAGCTGTGTAAGGGGCCCCAAAATTTCTGATGGCTGCCCTGGTCATACCGACCCTCCCAGCCTCCCAGTGTGGGGGGGGGGGGGTTAAATGTCAAACCCCAAAACAAAGAGAGAAAAAGAGGAAAGGAAGAGGGCAGGAGAGAAGAAAAGAGTCCTACCTGCCTGCATTTGACACTTTTTAGGAGACTCTGTAACCTTGAAATAACTTGCACAATAGAAAGTATTTTAATACTTACCTGTTTTGAGACCTACACTGCCAGTCTTCTCTATATTCCTAAACAGAGGAAAGTCTGATCTGTAGTCTGTAATGTTGCATAGCTATATGGGGAAGAAAAGGCAAGTGGGGGCATTTCAGGACACTTAAAGTACATGTAAACCCAATAAATAAAATCTCTTACAAGCTTTAAAATGTTAATGTAATTTTAACAGTAATTTTAAATCTTTGTAAATCTACAGCTTTCATTAAAATAAGGTTTGGTCTACCTGTCAGAAGAGTGCTTGTAGCGACAATTTCTGTTTTAGGAGGACAACACTCTGTCCCTTTCTTCCAGTTGTTTTCCTGCATTGTCACATATACCCTCAATAAAACCTATACATTTTACACATTTGGTCCACTATTGTGACTATAAGGAAGCTGAACCAGAGAAACGGCGTACAGCCATCAGTGTAGTCTATACATGTACAGTGGTTGCAAAAAGCCTGTAAGTGATCAGCAGCTCTGAATCGCAAAAAAGAATGAAAAAAAAAAGGTGAAAGTGGAATAAAAGAAAAAAAATAGCATCGCAATTGTTTATGTTAGTGCTAGCTTAGGTTAAATATGTGAAAATATATTTTTATTCAGCAAATAAAAAGTATATTTATTCAGCAATATTAATGGAGAATAAAATCCCTTGGGTGCCTACAAATACCTACAAATGTTTATTTTTATTTTTTTGAGGCCCTATGGTACCAACAAAATTCAGGGCGTTCTGATATGCAATTAACAGAATTTTTGTAAAATCTTACCGTAAAATTCCTGTCTCTGAGTCCTCCGACAGGCGCCGCCCCTCATACAGTCTTCACCAATGGGTATTGACTTCCTCTCCACAGGAGTAGCTAGGCATAAGACTTGTTAAAAACAAAAGCATTTAACATAGACACACCCATGGGGGCTGTCCCACTGGTCAATACCCCCCTGCAGTAGCCATCCCAACTCAGTTTGTCTTCTGCCTAGCGTTAGGAGTAGATAGGCTTCCCTGTGCTGGGGCTACAGTCTCAGCCTTCTAATCTTTTTCTTATGATTTTTATTTGCAAGAATGATCGTTGCCTCTGCTGTCTAGGAAGGTTGCCTTTTTAGTGGCGATCACTTCGGCTCGCAGGGTGTCAGAGTTGGCGGCGTTGTCTTGCCGCTCTCCTTACCAGTAGTACCCACCAACAGTACCCACCAGCAGTACCAGCCAGCAGTACCCATCAGCAGTACCCACCAGCAGTACCAGCCTGCAGGACCCCCCGGCAGTACTTGCTAGCAGTACCAGCCAGCAGTACTCGCCAGCAGTATCCACCAGTATTAACCACTAGCAATACACACCAGTAGTACCAGCCAGCAGTACCCTCCTGTCTCAGAGGAGCCAGCTGTCCCAGCCAGCAGTTCCCACCAGCAGTACCAGCCTGTAGTACCCACAAACAGTACCAGCCAGCAGTACCAGCCAGCAGTACCCACCAGTAGTACCCACCAACAATACCTGCCAGAAGTACCCACCTGCAGTACCCACCAGCAGTATCCACCAGCAGTACTCACCAACAGTACCAGCCAGCAGTACCCACCAACAGTACTCACCAGCAGTACCAGGCAGCAATACCCACCAGCAGTACCAGACTGCAGTACCAGCCAGAGAAGAAGTCCCGGATGGAGAGGTGCGCTGTAGCAGCCTTCCCCCTTAGTTTCTCTATGGTGTGCGGCAGAGGGAAGGATTCCTGGATGGACAGGTGCGCTATGGCAGCCTTCCCCCTTAGTTTTGCTGCAGTGTGTGGCGGATGGAAGGAGTCCCGGATGGAGAGGTGCGCTGTACTGTAGCCTATCAGGAGACTCGCAGGGAAATCATAAAGATCTTCCATGAAGCTGATAAAAAGTGTTAAGACCGCCGCCATTGTCGCGGCTGGCCTAACACTTTCATCACTGTGGTTGGCAGGTCTTACTATTTTTCCCTACCTGCTCTGCGCTAAGAGCATGGCATCAATACTAGGCTTTATTACTGCGTGAACTGGCACCAATACACCAATACAAGGCTTTATTACTGCGTAAACTGGCACCAATACCAGGCTTTATTACTGCGTAAACTGACATCAATACTAGGCTTTATTACTGCGTAAACTGTCACCAATACAATACTAGGGGTTAATACTGCGTAAACTGGCACCAATGCTAGGCTCAATTACTGCGTAAACTGGCACCAATACTAGGGGTTATTACTGCATAAACTGGCACCAATACTAGGGGTTATTACTGCATAAACTGGCACCAATACTAGGGGCCATTACTGCATAAACTGGCACCATTACTAGATGTTTTTACTGTGTAAACTGGCACCAATACTAGGGACTATCACTGCATAAACTGGTACCTATACTAGGGGCTATTACTGCGTAATATGGCACCAATACTAGGAGCTATTACTGCGTAAACTGGCACCAATTCTAGGGGCTATTACTGCATAATCTGGCCCCAATACTAGGTCTTATTGCTGCGTAAACTGACACAAATACTAGGGGCTATTACTGCGTGAACTGGCACCAATACTAGGGGCTATTACTGCATAAACTGGCACCAATACTATGCTTTATTACTGTGGGCACTATATAAATCCAATATAATAATAATAATAATAATAATAATAGTAATAATAATAAACTAGCATCAATACTAGGGGCTATTACTGCATAAACTGGCACCATTACTAGGTATTATTACTGCATAAACTGGCACCAATACTAGGGGTATTACTGCATAAACTGGCATCAATACTAGGGGCTATTACTGCATAAACTGGCACCATTACTAGGGGCTATTGCTGCATAACCTGGCACCAATACTAGGAGTTAATACTGCGTAAACTGGCACCAATACTAGGGGCTAATACTGCATAATCTGGCACCAATACTAGGGGCTATTACTGCATAAACTGGCACCAATACTAGAAATTATTACTGTGTAAACTAGCACCAATACTAGGGGCTATTACTGTGTAAACTGGCACCAATACTAGGGGCTACGACTGTGTAAACTGGCACCAATACTAAGAGATATTACTGCATAAACTGGCACCAATACTAGGGGCTATTACTGCATAAACTGGCACCATTACTAGGTGTTATTACTGCATAAACTGGCACCAATATTAGAGGCTATTACTGCCTAAATTGGCACCAATACTAGAGACTATTACTGCCTAAACTGGCACCATTACTGGGAGTTATTACTGCGTAAATTGGCACCAATACTAGGAGCTATTACTGCGTTAACTGGCACCAATGCTTGGGGTTATTACTGTGTAAACTGGTACCAATACTAGGGGTGATTACTGTGTAAACTGGCAGCAATACTAGGGGCTATTACTGCGTAAACTGGCACCAAAACTAGGGGCTATTACTGCGTAAAACTGGCACCAGTACTAGGGGCTTTACTGCGTAAACTGGCACCATTACTAGGAGTTATTACTGCATATACTGGCACCAATACAAGGAGTTATTACTGTGTGAACTGGCACCAATACTAGGAGCTATTACTGTGTAAACTTGCACCAATACTTGGTGTTATTGCTGCCTAAACTGGCACCAATACTAGGGGTTACTACTGAGTAAACCGGCACCGATACTAGGTGTTATTACTGCGTAAACTGGTACCAATATTAGGTGTTACTACTGCATAAACTGGCACCGATTTTAGGGGCTATTAGTGTGTAAACTGGCACCAATACTAGGGCTATTACTGTGTAAACTGCCACCAATACTAGGGGTTATTACTGTGTAAACTGGCACCAATACAAGGGGCTATTACTGTGTAAACTGGCACCAATACTAGGAGCTATTACTGTGTAAACTGGCACCAATACTAGGGGCTATTACTACTGGGTTATTACTGGGTAAACTGTTTGCTGAAATTTCTTTAAACTATAAAGAGCTTTAAAGAGTTTTCCTCTTTCTCAGGTCTGAAGCAAGGAAAGGAACACTCTTGAAAGCTTGTCTTTTAAGAGTTAGGTTAGTACAATAAAAAGGTATCATTGCATACTGCATTACTCTTGTATTTTGTAACCTTATTTATTTATACAGTATATTTATATACTTATTTTGTTTTTTCAGTGGTATGATATAGTGCCCTTCTAGTTTTGACTGTGGTATCTTATGTGCCCTCCTATATATTGCTCCTAGAGTCGCCCCTGTTCCTCTGTACAGAATGAAGACAGTTTGAATGTATACAAAGCAACTTTTACATTGACCCTGGTCTATGATGGCCATTAGGATAACACAGGTAAAGAAAAGACAGAAGAAAGACATTGCATTTAAAAAATTTCTTGGTGTCTCTTGATGTATTGATGTATTGAAACACTGTATGTATTTCAAAACAGTTCTTTTATATAAATACCTTTCAGGTTTAAAAATATATTATAGGGACCAATAGTTTCCAAACCCATGCAAATTAATTGAAAATCAATTAACAATCACCAAATACTGCAATAAAGAGCTGTGCCTTGTACAGTGTGATAATTCCTAAAATGTGAGAAAAAAACAACAACAAAAAAAAAACACGCTCATAAAGTGTATATATCATGAATGATACATCACCATGGTGAATAAACAGATACATTACATAATCTTTAGATATATAAAAGTTGAATAAAAATAAATTGTGAAGTCTGTTAATAAATAACAAAATGTGAATAACGTCCTTAGTAAGTATAGAGAGGGAGAGGAAAAAGCACTGTCATGGTGTAGTATTTTAAATCATTTATTTAAAAAGATAATATTGCACTTACATTTAAAGGAGGCAAAGATCAGCATGTAGTGTATTGGAATCGTTGGTTTGCTCTCCACCTGCGTTCCAGCTGACAGGAAATGATGCATCTCATCTGGTGTTTGAGATACGTCAAATAAATAAATAAATGATTTAAAATACTACACCATGAGAGTGCTCTTTCCTCTCCCTCTCTATATGGTAATACTGGAGTTTTGAATACGGTATTTACATACACATTGAATGGATGGCAGCAGCGATTTGGATTTAATTTCTGTGACCCCATGTGTGACACCATGGATTTTCCCATATGCGCAATTTGACTCCCTGTAATAGGGGTCATCGAAGTCTGGTGAATGCATAGTGTGCCTGCATGCTGGTGGGGAGGATTTCACATTTTGGGATTTATTAATGGACTTCAAAATTTATTTTATCTAACTTTCATATATCTATATATTATGGAATGTACAGTATCTGTTTATTTACCATGGTGATGTTTAATTCATGATATATACACTTTATGACTTTATGACTTTATGAATACAATTGAATCATAATAATGAATACATTAAATAATTTATTATTATGATTCAATTGTTCCTTGTTACCATGTACCTATATACTTACAGGATGTGGTCATTTTAGGGCTAGCCACCCATTTGTCTTGTCCTTTTTTTGTACTTTTTGTATTCCTTGTATTTTTTATAATTTGGTAAAATAAAATTTTTATATAAATTACTATTATTACCCTTTTTCTTTCATTGCTGTAACAGCAGTGGATTACTGTTTAAGCCCTAAAAGGTCCCTTTGGGGGTTTTCCTCTTTTTCTCTATGTTCTGGGATGTGGTCTTACCAATTACTCTCCATTCCCCCAACCAGCCCTTTCTACGTTTACTGATTTTATCGGCTTGCTTTGGGCTGACTAAAAATGGTCAATGATCAGAAAACGTTTTCATCTATAAGGGCCCCTCCCTTGTCAAATTTGCTCAGGAGAAATTTTATTTGCCATGATAATTTTTTCCCAGGGACAGCAATTACCCCACCTCCCCCCATAGCCACAAACTTGCAAGTACGTCCAATGTGATCTTTAATGTTCATACAAAGAACTTTTATTAAAGTGTACGTTAATTCAAACAATAGACTTCTTTTTTTTTTTTGCTCTCTTGATTTGTTAACTATTCCATAGAAAGTGTTTATTATGTCTCTTTGATAACTGAAAATTCACTAGATTACCAAAAGTATTGGGACACCTGCCTTTACACGTACATGAACTTTAATAGCATCCCAGTCTTCGTCCCTAGGGTTCACAATTGAGTTGGCCCACCCTTTGCAGCTATAACAGCTTCAACTCTTCTGGGAAGACTGTCCACAAGGTGTGTCTGTGATAATGTTTGACCATTCTTCCAGAAGCACATTTGTGAGGTCAGGCACTTATGTGGACGAGAAGGCCTGGCTCACAGTCTTCGCTCAAATTCATTCCAAAGGTGTTCTATTGGGTTGAGGTCAGGACTCTGTGCAGGCCAGACAAGTTCTTCCACCCCAAACTCAATCCTCCTTGTCTTTATGGACCTTGCTTTGCTCCCAACTTTGTAGGAACAGTTTAGGGATGCCCCTTCCTGTTCTAACATGACTGTCCACCAGTGCACAAAGAAAGGACAATAAAGACATATTGGTAATATAGTGTACATGCCTGTTGAGTCTGCTAGAAAGTGAGCTTGTCACTTCCTATGCTCTTTGCCTCTGTTGCACTGAATTCTCGAGCAGTGTTATGATCTCTGCTCTGTTCAGCTCTGTGTACTACAATACAACTGACCCCTATGCTATGAAGTTAAGGAGAGGCAGGGATATCCTGTGGTCCTTACATCGTCAGAGAACACAGTGATTATTGCTAGCAGCTATAGCAGCTGCTAATGATAATCACAAAAGAATTTGGCAGGATGGTTGTACCAAGGTTGATTAGTTGAATCAACTTAGTACATTTAGCCTGCCCATTAACGGTTCGAATCTTGGCCGCTTCCTGCTGAACTGGCTGAGATTCAAACTGTGCATGGCTGTGTATAAGTCTTTGTGGACTTATCAGGGTTGCACTTAGAAATCACGGGGCCCCATACAGCCTACCTGGCAGGGCCCTCCTGAATATGTCTAGACAATATTTTCACTAAAAATACACTAAAATCATTATTAGCGGACACAAACATAACAGAGAACCTGTGTGAATTAGCCCTTTTTAGTTGTTTTTTTTTTTTACATTTTTTTAAATTAAAAAAGGTTTACAATTATTTTAAATTTTTTTTATTACAATGTATAATTGTTATTATTATTATATTTTTACAATATGTTACAGGACAGGGAAGCCTACAGCGCTGTGGGAAGGAGGGGGTAATAGCACAGTGAAAGGGGGGGCACATGGGGGTGGGGGCGACTAAGGAACAGGCAGAACAGGGAGGGGGATCGGAGTCAGAGAAGCAATTACAGGAAGAATGCCTTGTGTCTGTGTCTCTCCCTGCAGCAGCTGAAAGCTGGCAAGAGAGAGAGAAACTGGCTTTCAGCTGCTGCAGAGAGCTGCACAGGGCTTCCTTCTGTAATTTCCCCTCCACCCAACCACACCGATTCCCCATGCTGTTGGGGCCCCCCTGTGTGCCCGGACCCCAACAGGAGGACTGGTGATCCCCCCCCCCTACCAGTGGTCCTGGGACTAGAAGAGATAAGGGGAGGCATATTGTAGTCCCAACACACCACCTGTCCTTAGATGACAACTCTACTTCTCCATGGATACAGGACAATCAGTGAGCTTTGTCTGCCTAGGAGAGGAAGATTGCTATTTGGGTGATTACCAGGTGAAAGAAAAGCAAAGAAAACAGAAAAACCTAATGAATGGCAAGCTCCAAAACATTACATTATTTCTTGGCTTTAGATACACTTTAAAATGATTTATGGCAGCTGGACAATGCATCCCATCACAACTTACCTCTAATGATCCTTGTATACCCAACAATGTTTGATAACTTGGAATAACAAGTACCATCATCACAAATATAGGTAAATACAATACCAAATAAATACATTATTTGGTATTGGTGCATATTTACATAAATATTTGCATCTTCTAAATGTATTGACCTATACTCAAACACTAAGGTGTCTAGTTATAAAGAGAATAAATTGCACAGCAATTCGCCTAATGAAAGTTTGTGTATATTTGTTTTGTGCAAATGAGGTTAAAAAAATAAATAAAAATATATGATATTTAGCGCCATCTAGTGGCCATATGCCATAATTTCCATTTTAAACCAATGAAAAACATTAGCCTAATAGAATTTGTTTTTGCCCATTTACACAGAATGAATGGACGTGCACTTTAACTGGGTGAAATATAATTTTTTTAATAGACCCTTATGTATCAAAAATCGGGGCCCCTTTACAGCTAAGGATCCCACCAGGATTTCCCCATAATGATAATCCATCACTTCTCCGCTTACATGTCTTTTCACTCTGCCTGCCATATGGTGCTTTGGAATATGTTGGCACTTTTTGAAACAACTATAACTTTCATGTTGGATACATCATAGCTAAATGTGAGGTCATTTGGCAGCAGAAGTTCACTTTCATAGTAGTTCCAGAATCCCGCTCTGCATTGTCTCACCAGAGGCTGACTTCTGTAGACTGAGCCGCTTTACTCAGTGATGTACTGGGATCAGTCTGGGACTGTGTTTGGGACAGTCCTGTGTATTTCAATGACTGAGCAATGCTAACATGGAAGGAGGAGGTGAACCCCGAGGAGAATGGTTCTGTTTTCTCTCAGCTCTGTAGCATGTGATGGGAAGAGACAAGTGAAAGGCCTTTGGAGAGGGGGGAGAAGTGAGCCACAAGCTCTCAGCCAGCACCAGATCCCTAGACAAGGATGGGGGGGGGGGGGGGAGTCCTACACTAACTGTATGATTAGGAGAATGTGGTGGGAGGAGCAGAAAGGTTCTGTGATATTATTATCACTTAGCTAATCCTACTTTCTTCAGTCCCTTCAGATGTTGGAGGTGGAATTGCCATCTCTGGAATCTATGGCATGTAACGCTTTGTACGGCTCAATGTGTGCCCTCTGCTTTTACTAATTGATAAAATAAATGCATAAAAAAGCACAAAGGGTGGGAAATTCTTCCTGTCCATATCAACCAATCAGATGTCTTATTAGACTGTAGGTGCAACTTTGCCCTTTCTGCCCTAGCTGGAAAAGGAAAACATATTTAAACCCAAAAACAAAACTGTTATGTATTTCAGTTTAATCACTTGACCTCTGGAAAATTTTACCCCCCTTCATGACCAGGCCATTTTTTTTTTTTTTTTTTTGCGATATGGCACTGCGTTACTTTAACTCGCAATTGCGTGGTCGTGAAAAGCTGTACCCAAATAAAAATGTATGTCCTTTTTCCCTCCACAAATAGAGCTTTCTTTTGGTGGTAATTGATCACCTCTGCATTTTTGCTTTTTGCGCTATAAGCAAGAAAAGACCGAAAATTTTGAAAAAAAAAAAATATGTTTTCTATACTAGTGATGACAGCGATCGGCGACTTATAGCGGGAGTGCGATATTACGGCGGACTATCAGACATTAACTGACACTTTTGACACTTTGCAGGAACCAGTGACACTAATACAGTGATCAGCGCTAAAAAATTTGCACTGTCACTGTACTAATAACACTGGATGGGAAGGGGTTAAACATCTAGGGTGATCAAAGGGTTAACTGTGTGCCTAGCCAGTGTTTTTGTGTACACAGTGTGGTGCTTTTACTAGGGGAAGAGATCAATTGTAGTCTCTGCTTTGCATAGACATAGGATTGTCCCTTCCCCCTGTCAGAACTGAGATAAGCCTTGTTTACATAGGCATATCTCAGTTCTGTGTGCTTTACTAACTATCGGCGGGTGCTGGAGGACATCGAGTCTCCGGGACCCGCAGATCAGCTTCTGCTGTGAATTATTACAGCATAAGTGGCCTGCCACTGGTGTGCGCCCCCTGCAGGCGCAAGTGCAGGATGACGTATATATACGTGATCCTGCCCACGGCTGCTGCCCTGTAGCAGTAAAAGTGCTATAGGGTGGTCAGCAAGTGGTTAAAATACCCTATACTGGCTCCATTCTTTTCCTTTTTTTCATTTTGTTTCACTTAGTGACCCTACAAATAACTTTCTGTCTATGTATTTTTCTCCACTGTATCCATGGAGGTAGCCATGATTATCCCACAGGCTGGACTTTAACCACTAGCCGACTGCTCACAGTAATCCTACTGCGGCAGTGCGGCTCCCCTGGGATTCCGACTTGTGAGACCCCAATTTGCAGGACATGTGAAATTCAATGTATGTCTATGAGAGCCCTAATTTCAAAGCCCAAAGCAAATCTTAAAATGTTACTAAACCCACAAGAGTAAAGTCAGTGTGTAAATGCAGTAAAGCATGCTTGTTATACTCACTGTGGAACCTAAGGGGTTAATGCTCTGCATTGTGTAAAAAGGCTGTTTTATCCTGTCTTCTCTGATCCTCCCCTTCTTTTCCTGTCCTCAATCCATCTCTTGATAGCACAGAGCCTTAGGGGCAAGCTGCACATGCTCAGTTTGGTGTCTATTGCTAGAGATTTTTTCTTGGGAGGGTGCATGTGATCGGCACAGGCCAATCAGCACTGTCCAGACAGAGGGTCAGAGGTCATGCAGCCTCATAGGACAATCAGGGGAGAATGGAAACTCCTTCTACAAGCTTTAACCAGACACTGATAGAAGTCACCAGACTGCTCTAACTTCTGATGAGGAAAATGTACAGTCAGGTCCATAAATATTGGGACATTGACACAATTCTGATCTTTTTGGCTCTATACACCACCACAATGGATTTGAAATGAAACAAACAAGATGTGCTTTAACTGCAGACTTTCAGCTTTAATTTGAGGGTATTTACATCCAAATCAAGTGAAAGGTGTGGGAATTACAACAGTTTGTATATGTGTCTCCCACTTTTTAAGAGACCAAAAGTAATAGGACAATTGGCTGTGCAGCTGTTCCATGGCCAGGTGTGTGTTATTCCCTCATTATCCCATTTACAAGGAGCAGATAAAAGGTCCAGAGTTTATTTCAAGTGTGCTATTTGCATTTGGAATCTGTTGCTGTCAACTCTCAATATGAGATCCAAACAGCTGTCACTATCAGTGAAGCAAGCCATCATTAGGCTGAAAAAACAAAACAAACCCATCAGAGAGATAGCAAAAACATTAGGTGTGGCCAAATCAACTGTTTGGAACATCCTTAAAAAGAAAGAATGCACCGGTGAGCTCAGCAACACCAAAAGACCCGGAAGACCACGGAAAACAACTGTGGTGGATGACAGAAGAATTCTTTCCCTGGTGAAGAAAACACCCTTCACAACAGTTGGACAGATGAAGAACACTCTCTAGGAGGTAGGTGTATGTGTGTCAAAGTCAACAATCAGGAGAAGACTTCACCAGAGTGAATACAGAGGGTTCACCACAAGATGTAAACCATTGGTGAGCCTCAAAAACAGGAAGGCCAGATTAGAGTTTGCCAAACAACATCTAAAAAAGCCTTCACAGTTCTGGAACAACATCCTATGGACAGATGAGACCAAGATCAACTTGTACCAGAGTGATGGGAAGAGAAGAGTATGGAGAAGGAAAGGAACTGCTCATGATCCAAAGCATACCACCTCATCAGTGAAGCATGGTGGTGGTGGTGTCATGGCGTGGGCATGTATGGCTGCCAATGGAATTGGTTCTCTTGTATTTATTGATGATGTGACTGCTGACAAAAGCAGCAGGATGAATTCTGAAGTGTTTCAGGCAATATTATCTGCTCATATTCAGCCAAATGCTTCAGAACTCATTGGACGGCGCTGCACAGTGCAGATGAACAATGACCCGAAGCATACTGCGAAAGCAACCAAAGAGTTTTTTAAGGGAAAGAAGTTGAATGTTATGCAATGGCCAAGTCAATCACCTGAGCTGAATCCGATTGAGCATGCATTTCACTTGCTGAAGACAAAACTGAAGGGAAAATGCCCCAAGAACAAGCAGGAACTGAAGACAGTTGCAGTAGAGGCCTGGCAGAGCATCACCAGGGATGAAACCCAGCATCTGGTGATGTCTATGCGTTCCAGACTTCAGGCTGTAATTGACTGCAAAGGATTTGCAACCAAGTATTAAAAAGTGAAAGTTTGATTTATGATTGTTGATCTGTCCCATTACTTTTGGTCCCTTAAAAAGTGGGAGGCACATATACAAACTGTTGTAATTCCTAAACCTTTCACCTGATTTGGATGTAAATACCCTCAAATTAAAGCTGAAAGTGCAGTTAAAGCACATCTTCTTTGTTTCATTTCAAATCTATTGTGGTGGTGTATAGAGCCAAAAAGATTAGAATTGTGTCAATGTCCCAATATTTATGGACCTGACTTTATTTAGCCGTTTATATTTACTAAAACAATTGCATGTCCATGTATTGTAGGAGACCAGATATAGTGAGTGCAGGCTCCTGGGTTTATTAACACTTTAATGCCTGAACCCAGTTTTGTAACTCTGACATGTGTTAGTAGAACTCATCAAAATACTAATGGTTAGACTCTGCTGTGCCACATCCCTCATGAGATATACAAAATTATTTCCCCTTAGTGTTGGGACTTTATAGGCACTTTTGTGTTTGATCATAACATATAAAGAAGCATTTATAAAAAAAAAGTATTTTTTTTGTACTTATTTATAAAATTGTTACATATACAAAAAAATACAGTATTTTGTATTCAATAAAAAAATCTGAAAAAAATCTCTATAGAGTTTCAATAATTTAAACTCCTCCCCAGTGTTTTCCTATGAATAAGTTTCACATAGCATGTCAAAAGTTTGGTGGATATGCAGAAGCTTCAGAGGATACATGTAAGGTCTACGTGCAATGCCGTGCTAGATATTGATTCGTTTATTTAAAGTCTACCCATTTCCTCCATTTATTTGTAAAGTTCTCCACCTGTTCTTCCTCTCTGCTACCCAAATACTCCATATTATATATATTCAATTCTGTTATACCAATCTTTTATAGTGGGGCTTTTTTTTTTTTTTTTTCAGCCAATTTTTTGGTATTGCACCCTTTAGCTGCATTTTTGAGGTTTGGTACTAATGTATTTTTATATTGTCTATATGATTTTTTTTAATTGAAATATGTCCATAGGTGCAGTGGCGGCCCGCCCATAGAGGGTGCAGGGGCGCCGCCCCCCCCCCCCCAAATGAGGCAGAAAAAAAAAAGATTAAATAAAAAAAAAAGTCAAGTTTTCGCCCACTAGGGGCTCCAGACTGTGTGCTGGGTATGGGGGGGTGGGGTTTTTGACCCCACCCTCGCCCGGCAGAGGTGCCGATTGGCACTCTCCTGGGGGTGTCTCGGGGCGCAGAGCAATGCGCCCTGACACACCCCACTTTAACGATGTCCGGGCTGTGATTGGTCCAGAGTCCAGCCTGGACCAATCACAGGAGGACATCGGACCTGGTGACCTTCATTTCCCGCCCGCCGGAGAAGAGGAGACAGGAAAGCCGCCGCCGTGCATGATCGCACCGCATCCCGCCGCCGCCCCGGGCCGAGCACAGCGCGCCGTCCATGACCAGGTAAGTGTCTGCTTTGAAGGGGGCACGCACGCTGATCTCTGCATTGGGGATGGGGACATCGCATGTACACTGGTCACTGGCTGCATTGGGGGCACGTACGCTGATCTCTG